>NC_135536.1:142730599-143357849 GCF_045843805.1 Urocitellus parryii
CCATATATGAATGGCATAGTATCATGAGAAAATTCTAAGAATTGATGTCTAAACTAGATATCTATGTGTAACTTCCTAACTCCATATTGGGCATTCAGTATGATTTACGTCCCTCTTATATGAATCTAGTTTATAATGCTGTCTGTAGAGTTTGCACTTTGCTTCCTCTTCTTCCCCTTCACTATGAGTATTAACAAGCATAGAGTAAAGTAAAATCAGCAGACAGTATATAAAGCACCTAGGCTTGAAATAATCTGTACACTTAGTCCATGTCAGTGTTTCCCACAGTGTCTTCAAGAAACACTACCTACTACCACTGCAAACAGGTGTTTGTTGTTTAAAAAAAAATATCAAAGCATGATATATGCATGTATGAAAATGTTACAATCAAACCCATCCATTCGTACAATCAGTGTGTAATAGTAATTGTAGTTTAAAAAGTTAAACAAATATGTGCATTTTAAAAACAAAACAAAACACAAATGTTCTATGATTGAAAAAGTCTTGGAAATGTTGATTAAAGCAGCAATAAAGAAATGAAAGATCCAGAATGACAGAGTGAGAAATCTAGCAAATCCTCTGCCTTAGAAACAATGATAAAACTGACAAAACTCTAAGAACACTATTCCAGTACTGAATAGCAACCAAAGACATCTAACAAATTGAAACTGCATCCCTACACTCTGTAGTTGATGGAATACCTATGTGCAAAGTCTACAGCGCCTATAAGACTTCAACAACATTATCAACTACCTTTGCCTAATTGATACCTATAAAATATTACACCTGGTAAATTCTATGCATTTTTTTTTAAGTTCTGCCATGGAACATTCACCAAGATTGACCATATGGTAGACAAGAAACAAGTTTCCATAAGGTTAAAGAGATTAAAAGCACACAAAATGTATTATTTGCCCACAATAACATTCAAATAAAAATCAAAGACAAAAAGGGACTTAAGAGGAATTCCCAAATACTTGGAAATTGAACATTTTTGGGTCAAAGAATAAATTACAAAGGAAATTAGGAAATATTTTGAATGAATGAAAATAACAACAAAAATAACAAAATATATGGAAGTACCTACAGTAATGTTAAAAAAAAAACTTTCTGGCTTTTAAGAGCCTATATTAGAAAACAAGAAAAGATTGCAGATCAATACTTAAACTAAGATGATAACAACCTAGAAAAAAAATTATCATTCTTAAGTCAAAGCCAGCAGAAAGAAGGAAGTAATAAAGATTAAATTAGAAGCCAATTAAATAAAAAAACAGAAACTAAAGTAAAACAAAACAGAAAGTTCTTTAAAAACATCAATAAAATTGACAACATTTTAACTAGAATGTACAACAAGAGAGAAAAACATAAATTATTAAAAATTTTAAATAAAAGAGGAGCTACCTCTGCCTATCCTATGAATTAAATTTGTTAGTTACTTTACATTAGAATAAGTAAGCATTGTGTGCTGTGAATGGCTAAGGAAATGATAGATTATTGCCCATCCTCCACATTTACTTGACTCATATATGCTATATACACACAGGTACACATATACACCTATACACACATGCATAGTTTTTGATTCTTATTTTTTGCATTGCTGGGAATGGAATCTAGGGCCTTGTTCATGTGACTGCTATAAAATTGCGCTGTATCCTCAGACCCTATACATGTTCTCAAACTTTGGTAGTTTCTTGTTTTCAGTTCTGGCCAGCATATGTAAAGTAGTTTGTGTTGTTGAGACAATTGAGATACTTCCAAGGGTATAGGGTATTGGGACTTGCCCGTATTTCTGGCTTCTCTCTCTCTAGAGGCACAGGCATCACATGATTGTTTGACCAACAGAATGTGAGCAGAGGTAGGACACTTTTTAGCTGGGAACCTTAAAAGACAGTGTGTGTTTCTCCCACTTTTCTTCTTTATCAACAGGACCCTCATGATTTTATCAGCAGATGGTAGTGACCCAGCCTACGGGGACGTCATAGAAACTGGGACAAGAAGAGCACTTCTTTCCCCTACCAGTGTTCTTGGACATGAGGCATAAGAAAGAAAGAAATCTTAATTTTTTTGAAATTCTTGATGATATTGCATTAGTAGCATATCTTAACCTATCCTGACTAATATACTCTCTAAATTTATCCCAACTGTGAAAGATGCTACCTACTATGAGAACCTAAAAAATGTGAGAAGTCATTTTTTTTTTTTTTGGAGATTGCTGTTTTTTGTTTTTATTGGTTGTTCAAAACCTTACAAAGCTCTTGACATATGATATTTCAAACATTAGTTTCAAGTGAGTTATGAACTCCCATTTTTACCCCCAAATACAGATTGCAGAATCACATCGGTTACACATCCACATTTTTACATAATGCCATACTAGTGACTGTTGTATTCTGCTACCTATAATGTATATCTATCACAAACAATACACTTACACTACTTATAAACCAATTATTTAGAAATTTCTCTCATTCCCCCCCCCAACACACACACACACACACACACACACACACAACGGAACTTTTACACAACTTGCTTCATTATAAGTCTCTAGTTATGGGGCTGGGGATGTGGCTCAAGCCGTAGCGCACTTGCCTGGCATGCGTGCAGCCCAGGTTCGATCCTCAGCGCCACCTACAAACAAAGATGTTGTGTCCGCTAAAAAATAAATATTAAAATTCTCTCTCTCTCTCTCTAAAAAAAAAAAGTCTCTCTAGTTATTTACCAGAAACACATATCCAATCTTACATTTGATGAAAATTAAAAGTTAAGAACATACATGCCAAACCCACTGGTAGCATTTTACACATATTATAAATTTGGCTCTAAAATTGCCCCAGATTTCCAGGGCCTGGTGATTCCAAGACAATGTGTGTCAAAGATTCCCTCTGGGTCCAGGTGTTAGCTGATAATCCTCTGTGTCTAAGTCTTACTTGTGGAAAATAGAGCAGAGTGGATGTGGCTAATGATCGCAGCTATGCCACACTTGAGTCAACAAAATATAAGCCCAGGGAATATTGGGTAAAGCTGGAATACCCAGGGGAGCACAGATAGCTCACCTCTAGAGTAAATCCAGAATAGATACAATACTTAGAGATGCAATAAGCGACCCAGGGGATCCACTAGTGAAATAGGCCCACACATCCACTTTTGTCCGAATACACCTATGAATCCAGCAGCATATTGACATACTCTAGTCACTCACCCTTCTGCCCAATTCAATCAAAGTGGTCAAATTAGTGATACCTGTATCCAGTCAAATGTACCTTTTTATCAACTCTAAGAATAATGGGATGCTTGTCCAAATGAGCATCAGGAGACTGTATTTCAAAGGAAGGACACTTACTTCAAAGAGAGGGATGGGGAAAACTTGATGATTGGTGGTAAGTTATAGTTAGAAATAAGAAGTTCTGGGTGCTGCTGTACTAAAGTAAGATGATCATAGCTAGTGAGTTCTTCACACTCTTTATTTTATATGATCTTTAAAACAATCCTGTGGTGTTGTTATGGCTTGAGTATAGTTTGTCGCCACCAAAACTCATATTGAGACTTGATGCCCAATATAAAGCCAAAAATTCACCTCTTTTCTTCACAAATAACCAAGCTCAAATAGTTTGTTAAAGCAAAAGAAAACAGACTTAAGAAAGAGGTGTATGCTTTTCTCATATTACTCGTGAATAAACCGAGGTTGAGACATAGGCTTTGGTACACAATCACTCAGTTAACACATGGTCAAGATTCTTGACCAGAGGATCCAAGTTTATGACCCATAGCAATGGGTTGTACCTAGCATCCTCACAAAAAAAAATGTAGCCTTGCCCACATTTTTTAGTCTAAATGTTTGGCTTCTATGAAAAGATCTGATGACCTTGAAAAGTTGGCCTGTGCTTTCACTTGGTGAGTCCCTCTTGAGTTGAGCCATAGTTGTTCCTTTTGGACAGAGTTGATGTTTTTTTTCTAGTTCTCCACAATCTTGCCTGGCCTGCTAGACTCTTGATCATTGTCCAGCTGGCCACTGTAGATATTTTAGTTTGAACCCTTTGGTTACAGTTGCACTGATAAAATGAGAATGGATTTGCTGTGGGAGCTATATACTTCTAAAGTAGGGTTTCTCAACCTAAGCATGAGTGTGATGTTTTGATCTAGACCATTCTTTGCTGTGGGGGCTGGCTGGAGTATTACAGGCTATTTGGAAGCACCTTTGCCTCCCCTCATTTGTCATGATTCCATCCTCCAAATCTGACATCCAAAACTATCAGTAGACATTGCCAAATTTGACCTAGAGTTGGGGTGGCAAAAGCACCCCTAGTTGAGAATCTGTTCTTTGAAATACACACTTTTTGAGGCTCAAAACACTTAAAAATATAGTCACACAATAAAGACTCTATTTAAGAAAACAGTATTGCACTGATATCATTTCCTGATTTTCATAACATATTATGGATATGCATCTTTTACTGGGAAAGCTATTATATGAAAATGCTGTTTTTTGCAATTTTTATGTGTTTTGAAAAGTTACTTAAAAATTAAAGAAATGGTTGGGTATTGAATAAGTGAATAATGCTGATATGCACACCTCTTCTGAATTTTAGTATGTATTTGATTTCCTTGGGAGGAGCAAATCTCGCAATCCATATCTCTACATTCCAGGTGCCTACTAAGTCATCTGCTATGAAAAATCTTCAGGAAAAGTTTAAGGTACTTTAAAGTAATTTAAGGGAAAGTCCAGAAAACTGGAATTCATGGATAGACATTAAATGACCTGGTAATCTCTTGAAAGAAATTATCTTTCTTGATAAAGTGATGGGGAAAGAAGGCAATTAAAGAGATGATAAAATCAACTATGAATGGGGCTGGGGCTGTAGCTCAGGGGTCAAGCGCTTGCCTCACATGTGTGAAGCACTGGGTTCGATCCTCAGTACCATATAAAAACAAATAAAGATACTGTGAGTTCACCTACAACTAAATAAATATTTTTAAAAAGTGAACTATGAAGAAATTCAAATTGCTCAACTCACTTGATCCATTTCACAGAGGGAAGCAACATTTTGAAGCTGTGAAAGAACAAAGGAAGGAAGGGAGGAAAGAATGAACTGAAGAAATTAAGGGAGGAAAGAAAAGAAGGAGAGGAGGATGTGTGAGAGAGAGGAAAGGACAGAGAAAGCAAGGAAAAAGAGGGGGGGAAACGACAAGGTACAAAGAAAAAGAAATTATTCCTATAATGATTCTCTGTTGTAAACATATTTTGAGCAGATTGTAAAACGTAATTCGACTGAAATTAGATTACAAAGAGCACACAGTACACTAAGTACGAGTGTATTATGCAAACGGGAAATTAATTAGTCTGGAATGCATAGGGCATCTCCTCTACAGTCTGTGCGAGTCTGAGAGCTGTCGGTGACAGTCTTGTGCTTTCCCTAGACATTGCACATGTCATTGCACCAGGGCATTTTTAGGCTCCGATCCTGGCCCACTCGTACCCACTGCAGTTGGCCACCTAATCTTCCAGCCAAAACCCCTGGATTCCAGGGACACTGATACATTGCTAGAAGAGAATGATCCCTTCTACCCAGGCTTCTCTGGCACAGCTAACACAGGCAGTGGCATTTCAGTGAAGCAAGTACAAAATGGTAATGGAACACCTCCTTGTGGGTTTTGTGAAATTCTGCCTCCAAATGAAGAAAAATGGGTTTTAATTATACACTAATGCATTAATTCACTGATTAATAATTCTAATAGTAAAAAACTAATAGATCCATGGAGTGTTTCTATTACTCTAGTAGCTTATTGAGCCATACTACAAGTTTATTATTTTATTTTAATAGAGTAGCGTTGGGTTTGATTTCCTTGGCTGATATGAAAAGACCTATGGTGATTTCTATGTCTATAAATCAGGGACACGTGGCAGCATGATTAAAATATGCCTGTATTTCAGGAGAAAAGACTGGAAAGATGTTTAGAAACTCCAAGCCAACTAAACATAGTTTCATGTGATGAACTTCGGAGTTAATTAACAAATTTGATTAATGCTAAGTACATTCATAATATATTTTTTTATCCCCTTCATGACCCTATGAGTGTAGTAGAGATTGAGCATCCCTATAATGAAAATCCCAAATCAGAAATGTTCCCAAATTCAAAATTTTTTGAGTGCTGTAAGTAAAAATGATACACCTTGTCTCATGATGGTTTGCAGTCAAATTGTAAGCACACTGAAAAATATTGTATAAAATTACTTTCTGGCTATGTACAAAAGGTGTATAGGAAACAAAAGTAAATTTTATGTTTAGACTTGGATCTCATCCCCAAGATATCTCATTATGTACATGCAAATATTTCCAAATTCAAAAATAACCCAAATCCAAAACACATCTTTGTTCCAAGCATTTCTCATATAAGATACCCAACCTGTATAAATGTTTTTCCACTTAATATGTTAGGGCATTAAAAATTCAGAAAGTTAAAAGATTCGCTTATTGCTGTATATAAAAGTCCGAACTGAGCACAAACTCAGGTTTGATTCCAACTTGAAGTCCATGAACATCCCGCAATACCCTGCCGTCTGCTTGGGACCACTCACGTGGATAGTGCTGACATTTGTGAAGGCAAAGTGGGAAAAAAGTGAAGTGCACAGACAAAGGAAGAGGCACTGGTCCAGCAGGACCAGTGCTGCCTCCGCTTTTTCTTAGGTTTACCCTTCAAATCTATCCAGAGGAGCCAGGGCATTAGGAATATGGCAACAACCTCCTGTTCATCCCAAGTACCAATCAAGAAATGCCCACTCAAGAGGTCCTAAGGCCCTCAACTTCATGGTTGATTTCCTGATACAAACAACCCCTTGCCTTTCGCTCTTTTAATGAGAGCAGCTTTGCCCCTCGCCCCCCACCCCCATCCCATCCTCTCATTTTAATTTCTGTTCTGTAGCATGTTTGATCACAGGGGAGGCACTGGCTCGGCCTTCTCCAGCATCTCTCCATTATCAAATACACTCCTTGTTCCCACTACTGGCTGCTTAGGGAGATGTTAAGTGATTCCCTGGTTTGAGTCTGCAGCACTTCAAAAGGCTGTTCTGTCTTCACGAGAGCCGGCGCCTGGCACATGGCCACGGCCGGGGAGCTGAGGTTTGCTCTTGAGTCCCAATGCAATCATGCACTGTCTGCTTCTCACTGCTCCCAAGTTCTGAAAGTGTTTTCAAAAAACCTCTGTGTTGTCAGAATGACAATTGACTCAAGATAGCCAGAGCCATTCAGAGGCTGAAAAACGCCTGTCTGGGGCAGAGCGATTAGGGAAGGACATTTCCATCAGAAGCAGAATGGGTCTGGAATAGCCAGCAAAGTCCTTTTCTGAAGGAGGAGAGGTAGGTGATTTCTCCCTCCTCTGACGCTAACAGGCACTCACCCTGCAGGACACCAGGTTCTAGCCATGCGGGGGCTCCACAAAGAAACACATATGCACCCAACACGGGAGGGCGGACAAATCAATCATCCATTTTGTATGAACTTGGAGAGGCCTAGGCAATACCCAAAGAAAGACACAATTGCCTGTCCTCAAGGAGACTGCTTTCTCAAAGAAAAAAAAGGCAGATAATAAACTACTCTAATTGCAGCAAGATAGAGCTATATGCAGTGGAGTCCGGAGATGCACACCTGGCTTAGATTGGGGTGTGTGTGTGTGTGTGTGTGTGTGTGTGTGTGTGTTTGTGTGCACACATGCATGCACCTACCTAGGCAAATGGGTCTCCAGCCAGTTTAGGTTGAGGACAAGGGAAGAACAACAGTCTTAAATAGGCACCAGTCATAGGCAGAAAGACACTACAGGCAACCAGCGTGTCAGAGTGTCCTGTGCAGTAGGCAGCCTGAAGGTAGGAGATTCATAATACTTGAGTCCCTATTATATGCAAAAAGGAGTGGGCCTAGGAGGTAAGATTGAAAAGTAAAGGTAAAATGACAGAAATCAGGCCTCCATGCTGCAGGATCAAGCTTGGACTTGTGATTCACAGATGACACAATAAACAGGCAGGAGGGATAGCTAACGGCTGTACTGCCCGAACCTGTTACAGAGCCTCAGGCCCAACAGCTCCGGGCTGTGAGCAGAGTCAGCAGGGGGACTCGGTTTCCCTTCTCAGGCTCACAGATTAGAGCTCATTTATGAGCCATCTATTAACACTGAACACAGCATGCAACACAATTTCTGTCTTACAAGGGGGCACTTAGAACCTTTCCCCACTCCCAGGAAAATCTAAACATAAGATTAAGGAATAGCCAAGGGACTAAAGTGTATATAATGAATTAACCAGAAACCTTTAGGGCTGATATAAATATAAAAGGAAATTTATATTTTATATAAACATAAAAGCAAATTCTTACTTAAGATTGTGACAAGAGAGACAGGGATGTTCAGGTGCTACCATGCAAGGATCTTTAAAATTCAGTTGTTTCAAAGAGGCAGGCCCTGTCTCTTACACTAGCATCGCTACTCAGAGCATCCTCATTGGAACTGACAGCAATGGCATTAAGTAAAAAGCACAAAAGATCAAGCCATATGAGGAAGTAGCTATACAAAAGAATTTTCACAAATACTTCTAGAAAAAAAAAAAAAGAAACTACCTTCTTTGCTTGATGAGGCTGATCGAGATAAAAGATTCACTAAATTAGTACAGTTCCTGGAAAATGCCATAAGAAAGACAATAGATGAGGAAAAAAAGAAATTTAAATCAGGCCTGGGTTATGCCAAATAGAGATTGTCTAATTAAACAAAGAAATAAGACAAAATTAACGTACAGGAACTTTTCCTCATACAGAAGGAAAATAAAGCCTGACAGTTTAAGTAGGAAAGTTTATGATAATTTTTAAAGGAAAATAAGAAGAAATGAAAGCAGAAGATTGGTTGATATCAGACAGTTGATAAACTTGCATAGAGGCTAATATTTGCTCAACATGAAGCGTGAAATCTTGTGGACATCATGCCAGAGAGGGCTGGGCAGGGGATGTCAGTGGTACAACCCCAGAGAACTATAAGAAGGCACAGTACAGATTGCTTGCTAGTCACCAAAACCTGTCCTCCATCCCCAAAAGACATGTGGATAAATCACGGGTGCTCATTGATTTGCTATGCAACCTGTCCCAACAAACCCATCATAAATCCAAAATGCACTGGACACACCTAACCAACACAACACCCTAGCTCAGCAACACCAGACAGTCAGTGGTGCCAATTCATGATCTCCAGGCTGATGGGGGAACTTTGCTAGTTGCATTGTGGGAGAGAGGATTGTACTATATATCACTAGACTTTGAAATAATTAAAATTCAAAGAATTGTTCTGACCAAATGTGTATCAATTTGCACCACTGGAAAGTGAAAAAGGTGGAAATCAAATCATGGTAAGTTGGAGACTGTACATTTCTTCACCTCCCAAGCAGGCAGATGTGGTCAGATGACTGACTTGTGGTCAAAGGAATGTGAGAAGTGACATGTCCCACTTTCCAGACTGGGTCTTGCAACATTGCGTCCCATGCTTTCATCCCCTTCCTCTCAGCCAAAACTCGGGGGGGGGGGTGTGACCAGGCTCCAAAGAGGCAGCTTCCCACAGAAGGAACCTGAGTCTCTGAAAGACTGTGGAGAGATTTGTCATCAACTTGGACCACTCATCACCAAGTTGAATATAAGAGAGAAACACGTTTCTATAATCTTTATGCTAATGTTAAATCAGACCCAACAAGGCGAGGGATCCATTCACCAAGGATTCCCGCCAATGCAACCATCACCTTTTGCAAGAACCATGCACGGTGAAGACTTAACAGAGGGCATCTGTGTTAATCACCTTGTTGTCTCTGTGATCAAAATACCTCACCAATTTATTTGTTTTCAGAGGTTTTAGTCTGTGGTTGGCTGACTCCATTGCTCTGGACAGGAGGTAAAGCAGAACAGCATTATGAAAGGGCATGTTAAAAGATAGCTGCTCATCTCATGGCAGCACAGATGCAGAGAGTGAGATAAGGGAATCAGGAAAAGAAAAACTCTTCCGGGGCACACCCTCGGTGATATGTCCCTCCAACTAGGTCCCAACCCATCCAGTAGTCCATGCAACCATCAATGGTTTGTCCACTGATGAAGTCAGAGTTCTCATGATTCAGTCATTTCACAAGAGCCCCACCTCTAAACAAGCAACATTTGAGACACATGAAGCTTTGGGAGAGATTCTAAATCCAAGCCCCAAGAGCATTTTATATTGCTTGGAAGAGGAGAAGGAAGAACTGATGTGGCAGTGCATTTGGGTTGAGCCCATAAGCAGGAGACATCCTCTGGACAAAGGAGAGAGACAGCAAATGAGAGAGGAGGAATTCCATGGTGTGCTCAGAAAGAGCAAACGTGGCTGGTCGGCAGAGCAGGTGGCTAGTAGAAGTTGGAGGGACAGCCAGAAACGCACATGAAGACCAGAAGGTGAGAATGCTTTTGTGGACTTTAACTTGCAAGCCAAATAGGACCCTGCTCAGGTTTAAAATAAGCACTTGATTAGGCTCAATTTTTGCACTAGAAAAGGCCCAATGGAGCAGGGTGTGCAGAATATGCCGAGACAGGCAACCAAGTGAGGAAGTATCACATGAGTGCACAGGAGCTCTCGTGGGGTCCTGACTAGGAGTGTAACAGTGAGACTGGAGAAGAAGGGGCATCTTTGAGAAGTCCATCAGAGTTAAGTGCACAGAACCTGACAACAATGGAATAAGGTCTGCTGAGGAACATGGCTAAGTCAACTGTTCATCTAGGTCTCTCACACTGAGTTCTAGACTGTTGTTTGTGGGCCACTTCTTAAGAATCAATTGGCTTTCCCTCTCCCTCTCTCTAGAGCCTTAGAGTTCCTCTCAAACAAATTATCATTTTACTTCCAGGCCATTACCTTCCACCACCCTCCACCATCTGCCTACCCAAGAACCTTTAAGAGTTGTCTGTCCCTGGTCAAATTGCCTTTTCCATTAATATCCTGGGCACAGCTGGATATTAATCACCTTCTATAATCTTCTCCCACCTTCCTGAAGCTGGAGGACCAACCATGTTTGGTTTGAAGAGTGAAGATAATAGCTGAGAAAATGGAGAAGGGTTTCAAAGGATGGGAAACAATGACCAAAAGAGTGAAAGACCTGAAGGTGGACACAACAGCCTGAGCCTGGACTAGTCACTAGCCTTCCTCAGACCTCATGTCTGTAAAACAGAAGGGTTGTACTGGACAATTTCTAAGGATCCTATAGCCCTCATGAAGCTATAGAAACAACTTGTTCTAGAACAATAAAAATAATAATAATTGTTGTTCATGAATTGTGTATTATAACGCAAATAACAACAATATCTAGATTTCGGATATGGCCAAATTAACATTGTGAAACTATCTAACTAAATCACAAATTAAATGAGCTAAGAAATGGAAAATTTATGTAAGTGCATTTCTTTCTTTTTTTTGGGGGGGGGGGTCTAAATAAACACAATAGTTTAAGAGTTGGAGTCATTTACCAGGAGTCAATGTCGAATATGGAATTAAATTAACAGTAATTGCCACTCTAAAAGAAAGAATAATAATTCTGGTAACTAGAAAGGATATACAAAATTAATACTAATAATTACAGAGGAATTACTTAATTATCTGACTTACTGAGAGAATACAATCAGATGCTATTAAATAGAATTGAACCTTATATTACTTTACTCTTATGTGTCAGTCAAACTGGATTCTTTAGAACAAAGAAGCAGTGTTGAATTGATACATGATGTAAAATTATGGTTAGCTAAAATAATTATCTGCTCTAATTAATTTAATTTATTTTATTGTAGTCTTGGTTCAAAGAGGTACAGAAATTATAAAATATTGGGGGACATTATATAATAAGGCAATGTTAAGGAAATCATGACTTTTTTATGAACCTCAAAGCAAATATGCCAATAAGATTTATGATATGGCCATTATAACAAATTTTCACAGGATGGTGACCATTTCTCAAATCTTTTGAAAATGGTTTTTGCCTAAAGATGGAAAATCCTCTCTGGAGAGCATTAAAGTATAAGTAGATAGTAATAATAACTTACAATTACTGAGCACTCTGTATCTGGAACTCTTTCAAGTGTCTTACAAGAGTCACTCATTAAGTCACTGCAGCAGCCCTAAGAGATAAGGACAATAGCTACACCCATTTTACAGGTGAAGAAACTTAGTCACAGGGAGGCCAAGGGTAATGCAGGAAGTAAATATCCAAGCCAGGATTTGAAGCTCAGCAGTCTGCTTCCAGAGCCTGTGTTCCAAACAATGTCCTTCACATCAATCTTGATATTTCCTAACTCAGTGATCAAAGATGATCAGAGGATTTATGCCCAATGTTTCTTAATGGCTGCTAGAAGGTTAGGGGTTGAGTAGAGCCAGTGGTGTGGAAGGGCTTTCCTGAACTTTTTTAGTAAGTTCAGGAAGACTTAGGCCAGTTAGTGGCACCACAACTTTCAAGAACAGGTCAGCATTCCAGAGGCAGTACCATTTATATGAGGCACACAAAGTCTACTTTAAAATAATAAAATATTTAAATTTGCTTTGCTGGAGTTACCTCCATACGTTGTACCAAAATGTCCATTGATAGTCACAAACAAGAGTATCATACACCACAAACCAGAGAAAACAGTCTGACCTTTCCAAAACCCAACTCCAATAACCTTCTAGGCACCCAGTGTACACTCATCTTGTCTTTAGGAAAGAAATGTACCTGATCCCTTATGTTTCTAGTGACAAGATAATTTACTGTCCAAAGCAGGCATTTTGAGATGGAGAAGGGACATTATTAATAATGACTCCAAGGGAAAAAAAAAACTAACACAAGGCTTGCCTCACACAAACTGGGAGAGATTGCCACATTATTCATCCTTCTCTTTCCCAGGTTGTGGTGTGCACGGTGTCATTTTGCCACACATCCCTTCAATTAAGTCTAAAGCTTTTTCATGGAGACAAAGACATGGTTATGATCATGAGCCAAAACAAAATCATTTCTTAGTGGCAGAACCATGTGACAGGAAGAAATGCCTTCAAGGGTCACTCTGAGCCTTCTAGTGGGGCTGACGTGGGGCAGCTTTTGGGTGTACCCTTCAGAAGAATTGACATTCACTGAGAAGCTACCTGAGAAGAGCCTGAGAATATGACTACTTATCAGATCTCTAAATAACTAGAGACTTATCTAGACAGGGACAAATAACAAATTTTTGTTTTGTTTTGTTTTGTTTTTTTACAGGGTTCACTAACTTACAATTTAGGGAATTTTTAGAATTTTCAAATTAAGGCTATGCAGAGCCAGTGGGCACATCCCATTCATTGCTTCATTCACTCTTTCATTCACACATTTTAAAAACAAAATTTATCAAAGAAGTAAAAGCTTCCTTTTACCCAGTGGAAATACTCTTTCATTCATTTGTTTATCCCACTTGTTTGAACATCTGAATGCCAAACAGTTTGAAGTTGCTGGGGGTTGTATGAGTTCAATAAGACAGAGTTTCTGTGATCATGGAACTTACAAAAACAGATACACTGAACAATGACTAGTTGAAACAAGTACTATGAAGCAAATTTAATAGATACATAAAATTTGCTGGGAAAATAATAGGTAAGGAACATTTTATTCTTTTATTCACTCTTCTTTTAATTTTTTTTTTTTGTTTAGTTTAGTTGACCTTTATTTATTTATTTATATGTGGTGCTGAAAATCAAACCAGTGCCTCACACATGCTAGGCAAGCACTCTACCAACTGAGCCACAACCCCGGGCCTATTTTGTTTATTTTTAAAATGTGTATTAAGTATCAACTATGTACCAGACGCCCCTCTAGCCACTGAGATTGCAGAGATAAACAGAAGGAATGTGATTTCTGCTTCCCAGGATACACAGTCCTCTAGGGAGTACAGACAACAATCAACTAAGGGAGCACAAGGACACTTAAATTGCCAATAAATGCCATCAGAGACACTAAAAGCACTAAGCCATAGCATAGGGGTCAGCCAATCAGGTTCATCAGTTGCCTGTGTTTACAAATAAAGTTTTATTGAAACACAGATGTGCCCAGAAGTTTGTTTTGTCTACAGCTGCTTTAACCATACAATTGCAGAGTTGAATACTAGCAACAGAGACCCTATACCCCCAATACTTAAAATGTTTCCTTTCAAACTCTTCAATGGAGTAGTTTGCTGACTCCTGCAAAACAGAATAAGAATGAAGGACAGATGATAAAAGGGGCAAATCCTATATAAACGAAAGAGTCAGGGGATATTTTTTTTTTTTTTTTTTTGCAGACATGACATTTAACCAAAGGCAAAAAAGAGAAGAAACTAGTAACAGGAATCCCTGGAAGAAACACACCCTTATCGGAGACTATCACAGGATCCAGGGGTCTGAGGCATCCAGGAGACCAAGTTGTTAAAAGGAGGCCTGGTGTGTCTCTGGTGTGGTGAAAGAGAGCAGAAGCAGAGGGCAGGGCCAGGGTGAAGAGGTACCAGGGGCTAGATTCAGGAGGCATTGAACTCACTGATTTGGAGACTGGATTGCATTCTGGAAACAATAGGAGGTTGAGGAAGGACTTTAATGTAGGGAGTAATGTGGTTTGGGGGTGATTTTAATAGATGGCTCTTCATCTGTTATGGTGGCTGTTCATCAGCAACCATAGTTGAAAAGGTGGAGGCGTTCAGAACCCATTAGAAAACAGTGCCTGTAATAGGTTGAGGGCTGTGGAGACTCAGCCTAGAATGTGGCAATGGGGTTGGAGGAATTTCTTATATGGAAGTATGCTATTGCTAAGGCATTATATACCTCAATTGAGAGGTATGTGGATTTTAAGACAGGTGTGTGGATTTAAGAATATTCCTATTATCCTTGTTGCTTGAGAGAAACACTCACAGCACCAAAGCTTCAGAACCCATTGATGCTGAGTCCCACTTAAACAGATGATCCTCTCATACCCTGTTGTTCAAGTGTTCTTGTGGCATTTCCTGAGTAAGGCATGCACAACCTTAATGTGGCATCAGAGAAGTCTTGTTCCAAAAAGCTAGAGATCCCTGGAGCAATTAAGGGAAGGGTCTGTCAAACTATAGCACCCAAAGTGTTTTCTCCAGCAACACTCAAATAAAATGGCCTATATCACCCGAAGAAAGGTCATCAAAAATTCCTTACTGGGGCTGGGGATGTGGCTCAAGCGCTAGCGCGCTCGCCTGGCATGCGTGCGGCCCGGGTTTGATCCTCAGCACCACATACCAACGAAGATGTTGTGTCCGCCGAGAACTAAAGAATAAATATTAAAAAAAAATTCTCTCTCTCTCTCTCTCTCTCTCTCTCTCTCTTTAAAAAAAAAAATCCTTACTGACCACAAAGCACTTTGTATACCACCTCTCATATGACCTCAGTAAAGACCTGTGAGGTTTTCACGCAAATCTCATAAGACTTGACATTCCCATTGGGCAGATGAGCAAACTGGAGGATTTAGAGCACGATAAAAGTCACGGCAGAGCCAGATCCAGAATCTACATCTTCTTAGCTCACAGTCAGTGCTCTCGGCTCTATACCTGCTACTTCTCCTCAACCACTGAGCCAAAGGTCATTAAGATGGAGAAACAAATTCTTGTGGGTATGCATGCAGAGCAAGTGGAAGGGAAGTTGATTTTGCCTGGAAGGATGCAGCAGAGGAAGACTTCTTAATGAAGTCATCTTGTTCACATGATCTGGTGTTTGGTAAACAAGTCCCTATCATGCCCTTGAGATTATCTTATAGTAGTGCCTTCTCCACTCTTCCCTTTCCAGCCTAAGGAACTCCACCCTCTTTAGTCTCCACATATGATAGCATTGATTTCTCATTTCCTGTCAATTTCCTAGTTTTGTTGTAGCTTTCTGGAGGGGGGTGGAGGGGAAGAATGTAGACATTCCACAATGAGATGGAAAATGTTAATTATCATTTTTAAAAAAATGATATACCTAATTGTATAACTGAGCTCCCCAAGGTAGAGGTTGCCATTAAGTCTGGTCCCTATACCTTAGCAGGAAGGTGACTTGTCATATGCATTTACATTTGCAGGTAGAGTTAAAGGCAAACTTATCATGAATGTAAAATTATCACCTAAGTTCTTCTGTACCCCATGGGAATTCACTTTTGGATTTCTTACCCTATTGGGTTGGAACTCAACTGGCAGAATAACCCCGTGGGGGTAGGTTGGAGAGACTGACACAGAAAGGCTGCAATGACATGTCCCTCTGGTTCATCCAGGCAAGAAAACAAACTTTGTCCAAGAAGGAAAGATCGTGTTATTACAAAGAACAATTATTTACATCCCAAACTAATTTGCACAAAATAAATGTAAATTACTAGAAAACTTTAGCCCTTGACCTGTCATTAATAATTTGTTATGAGAGACCTCACTCTTGATCCCAGCCCCTTCTTGTGAAACTAAAGTCTGCTTCTGCGGTGACCACATATTGAAACTACACATTTATGCATAAGATTCTCAGTGAAAGCACTGATTGGCAGTGTTACCCATGCCTCATAGGAACACATCACCATATAGTGCAAATAGCATGGTTTCTAGTTGACATAAATTTGACTGTTTGCTAGTTCCTGACCCTTGATAAAACTTCCTCTCTGAGCCTTGATTTCCTTCTCTGCAGAATGGGAATACAGAAGAACTGAATGGGAAGGACAACGCACACAGTAGGTAGTCAACAAAGTGCAACTTATTAATTATAGCCATAGCATTATAACAAAAAGGATAACTAGGCTTCCAAAAGAGCCACAAAAGTTCCCCCCAATAAGCATTCTTTGATCCAGACTATGCTGTGTCAACCAGCAGCTTCCTGAACAAACACTTTCCCCTGCAACCGAATATAAACCAGCTTCCCTCTCCTTTCCGCAGACCTTCTAATTATCTCTGCTGTTTACAGCATCCAGCCCCTCTGCTACCAAATTCTCCATTATTCTGACAGCCAACAAACTAGACCTATTAGAACTCAGCACAACTTTTGCCTAAGGCAGGAACTTTGTGAGACCACAAATCGTCTTGGTATTAAAAGTCGGTGCATAAGAACTGCCCTTAGCTTTTGCGCTAAATTGCTAGTTTGAAGACATTCATTGCAGTATATTGTATTTCCACTATATTTTGCTTTAATAGACTTCGTGGTAAAGTGTATAAGAGGAGTTTTAAAGCCTGAGGTAGCACATAGCCAACTTTTTTTTCATTTTATATATTTTTCCATCTTTTGTTTGTCACCTTATATTGTTTTGTTGCTTCACATACATAAAACAACCTGGCAATCACAGAACAATGCCCAACAGTTAGTTGGGCATATTGACTTTACTATTAAAAGTTGAAACAATCAAGCTAAAGAAGCTGTGGTGTATTTTTCTGCTAGTTGCATGAGACTTTAATTTTAAAAACGCATGGAAAATATCCCCTCTGTAATAGCGCTTTCAGCAAACTTGGTTGATTTCTGTGCTTTTGCATTGTCTGCCTAGCACAACTCCACAGTTAGAGAAAGAAATATAAGAAAGCATTTGCCCAGCATTTTCATCTAAAAATACCAAAAGTGCTCTATGGCCCTGGCTCCTCGATGCTGAGTGATTTGGCAGTCCAAGTGATGCCATACACCTGGCTTCACCTTGATGCAGGTAACATCTGTCATTCCTTTGTCTCCAGGATGTCATGGCAGCAGTCTAAGAATCCTGTTTTTATCTTCCTGTGATACTAGGAAGGGCTAAGGCAAGTCCATGTACTCCTTGTCTTCACGTAGCATACAGTCTCATGAGAGATGTGAGGACTAAGCAAATAGCTAGACAAATACAACTATCACTATAGATTCTGGGAGCTTCTTTATCATCGAGATTTGGGAGAAAATTATACTAACAGGGAATCCACTTTGAGTATGGAGTAAATGGGGGAAACACCCTGTTTTCTTCAATATGCTCACACTCGACCCAGAACACTTCTGTGACCAGCTTTGTGGGAGTTTTCCTTTACCAAGCAATTCTACGGTTGTTTTTTTTTTCTTTTCTGTTTTTTTATTGATTTTTTAAATAAATAAATAAATAAATGACAGCAGAATGCATTACAATTCTTATTATACATATACCACAATTTTTCATATCTCTGTTTGTATATAAAGTATCTTGACACCCAATTCATGTCTTCATGCATGTACTTTGGATAATTATGTCTACCACATTCCACCATGCTTGCTAATCCCCTGCCCCCTCCCTTTCCCTCCCACACCTCTTCCCTATCTACAATTCATCTATTCTTCTCATGATCCCCCTCCCTACCCTACTATGAGTTAACCTTCTTATATCAGAGAAAACATGGGTGAGAGGTCTACAGTTCTTTATAGACAAGGATTGGGTGTCCTACCTGGAGATAGCATCAGATCACACAGGTGCAGGGTTGTCTACCTGGAGATAGCATCAAATCACACAGATGCAGGGTTGGTCCCACAAGACTGCACCCATTTCAGATGCCAATTGCAATTCCAGGGATCCCCATGGTTTACTTCTTGGGTTTGGTTGCTTGCTAGAACGGTTCACAGAACTCAGTGACACACTTTGTTTAGATTTACTCCTTTAATATAAGGGATACAACTCTGAAACAGGCAAATGGGAAGAATTCATAGGGCAAGGTATGAAAGAAGGAGTGTGACACTCCCATGTCCTCTCCAGGCACATCAACCTCCCACCACCTCTGTGTTCAAAAACCCAAATTCTCTGAACCCTGCTCTTTGAGATTTTTATGAACTATTCCATACATAGATATGATTGACAGAATCATTCACTATTGCTGGCCAACTCTAGCTTCAGACTCTTTTCCCTCCTCAAAAGCCAGGGGTTGGGTCTGAGAGTTTCAGCCCTCTATTTACATTATTTCTCATTCTGAGGCTACCCAGGAGACCCAACATCACTCATTTCATAGATTTCAGAGATTTCAAAGGTTTTAAGAGCTATGTTCCAGAAAACAGAACACAGACTATAAAGGTGTGTATTTCTTATTGTATCACAATATCACAGGGGTCAGGGAAGAATGCAGAAAATGAATGAGATGAGAATACAAGGGAGTTAAATGAGAATCATGTGAGGGAGAAATGCAAACATAGGAAATCACACGAGAAAAGGCCCCAGAGAGGGAAAGAGCTTGAACTCCTGGGAAACCAAGGCAAGGTTAGGAAGAAGTAGACACAGAAAGGAGAAGTCAGAGGTAGAAGTGGAGTAGTGGGTGAGACTAGAGCCAAGGGACCCTGGAGGTGATGAAAGAGGTGAGATGGTATTCCAAGGGCAAGGTTGAGTCCACTCAAAGGCTTTCAGCAGAGGAGTTATGTGATCAGGTTTATGTTATTCACTTTGAAGAATCCCTCTCCCTCAGCTTCAGTATGGAGAATAAGTTAAAGGAAAACTGGGAGAGTATTTGGTAAATATATCTTAAGAGGGAGGGGTCCAGGTAAGGGAGTATAGTTACTAAAATGAAGGACTTTGAAAAAAAAAAAAAACACTTGGGGGAAAGATTTCACGGTGACTTGAGGATGGGCTTGACATGATCCTAAAGGAGCAGACAGTTTCAAGGAAGATGCTGAAATGTCCACTTGAAGTGTGACATCTGAGCCAGGAAACACTAGAAGACATTGATGTGAAATAATGTCAAGCATTTCAGTTTAGGCACCTCAGGTTTTGTTTCAGAGGTGAATGGTCAAAATTCAATTGCAACTAAAGAGAGATGGTTTACAAAGAATACCAAGATATCTCATGAAATGTGAGGAAGCGATTTACGGAGGAAGAGGACAACCAGCGAAATCTAGAGCCAAGTAAAAAGAAGAAGAAATGTATTGATCTCCCAAGATCTGGTACTGATGACTCAGTTCAACCACTCCCATTATCTGTGTCTCCCGATTACAAGTACTAATTTGGGGAAGAAAAGGTCTGATTGGCATGTTAGGTAAGAGGCCCGTACTTCTTCAATCAGCAATGGACATTGAGGCAAGATCCCATGGCACAAATATGGCTGCTCCAGCCTTACCCAGGTTGTTTGCTGGTACTTCTCAAAGAAGGCAGTGGGCTGTGAAGTGGTGTCATACTCCAAATGACTCTAGAACATACCTGCAATTTTTTTTTTTTAAATCTTTGCAGTAACCTTCTGAGATTGATGCTGCTATAAACACATTATGGAGAAAGACAGTAAGCCCAAAGAAATTGATCACCTCCCAGGCCACATGGTTAGTAGGTAGTAGAGCTAGGTAAGCCTTTGTGGATTAACTTTGGTGAGTTAATGCCCAGAGGATTCTGTCTACACTTACAGCTTCTCAAAATGCACTTTCCCAGCTGTAGCCTTATTCTACAGTGTGTTGAGAACCTCACAGAAGAGAAGAGAGATTTGGTTGAACTTAATTATGTTCTAGTTGATTCACCAGATGTCTGGAATCTGAGATTTATGCTTTTTCACAGATGGTTAGCGTAATGATTGGAAGGATAAAAGTGCATTTGCCCAGAGTTAAATGTAAGGTTGATATAGCAATGTGATTGCTTCTGTTTCAAAGCTTGGCCAAAAAATAGACAAAACTGTTTCTTTAGGAGACCAAAAGGAAGGGTGAATGTCTCCTTCCAAAGCTGTCACACAAACTTGTGCACAGGCCTTTTTCTGAACCCTGTGATATAGGTAGATACGATTCATCTTGACTCAAGTGGAAATAATGAAAACATACCTCCAACATCACCAAAAGGAAATACTGATTACACAAAAGAAAATGATATTCATCACCTAGCCTACCCCTCCCCCTTTATATTAAATGAAGAAATTGTGCAGAGCAGGAAAAGATATGTTAAGTGTAATGAACTCCTAGGCATGAAATTGTGTTGACCAAACTTTCAGGATAAAGAAAAGAAAGTCGCTTGAATCCACATAATGTATTCCATTCATAAAGGACTCACATTTAAGCCAAGAACAGACACTTCTCAGCATTTAGTGCTCTATTGTTTTCAATGTCAAAACACTGTAGAGATGAACACAGCAGCCTCTCTTAACTTTCTTATCCTATTTATTTTTTCATGACGATTAAAACATTGCTACATATTTTCCTGGGTTTTCTAATTTCCTCTCTGAGAATATAAACTTCTCAAGAGCAGGGACTTGATCTTTTTTGCGCCTGTGGCCAAGACTAATGTCTGATGTGTGATACCAAATGGCAAGTACGAGCTATAGGTAGAGACAGTGGCCCAGAGAGGTGTCAATCTAGGTGTCAATTTGTAAATTTCTCTTTTTTTCAGTTTTCTGTGTCTATGACATCATAATAAAGACAAGGCTGGTGCCTATAGAATCCAAAAGAACGTGCAATAGATAACTCAATAAAATTATTGAATACAGGAAGAAGCAAAGGGTACAAAGTAGGAAAACATTACTTTAAAAAAATATTAAAGTTTTACCTCCAACATGCTCACTTTATCAAGAGTTCACTTTATGGGGAAGAAGTGGGGTGGAAAAAACAAATAAAAATAAACAAAAACTAGGTGAACATATCCCCTCCTAGAACACAATATTTGAATGAGGATGTCCTCAAGATCTGCAACTCTCCTGAGCCTCCCACCTGTTTCCAGTGGATCCAGATGTCCCATGGATACTCATATGGAAAACAAAACCCATTGCCACACCATATCCTTTTGTTCTCTGATTTTTGAGTAATTGCACCCCCTTGACCCCGAGAGGACTGGAAACTCAAATCACCATTTTCCCCCATCTGCCCCCACTGCTGATTCGAGGCTCTATTTTGTTGTGTCTTCTTCAGAGTCTTTCCCAGGTGTGCAGACTCCACCCTGTCATTAAGGGAGGCTCTCATTCTGACTACATCATCTCTTTTCAAGGTCCATGGCATTAGCTCCTTATTCAATCTTTGCTTCTGATCACTCCACTCCACTATCTACCTGCCATTCCGTCCCCAAAATGAACTTTAGAAACAGCAGTCATATTAATACATTTCCTTCATTAGCTAATTTTTTGACTTCGCTACACCTTGAGGAACAGACTACGAATCATGACATTGAAAGTCTTCTATGACCTTCTCTAATCTGAGGCCAAAGTGTATCTTTCCACGTGACCTCTCACCTCCTTGTTCGCTGCTCATTCACCCACCATACATTTAGAGGATTCTAAGAAAGCATCACATACTGACTCAGGGGACTATGATTCAGTCCTCACCCTTGCAAAGAAGTCTAAAATTCAGAGTCTTATGGAAAAAACATATGGGCAAATAGCCTCGCTACCACATAGAATGGACAAAGTGGAACAGGGAGGGTCTTTCCACTCTGAGTGCCATTTCTCCAGCTTGCTGCCCTCTGGTTTGGTCCTGACTCCGCACAGCTCACTTCCCTGACTGAATAGCTTCCTTCCCTACCCACCTACCTTAGAGAACGCCCATGCATCCTCCAGCATATAGTCTCATCTCTAATAGTTGAATTTGGATGGGCAAATTTTCTTTCTTTTTCAACCTGAAGTCAGACATGGAGGCATCTGGAGAAAATCAACCACTGGTTGCCTAACTGGGCAAACAACCTGTGAATAATTATTAAATTGATACACAGACAAAACAAATTTCTCAGAAATTAAGTTGCATCAGGAACCCTCATTAAAATAAATAATAATAAATCTAATAAAATACTGATTTTCAGGCTCTATCCCAAATCTACTGAATCAGCATCATCTGCCTCTTTGAGGAACATAATAAAAATATATACTTTTCCATCTCTCTCTGACTTGCTAAGTCAGAAACCTCAGAGGGTAGGCCCAAAAGCAATGCCCAACTTGTTGTCATACATTCAAGTATTAGTCACCGCTCCAAGTCAGTTCCTCTCAGTGGAAAATGAAACACGGGCCTAATAAATTAAATAATACCTTGGTTGCCCAAAAGTATAAATATAGTCACGTAAGTACCTTCTTTTTGCCACAGTATGGCTAATGCTAAACTGACCAAACTAAAATAGAAATTTCAGAAAGGTCATGCAATCATTTGGACCTAATCAGAATTTTCTGCCACATCACATCTGGAACCATTAAAACTATAAAGACATTTCTATCTTGAGAAGGAATGCACACAATAAATTGGGAAAGGCAGCAAGATCCAAGAAACTGAGAGAAAAGCAAAAAATGCAAAAACTCTCACATATCTAGATATTTCGGTAGGTAGCAGCAAAGATCCCCTTGGTCAACCATTTTCAAAATTTGTTCTTAACCACAGAGCTCTTTTGCAAAATATATAAGCTTAACCTCAAAAAAAAAAAAAAAAAGGTACCTTTGGGTCCAGTACTATGACCTCCCTCAGGAACCCTGAGGCTCTCAAGGCCTCTTCATAAAACCCTACAAGTATGAAAAAAAAACAGGTGGCACATCTCTGGAGATAGTATTTCCTTCTTAATGCTCATAGTCACAACTGCAAAGGAAAAATCAAAGCTGGACCATTAATGTCATCCAAACAGGCATGTTAAAGGTTAGACTCCATCAAGGTTACTAGACTACATCTGAGAGGATCAGCATGTTTGATGGGCTTGTAATGATTTAAAATTTAGCCCAGAAGAGAGAGAGAGAGAGAGAGGCGAGAAGAGAGGAAGGAAGAAGAAAGCCAAACCCTCTGAACTGCTCAACGGTTTTACTTTTCATCCTGAGATGCCTGGAAGCACTGACTTTTGTTGTCACTCTGGGCCCAAAGCACCCCTTCTTTTCCCACGGTGACCTCTGCCATTTCTGTAGGTGGTTTACATAGCAGAGCGCAGGGTCACATCTCTTCAGCAAACTTCTTCACAGTAGAAAGGGCAAACAAGGTTTCACATAACTTCCTGTTTCTCAAGAGAGCTACGAGTCTTCCTCCTCGCCCATGTTTTTGTTTTTCTGCTCATTCTCATGGAACAAAAAGAAAAAAAAAAAAAAACCTGGAGATAGTTAGAAAAGGAAAATAACTTAATTAAAAGCAGGTAATCATCAGAAACTTACATGGGGCTGAATTTGCATTTGATCCTTTTCTCTCCACTATGTATTTGAGAAGTTTGTGTGTACTCTGTGGATTTGAAAAGTAGTAAGTGAAAAATGTAACATATGCACAACCTTTTGTTTGTGTGTTTTATGCTTTTTTTTTTTTAAGGCAGATGCCCTGGAGAGATTTAGCTTTGGGGTTATTGTGTGGAGAAGGGTATTTGGGTTTAAGGTTTTCAGATGAGGCTAAGGCTTTTTGGTTGACTCTTGACATGACCTTTAACTGGAAGCGCCTCCAGAGAAGGAACTTGGGCTTATTCATCTTTATGACCCCTGCACCCATCATCAGAGTGCTGGGTACAAAGTGGACACTCAGAAAGTTTATTAAGTCATTGTGGGTTGAATGTTATAACCCCAAACTTTCATTTGCCATCTGTAAAAGATAATAACAATAATACGTAGCCAAAAATATCGTGTCATTCATAATTTCTTAAAGCCTTTGAAATTAGTTCCAGAAAGAGTGTCAATGACTTCTTGAAAAATGTAAGATGGAATATGTACAGTGTTGAACTCTGACCTTGTCAACACACTTTCTCCAACTTTAGGTATGTATAGCCCCAACAAACTGAAATGTTATGTTCCAGATGAGAAAGCATTTTGCTAAAATGACTCATCAATTACATAATGTGAAAACAGTCCCTGGAAATAACCAGGTACTTGAATAAATTATTTTAATTTTCCCAACTGGGGATAGGAAAATCTATGTAAGTCTAGAAGATGTTCTCACCCTTGGAAAATAGCCTAGACATCAAACTAACTACAGGCACGGTCTCTATATTCTTTAATATAAATGCATTCTTTAAAATGGAATTATTCAAATCCCAAAGGCTGAGCTCTTTTGCTCTGAAGATCAAATACAAATAGGGTCCCCTATCATATTTGTCATCAGTCTGGATGTCCAAGACAACCAGGAATTGCACTCTGTATCCCTACAGCACATTTTCTGAGAATTTCTTTCATGACAGCCTAGTGTGTCCAAAATTCCAGTGTGATGGTTTGCCGTTTATACACTTGGTGCAGTAGTTTGTGAATAATGCAAATCACTTAAATCACTTCACTTGTAATTAATGAGAATGCAATTGTTTCTATGTGTAACTGGAAGGAGGGAAAGACCCCCTGAGAAATGTCTCTTACAAAATGTAAGTTAGTTTTCATTTAAATATTGCTGAGATTAATGATAGTCTTGCAGAAGATCATTGCCCATGTTTACCTACATATTCACTGGAAATCCTTCTCAACTTCAGAAAATTAAACTGGAGCAGAGATTATACTGGAATGAGAGTTTTCAGATCAACTACCTATATTTTGCTCTTGTCAACCAAGGATAAAAAAAAAAGAGGAGATTTTCTCAGATTATTCTGGCGAAAAGTAGAGTCTGCAGGAGGAAGGTAAATATTTAGGGGAGATGGGATTTAAATTTAGGTTTAGAAGATGGTAAGAAAATCTGATTTTTTTTTTGGGGGGGATGCTTCTGGGATATAGGCAGAGTGGATTGGACCTTGTATCATTGACTGCATTTAACAGTGTGCAGAAAACAGAAGCTGAAGCGAATCCTAAGGCAAAAATCTCTGATGGGATGTGGGAGAGTAAAAGTGAGAGAAAAGCTGGAGAGAGAGAGGGTCAGGGAGGCAGAAAGGAGGGCAGCGCTGGGAGAAGACATGAAAAATTAGAACAGGAGCTCGGAGCACTCGGGAGAGCAGAGGAAATGACAGTTGAAATTAGAACAGGAGCTAAGAGGAGTGAGCAGAAGGGGACGGCAGGAACTAAGAAATTTGAGGCAGGGAGAAACTACAGAGAGAAGTGGACAGAATAAAGAAAAGCTCAGCTTCAATAAGGAGGCCCAGGACTCGTGTCGACCAGGATACATGTCCTGCTATGGATCAACAAAAATTATTTGTCATTCTGAAATGACTCTGAAAGGGGGAATAGAATGTGCCCCAACAATCAATATTAAATTTTATGCCTGCTGCACCTTTCAAAAGCCTCAAGAAGACATTGATTCAAGTAAGTGTCACGTTTTTTAAATGACCTTTGATTATTCACTTTAACAGTTTTACAGTAGAAGTTTGCACCCTGAGTTGGGGACCAGGGAAAACCAAAGAATGGCTTCCAGTTGTGGGTGTGCACCTGCAAGGATTCACTGGTCCTTGTGGCAGATGGAGGGATGCATTGGCAGGAGAAAGCGCTATTTTCCATCCAACAGGAGCATGCTGTTATGCAGGGGTTATGGTTTTTGTTATAGAGCTGACTTTCTTAGAAAGCCAAAAAGAAGTTGTGCTTTCTGGCTGGTTTGATGGAGTGGTTTAGGGCACTTTATAAGTTGTATTTTGTGGCTAGTTTTATAAGTGGAAAATATCTGATTCCAATGGAATGGTTTGAGAAATCTGAAAGTGTGTTCGCCCAAATGAGGCCTTTGAAGAACTGACCAATCAGGAATCTGGCCTTGCAGAGTTTTCACTAACATAGTTTCATGTCTTATAATCAGACACCTTGATTGTGTCAGAATTGGTTATACCAGGTACAGGTTTGAATCTGAAACTGAATGACTAGGATTTCAAGCTGGGACACATGATATAGCAATGCTCTGTATCTCTTTATACTTGAATACCAAAATCAGAGCCTAGGTTTTAGGCCTAGAATACATTCTCTATTGTATTAGAGATCTCCATGTATAGCTGATTGGTTCCTTTGAAGGACATCCACAGGCATATCTGCTCTATGCCAGACTTTTAAAAACTATCTATCCAAGCCAGGCATGGGGGTGCATGCCTGTAAACTCAGCTACTCAGGAGGCTGAAGCAGGAGAATCACAAGTTCGAGGCCAGCCTCATCAATTTAGCAAAATACTGCCTTAAAATTAAAAAAGGGGGGTGGGGGGGATAGGGACATAGCTCAGCAGTAGAGAGCCCCTGAATTCAATCACTAGTACTACAAAAACTAAATAAATAAATAAATAAATAAATAAAGTTTTAAAAAGTTATCTTCCCAGTTGGTACCAGTCATGGTTCTGGACCTTTGATTCTAGTGACCTGTCTTATCTTCTAACTCAGATTGATTTCATGATAACCCCTGATTTGGGAATCTGTATCATCAGCTAGTCCTGAAGAACCCAGTCTTTCTGCTTCACCTGCCCTGGCAGAGTTACTTGAGCAACATCCTATCAGGCTGCTGATGAAGTGAAAAATCCTGGTGTCCTTATGTCCAGGGCTTACTTAAGGATTATATAGCCATGTTAGCCAACTAATACACAGTAATATCTATCTTTCTTCCACTGACTCTTGACTTCTGTCTACAAGTGGTTACATGTCTGTCCGATTCTAAAAACTCATTCATTCATCTAATAGAGGTTCATTGAACCAATATGATATGCTAGGCAGTGCACTAGGAACTATTCAATTTTTATTCATTCAATTAAATTCTATTCATTCAGATATTTATTGAACATTAACCATGTATTGGATGCTTTTCTAAGTGATGGAGATAGAAGATAGGGCAGTGAAGAAAGTATAGTCACGGTTTTCATAGATGCTACATTTCACTGAATGGAAGCAATAAGTATGCAAATAAGTAAATATGGTAAGGTAGATGATGTGGGGACAAAAATAAAGCACTGAGAACAGGAAGTTTTCTTTTTCTCTAGGAAAGGCCTCAGATAAGACATTTGACAAGATATCTAAGGAAGTAGAAGAAAGTTTTACAGATTTGGAAGGACGAATGAACCAATAAGGAGTAGCAGAACATGCTAAAACCCTAAGACATTTAATTTATTAAAGCTGCAGGCAAGAGGCTCAACTAGCTGGCATAGACTGAGCCAAAGTAGTGAAATTCAAGAATTTCCAGGGCTACTATCAGGATTGCTCTTGAAATGGACTTCAGTGTCCACCTTTGGTAAGGCCTGGGAAACTATAGGAGACCTCTGAGCAGAAGACTGGCATAAAAATATTTTCACAAAATCACTTTGCTGCTGTGGAGAAGAGATTCTGGGTAGGAAAGTGTGGAAGCAAGAGATACTGGCTGAAAGGCCACCATAATGGTCCAGGCAAACAATGACAGTGACTTGGATCAAGGGTCTGACAATGGGATGTGACCAGCAATGGTCAACCAGTAGATTATTCCAAACAGAAAATTTTCTGATGGATTGGTTCATTGCTGTGCTAAAAAGAAAGAGTCAATAATGTCTATAATTGTTTTCCTTGGGCAATTAGGAGAATAAAATTGGTCTTTATTAAGATAGAAAAGATTGGAGAAGGAGTAGAGTTAGAAACCTAAACATCAAAAATGAGTTTTGTTTCAGAATGTTGAGTGGGAGATATTAAGTGGGCCTGACCAGTACATACACAATATCTGGGGTTCAGGGTACAGGTTAGCTCAAGATGGCTTTGGAAATGTGGTATATATACAAAATGGAACATTAACTCTGCCATAAAAAGAATGAAAGTATAGCTTTCTAGTAACTAGATAGAACTGGAGACTATCATGCTAAGTAAAATAAGCCAATCCCCCAAAACCAAAGGCCAAATGTTCTCTCTGATATAAAGATACTAACACACAATGAGGGAAAAAGGAGGAAAGAATAGGAGTTCATTGGATAGACAAAGGGGAATGTAAGGAAGAGAGAGGGAATGGGAATAGAAAAGGTAGCAGAATAAATCAGACATAACCTTCCCATGTTATGTATGAATACATGACCACTGTAACTCCACATCATGCACAACCACAAGAATGGGAAATTATACTTCATGTATATATAACATGTCAAAATACAGTCTGCTATCATGTAGACAAAATAAAAGATGGTTTTGGAGTTTTTAATATTTAGAGTACACTTATGGGCAGGATGAGATCACCCAGAGAATAAGTACAGATAAAGGCAAGACAATGTCAAAAGATAAGTTCTTGGGCATCCTGAAGTTTAGCAGTTAGGATGATGAGGCAGTACCAGCTGGAAGATTGAAGTGGCATCTCTGAGGTGGGAGGGGAAAAGGAGAATGTGGCTTTCTGGAATCCATACACAGGAAGAGCTTTGAGACACACAGGAGTGATCAAGTGTGTACCATTTGATGGATGGATTTCACAATGCGAGTCATCTGTGGCCTTGATAAGAGCTTTGTCAATGATGAGGAGAAGTGTACACAAAGCTGACTTAAATGAACTCAATAAAGAATATGATAGGAATGGGGTATAGGCAGAGAAATGAAGCAGGACCTTGGAAAAGATGTGATCATGAGACGGTGTTCTGAAGATGTGTAAAATGAGAGCATCCATGTACAAACAAGGGAACAAGGGATGCTGGTGATGCAGAAGAGGGGAGGAAACTCCTGGGGCAAGAACCATGAGTGCACAGAAGGGGACAGGACACAGTGTGGAGGAGGCTGCCTTGACTTAGGAGTTTAGGCTGATTATTCACAGTAGCAGTAAGAAGTAGACTGACAATATGGGATGGACACAAGGATAGACGTGTGCAAATTCTCCCCTGGTTGCTTCCATTTGTTCTATTAATTTAGGGAGCAAATTCATAAGCAGAGTGAGGGTGGTGGAGTCAACAGTAATGGTTTAGGCAAAATGTTCTGATCAAAGATTGGGAAGAGGGCAATAGTGGGGAGTTTGAAGAAGTCTCACTGGCTACGTCTTAATAGCTAAAATCTGCCAGTGTGAGGGCAGCAGCTCTAAGGGCTTCACCAACATCTTTCACCCTAGCTATTGGATGGAAGGATAGCTTCCACCCTTGAGTTTGTTTATGATTTTCATGTGAAATTTCCATGACTTTATCACCAGGAAACTCAGTGTTCTTTTCCTCCTTGTCATCGCCATATCTGTAATGTCACAATCCCCACTGTGGATCACTCCACACTTCTTGAAATGCTCCCTGATTTCCGTGACCATGTAACAATAGGGGCCCTCTTTCCACCAATCTCTTCTGTACCCTTAACTAAATCCTCATCTTACCCTCCACTGAAACTACCTTCCCTCCAAGAGTCTGCCTGTCCTTTTCATGCTTCTTAATCAGCAATCCTGCATATGCCCACAGCATCCGCCACAATGCTATAATCATTGCTTCTGAGACAATGTCATCCTCCATATCAAATTCCATGGTAGTTATTTTTGATACATTGTTCTGATAAAATGTGCTAATTGTGGATTCAAACCTAAATATTTGGGCCATATTTCTCATCTACCTCCCCAAGCCACGTCTACATCCTCTTTGTCTATTGTTAGGAGCAGTATGATTCTTTCAGATCTTCAGATTTGAAATTAGAAGTCATTTTAATCTTCTCTCTTCTTCTCAGTTTCCCATCCAATCTTATCTTTAATGGACACAACCATGTCTTCATACCTGGGACTTCTCAAAAAGCCCCAAACAGGATCTTAAATTTAACAGGTACTTGGTTAATATAGTAAGTGAATATCCATGTGATATTTAATAATCAAACTATTACCTGTGTCATTATGTCATGCTTTCTCTTCACTCACTACTACCAATGCCTTAGTCATAGCCAAGTGTCCTTTTAATCTACAGTATGGGCACATCGACGACCCAGAAAAGAGGCCATCCCGATTTACAATAGATAAGGAGAGGTACAGTAGAATGACTAAGTATGATAGAACTCGGTGCCTATTCAGAAAACATCCTTCATGGCTTTGCAAATAGGCAAAAATGTCAAGTCAGCTCTACTCTGAAGCCATTTGGAGACATTTGCAACAATGAATGCATGATTAAGTTTATTGTTTAGTAAACAGTTTGCAGACATTAGCCAAGGAAGAGTTATGGCGGCAGTTTACAAATAATTGCAATTGAATTAGGCAGACTGCAATGCAAAAGCAGTGCAAATAACTTGCCAATTCCATAAAATGTTTTGCAAACAGATTCTGGGAGAAAATAGAATTAGAAAAGCAGAAAATCCAGAAAGGAATGTTTTCAGAGTCTGCTTTGCAGAGAGTGAGAAAGGATGCCCTCGTATTTTACCATGAGAGTGAAGTGCTAGTGAAAGGTGTTTATTTCTGCTTCGCCTTGGAGACAGAACTTGGCTCAGCTTCACAGTGGCAAACAGGGGGTATGACTCAGTGATTTGGAACTTAACAAATTCAATTGAACAAAAGTGGCAGAATCATTTTAAAATAGAATATGTTTCTGCTGAGGGGTATCATGGCAGAGAAGAATCCTGGGTTATGGAAATACACCATTCATAGAAATCCACCTCTGAGATAAACCTATGCTCAATGACAGAAACACAATGTATATATGGAGTATGCTAAACTAAAAATATTCATTTAATTAAATATATATTACAAAATATATATTATAAAATATATTTAATTGAACAATATATTCAGTATATTTAAGTATACATATAGTTATGTATATGTATATGATGTAGTGTACATAACATAGCATGCATGTAATCATATGCATATATAATAAATAATATTTAATAGCAGCTACCATGTCCACTTAAAAGCTACCTCTCCTAGGCCAATGGGGAATAAACATTACTTACACTTTTTTTTCGCATTCACCAAACTGTTTCATTAATTTCTTACCTATGAAGCTATGAATGCAACTATAAACACACTGGGATGAACCTAAAAATTGAATGAATAAAAAACTAGCAATGCTTAAATTAACTTAAATACAGTTACTCACTAGAATTGCTTGACTAGGTATTTTTCAGTCACATTAACTTGACATTTTTGTATTTAACAACAACAATAACAAAAAATACAGAGCATTTACTAAAAGTGCAAACATGATTTATCTAGGGAAGGAGTACCCACAGGACTTTGGTGGTTAAAGGTTGGCCTTTTGTCTCAAAATGCATCCTGAGTTTGTGGTTTTCCTCTTCTAACCACATTCTTTATCATATACAATTGATTTTGTAACCATCCACTCTGATTCTTAGACTCAAAAATGCTTTGGGGGAAGAACAGATGATCTCAAGCAAACTTCAGAGAAAAAAATCAAGCTCATAAGTCAAGGGGTATGATAACTTGTTTATGTGAAGAATCAACTCACATATCTTCAGAGAGAATCCAGGATCAATCATAAATCATTAGGAATTGGAAGTAGTCAGATGTATGGATTAAGAAATTGAATTTCAATCTCTTCTCTATAGCATTTTGAAGTCTCAACAGGTGCATAAGTTTTAGATTTAGCCCAAACAGGTTTTAAATCTGCAAATCTGCATTGAGGCTAAATAATGGGTCACATATAACATAATTGGACACTTCTTTGCACTGAAACTAGATATAAAAATATACTCATCATTTCTCAAAAGCAAATTATGTTTATGCAGTGTGTAGTTGCATTTTTCACATTCAAAAGTTTTCACTGTCTACCATAGACATTTGGGGTGACACAGATCATGCCCATAAATGGAAACTTTAGAATTGAATCATTTGCAGCATTTTAGTTGCAAAGCAATTCTGTATTTCAGCAGTTGATAGAATAGGAAGCTCCTGAGTTAGAAACTAAATAAAAAAGCACATTAGATGACAAGAAGTCCAAGTGCTATCTTCTCCTTTTCCCTTTTGCTCTTCTGTCTCTGAAAAGAGGCAGCATTTTCTCTTTCAGCCTAAGGAAATGAAAGATGCCTAGTTTCAGCACTTGTTGATCCCATTAACAGGGAAGATTGACATGAAGTAGACAATTGTATCTGACATGAATATGGGTAAGGAGGGGATTGTTGAAATGGAGACTCTTGCTAATGGAAGAAAGATGACCCAAGCCTTTTGACAGATGTCAATTAGATTGGAGTCCAGTGAAGTCATAAGCATTTAATCTGCAATTCAAGAGAAGACAAATTGCATGACTGATAACCTCTTTATTTTTTATTCTACAATTTTTTACTCTGCAGTCTAGAAAGAGTTGGGGTTCTTGACTTACTAATGTGGGGTCAGTGATATCCATCCAAAGTTTCAGTGGCTTTATGGCTTTTGTTAGTTGGTGACCCCTTCTTTGAGTCAAGGAAGTAAAGAATAAACAAAAAAATGAATAAAGAAATGATGTAAACAATCTAAGAAACACAACTCTTCAGTGAAATTTTGAATTATGGAAAAACAGTTTCTGACTCTCAGAAGCATTGAAGATTTGTTCAATGCATTATAGGAAACTGAGGTACATGTGAAAAATGTACTTGAACACCATTTAGTTCTAATGGTAATATAGAGACAGAAACTCTTTTATTTAAAAAAAAAAACCTCTCATCCTTCTGAGATATTTGTCTGTCTCTCTCTCTCTCTCTCTCTCTCTCTCTCTCTCTCTCTCTCTCTCTCTGTGTGTGTGTGTGTGTGTGTGTGTGTGTGTGTGTGTTTCTTTGTGGACTGTATGGGAAAAATACAGGTAAAGAGGCAAGGGTAAGAAGAGTTGACTAGTGACCCTTGTATCTTAAATTACCTTTTATTATTTTCTTTGCTAAAGGGTAAAATTCCCTCTATTTGCCTCTCCATCCCTATGTCTAGAGATTTTGTGATCTTTTGAAGGCCAATTCAATTTGATAAAATTTGAGATGTTCTTACAATGGAAAAAATATATTGGCACTAAATTTTGATGACACCCCAAAGTGAAATTTATAGAAAATCCCATCCATTGGCAATGAATATTTTTTTCTTAAGTCCCAAAGGAGCTCTGCTAGCATTCTCTCTGGATAGTTGGCAGCATTCCGAGAGCCATTCTCACTCCAAAGCAAATGAACTTGACCTGTCAAAGGCATAGAGCCATAGAAGTCCCACACAGTAAGCAAGATCATGAAGCCTTAGATTCTACCATTGCTTTATGATAACCAAAAGGACCTGTTAGGCTCATTAGATCAAGATATGCTTCTTGAGCATCTATTTTGTGCTAGGAAGTACACTAAGGGTTGGGTCTGCAAGCCAGGGTCTCTGGCCTCAAGCAGCTTATAGTCTAGAGAAAATAGAGACCCAGGGGCATGTTTTTTTAATCCAAGGTAACAACACAGGGGTCCATAGAAAAAGAATCTCCCATGAAGTTCTGAATGTTCTGTGCTCAACATAGGCACGACAAGGAAGCTCTACTCAACATCTGGTGAAGGGAACACCATCAGATTCCCTAGAGGAAGTCCTGTGAGGACAGTAACATGGGCGTGACCTGCACTGAGGAGTAATGGGTACTCCTCTGGAGATCGAGCTCTTAATTCTCTCATTCCTCCTCATCATTGTCAGATCTGCTCCTCCTGTCTTTGGTTATGATTTCTTCCAGTAGTACCCACTGGTGGGAAGGACTCCTCTACTCTGAGTTTTAGGAGATCTCAACCCCTCTCTTTCCTTCATTTTTTTCTTTAACTGTCTTGTAAACTTTTTTATTATACTCATCCCTCCACCATGCCAATGAACATTTTTTGAACACTTGCTGAACAAGACTTTGCATGCATTATCTCACTTAATCCTTACAATAATCACCTGAAGTAACATCATGTACCTGTTTGACAGTGTGCTAACTAAGGCACAGCTAGGTTAGGCAACTTTTCCAAAGATAAAGCTAGTGAGCAGTGCAGTGGAGTTCTACCTCAGTCAGTCTGATTCTAGGGTAGTTAGATCACAACTATTTTTCTTGTCTCCTTCACTAGATTACAGACCTTGTAACATGGTAGTAATAACCTGTTATTTGCAATTTATGCCATACCTCCTCTCTTGATATTATAGTTGTGATCACATAATATCAATTGAATTAATGGATAAAGGAATGAATAAATAAATGAGTGGACTTTACTTAGAAAACTGGTAAAATATAGATTACCTGTGAAAAGTTGAGAAGGTAAATGAAAATCCAGATATAATGGTATCTAAGCATGATAGTAAAAGCAATAAAACATAGACTTCACGAGGACATTGTGGTGGTCAGAATACTCATGTGAAACTATCAGAGGAAAGAAGTGGCTGGATACTTATATCAGTTTAAAAGGGAATACTTGATGACTGCCTGTGGAAACATGTTGAAGGATATTACTGCTATGTGAAAAACCTGAAATAGACTAATGGAAAAATACATAAGTGTTTAAAGAAATAAAAGCACAATCATTCATGATCATACCACCAGATGGTAAACAAAAATTAACATTTTTTAAGTTATCAACATTGGCTATTGCATAAAAATCAACTTACAATACCAGACAAAGCAAGAAAATAAAGGCATGTTAATTTCACCAGAAATTTTCACCTCCAAAATACTATGCTATATTAATATCTATTTTGAATTGCCAGATGATTGGTTCATTGGTTATGCATAAATTGTCCACTGATGGAGTAAAGAGCTGAGTTAAAATCATTTTAGTCCAGTTCTATCATCATAGACATTAGTGCATGCTGAAGTTCAAGGATGCAAAAGTTGGACACTCCTAGCTTGACCTTCTGAATGAGTATCCTCTGCTTTGAGTATCTCCTGATCAGCTCTTCTCTGGCTCAACTCATTCATTCTACTGCCTAGACAGCTAATGGTTATAGCACATTTTATGTTTCCCTTCTGCCTTGTTTCTTAAAAAATTACACTTTCACAGAATTATTAAAGTAAACATCACATACAGTGCATTAATGATGTCTTTATCTCCTTAAAAAACAAATTAATTGGAAAGTTACATTGCAGATGCTAACTAAATAGGGCATTTTATTTTTTGTCTCAGCATATTAATTTCAAATGCAGGCTACTATCAATTCATATGTAAGCATCCAGAGTTACAAAACCAAAACTTTGAGGAGAAAGTAAGGAATTATACAACATTTCCTCTGAAGCTCCTTTAAGAGATAAGCCATGCCAGTTCCAATAAAATGAACTGTTTGATATTGACTCATAAATCTAATACTTACAAAGTGTCTTCTGTGCCAGGCACTGAGCTGAAGGATGACCCATATATATTTTTTTCCATAACTGCATCTGGCCAGACATGTGACCAGTGCACCTATGTGCAGTTGTTATATTAGGATGATTTATGAGATGATTGCTATTATCTGAGTCAGTCAGCTTCACAAAGACTGTTGCCAGAGAAGTGTTTATTTAGTAGATGTTTGCCATAAGGTTTGGTATGTTTTCCCACCTGTTTCCACAGGTTTAATTTTGCAGAATGTCAGGAGACATTTCTAGAACTTAAATGGTTTCTAGACTGGAGAAAGATACAATGTGGTTCAGATTTTAAGTGTCAAATTATTCCCAAGATTTATTAAGTACCTACCCACCTTCAGTGTAATTCTTAGATAGTAGAGGTCTCCATTTGAAATATTTTTGTTCTCCAGGAACTTATATTCATTGTTTTTCTTGAGTCTAAAAATAGAAGACAACATCCACTGAAGAATTCTTAATATTTTTTGATGCCTCAGTGGATTAAAAAAAAGAAGTGCAAAAAGCTACAAATTGTCTGGTGGAACTTCAGATGTTGCTCTCTGGAGATATGTGGATATCTCTGGAGATAATTGATCATATAACCTCTCTTAACCTCTGATTTCTCAACTAAGATTAGATTGATCATTATAAGGATGCTAGTATGACAATAAAGGCACCTTGCAAATTCTAAAATGGCATAAATAATGCTTTTAATAGTAATTTCATAGGTATTTCCACAATTGTACTACCTCTACCTCTTTCCAAATTTCATTAGCCCACATTTATGCATAATAAGAATAATTGCAAAAATTGTTTGAGATTGTTTTATATTTTGGAACCTACTGTGTTTGAAAGAGCACTTAATCATTATATGAATATGTCAACATAATGCTAATTCTTTATAAGTATAAAATGTCTATGTGCTCATGATGATCAAACAGGATCTGGTTTTGTCTTCTTGCTCAACATCTGGGGTAAAGAGAATTATTGGCTGGAAAGGAACAGAATAGTTCCTGGACCACCTAACACTATCCAATAGCCTTTCTGTTTTGTAGAAATCTTCTATTTGCAAGGAACTTGAAGTAACTTCCCAGATGTTAACCACCTGCAGCACTCACCTGCAGGCAGGTAGATGCAGCTTCAAGGTCCCCTTAGGAAAGACTGTACCAGATAGCTTGAAAACGCCTGAATTTTTGATATTCAGCAGACACTTCCCAGGGAAAGCAAAACTCACCCTGGAGCCCCCCACGTACAAATTATAGTCACCATTTAAACCATCATCACAGTATTTGAGGTTAGTAAAACATATTGCTTGAGCTATAAAACATTCTAAACTAGCATTCCAAATGTCTTGCCTCAAGCAAGCACTTAAATTAAAGTTTCAGACAGCTGGCACTGGAATCATAATAACAGTTTTACACAAAGGGATTGGCTAAACATGATTATTGTTTTGATAATTTATTGTCAACATGCATTATTGTGCCCTGATCCCAATGCTTGGCTTTGTTTCTTTCCTATTGCAACAGGTGATGGTGACAAGGTCTGGCTCAAGTGATAGAAAAAAAAAATTGTTGCCCTGGTCCTAGGTAGATCTCATATACATGCACACACACACGCATGTACACACACATATGCACACACTCACACACTACAAATCATAGCATATTATAATTAATTTCTATAATCAAATCATCATTTCTCTTTCCTGTGAATCACTTTGCTAGTTAAAGGGTAAAATCTGCCAGTAGCATTCTTAGTAGCTGATTACAAAATAAATAAATAAAAGTAGAATATAAATACAATCTAGATTCCCTTGGAATATCTCTTTTCCAGAGCCTCCCTTTGTGCATTAGATAGAAGCAGAAAATGCCAAAGTATTTCACTTACAACTTGAAGCATGTACTGGCAGCCTTGGCTCTACATAGGTATATGGGTGCTGTTTCACCCAAGACACAGACAATGCTGCTGATAGCTATTTGCCCTTTAGCCAATACTAAAACACAATATTTTGCAGCCTTATTAACATATTTTCAAGGATAACAGATTCTCCGTTACTTGGACTAGAAACATTTTGAAAGATTTTATTTTCACCATTAAGAAATGTGCCTGATTGACATTGACCTTCCATTTTGCTCAGATTGATCCCATTCACAGATTCCCTAGTACGAGTAGAAACATAGAATTATATTTTCTTATTTAGATTTTGGACAACGTATCATACATACAAGGTTTTTGTTTTTTCCCCTCAGTCTTTTGATGACCTAGAAGTAGTATGATAAAATCTTTCGCCCTTTTAATAAGACAGCTGGCATTGCTTATCACAGGATAGTATAAATTGCTACAGAAATGCAACAGGTTATTCTGTATTGTGTCTTTCTGTGCCAAAAACTTAGTGAAGCACTTAAAAGCACAAGAAAGAGTCAATATGCCAGGGTGGGTCAGGAGGGAAATAAAGGATACTTTTGAGTACCTCTAAATTTTTCTCTGAACATGACTTTTCCATTGACTTTAATTAACGTTTCATTAAACCCAGAGTTTGGAAAGCTTTTAATTGAGAGAGAATTTGCTTACTGGGCATATTTTTTGAGCTATGAAGAGGATATCTATAAGAATGACCCTTCCAACTTTATAGCTAAGTTCAACTTTGTTCTACCTTTGCAGAAATTGGCTATAGATCTACTCTTAAGAAATGAGACATGCCACAATAATGATTTTTATCTTATAATAACATGGCACAAAGTTGGCTCTGGTATACTGTGTGAGTATATTGCCTGCTGACAAATTAATCTAATTAGAAAAGGTGAAATTGTATAATTGGAGTTAAGTAGAATTTAACTGGTCATTGCTCATCAAACCTTCCTCACCTCTGCTAGAAACTGGTTCCCTAAGTTGTTCAAATAATCACATCTTACCCTCAGTCCAAACTATAAGTGACTTCAAAAATCCTGGTTCAAGAGAAGCAGATAGAGCCACCTTTCCAAAGCCATAACAACAATGGAACTCGGAGGCAGGGCATTTTCCTGCTGTTTGGAGAGTGAATCTCCACTCCCACCTTCTCTCCACCCCCCTCCCCCACTACTGAGAGTATTTTTATATAGTTCAAGTCCCTATTGGTCTGCAGTTTGCAGTGCGGTTTAAAAAGTAATACATCTTTTCTTAGATGTACCCCAGTTTCTGCTTTTTAATAGACATGATAATGAGCTTCTGGGTCTTCATTTCCCAGTGAGCAGAGAGCTCAAATAAATCTTTGATTGTTCACAACCCAGGAGAAGGTTCCGGAGCACTGGGATCTGTTGAGGTCTCTCTAAACAACTATTATTTTAAACATGTTTTTTTAATGTTGGACTTGCCTGATGCCATTGAATTTTTTTTTTCCAGTGTAGTTAGTGGCACCTGCTTATAATGAACCTAGAGTGAAATTCCTCATGCAGGGAATCCAAATGAATGAAAAAGTTCCCAGATGTTTCAGAGCAGCATAATATGCTAACTGTGATATTGACTGCAGTGACGATTTTCTGGTAGGTAAAAGGAAATGAAAGCTTTGCTCTAGATTTGTACAAAAACATATCTACCTGGGAAGTTTAGGTTTCATTTCCTCAATTTCAGATCTCTGGGAGATATTCTGCTTTTCTACAGATGAAATCATGCCAGTGTGAAATTAAGTTTGACCACTCTAAAAACATTTCATTGTTTTTGGAAAATATGACTTATTTGCACCTAGCATTATATAATTACTGGCTAAAAAATACTTTCAACAACAAAAAATGAATTGAAAGGATTGTCTAACAAACTTACAGAGGTATAATTAAATATTTTTCTTGATTTTCTTAAAGTCAAAACATCATTTGAACTATCTGTTTTCAATTTTACTAATAACTCTGAAGATAGAAGTCCTGAAACTGCAAACACCCAATGTTGCCAGATTTTTCATAAATTTAATGGAAAATACACTTGTTTTACCTTTTTTTGATGAAGGGGTAATGGAGCAATGACATCAGGTATATATTTTGATATGACCTCAGGTCATGCTTAAAAGAATATATATTACATTGACTCGAATTTTTTTCATTATACCCCAGGTGATTGATGATGCTTCCATTAATTTTAAATTAACCATTCAAAATTATCTTCCTATTACTAAAGGCACAACTCCAACTATTTCCCTAGCCAACTGGATCTGATGGGAGGTTGAGAGATACTTTTTCATTTATTTTTTTTATCCGAGTCCTTATAAAAGAAGAAGATGGTGGCTTGAGCCTGTCCCCGCAGCTTTAGCCAATTGACTATGATTGAATGCTTTTTCTTATTACTGCTCACTGGGATCTTCTTATGAAATGCACATTTCATTTTTATCCAGGACCTGGGGATATGGGGCAACAGAGGAATATTGCTTGAAATTCGGCACTACACAGTTTATAGAAAGCTGCCCTCCAAGACTGTGCAAGAGTTATAATTTTAATTCTTTTTACAATGACAAGGTTATTTTGAAGTGAAATTATCATTATCTCTTAAAACAAGCAGCACAGTGGCAGTTTTAGTAGGACAAAGCGGCTTATTCTAATTGGTAGGATCGGTAGATTCCTATGTTGAATTTAGATCTAAGCATTCCCAAATTAATAGGGTGATTGAAGAGGAGGGATATATTTGCAATCTGTTTAGACTGAAATGGGTACTTGGTGCCATACACTTAATGCAGCAAAAGCCATCATTATGATTATTACTGCCTCCCTGGATATCCAGGTAGAAGTATATACCTGCTCTTCCTCTGGCTTAGCCAGTTAATACTTAACAATTTGTGAATAATCACTAATGACCAGACAACAATGTGAGCTTTTATAAAATCAATGGAGGATGTGTTTGGCTTTGGCATTGGTCAGTGGAAAGGCTATACTTACAGAATCCCAGAGGTCTAAGAGCACAGATGCTAGGCGGAAATGAAACTGAATTCAGTACTGCAATATCCTGCCAGTGAACAGAATCCACTGTAACTCTGTTTCTCAGTTTGAGCTTCAACTGTGATATTCTCTGTAATAGAGTCTTCATTATCAGCAGGGTTTGATTATATTACGTATGAAGATTCAAATTAACTTGGAACTTTATTAGCAATATTTTCCATAAAAGAAAATCAGAGGTTCTTGTTTTGCCACTGATAATAGGGATAATTTTAAAAAGTCAAATATATATAAGCAAGCACCACTTATACATATATTCACAATTGCAAAGATAAACACAAAAATTAGAATCATTGTGGAATCAAAATCACAAATTCATTTTGTGTACAACATTTAGAAGCTTATGTTTCCAATATGTAACCTGTCTCCCTCAATATGAAGTTTAAAGATGAAATAGAACAGAAAGCTTCATAGATCTTTCAAAGTAAAAAACTGGGATGTTTTATTTATTTTGGCACAATAGCAACAAGGATTTTTCACCATCGCTTCATACTGCAAGACCAAATAAATCCAGAGAAAACCAAATTAACCTAACAAGAGCTGCCTGTGTCACAGAGAAAGTTTGGAACATAGCCGTTTCCTCCTCTTTGTCTTCCTTAATTATAATTATGGATAGGAAAAGATCTGGTTTTTAATTTAGTGGCATTGAAAACATTTAAAAGTTGAGATTGCTCAAATAAAAATATAGATTTTAAGTTTTCTGATCTGGCAACAATAGACCTTCATTCCCATCTATAAACAAAAGGTGTGGTTGCAGGTCTGCCCCATAGACTAAGTATGCTGTCTCATCCACTCAATTGAGTCATCAGCATGACCATTGTCACCTCCTGCTTGACAGTCAATCTCTGGCTTAAAATGGCAATAGTCCCCACCCCAAACTCCCTTCACATCTCTATTCTCTGTTAGGAACCATCTTTTTAGGCCATGTCAACCCCAAGGAAATGCCCTTTGCTCCTTTATGTCCTAATAGTTTTCTCAGGACATCTATTCCTCAGGAACTCCAGTCCATGTCTGTCCTTTGCCTGAGACTCTTGAAAAAAACTTTCCTCTGTATAGCACTTCCAATTGATCTCTTCTCTGGCCCCTAATATATTTCATGGGTCATGAGTCCTCCACAATTGGACACATGGTAGGTTCAACAAGAACCTGTAGCATTAAAACAAAAATAGAATTAGCTGGATTTGGTGGCACATGCCTGTAATCCCACAGAGTCCAGAAATTGAAGCAGGGAGACTGTAAGTTTGAGGCCAGTCTTGGCAATTTAGCAAAGCCCTAAGCAATTTATTAAGACCCTGTCTCAAAATAAAAGGTAAAAAGGATTGGGGGTGTAGCTCAGTTATAAAGTACCCTCAGGTTCAATCTCCAGAACAAAAAAAAATTAATATTGGCTGGAATTAATAACCTGTATTTCCTCTTCAATTTCCTAACAATTGCATTGTAGAAGATCTGCTACATTCACTAAGAATTCCCCTTGGAGTTAGAATCCAACCACTGCCATATTATTTACTGTTGTTGGTTGTCGCAGGCCGGCTGCAGCAAAATAACCGGGGGGTGACGAACAACTTGTGTACCTTGATACAGCAGGAGTGGGAGCCGTTTATTGTAGGACAGGAGCGGTATTTATACACTCCACACAGCTTATCTTAATTAGCATAAACTAGATATATCAGTCAACCAATAAGGAATCTCCACACTTAATGGCTCTCTGGCGTTACTTCACAAACCACTCCCTCTGACAATATGCCAGGCACCATCCAGACTTGTTTACAGACTCTAACATTCCCCTGGCAAAATGCCAGGCACCATCCTGACTTGTTTACAGACTCTAACAGTTGGTTATATTTTCCTATGTTTCTACAATTTAGTTTTACTTTTATATCAAGTTTCCCTTAATAAGATAAAAAAAAATACCTGAATGCAAGGACTAAATCTTCCATTCCTTGGTACCCCTTGTAAAGAAGGGATATAGTCTTCTGATGCCTGTGGTACAAGCCATCTCTCTCCTGTCAGAATGCACATCACATCTTGTACCACCTCTGATGTCCGCATTACATTTCATTCTATGCAATAGGAACAGGCTATACTTTCTTTATGAGTAAGGATTATATATCTTACTCAACTTTGTATTCTTCTTAAAGATGATCACTCCCTATGTGTTTGCATTGGAGGAAGGTAAGCAAGTCATCACAGCAAACCGCTGATTCAATGGACATTAGAACCTACATTCCTAGTGCCTATGACTAACATTTAAATCACCGACAACACACCCAACATTCACATTCAGTTTATATGTCTGCACTTCCCTGAGGACTCAGTCCCAAGAAGCAAGAGGCCTCAAGGCAATGAACAAATGTGCATGAACCTTCCCAATGTGACAGTGCTCCTACATCCTTCAAGATCATAACCCTACTACCTCATCCCTTTATTGCTAATAATTTTAAATTGTACTAAGGAGGCAATTAAATACAGAGGAGGTAACTTCCACCATTAGTCTTTGCTTTGATTGAAGGTATTAACTCTTATAGTCAAGTTGACACATATCTGAAAGGGCTATTTCCTTAAAGCACTAGAATGGGAATCAGTTTTGCATGTTCTCTAGCCTAAACTTTTATGGAGATGAGTTTAGGCTAGATGTGTAAGTTTTTATTTCGAATGTGAATAAAAAGGAGAAGAGTTCTCAAATGCAGAGTCTTGGTGAGATATTTGTGTTGGGGACCTTCAAATTAGGAAGAAGTGGATATGGAGCAGGTAATGGCTATTTTTGGAAAGGACTGTCATATAACCTTGAAAATAAATTTCTTGTGTTTTAAGATGTAGCCTTCAACTTTCCCTCCAAATTCCACAAATTCCAAAACTTTGCCTTTTCTCTTATCCTCCCATTCTAACCACATTCCATTTCTTAGACTCTTATCCCCAAAGCATGTACATACACACGTTCTTGGATACATACATGCATGCACACACATATATATGTACTTATTTTGTCTTCCTCGTTCTATTTATTTCCTACAAAAGAAACATGGAGCAATATCAAGATGGCCAGTACTTCGTATCAGACTTCAAACTCTTGTATAAGTAGCTTCAAAAAGAGCTGAATTGGGTGTTCACTTCATCCCAGTGCCTGTGTCCTTAAGATCTGCCTTAAGGATTTCACATTTTTGTATTTCTGAACAACCTCCGTTAGAAATTTTGAAGGAAAAAAAAATGTTAGCCAAAAATCTTTTGCCACTTATTTGTGGGGATAGAGGGGAGGGAATCTCTTAGACATCAGTTTTCCCATTTTATTGACAAAGGAAAAAATGAGTCAGCCTGTGAGGTTGTTGTAAAGGTTGATAGATGTGAAATCTACAAACAGGGTGACAGACTTGTAAAGGAGACTCAAGAAATGGCTATTTATTTCTGCTTCCCTAGCATTTATTGTCTTAGCTATATGTGTGTTCAAAGGGTCTTTTGCAGAAATTAATAACTTTTGTATCTTTAAGCAAGTTGTCATGAGTTTGCAGTTTTGCTCCAACTAGTATATAGGAGACTCTTATAAGAGCAGAAGAACTATCTGTAGAATTTATAGATTTTCACAAGCTACCTATGAGATTCTGATGCCGTTGAAGAAGACATCTGGTCAATGGAATGAGCAGGTTCCACTCTTGGGCAGCTTTGTCCTTTAGAAGAAAGGAACAAAGGAATTCTTGAGAAATCTGTCTTAAGCAGATTTTTTTTTCCCTAATGTTGCTATTTCCCAGATTATTTTACCTAGATTATTATAAGATCCTAGAAGAAAAGAAAAGCCATATAAGTATTCTTTTCCAAACATATCCAAGCATCTCTGTCAATATTCACTTGGGATATACCACTGATTCTGAGATCGTCAAAGGACATTTCTTCTAGATTAATAGCCTAAATTAATTAATTAGCTTCGTTCTCTCATTGCCTTCCCCTCTCTTCCTCTGTCTTCCCATCCCCCTCTCCCAAATGCTTCTCCTCTGTGTCTTTCCTTTCCCTTCTGGAGGAATAATTTATCCATCCTTGAAGATTTGCATTCCCCCAAGAATTTTGCATATATGAGCTGTGAGGTTCTGTTAATTTACATTCCTATTTTGAAGTCATATATGAAACATACAGCTAGAAGCAAATTGACGTGGGATCTTACAATTATTTTCCTTTTATTCTGGGGGAAAATACCAAAAAAAAAATTATGGAAAGCATTGGAGACAACTGTGAGAAATCCCAGTGCACACTGAATCAATTAGCCTTCGCGCAATTTTTTGGCAGTAATCACGTGAGGTCAGTCGAGGAATTTACAGTGGCATGTTCAGAGAAGAATCAGTTCCCACTGAGAAGGGAGGCAGATAGAGTCAATGAGTCGATGTTTATGACTTCTTCATGATCACTGTTTTGCATTCTCTCCAAATCCAGTCCCACTACAGTAAGGTAGGGACATGAAAGAATTTATAGGTTTTTTATGTCCCCAAGAAGCCCTCCTATGTTGGTAGAGTTCTCTTTGCCCTGCTCTAAGTTAAAAAAAAAAATTAATTTTATCCCTTTTGTAGAGTTAAAATGGAGAGTAAAATAATAAAGGTGAAGAGGTTATTTGACAACTGAAAATTGAAAACTGGTTAGAATCTCTTTCTTCCTTTTCCTCTGCATCTCTTCTCCACCCGCTACTCCTGTCTCCTCCTACCACTGATGGAAGGCCACTGAGAAGAAGACAATTACCATGAAAGCAGCCAATCAAGAGGTTTGGATCAGTTAATCAGTATCTCTGTGGCTGCCCATTGTTTACAGAGGGAAGGGGCCCCAAGATTCTTGATCTCAAATAGTGGAGGGCTACAAGTCAGGGCCTTTAGCTCTCCAGCAAGCAGTTGCTGCCTCAATTTAATTAACTGCCTATCCCTGCCCTGGTGTGACTTGCATGGCTAGGAAGGTGTTTCCCAAGGAAATCAGAATGGGGGGCAGAGCGGGAAAGAAGAAAAAAAAATAGGTTCAGGAGGGCAATAAGGCGGGGGTTAACAACGCTGCTTAAGATCAAGGGCTGGAGTGCTGAGATGCTGCCAGACTTGAAAACTTTAATTTACTGTCACTGTTAGCCCCCTTTGAGGTTTATGGTGGTATTTATACACACAGCATCAATCACATGAAACAAGGAGGGGATTTATAGTTTGTTTTAAAGACTGCAAATGCAATGTAATGCAAATAGCTTGCCTCATGGGCATTTACGTTTAATGGGAAAATTACAGATGCAAAAGATTGGTAGAACAAATTTTAAATTGACTTTATTACATCTAGTGCTTTTCAGAGAATACTATTAAAAAAAAGAAGAAGAAAAGATATGGTAATGGAGTTCTACACTGTAGCCTGACAACTTAAATTCCACTTAACTGACTTTCTTTTTTTCCTCTCTTTTTTTGTTTAGTTTTATTTTGTTTTTGTTTTCTGCATCTTTCTGCTTACATTATCTCTACAATAAGTTTGACTGAATGAAAAAAATCCAGGATCATAACCTGATTCGCAGTTTGATTTTTTTTCTTTAATTCATTTCATATTACTTTTTTAGGCCCCACCAAATCACATTTCCGTATTATGTGTATCCATAAAAAATATATCTTGGTTGCATACAATTTAGCCTATGCAAGAAAATGGCTACTGTTAAAGCAAAATTTAAAAGAGGGTACAGAGATCTCCCATGTGCCACCTCCCTATCACATGCATAGCTTCCTCGTTAGTAACATTGCTCACAGAATGGAAGGTTGGTTCAAGTGTTGAACCTCCATGATGTATCATAATCACCCAAAGCATATAGGGTGAACTCATTTACACTAGGGCTCACTATTGGTACTACACATCCTGTAGGTATTACACTTGTCAAAATAAGTGTACATGGAAAGTATCTGCCATTTTAGTATCATACAGAGCATTTTCACAATCCTAAACATTCTCTGCTCCAATCATTCATCCCTCTCCACATTCCCAATCCCTGACCACCACTGATCTTTTTACTGTCCCCATAGTTTTGCATAGTTACAGAATATTGTATAGTTGTAATCATGCATTATGTAGCCCATTACAGATTGCTTCATTTAGCAATATGTATTTAAGTTTCCTCTGTATCTTTTCATGGGTGACAGCTCATTTCTTTTGGGCACCAAATACTTCTCCATCGTCTGGATGTACCACAGTTTATTCATCCATTCACATACTGAATATGAGGATTTCATTTTGCATAAACTACCCAACTGTCTTCCAAGTGGCTGCAGGTTTTCATATTTTAACCAGCAATGAATAAGAGCTTCTGCTCCTCCATCTCCTGAGTGGCACTTGGTGTGGTCAGTGCTGTGGATTTTAACAATTCCAATAAGTGTGTAGTGGTGTCAGGTTTTAAATTGTATTTTGCCTGATAACATTAGCTTATTCACTATCCCAGTATCCATATATCTTTTTGGTGAGGTGTCTGTTAAGAGCTTTGGTCTGTTTTTAAACTGTGTTGTTTATTTTCTTACTGTTGAGTTTTAAGAGATCTTTGTGTATTTTGAATAACAGTCCTTTATCAGATGGGCCTTTTGTAAATATTTTCTTCCTGCCCATGATTTTTCTTCTCATTCTTTTGATATTATCTACCTGATACTGGCTTCTTTTTTGCATTCATATGTCAGTGCCTTGTGCTCCACTCTCTAAGTTGATATTTAAATTTGCACAACCTGATCAAAAGAAAAATAAGGGCCAAATAAACAGTACAGGGAATTTTGCTTGTACTGATGGTTGCAGAAGCTCCTTTCTCACATGACAAAAGCACTATCTTCTTATAAGTGAGGGGAGAATATCTCCAGGGATAATCTTGCAAAAACAGCAATTAGAAGCTGTGTCTATACTGCATCCTAAAAGGATTTTTGCTATAATTTTTATATTGATTTGTTCTTTATTCCTTCCTTTCACAAAATATTTGCAAAGATTGGCAAAAATGCACGGGGTTATAAGTTCCAGAGTGATATGGTGTGAATTTAAAAAAAAAATCTTTATAAGTTTTTCTCTTATGAATCTAAGTATTTTTTATATATTGCCTTTACATGTATTCCAATATTCATGTAAACCTCTTTATCTAAAAATACTAATACTAAGGCACCAAAAAAATTGGAGAATTTTTCTGTTCTTGTAAGGATTTGTCTATATTCTAAATAAAGAGACATTAAAGTTAAAAAGGAAATGCACATATTCAAGAAATGTGCAGGTTTTTTTTAATAGTGACAAGGAAATCCCTGTAAGCCCATGTTCACACTTAACCTCCAAATCCATCAGTGTGCTAAGACTGGCTGGTAATTCCACAACAGTAATGAGAATGATAAATCAGTCTTAGTGTTTCCCATTCAAAATATACCAAGAGGGCATCAGTTGTCCTGTTCCACAAAGTTCATAAGAACTCACACTCTTCCTCTTATCTTTTTGTTTTCTCTCACAAGACTTTTCTTTTTCTCCTTCTTTTCATCACTGGGGATTGAAACAGGGTCTCACACACGCTATGCAAGCACGATACCACTCAGCTACATCCCAGCTGTTTTTATTTTATTTTGAGGCAGAGTGTCACTAAGTTGCCCCAGCTGGCCTGGAATTGGCAATTCTCCTGCCTCAGCCTCCCAAGTAACTAGAGTTGCAGATGTGCGCCACCCTGTGTGGCTCCACGTGACTTCCTTTCTAAAAGCCACTTCATTAGCCATCATGTATTCATTTTACCTAAAGAGTAGAAAAGGGACAAGAAGAACACACTGTCCCCAATCCCTGCTTTAAAATCCTTTTGGGAGTTGCATACTTCATTTCTACCTTATTCTGCTTGCATAGAAGTTTTCCAGATGGCCACACTTATCATCATTGAAGGCAGAAAACACTTTCTTTTCTTTCTCAGATAGCCTGAAGTATATACCAGTATTGACAAAATTTTTTATACTCATATTTAGAATACATATCAATCCCTACACCCCCCAAAATGAATGATAATCTGTGTCAACCAGACATGACAACCAGAAGGAGCAATTTAGTTTTGTGATTTTTCAGGTCAACTCTAAAGTCTCTACTTCACCTATAAAACCAATATTTTGGTTTTAAGCATTAGTGATATGTTGTGGTCTGAATTATTGACAGAGGCATCATTTCAAGATTTGCATCATTAGATATTCAATAGTTTATACCTGGGGTGTGATTGCTTGAATATTCAAAGCAATACAAAATATGCATGCATGTGTCCTAATACAGCAAACAGTTGGGGAGGGGGGCATATTTGACATGATTTATCAAAATCAAAAAATTCCTGAATAGCTTCTAGTGTTCTATTCTATCACTCTAAGTTGTATCAGCTAGTACTTATGAAGATGACAGCATTTGCCAGACTTGGGGTTTCAGGTACAAATTTATTTAGTCCCTAAGTAGTTTTTGCCTCTGTGCTTACAATGAAATTCCCTGCCTCGGTGTTTACAGATGAGATTCAGGATCAGAGTAGTTTAACCATCTATTAGTTGCTATCAGAATCAATATCACTGGGAGGCCAGACAGACTGAACACAAACGAGGATGCCTCAAAACGTGCATTTGAACAAATATCAAAGAAAAAAGTAATAAAACTTATATTAACTGCAACAATATAACCACCCTCAAGTGATTAATCAACCTCTAAAATGCAAAGGCAAGTGACCAATTAAGGCTTAAATCTTTGATCTGTGAATTCACTAGTAGCCTTGAATTATTAAGTTAAAAGCTAAGAGACACAAATCTCTTCATTAAGTTGATCTCTCAATAGATACTAACTAGATCTATTAAAGATAAATTACAACAGAGTAAAATGCCTTCCAACAAAAGCATTTTTCTATTTTGTTTCATTTCATTCATAAAATTAAAGGAATGTATTCATGACAAAAAGAAGCATAGGATTTAGAGAGAAAAATGCTGTAATTTTCGCCTTGATTTTTTTTCCCCTCCAGAATCATTTAGAGGGGAACATAATTTTACCCAGATGAGACCTGAAGTTTGCAACTTAATGGAAGTGGAGGGAAAGCTTTATGAAAAAAAAATGTATGAAAGTAACAATAAATATCTATAGTTTTCAATGTTTACAAAAGATTAAGTGTGTTAGCTTTTCATTGCTGTGACCAAAGTATCTGATAATAACAACTTACAAGAGGAAAAATTTTATTTGTGGCTCACAGTTTCAGAGTTTTAGTCCATGGTCAGCAGGCCCCATGCTCTGTACCCAAGGTGAGGCAGAACATCATGGTGGAAGGGTGGGGAAAAGGAAAACTACTCAATTCATGGCAGAGGGGAAGTGGATACCTATTGTAAGGAACCAGAGACAAAATTCATAATCCCAAGGCATTTCCCCAATGACTCACTTCCTAGAGTCATGCCCACCTGCTTACTGTTACTGCCCAGTAATCCATTCAAATTATTAATCCATCAAATGGATTAATTCAATGATTAGGTTACAGCTTTCATAATCTTAGAATCTTACATTAATACCAGAGCTTTTAGGGGACATCTCATATCCAAACCATAACAATAAAGCCATAAGATTGGATTGTTTGGGTTTCTTCCTGGACCTGGAAGGTGCCCAGGCAGGTGACAGCCCTGGATCACTATTTCCCTGGTGAATGTGCTACTCATCCTATACCCGGATGAAGGCCATGATCCCCAGCACATCAGTGCAGCATCAGCACCTGCTCCCAGCACCCTGGTTTCTGAAGAAAACAAATTGGTTTATCAGACTCGGGGTTTATTTTTGCACAACTTGGAAAATGCCCATGAATGTTTACAAACTTTACAAAAGAAACAAGAACAAAATAACCCAGATGGATGTTCAAAAAATAAATTTGTGTCAGATGAGGATGAGAAAGAATTCTGCTCCCTTACTCCAAATATTTTTGTAGTATTCTGATTCTTATTGATAATCAACTACTATTTGACCTATTTTACAAATAGCTATAAGGAAGGTATTCATCCAGGAAAAATTAGTTAGGATGAATTATTTGTAAGATTAAACATCCATATAGTTGTACTATCTTTCTCCCTTTAAAGTCAGCTATGGGAGTAGCTTGCCCTACCAGGACTTCCTTCTAAAGCAGAAGCTCTCCAAAATGTGGTAGGATGGTGGGTGAGGCTTGGTGGAATTGTGATCCACCTTCTCCCAAACCTAGCATGATCAGAATTGCCTTAGCCTTGGGGGAATTTCATAAGAGCCACCTACCATCACACCCACAATATTTAGGGCAGAGGATCTTCAAGTAAGATCCTCAGAAACCACAAGCTAGGGAGTTGCTGGAAATGCAAACTCATGGGCCTCCCTTGATATATACTAGATTAGAGACTCCAGGAGGAAAGAACAGACACCTCCACAAATCTGATGCACACTGAAGTTTGAGAACTGTTTCCTGAAAGAAAATCTAGAATAAAATTGGGCATATAATCTATCTAGTGCACCCCTATGATTCTTCAGGCCTCTAGTCAGGTGTCAATATTCATAATTAAATTCTCCATTAGTGTAACAGAAGTGCAGTCTTTTCCCTCTGAAATCTTTATACAAAATAAAGGAGAACTACTAATTTTCAAAAGACAGATCTGTGTATATGTCTATGTTTTCTAGATGATGGTTTGGTTTTGTTTTTCAGTTTTGAGTGTAAAAAGGGAAAATGAAGTTAATTCCCAAAGATCATACAAGAGAAGCCAGTATATAAAGAAAGTCTTTATCTGATAATTGAAGGACCCATAATCATGGTACCTGAATGTTGAGGTTTCAGGACAAGCAATATTTTAAAGAAATATCAGAGTACGTCACTCTCTTCCTTTCATCCTTCCTTCCTTCCCTCCCCTCCCTTCCTTTTTTTTGTTATACTCTCTTTCCTTTATTTGAGGAGGGGGGGGTGTGGTAAGGACAATGGATTTTTAAGTATACATTTACTGGTATCATCATGTTGGTTTTAAAATATCTTTTTTTTAATATTTATTTTTTTAGTTTTAGGTGGACAAAATATCTTTATTTTATTTTTTATGTGGTGTTGAGGATCGAACCCAGTGCCTCCTCGCATGCCAGGAGGGTGTGCTACCACTTGAGCCACATCCCCAGCCCAGTTTTAAAATATCTTAATACCAAACAATTAAGTATACACCCACAGTAAATTAAAATAGTCCTTTCCTGGGAAATGTTATTGCCAAATTTATATTTTAATAACCAACCCTAACTTTACTTAAGGATAAAGTAGCTTTTTTTGCTTTAAAATAAGCCTTGATGATTCTAAGGAATATGTCCACAGACACCTGCATTTTCTGACTTTCCTTGTTTGTTTAAGCCTGTGGCACTACAATAAAACACATGTCAATCCAAAGCCATTCATTCAACAAATATTTGACTGCCCACTGTGAGCCTGGATGTGGGCTCCATGATGAAACCCTACCTTGACTGGCTGTCCAAGCAACCCTGCCTCAGGGAGCTCCTGCTCCATCAGAAGAAAACTGACACTGAGCAGTTAAGCCAATCCATGTGCTCTTTTAGGAGGTAGCAAGTGTATGAGAAAAAAATAAGGCAGAGACAGGAAAAGAGTGCTATAGCTTGAACTGTGTGCAATCAAAACTCCTATGCTGAAGTCCTAATCCCTGAGAGCTCAGAATCTGACTATATTTGGAGACAGTATTTTTAAAATGAGGTCCTTAGGGTGGAACCTTATGCAATATAACCAATGTCTTTAAAGGAAGAGGAGATTAGAACAGAGACCAACACAAAAGGAAAACCATGCCAGACACAGGCAGAAGGCACTCATCTTCAAGTCAAGGAGAGAGGTCTCAAAGCAAACACATTCTGCCAATATCTTCATCTCAGACTCCTAGCATACAGAATTGAGAGAAAATAAATTTCAATTTTTTTTTAAGCCACACCATCCCTGTTACTTGTTAGGGTAGCCTGGGCAAATTAGTTCAGAGGTGGAGATGATAAGCAACATCTGTCAAGGAAGGATTGGGAAGACTCTGAAGTGTAGTGCAGATGTAAGACACACATTGATGATAAAGCATAGTGGGCATGGGTTAGTATCTGCTTTTTACTTCTATGGCCTTAAACCACAAGCTGGGAATAGTATCAGCTATATCTGCAGTTCATTATCCTTCCATGACTAGTTTTCACAAACCAAACTCAGAGATAGATGCTGGTCCATCAACTGGCCAACTACATAAATGCCTGACACCCATATGTATTTATAGTAGTACTGGATGGAAATTTGTGCCTCAGTGAAAATTCTAATTGGTACGTGCTTCTGATTAGCACAGAACTGATTGTAATCTTAAAAGTTACATCGATAAAGTGGAGGACATTAGGTTAAGTACAATAAGCCAGCCCATAGAGCACATGATTTTACTCTTGAAATCTTAAGGAGATTGACCTCACAGAAGTAGAAAACAGAGTGGGGGTTACTAGATAATTGAATGACTGACAGAGGCAGAAAGAAGAGGAGATGTTGGTCAAAGGATACATAACTACAATTAGATTGGAGAACTAAATTCAAAAGATGCATTACATAGCATGATAACCATAGTTAATGAGAATACATGGTATTCTTAAAAAATGCAAAAATAATTAATACTAAGAGTATTAATATATTAATATAACTAATGGGAGCATTTGTTAATTAACCAAATTTAATCATCTTAAAATGCATACATATGTCAAAACACCATGTTGTACAAGAAAAAAAATAAATGTTATTTTATCAGTTTTTTAAAAATTATATCCTATTATGCCAAGGTTGACTTTATATATATTATGCAAAGTAGAATACACACATTTTCAGTTATCTATTTTATTGTGGTTACAAACATGCTATAGTTATTGAAATTTACCCAGGAAAGCTATATATAAGTAAAAACTTACATACCAACCATTTACTTATTTTTATCATAGCAGTTTCTTCTGCTCCACTTATCTGTGGTTTGGCTTTCCTAAGTTTCAGATAGCAGAAGTCAACCACAGTACAAAAATATTAAATGAAACTTTTCAAAAATAAATTCATGATTTTTAGTTGTGTACCATTCTGAATAGCATGTGAAATCCTAGTCAATTTTGCCCAAGAAGATGAATCATCCTTACATCCAGCAAATCCATACTGTATATGCTACCCTCCCATTAGTCACTTAGTAGCCATCTTGGTTTTCAGATTGACTATTGTGGTATTGCAGTGCTTATGATTAAGTAACCCTTACATAGTAGCCTAGTAATATGTCACAATGCATGAATCACTCACCTCATCATAAATGCATTGTTCAAGGAGCAGGGTGAGTATAATACAGTAAGATATTTTGAGAGACACTACATTCACATAATTTTTACTACAGTATATTCTTATATTTCTTCTTTTTGGTATTCCTAATCTTTTTGTAACTTGTTTATAAATCAAACTTTATGTATATACAAGGCAAAATATAGTATATATAGGGTGCAGTACTATCTGGAGTTTCAGGCATCTACTGGGGGAATTCTTAGAAATTATCGCCCAAGGATAAGGTTGGAATATTACATTTTTTATTTTAAATATACTTTGTTTGATTAAAAAAACCCAACTCTGTTGTCTTGCTGTCATCTGATGCCAATTTATTCTGGTTTCTTTTCATGGTTTTTAATTTATATTAATAACCATATCCTTCAGTGATACTATGAGTACTTTAACAGACTGCTATTATGTGTTGTTCTTACAATTTGGCATCAGAAGTTGTCAGTCTGCATTGCGGCACTATTTTGAAACTAATTCAAAGAGGCATTATTCCGCGCTTCTTCACCACAGGCTAAAGTCCTGCTCTCATCTGGGAACTGCCCAGCGAGAGCTGCAGGCCAAATCTGGCATGAATTTATCCAAAGAGTAGCCTTAGTGTTCCCATTTCAACACTGAATGGGCTATTGAATTCCACTACCACCCCCAACCTCTTTCCTTCTTGAAGGTTAGACTGTCTCCCATAAAGGAATGTGTAGATTTTAACTTGCTAAAATCTTTGTAAGGGATTGCAATGAGGTATCTTTTTATCCATGTAAGGATAATAGCAATGAATAGGGATAATGACACAAGAGATGGGCATATGTCAGAAAAAAAAAGAACAAATTGATTTTTATATGATTTATGAATGGCCAGTCTAGTTTTGAGATACAAATACAGTCGAGCTTAATCATTCACAAGTTGACTCAATTTTAAGTCCAGTTTGAGGTAAACCAGAATGCTTTTGACTCTGGTCACATGAATCCACACCTATTTCTTTGGACCATTTTGACTCACTTGGACTTCTTTCTATCAAGATGGTCATTGGAATCATAGCTTCAATCAGCATTTAGCATCCAAGTGTTCTGTGATTTCTTCCTATGGATACACTCTGCCTGTCCTGGTTGGCAGGGAGATATCCAAGGTCAAGAAAGTAGGAGTTGAGCTCCTCCTGATCCATCCTGACCTCCAGGAGGTTGCTGCTCAGCAATAAATGTACAACTAGGAATTGTTACATGGGTATTTCATCATTTCTTCACTGAGATGTTTGCAAATGTTCATCATTGTTGTTTTTCACCTTGATTTCAGGTCTTCTTACTATTATGCTTCGTGGAAATTGCTATATACGCTTTACTGTTTTTAATTACATGAAAACTTTAAGACCATAAGACATTGAGAGCTGTATTTTATTCTCTCAGTACCTTTAGAAAACAAGACAGTCTTATCAGGGAGCTCCATAAGTTTAAGAATATACTCCTAGGGCTGAGCATAGTTTCTGAAAGATGGAAGGGGCTTTAAAAACATTTGCTGAATAAATGCATGTGTAGAGGATTTTTATATAATGTTAAACCATAATAACTGCAGCTCTCTCCTTTCCCTAGGGAATAATATCACATACATCTTTATAAAATCAATCCCATTTCTTTATGTATAAGGCAAAGTCTTTTATTGATACGCTTTGGGCTAAAAGGATGAGTTCCCTTGAAAGCCATATTAGGAAAGATATATTAGAAAAAAATAGCATCAGCAAACTAGTTTAAAATGAAAGAATCAAGAATTGTTGAAATTGAGAACAGCATGGGAAAGGGCAAGATATTAAAAGAGCCCAGAGAAGGTAGAAGGATCAGTCAAATTGGCTTAAGGGCAGAAGCTCAAGGAAATTGAGCAGGGCAGGGCCAGCAAGAAAATCTAACTGACAAATACACCTAACATCTTAAGTCATGTTTTGTGTGATATAATGAAGTTATTTCTCATGTTACTTCTGACCTCTCCCCAAACCCTCAACAATGTCTGTGTATTCCCAAAAGCTTACTCTTAATGTCACAAGAAAGCAAGACAATTGGACAGGAACAGTGGGTAGAATGAAAATAACCTAATTTCCTAGAAATTTATGAAAATCTCAAGAAGGGTCAATTAGTGAAAATTTTAACAATAGTTTTAGAAAATGATATCTAAGTGAGTTTTTGCTCAATATTCTGGTACAAATGAATTCATACTTTATTTTCTAATAAGAACTATATTAAGTAATGAATATATTTTAAATATAGTTTTTTAATATAGTAGTAAAGCTCAAGGTACAACATTTCTTACTTTTAGCAAAAAGATAAGAATTACCCATTACCCCTGCACCCAAAAATAATTGCCACCACAGGTAGTTTTGTTATTCTTCAGGTTTTTCATCGCATTCCTTGGATCTCAGTTGATCTTGTAACTCAGACAGACAGGTTCCAGTCTCAAACCTGTTACTCAAGATGTCTCGCAAACTTTCATTCTTTCTCTTCAAACTTCTCTTTTCCAAGTAAACAAAACTGAAGCTACAAGATCACATAGTGGTGATTCCATTTGTACTAAAGAAAGACAACTTGGATGAGTTCACAGTTACCCAACTCATACACATGGAAAAGAGACAGACAAAGCTAAAGATGCCTCCCCAAACCTCAAGTGATTATGACATAGGGGTAACCCCAGTCTTGTTCTGAAGATCCACCTGGCTGGTCTAAAAACTCATGAGAAAACTAAATGCTTACATTTCAAGAACATGAGTTTGGGGGTGGGTTTTGTTATACAGCACTAGCTAATTTGTACATCATATTTGCAGAGAACAAATTCAAATTCAAAGCACATTAAATTATTTTCTCATAAAAACATATTATATAAAAATAGAATAAAAACTACAAGTGCCTTTTATAGCATTTTCCTGACATATAATTTTCTAAAATGAATTTTCATTCATTCCTATGTTCTTAAACTTAAAATAATGTCCCTAACTTATATTCTATTCAATACTTATTCTGATGTCCATATTATAGGATATGATTTTTCATATATATTAAATGGATAATGGGCTTATAACTATGGTTATTTTTTTTCTTTCTGGCAAGTTCAGATATTCCATTATATTCTAAATGTCCTCTCAATAGTGTAGTGTTGGGCTGGGGATTATAGCTCAGTTAGTAGAGTACTTGCCTAGCATGTACAGGGCCCTGGGTTCAATCCCCAGCACCATCAAAATAATAATAATAATTATAATGATAATAATAATATAGTGTGAACTTGAACTTGATATTTTTTAAAAAATGAATTTCCTATTTACTTTGACTTTTATCCCTTTAAACACACACACGTGCTCAAGTGAACACACACATACACACACACACACACACACACACACACACACACACACAGCCTTTGGCTTCAGTATCTTATTCAAAGATAGCCTCAAACTTGTGGTTAGACCTGGTCGAAAGGTAGAAGCCACATTTAACTTACCTTTCTCCATCATAAACCACTTATCAAAAGGGCATGAACTTCTCCTTCTAGGTATCTTATTTATTGTTTTTTTTCCCACTTCTCAATCACTATCATATCCCTAATAGAAGTTGTTAGACCTTACATTGATACTTTCATATTCTAACTCATCATGTCCTTGTGGGAGAAATTGAAAAGCTAAAAGCTATGACCTCCAGACTCCTTCAGTTCTGGGTATGAATTAGCTCTGGGTTAGGTGCTCCTGCATAGGAGATGGGAGGCAAAAGGAAGACCTTGCATTCAGCAGCTCCCTGATTCCTTTGAGAGGTTTCTATCTGCAAACAAGACTGTGGAAACTGAGTGATGGCAGCAGCATCCTAGCACCCATTCTTGAATGCCAGGAGGCAGCTGCTGCTGCCTCCTTGCCAGGTCCACTCTTGTACAGTCTGAGAGCTTCCCTCAATGGTTAGCCTGGGTTCCATTCCTTCAGTGTTTCCAATGCTTTGGAAATGACTTATTTCCTGTATTAAATGCCATTCGTAAAATGTCAGTTATATAAAAAAATTTAAGTAATTTAATGAAAACTCATTATGAATTCTGAAACTTTGTCCCTATATGTTGATAATACAGATTTTATTTAAGTGTTCCACTATCATATATAGTTTATTTCTTGAGTGGATTTATACTGGGATCAACTGAGTACTGGCAAAAAATGAAATTCTCTACCCCTGGACATAGGCATTTCCATAAGCACCTCAGAAATTTTGTGTACCCTGAAATTTGAAAATCACTGACCTATAATAATTGTGCAATATTAGGCTTCAAAAAAAACATCAGTAAACAGAAACCATACATGTTACATCTTTGAATCCGCACAATTAAATATAAATAACAAAGCATTACATCATGAGAAATAAATATTATGCATCCTATCCATGGAATTATCTCAAAGGGAAGAGCAAAATAGAATGACATGCAAATTAGAATGCAATATACATGTGATCATTACATATCTTAAGGTAATGAATGTAGGCAAGATGTATCAGAAGGAAATTTATAGAGACAAATATAATTAAATGGGAAATGAAGTCAAATCAGATGTTAGACAACAACAAAGTAAAGACCAAAGAACACAGGAGAAAAAGCATAATAAAGCTAAGGAATGGTTCTGATATACTAGAATAAAGAAATAAAGTAGAACTGAACAATAAATACAAGAATCAACTTGGGGGACAAAAAATAGTAGTTAATGTCAAGTCAGTACAAAAAAAGATTTTTAAAAAGGTATAAAATACTATATCTAAATTTTTGAAGCTTTGAAAATACAAAGAGATTAGAAAGTTTTCTGAGGATATGTAAACCATATAAAATCAATTCAAAATTTACATGTGCATGCATGTGAACAGACAAAAGAGAAAGGAAAAAATAACAAAATTGAAATGTTTAAAGTCCAACTAAGATACCTAGATGATTTGATAGACATATTTATTTTAAATTTTCCCAGATCACAAAAGTTATTTCAGTGTATGAGAAAAGAAAGTTTCCTCTCCCACCAATCTCTTTCTCTCATGCTCAAGGGTACTTTACTGCAGAGCTACATCCCCAATCTTTATATATATTTTTTTTCTTTTTTTTTTTTTGAGACAGGGTCTCACACTAAGTTGCTAAAGCTAGCCTCAAACGTGCAATCTTTCTGCCTCAGCCTTCTAAGTTACTGGAGTTGCAGATGAATACCACCATGCCTGGCTTCTCAATTCATTTTTAAAGGCAATAAATGAAACCTGATAAATATATAGCACTAAAATGAGAAAATTCCAGATGCATCTCAATTTTTGATATTAAAAAAACATTAATATAAAAATCAAGCATATCTCAAAGACAAAATAATTGAGGATTACTTAGTCCATGAATATAAAGACAATTAAATACGAAACAATATACTAATATCATTTAAAACACCATTAGGCCATGGAAGAAATAACAAATGATTTTTTAAATGGATTTTTAAAAGTGATTTGGAAAATTCAGTACTTTTTCTAGTGCAAGTTTTTAATATTCTGTTTTGCAGCTTTTTCATTTCTGCTTTTTAAAATATCAAATCATAACAAAACTCACACATATTGTTTATAGGTACATCCTTTAATTCAAGTAAAAAATTGAACTTAAAGGATGTAATTAAACATCTTCATCACTATAATCAGTTTAAACCACTGTGTAAGTTTTCAACAATGACACATTAATTTTAAATAGCCAATAGCATTATCTGAAGATAATATGAACAACTACCTAGCACCCCCTGAAAATCAAATGAAATATTTTTATGTCCAATAGTAGAGTTGAGTCAAGGAAATAAAGATGGATCACATGACCAATGTTTGCAAATATTCTGTTCTCTACTTCTGGGTATGTGACTTCCTGCTTGCCTTAAAGTTAATGGTGGCCATGTGACTACTTTGTCTATGAAATGTCTATTTTTAGGCTAAAGCATTTTACTCATCAATGCTCAATTCTCCAATTCCGCTTTCCCTGGTTAAGGCAATTGTGAAAACATATGTTAATATTAAGGTACCCCAAGGTAGATGTGACCTAGGTCACTGTGCTGAAACATGGAGGGGAGACAGGCAGAGTACTTGAATAAATAGATATTTATTATGTTAAATTACTGAAATTTGTGAATCATTACTGAAAAATAATTTAGCCCAAGAAGTGCAGTAATTATTCAAAAATGAAGACTTTCCAAAATAACAGAGAAAACACTAGAAAACTATTTAATCATTAACAAAAATATTCATGACTGCAATAAAAACATAAATTTTGCTTATAGTCTAAGAAATTAATTAGTAGAAAATCATAATATAGAACTGGACGGGAAGATGACATAAGCTTATCTACGTTCTCTCTGGATCAGTGATATATTTAATAACTTTTTGTTAAAGCTCTAAAGTAATGTTTTTCCAAAAATTAGTAGAGAATACATTCAAAGAAATAGTTGAAAGGAAATGATAATTTTTTAAAGTAATAATGATGACTTGTGCTATTAGATACTTGGATAAAATATTTACCAAACATATATACAAGAGAGAGCATGTATAAAAAATTTATATTTTATAAGCTGATAATAATTTGACAATGAAAAGACAATACAACTTAAAAATAGGTAACAGATTCGAACAGATGCTTCATAAAAATACATGAAAAGATGTTCAACATCAGTGGAAATTGTATTGATAGAATTTGTATTTGGAAAATACAAATTAAAACCATAAGATACCACTACTCACATGCTAAAACAATTAGAAAATTTAAAGACTGGCAACAGCAAGTGTTTCCACAGATCAAGTGGAACTGATGTCTAAAATGGTTAAAGCACTTGGAAAAGAGATGGCAGCATCTTAGAAAGATAAACGTACACTTGATATGTAACCCCGCAATGTACTCCTAGGTATTTACCCAAGAGAAACAGAAACATATGTGCCCCCAAAGGCCTGTACAGGAATGTTTGTGGTAGCTCTATTTATGACAGCCCAAAACAACCCAAGTGTCCATCAACAGGTGAAAGGATAAACAAATTGCACTTCAAGCACTCAATATAGTGCTCAGCAACAAAAGGAATGAACTACTGACAACACAACAACATGAATCATAAGACTGTCCACTGACTGGGAGTCATCAGATACAAAGAAGCACTTGGTATATAATACCACTTCTAGCAAATTCTAGAAAGGTTCTTGTCAGAAATTTGGGGGTAACTGAAATATTATACATCTTGATTGTTTACATGATCACAATGTGTTAATGCATAACTCAAAAGTGAATACAGATTTATATGTAAAGTATACTTAATATAAAGTCAGTTTTTCTACAGAGATGGTCTCAGGCATCTTAACCCTAACATTCAAAGATATGTGTTTAATACATCAAAATAAATAAATGAAGTTTTTAAAATGTGGCCCTTCCCAGAATGATCCCTCCCATCCTCTCCAATTTTGGAAGGAACGGTTTTTGAGTCAAATGAATGAATATCCCACATTAGAACTTGTGAGACAGGAAGAACAAAGATGCAGAATGCAAACAGTCTACCAGAAAGGGATGTGCTTACTGCCAACTTCAAAGCTTTCCAGTTCCACTCTTAAGTCTCATCCATGATTCCTAATTAGATTGGGCTTTTACCTAATGATGGGTTAAGCAAAACATTGGGTCCATATTTGCTGCTTTGAGACTTAAAATTATTTAACTGAAATTTTAAAAAAAAATGCATGTGACAGAGCATCAAATGAAATTAGATAACAAGAGAAAGAATGGAGGAAAGAGATGAAGGATGATGACAGGGTAGGAAGGAGAGAGAGAAAGAGAGGCAAGGAGGAGAAGAGAGGGGAAAAGGAGGGAAAGAGGAATGAACAAGACAGAGGGAGGGGAGGAGAAATGAAGGGCAGGGGAGGCAAGTGGGAGGACAAGAGGGAAAGAAGGAAAGGAGAAAGGAAGGACCATGTCTTATCGTTTGACAAGCCAGGAGAAGATAAGACAGATAAAACAAAAAGAGAATTTCTTTATCAAAAACAATTCTGTTTTATTAGTGTACGTTAATGCTTTGCCATCACTGAGTATCTGGGAATTTTTATGATGATATCAGCCAAAGTCCAGTTGGTAGAACCAATTCTTATTTGCAGATACAGAATTGTCAATTTTCAACTGTTTTGTTTAAAGTTTAATATTAATTAAAAAAAAAACAGAATAAGCAGGAAACACACACTCTAGAGTCAGATTATTTTAAGATTTTCCTAACCTTTTCCAACCGTCATTTTTATATCTTGGCCAAATTTAATAGGATACCATTTCCAAGAAAAGTCTATTGTCTATTTTAATTAAAATAAATCAGATATTTAAATGTGGGGTTTTTTTTATTATCTATAGTTCACTCTGTACTTGTTCTTTGTGCTGACTAAAGACTAATGGAAAATTTTCTTCTCGGCTTGGGGGAATTTTCTACTACAGTAGAACCATTAGAAAGTCCAAAGAGGCCATAAGGAACAAGTTAGTGGGTGGGGGCAGGGGACTTTCAGGTGAGTGTTCTTGATAGACAGGCTTGAATTAAGTTTCTTGTAATAGCCAAATACCTGTTTCTGACGGCAATGCTAGCTAGATCCCAGTGTACATCACGCCAGGGCTCAGGCTGAGTCCTGCGGCATCATAAAGCAAACCTGTGTGTGTCTTGAGGCAATTAGAAGATCAAACACATGGGAGAGGTGAGGGGCTCTGGCTGGTTGTGCAATTGAAACATAGGCCATAAAGTTCTGGAAATGAAGGTTTCTCGGCTATCAAGCCAATGATTGCCACATGCCAAAACATAAACCAGATTGCATAATGAGTAGGTTTTTCATAATTTCCTCAAATTAGGTTTTTATTAATGCCTGTCAACAGCAAATGATAGGCATGTGTTGCATTAACAGCTGCCGTCGGTCATGCCAACTCTGATATCACAGCTAATCTAAAACTTACAGTAAGCCGAGGACCCTCAGCCCCTTTTGAACAAAACTTCAAGTAATTTGTAATAAAGTCGAAGTAGTGCAGTTAGCATTTCACCATTAGTGGCGAATGATTGTTTTAGAATGTGATTTCAAATACATTAAAATTAATTTTCATCCTGAAATGAATGTTCTCAGTTTTCTTCATTGTTTGCAGACAAAGTGATTTAGTGCAGGGCCTCAGGCATCTTGCTGGAATATTTCAAGGGTTCTGATCTATTTAGGTTCTGCCCTCTGTTAGCCTCTCAAGTATAATCATGAAAGGCTTCTTGCCTCCAAAGGGGGATGTTGATGATGTGGCTGATTTCAAGATGCAACCCCACAGTGGGCCTCTAAAGAGAAGACCTAGAAATGTAATCTTTTAAACCTATTAATTAAACCATCCATCAGTGTAGCTGATATTTTTCCTTTAATAGAAAATTCAGTCAAAGGAATACAAAGATAGTAATTTTACTAAAAGCTAAGACTTAAGGCCCTTAACCGTAGGAAATATTTTCTTTAGGGAAAATAGTTCCATGCAAAGAATTCAACTCAGAAAAACCTAAACACTTCTGAAGGGCGAGGGATATGAAGAGTCCAGGTCTGTGGGCAAAAGTGTCCAGCTCACAGGAGTGCCATCAGAGGACCTGGAAGACGGTGGAAATTAGAGCAAGGAAGGTGAAATTGATGCAATGGCACTCAAGGTAAATTCCCAGGTGTCCCACATCATGGTGGTAGCAGAATTTGGGTTGATACTTTGAAAGAATTACTTAAGTGGGAAGATGGAAACAAGACAAGGTAGATGAGAAGGAAATCTAGTAAGGCAGAGAAGTGAAAAGACAAATATGGATTAGGAAAATGATACCCCAAAAAAAGAGGAAAAAATCAATCTCCGTGGTGTTTTACAAGGATCCTGATATGTGATGATTAACTAACAACAAGAAAATATGAACCTGGCTGGAGATGTGGCTCAGCGGTAGCGCGCTCGCCTGGCATGCGTGCGGCCCGGGTTCGATCCCCAGCACCACATACCAACAAAGATGTTGTGTCCGCCGAGAACTGAAAAATAAATATTAAAAAAAATTCTCTCTCTCTCTCTCTCCTCTCTCACTCTCTCTTTAAAAAAAAAAAAAAAAGAAAATATGAACCAAAATGAGTTAGAAATACGTGAGATGTAAAACCTGAGAATGGGAGGAATTATGGTATTTTCTTACTGATTTGGTTTTTCTTTTGTAGAAATGGGAAAGGTGGAGAGGATTGTCAGACTAAAGGTACAGGACGGTAGATTTCTCTCTTAGAGGACATCAAACAATTTTCCCTCCTTATCCATGGGGGATTAGATTCAGGACTACCTGTGGGTTACCAAAATCCATGGATACTCAAGTCCTTAATATAAAATGGCATAGCATTTGCCTTTAAGCTATACACATCCTCTCTTATACTTTAAATCATCTCTAGATTGTTTATACCACCTAATATAATGGAAATGCTGTATAGTTATACATACTGTTTAGGGAAAAATGACAACAGAAAAGTTTGTACATATTCAGTAGAGCTAGAATGTTTTCGTCCTCAAATCTATGAATAGAACAGCTGACTGTTTAGATCTGGAACATAGGTGACAGGGCTGACTTTGGGACAGGAGAGACATTGGAATGTTCAGGTCAGCAATCGCCTCTACCACATGGAGGCCTCTCAGCAGATAGATGCTTCTATGATGCAGATGATCCCGTTACCACTGACCACAGTCGATGGGGGTCGTATAAGGATTCAGATTTGGGACCCAGCAATGCAAATTTATCTCTGTGGTTGGCTTGAACTGGGGGCAGGTAAACTCAAAACAAATAAATACAAAGCAAAAAGAAAGAACTAATGGAAGCAAAATGTCATCATTAGGAAGAAGAGTATCCAGAGACATAAAAATGAAGTAGAGTCTTAGAGAGTGGAAGCCCTCCATGGGAGCCACGTGGGCCAATGAGTGCAACTCAGAAAGAGCCACCTTGGTTTCTGCCATCTCCGCTCACTCCTGCCTCTGGTCCTTATTCCAAGATCTACCGCCTGTTAGATGGTAGATGTCCTCCTGTTTCTTCTTTTCTTCTCCTCTCTTTTTGTCAAGGTGGCTTTTTGATTAAATGATTTCTATTCTTGATTAGAAGCAAATGCTGCCATAGTTGGAGATGTCACCCACTTATGAGAAGCCAGGAGGTGAATAATTCCAGAAACAGAAGCGAAAAGCACGCAGATATTCAGAGAAGAAACAGATATTCAGAGTTCGTGACGACTATGGAGAAAAGGAACTGTGTTTCCGGAAGCCAAGAGAGTGGTAATTATAGCAAAGCAGATTGTAAAGCTTCCATTGGGAGAAGTTTACATAACTCTATGAACTTGAGCATGTCTGATTCTTTTTGGTGCTCACGGAAGACAGCAGAAGACCTGAAGAACAGAGTGATTCCCCAAGTAGCCCGGAGTTGCGATTGCTGGCGGCCGTCCATCAGAGCAGACTCCTCCAAGGGCTTTAATTGATTTACCAACCAGATTCCATCTCTTTAGCAGCCAGTGTCTGTATGTTTCATTACTATTCAGGGAATAATTATCAGGTAGGCCTTTATTTCCCTTCCTTCCCTGCTGCTGGCCACAGTCACAACTTTATTAGCAACCCTTCAGGAAGATAAAGGTAAAAATCAGAAACTCGCCAGACTCTTTAAATTTTTTGGCTGGGCAGGATGTTGAAATGATTGGCCAACAAAGCTTTTTACTCATTCTTTTCTTGTTTTCCAGTAATGCAGAAAATCATGTGTTGGTTATAATAGCCATGACAACATCATTTAAAATATATAGGAAACCCTATTTGTATGGACTACATAACTTGGATTCAATGCCAGATTTAATTTTTCCATGCTGAATAAAGCTGGCATATTTTCCACTGCCAATTATTCATATAAGCACATTCTTACCTCACCTTAAAGCAGAATAAAATGCAGAATTCTCTGAAGCAGGCTTGGGTCATCTTACTAGATCCAGGATATTGATCACTTAAGTGCTCAATAAGCAGTTGCTAAATTGAAAGGGAAATACTAACATTCCTCACTTTCCCAAATGGCCACCATTCTATAACATACCAACATTTTTCAAATATTTTTAAACACTAGCATTTCCACTTGGGTGACTCTGAGTTCAGTTTGAACCCCTGTAAGCAAATGTAAAAAAAAAAAATGCGTCATCCAAATTAATTCCTTTCCAGTTTTACTAACTCTTGCTGGAGACCTTACAATTTTGGTAATGTTAAGCAAGTATTTATAACAATGGTTAGTTTTATTTCCATGACTATAGCTCTTTTCACTGATGAAAGTAATCCAATTTACTAACAAGTAAGTAAACTTGGAGAGGGAGGTGGGAGAAGGTAGTAATAAGTTTTTAAGTGCCTGGAAAATAGAGTTACTTTTTAAATAGAGTTTCTTCTTAAATGAACAGAGTGTATATGGCATTTGGATGGAATAACAGATTAGAATTGAAATGCAGGTAGTTTAGAATGTTCTGGGGAATGAGTGAGTTTACAAAGCACATGTCCTCTTTATATATTAGAAACCATCAAGTTAAAAACCTTTGAAAGTGCTGAAATAATCATCCTGGCTTTATGGAGTAGTAGAGAAATAAATTTCCCAGAATCTTCAAACCTGTCAAAATTCCCCTGTGTGTGTGTGTGTATGTGTGTGTGTGTGTGTGTAAAGGAAAGTGTCAAAGTGAGATTTTGATTTTATCTTCATCACTCTTTCACACTCGACCTCCTTCATGTCTCGTGACAGACATGGCCACAAGAAGTTCAGTTAGGTAACAAAAGTTGTGAGTTTTGATCTGTTGTAAGGTAAACTGGGCAGTATTTAAGTAAGAGTAACTTACTTAAACAAGTAAGATGCCAAGGTTTTAAAGTCTCTCTCTCTCTCTCTCTCTCTCTCTCTCTCTCACACACACACACACACACACACTCACACACACACACACACACACACACACACACACACACACATACACACAGGCAATTTCTTCCTAGAGCACCATCAGTCTGTCCTGGTTGCAGGGAACACATGCTCCTGTACAGAAGGCAAAACCCGTGTTACCATAAGCAGCTTTCAGGAAGTACCTTTCCTAAGCAATGACAGAATAACATTAAATCACTTGTCCACTGCTGCCAAAAAGAAGTCTTAGCAAAGAGAACTGGGAGCTTTCTCTAGAAAATCTTGTGTATATCTTGACTCCATTGAGCTCCACACATAGAACAGAATGTCCTTGTAAGTACAGGCAGCTAGCTGGGCCTCTAAACAATACTCACTGTTATCTACAATCATTTATGAAGTAGATTTTATATATAGACACTCCAGTCTGCAATAATAAATAGTTTGTTTTGACCTAGGACAATATGCATGAACATCTCATCACAACAAATTTTGGATCAAGTTTTTAAAATGAAAAAAAAAAAGTGTAGCTCTTCCTTGTATTCAGTGTCATGCTAGAAATGTCATCTCTAATGTCATCTCTTTTCATTTCAACCATGAAAGGAGTTCTCATTGCACAAACTCACAATAGGAAATTGAATTTTATATAAATTAACTACACTCAGCCAGGAAACAGTTAAACTGGGGTCAGGGTCAGCTAATGATATCTTCTCTACCTGATGCCATCTTCTAAAGGTGACCCAGATGCCTTTCTCTGCAACTATCCTACCTCAGAAAATCATAAAATTCCAGAGATATCAGAACACAGACCTCATCTTCCCCTTTGATATATCAAATTCTCCTCAAACTCTAGTTCCATCCACCCATCCTTACCCCAAGGTGCCTGGTTCTAGTGCAGGAAACCATCAGTCTGGATTGTTTGGCTACAACAGCTGCCCCCTACTGGGCCCAATTCCATGTTTGGTCTTCTCTGCCAAATTCTGGGCAAATCTCTTTCCAACTCAAATCTGATAGTGCCCCGTACCTGGATCTCACACCTTCACCTGCAACCTTTCACAGCAAGTTTGCCCCCGCTCCTCCCTCAGGCCTCCCAACCCAGCATTTGTCTGGCTGTGTCCCCTCACATTCCCCTTGCTCTGTGTGTGCATTCATTTATCTCATTTTGGCTCAAGGCAGAGTCTGTCTCTTTTTGCTAACTTTTTGAACCCTCAGAACCTACCACAATTCATGTTATCTAGTGAATACATTTGATAAATATTTACTGAATAAATCCTCCCTCTCCACTTTATAGGCCCAATAATTGGAACCCTTCTTGGACAAGTAAATCTCCCAAGGGACCTACAGGTTAGTAGCTGAAGTGGCACTAACACCCACACCTCCTTGTGTGCCTGATACCCTCTCACCAAAACACACACTTTTCTGTCTTTTACTCTTTTGTGTGACTTATCATCCCCTGAAAGCACACATATGCACTAACTCTGGCTAGAAGGCACAGTGCAGCCAAGTACAGAACAAAATGGTCCAGACTGAATTACTGTATCCTCAAAGTCACAAGAACCACAAACAACTCCAGCTTTGAAAACAAATCCTCAGTTACCCCTACCCTCCAGGCTTTCCCTCATCTTGGCAGGAGGAGGATCTTACCAACTACCACGGTCCAATCAATTATTGGCTTCGGCAGGGAAGGAGATGATAAATGTGTCCTTCGAACATACAATGGAAACTGAAATTAATCTAATTATTTTGAAGGAGCACCGTGATGGGCACTAGGTACAGGGATGGGAGAGGACATTCAGATGAAAATTGATGCTTATTTTCTGTCTAGTCCAGTTTGGGGTAATTTTCAAAGATCTGTTTTATTATTAAAATTCCATATTCTTATGAGATTCAACTGCTTAACTCTTTAAACACTTCCAGAAAAACTTGGTCACACAGTTACTCCCACACACCCTTAGCTAACAGGTAGCTACAAAGTGGCAAAAGTTGCTAATATCAGTTCCACCTTCCATATTTCTTTTTCATTTCGACGACTGTGCTAGGTGGAATGACTCTTTTCAGTGCAGAATATTTTACCAGGATAACTAAGGTTGATGGTCTGGTGATTTTGGATGAATACTTGGGGTTCTGTCAAGGGGGGGCTAAGCTTTTCATTGAATTACTAATACTTTAACCTGGTTATGGATCCCCTCTCAATGTCTTAAAAATGGGATCAGGGGGGATCCAACATGGCGGCTGGCGAGCAGGCAGCATTTTCTATACCTCCGCAGTAACGGGATCAGAGAGACACATAAATACACTTGCATGGGACATGCTGAGGAACTTCTAACAATTTTCCACTGAAAGGAGACCTGCCGATAACTAGTAAGTCTGTGGGAGGGGTCAGTTGGTCCCAGGTGAGTGAATCTCCGCAACGCGGATCAGGGACACAATCCCGCCAGCCGCCGCTGAACTGCAGCGAACATAGGAACCTACTGGGCCCCGCAGGCCTGAATCTGTGAACTGACTCTAGCGGCTTGGTGCTAGGATCCACACTCCTAACACCCCACCCCACCCCCAGCCAGTTCGGAGCAAAGCGGACCAGGGACACAACCCCGCCGGCCGGCCACGGGCGGCGGCCAGACTGGGCCCCGCAGGCTTGAGTCTGTGAACGGCCTCTGGCGGTCCAGCGATAGGATCCACATTCCTACCACCCCACCCCCAGCCGGCTCGGTGCAAGGCAGATCAGGGACACAATCCCGCCGGCCGCCGCTGAACTGCAGCGAACATAGGAACCTACTGGGCCCCGCAGGCCTGAGTCTGTGAACTGACTCTAGCGGCTTGGTGCTAGGATCCACACTCCTAACACCCCACCCCACCCCCAGCCAGTTCGGAGCAAAGCGGACCAGGGACACAACCCCGCCGGCTGGCCAGGGGCAGCGGCCAGACTGGGCCCCGAAGGCTTGAGTCTGTGAACGGCCTCTGGCGGTCCAGCGATAGGATCCACATTCCTACCACCCCACCCCCAGCCGGCTCGGTGCAAGGCAGATCAGGGACACAATCCCGCCGGCCGCCGCTGAACTGCAGCGAACATAGGAACCTACTGGGCCCCGCAGGCCTGAGTCTGTGAACTGACTCTAGCGGCTTGGTGCTAGGATCCACACTCCTAACACCCCACCCCACCCCCAGCCAGTTCGGAGCAAAGCGGACCAGGGACACAACCCCGCGGGCTGGCCACGGGCGGCGGCCAGACTGGGCCCCGCAGGCTTGAGTCTGTGAACGGCCTCTGGCGGTCCAGCGATAGGATCCACATTCCTACCACCCCACCCCCAGCCGGCTCGGTGCATCGCAGATCAGGGACACAATCCCGCCGGCCGCCGCTGAACTGCAGGGAACATAGGAACCTACTGGGCCCCGCAGGCCTGAATCTGTGAACTGACTCTAGCGGCTTGGTGCTAGGATCCACACTCCTAACACCCCACCCCACCCCCAGCCAGTTCGGAGCAAAGCGGACCAGGGACACAACCCCGAGGGCTGGCCACGGGCGGCGGCCAGACTGGGCCCCGCAGGCTTGAATCTGTGAACTGACTCTAGCGGCTTGGTGCTAGGATCCACACTCCTAACACCCCACCGGTCCAGCGATAGGATCCACATTCCTACCACCCCACCCCACCCCCAGCCGGCTTGGAGGCGGCCAGACCAGGCTCCGCAGGCCTGAGTCTGTGAACTGCCTCTAGCGGTTTGGCGCTAGGACTTTGGCAGCGCTTAGTGCTGAGTTCCAGCTTTCAGACAGAGGAGAGAAGCGGTCCAGTTGGGTTCCAGACACCGGTCGGACCACAGAGGAGGACAGCAGCCGCCATTTCGGAGAGATGATGTAATCATCCCCATGTTCTATTGATCTCAGCTCATCCAGCGACGGAACAGGTGATTTCAGGCTGGTAGTTGCCTGCGTCTAGCAGACAGATTTCTAGCTCAGGCTCGGGACTGGGGATCTTGTGGAGAATACTCCTAGAGGCTCATGCCTGGCAAGGCGTGTACCGGGCACTGAGCAGCTGGATTCTGGTTCCCGGGGCTAACCTGGCCCAGGTCTGAGGAAACTGCGGAGACTGCCGGTGGAGGCCAGCTCCAAGTGGAGCGTGCGCTGAGCTAGGGGCGACTGGGTTCTGACTCCCGGAACAGTTTTGGCCCGGGGCTAGGGAACCCGTGGGGGTCGCTCGCTGGAGCCAGCTCCCAGCGGAGAGTGTATTGAGATAGGAGAGGCGGGTTCTGGCTACCGAAGCTGCTTTGACCCAAGGCTAGGGAACCAGCGGTGTCTGCTTCTCAGTCAGGGTCCTGTTGGGTGCTGTGGGGGCAGAGTGGAGCTTCCACCTGCACCCAGAGCAGGCCAAGTGACCCGCCGGCGTGGTAGCATGACACCCCAAACGCAGCTGGGTCTGAAGAGAGTAGCCGCCCACGCCTAGAATAGGACCAGCGGCCCCGCGAAGCGGTAGCCAAGTAACCTCATTTGGAGTAGGGGCTGTGCAGAGCGTGCAGGCAGACCTGCGGCCCACTGGCAAGACAGGCCAGGTAGCTTGCCAGAGTGGTGGACACGTAACACCGAGGCAGTTGCGTCACACTGGTTGGAGTGGGGGCGGAGCAGGGTCGCCGCCCGGGTCCGGAGGGGGCCCAGCGACCCGTTGGAGAGGTAGTCAGGTACTCCCATTGGGAGTGGGGGCTGTGCAGAACTGTGACCCACCGGCCTAGAAGTATGCCAGCGTGGTAGACTCGTCACACCAATTGGAGTGGGGACCCAGCAGAGCCGCCACCCACATCCAGATCAGGACCTACGACCCCAGGGCGTGGTAGTTACGTTACCACAATTGGAGTGGGGGCAGAGCAAAGCCGCCTCCTGTGCCCGCAGGGGGGGCAGACCTGTGACCGATCAGCGTGATAGATAGACCACCATAATTAGAGGAGGAGCACAGCCACTACCCACCCTGCAAGGGAGACTTTCCAACTATACAAGAGCAACATAAATAAATAGGGGGTAAATTTCAAAAACACAACAGTTGCACCAAGCAGAAAGAAACGCGAGCAGTATGAAAAGACAAGGAAAGAAAGGACCACAAGCAATGCAGGTCAACTCAACTTTAGAAGAGGTAATAGCTGCAACAGATGGAATATCAGATAAAGAGTTCAGGATATATATGCTTCAGATGATCTGGAGTCTCAAGGAAGACATGAGACAGCAAAATCAGACAATGAAAGATCACATTGACAAACAAATCCAGGAAGTAAAAGATCAATTTCACAGGGAGATAGAAGTAATAAAAAACAAACAAATAGAAATTCTAGAAATGCAGGAAACAATAAACCAACTTAAAAACTCAATTGAGAATACTACCAGCAGAGTAGATCACTTAGAAGAGAGAACATCAGACAATGAAGACAAAGTATTTCAGCTGGAAAAGAACATAGACAGCTCAGCAAGTCTGCTAAGAAACCATGAGCAGAACATCCAAGAATTATGGGACAATATCAAAAGATCAAATTTAAGAGTCATTGGGATACAGGAAGGCACAGAGCTCCATGCCAAAGGAATAAACAGTCTATTCAGTGAAATAATACGAGAAAACTTCCCAGAATTGAAGATTGAGACAGAATCCCAAATCCTAGAAGCCTACAGGACGCCGAATGTGCAAAATCATAAGAGATCCACACCTAGACACATTATAATGAAGATGTCCAACATACAGAATAAGGAGAGAATTTTAAAAGCTGCAAGAGAAAGAAAGCAGATTACATTTAGGGGTAAACCAATCAGGATAACAGCTGATCTCTCAACACAGACTCTGAAAGCTAGAAGATCCTGGAATAACATATTTCAAACACTGAAAGACAATGGGCTCCAACCAAGAATCATGTATCCGGCGAAATTAAGCTTCAGGTTAGAAGATGAAATTAAAACCTTCCACGATAAACAAAAGTTAAAAGAATTCGCAGCTAGAAAACCATCTCTTCAAAAAATCCTTGGCAAAACATTACAGGAAGAGGAAATGGAAACTAACATTGATAACCAACAATGGGAGGTAGGACAGTAAAGGGGGGAAAGTAGTCAAAGAGGATAACAAATCAGGTTTAGTAACATCAATAAACAATTATGGATAGAAGAACAAACCACATCTCAATAATAACCCTAAATGTTAATGGCTTAAACTCACCAATTAAGAGACACAGGCTAGTAGAATGGATCACAAAACAAGACCCAACAATATGCTGTCTACAGGAGACGCATTTGATAGGAAAAGATATACATAGACTGAAGGTGAAAGGTTGGGAAAAAGCATATCACTCATATGGACCGCGGAAACAAGCAGGAGTGTCCATACTCATATCTAATAAAATAGATTTCAAGCCAAAGACAATCAAAAGGGATAAAGAAGGACACTTCATACTGCTCAAGGGAACCATACACCAACAAGACATAACAATCATAAATATATATGCCCCAAATAATGGTGCAGCCGTGTTCATCAAGCAAACTCTTCTCAAGTTCAAGAGTCTAATAGACCACCATACAATAATCATGGGAGACTTCAACACACCTCTCTCACCACTGGACAGATCTTCCAAACAAAAGTTAAATAAGGAAACTATAGAACTCAATAACATAATTAACAACCTAGACTTAATTGACATATATAGACTATACCACCCAACTTCAAGTAGCTACACTTTTTTCTCAGCAGCACATGGAACCTTCTCAAAAATAGACCATATACTATGTCACAGGGCAACTCTTAGACAATACAAAGGGGTAGAGATAATACCATGCATCTTATCTGATCATAATGGAATGAAACTGAAAATCAATGATAAAAGAAGAAAGGAAAAATCAAGCATCACCTGGAGAATGAACAACAGGTTGCTGAGTGATCAATGGGTTTTAGAAGACATCAAGGAGGAAATTAAAAAATTCCTAGAGTTAAATGAAAACACAGACACAACATATCGGAATCTATGGGACACATTGAAAGCAGTTCTAAGAGGAAAATTCATTGCTTGGAGTTCATTCCTCAAAAAAAGAAAAAACCAACAAATAAATGATCTCATACTTCATCTCAAAATCCTAGAAAAAGAAGAGCAAAACAACAGCAAAAGAAGTAGAAGGCAAGAAATAATTAAAATCAGAGCTGAAATTAATGAAATTGAAACAAAAGAAACTATTGAAAAAATTGACAAAACTAAAAGCTGGTTCTTTGAAAAAATAAATAAAATTGACAGACCCTTAGCCATACTAACGAAGAGAAGAAGAGAGAGAACCCAAATTACTAGCATACGGGATGAAAAAGGCAATATCACAACAGACACTTCAGAAATACAGAAGATAATCAGAAATTACTTTGAATCCTTATACTCCAATAAAATAGAAGATAGTGAAGGCATAGATAAATTCCTTGAGTCTTATGATCTGCCCAGACTGAGCCAGGAGGATATAGACAACCTAAACAGACCAATAACAATAGAGGAAATAGAAGAAACCATCAAAAGACTACCAACTAAGAAAAGCCCAGGACCGGATGGGTATACAGCAGAGTTTTACAAAACCTTTAAAGAGGAACTAACACCAATACTTTTCAAGCTATTTCAGGAAATAGAAAAAGAGGGAGAACTTCCAAATTCATTCTACGAGGCCAACATCACCCTGATTCCGAAACCAGACAAAGATACTTCAAAGAAAGAAAACTACAGACCAATATCTCTAATGAACCTTGATGCAAAAATCCTCAATAAAATTCTGGCGAATCGGATTCAAATACATATCAAAAAAATTATACACCATGATCAAGTAGGATTCATCCCTGGTATGCAAGGTTGGTTCAATATACGGAAATCAATAAATGTTATCCACCACATCAATAGACTTAAAATTAAGAACCATATGATCATCTCGATAGATGCAGAAAAAGCATTCGACAAAGTACAGCATCCCTTTATGTTCAAAACTCTGGAAAAATTAGGGATAACTGGATCATACCTCAACATTGTAAAAGCAATCTATGATAAGCCACAGGCCAGCATCATTCTGAATGGAGAAAAATTGAAGGCATTCCCTCTAAGATCTGGTACAAGACAGGGATGCCCTCTCTCACCACTTCTGTTCAACATAGTCCTCGAGACACTGGCCAGAGCAATTAGGCAGACGAAAGAAATTAAAGGCATAAAAATAGGAAAAGAAGAACTTAAATTATCACTATTTGCAGATGATATGATTCTATACCTAGCAGACCCAAAAGGGTCTACAAAGAAGCTATTAGAGCTAATAAATGAATTCAGCAAAGTGGCAGGATATAAGATCAACACGCATAAATCAAAGGCATTCCTGTATATCAGCGACAAATCCTCTGAAACGGAAATGAGGACAACTACTCCATTCACAATATCCCCCCAAAAAATAAAATACTTGGGAATCAGCCTAACAAAAGAGGTAAAAGATTTATACAATGAAAATTACAGAACCCTAAAGAAAGACATAGAAGAAGACCTTAGAAGATGGAAAAATATACCCTGCTCATGGATAGGCAGAACCAACATCATCAAAATGGCGATATTACCAAAAGTCCTATATAAGTTCAATGCAATGCCAATCAAAATCCCAACAGCATATCTTGTAGAAATCGATAAAAGAATCAGGAAATTCATATGGAATAATAAAAGACCCAGAATAGCAAAAACAATACTAAGCAGGAAGTGTGAATCAGGCGGTATAGCGATACCAGACTTCAAACTATACTACAGAGCAATAGTAACTAAAACAGCATGGTACTGGTACCAAAACAGGCGGGTGGACCAATGGTACAGAATAGAGGACACAGTAACCAATCCACAAAACTACAACTATCTTATTTTTGATAAAGGGGCTAAAAGCATGCAATGGAGGAAGGATAGCATCTTCAACAAATGGTGCTGGGAAAACTGGAAATGCATTTGCACCAAAATGAATCTGAATCCCTATCTCTCGCCATGCACAAAAGTTAACTCAAAATGGATCAAGGAGCTTGATATTAAACCAGAGACATGGCATCTGATAGAAGAAAAAGTTGGTTATGATCTGCACGCTGTGGGATCGGGCTCCAAATTCCTCAATAGGACACCCATAGCGCTAGAGTTAACAAACAGAATCAACAAATGGGACTTACTCAAACTAAAAAGTTTTTTCTCAGCAAAAGAAACAATAAGAGAGATAAACAGGGAGCCTACATCCTGGGAACAAATCTTTACTCCACACACTTCAGATAGAGCCCTAATTACCAGAATATACAAAGAACTCAAAAAATTAGACAATAAGATAACAAATAACCCAATCAATAAATGGGCCAAGGACCTGAACAGACACTTCTCAGAGGAGGACATACAATCAATCAACAAGTACATGAAAAAATGCTCACCATCACTAGCAGTCAGAGAAATGCAAATCAAAACTACCCTAAGATACCATCTCACTCCAGTAAGACTGGCAGCCATTAGGAAGTCAAACAACAGTAAGTGCTGGAGAGGATGCGGGGAAAAGGGCACTCTTGTTCATTGCTGGTGGGACTGCAAATTGGTGCAGCCAATTTGGAAAGCAGTATGGAGATTTCTCGGAAAGCTGGGAATGGAACCGCCATTCGACCCAGCTATTCCCCTTCTCGGTCTATTCCCTAAAGCCCTAACAAGAGCATGCTACAGGGACACTGCTACATCGATGTTCATAGCAGCTCAATTCACGATAGCAAGACTGTGGAACCAGCCTAGATGCCCTTCAATAGATGAATGGATAAAAAAAATGTGGCATTTATATACTATGGAGTATTATTCTGCATTAAAAAATGACAAAATCATAGAGTTTGGAGGGAAATGGATGGCATTAGAGCAGATTATGCTAAGTGAAGCTAGTCAATCTTTAAAAAACAAATACCAAATGACTCCTTTGATATAAGGGGAGTAAACAAGGACAGGGTAGGGACGAAGAGCTTGAGAAGAAGATTTACATTAAACAGGGATAAGAGGTGGGAGGGAAAGGGAGTGAGAAGGGAAATTGCATGGAAATGGAAGGCGATCCTCAGGGTTATACAAAATGTCATATAAGAGGAAAGGTGGGGTAAGACAAGATAATACAAATGGAAGAAAGGATGTACAGTAGAAGGGGTAGAGAGAGAAAAGGGGAGGGGAGGGGAGGGGAGGGGAGGGGAGGGGGGACAGTAGAGAATAGGACAGACAGCAGAATACATCAGACACTAGAAAGGCAATATGTCAATTAATGGAAGGGAAACTGGTGTGATACAGCAATCTGTATATGGGGTAAAAGCGGGAGTTCATAATCCACTTGAATCAAACCGTGTAATATGATGTATTAAGAACCATGTAGTGTTATGAACGACCAATAAAAAAAAATAAAATAAAAAAAAAAAAAAAAAAAAAAATGGGATCAGCATTTGGCATCTTTCTCTAATTAACGTGGTGCTTTTAGAGATTTCAGAAGGAAACTGTCAGGGCATTGTAAAGAAATAGCGACTGTTTGAAACAACTGAAGTGAAGCTCAAGAAAGAATATATCAGCAGCTGCTTAATAATAGTTTGTATAATAAAATATTCATATTATCATATCCTTCCCCATCAAAGAGGACGGATCTTAATGTCATTTTAATATTTTTCCCACTAAAATAAAATTTTAATTAAGGCAGAAGATATATTGCCTAAGGTAAGCTAAACTGTTTAAAATTATTAACTGCTCGAATACTTGTTGCTATACTACAAGCTGCCATAAAAGAAAAGAAATTAAGTACTCTAGGGATTAACGCAATTTTGAAAGCTGTACCCCTCCTCCCGTGGCCTTTTAGATACGCCTAACTGAGCCATAACTATTTTTCTCCACTCAGCCAGACTCCAGCTTTGTGGCTTTTTTAATAACCTGGCTTTTCAAGGCCTTGCTCCTGAGAGCCTTTTCATTTCTGCCGCACTACCTACAACCAAATTTCTTCCAGTTGCTCAACAGTCGAATGCCTCCTTTTCTTCATTGCTGAAGCATTTCATTGCAGTTTCATTGACAGGGTGGTGTTCTGTTACAGTGGAATCAATAGCTTGGTGCTTCCCAGCACACCGATTAGCTTGTCAGTCAGGGCCTGGGGGAGGTAGTGTAAATCCCAGAATACCAGGGGCCAGGAGTTTGAAAACAGAGGAATGCACACAGGCCCTGTGGTTGTCTACCACCTGTTGCTCCGCAACATGTGCAGAGTGAATTAACTTTTCTGCTACAACATGTCTTAAAGGTCAACTGCAATGGAAGCCCTGAGCTTTTGGAATATTTTAGCTCATTACCAAAAACCCATCTCTCCTGATTTGTTACTGGTCCTGGGACAAAAGGGGAATTGATTTCTTTGAGAGGCTGAGTTTGACCAACAACTTGGCGATGGGGCCAGAGAGAACAGACTAATCGGGAAGGGCATACATGAGAGAGAAATCGTTGCTTATTTTCTTTTTTCGAAGTAAAAGGTCTGCCTGCTTCTTGATTACACATTAATGGAAAACAGGTCTGACAGTTAATGTGAGCATGCTATGGGGTTCCATGGAGGCAGGAGACACATGTGTATGTTTTTCAAGCTCCTAACAAGACCTCTTGTGATAACTAGGGAGTCATGAAGTTGAATTTTCCTCCTATAAAAAGTTGGAAATACACAAGATAATGAAAAATTAATGAAGAAATGCAAAACATACACAGAAGCTATTATGTACAACTTCTTGGACACATACCAAAAAATGGGTGTATTAGAGTTAACCAAGGATTGGATACTTATTGTCTATTAGGACACTATTACAAAGTGATAACACTTCAATATATATACCTATCTTTAAGTCTTCTGATTCCACTGTGGAAAGCTGTGAAATCAACCACTTAAAGTGTCAATGATGCCTTCCAGTCAACCTCAGGAAATCTTTTTACAGATATTTATTATCCAATGCCACATCACCCCAGACCACAAAAGGAAATTCTGTGCTTAGTACATAAAGGCAATACAGTCTGAGGAAGGTTGGCTTTCAGCACTTGGAGTTTTCTCACAAAACCTCCATAAATTCACCACAAACCACAATGTAAACTGGCACACTTCAGATATGACTTGTTAACCTAATTCCACCAAATTAATTCATTCACTTTAAAAGGGATTTCTAATGATGCAAACAAAAGCTCCAAAGCCGTGAGAACACCCATTTGAATTCAGAGGTTGGCAGGAAAAATATGAATCTTTTGGAGAAAACACATGCAAGAAAAACATTGAAGCCTACCATGGGAAAGATAATTTAACTCCTTGAAAAAATTGTTTAAGCTCATTTTATCTGTAAAATAAATGTGTCCATTTCAGAATGAAGAAAGCATGTAGTACCCCAAACTTCATTTGCCTTATGTGAAAAAAAAAATTGTGTATCATATTATAAATTGCTTGGTGGCTTGTCTTTCTACCATATGGATGATGGCTAGATGAATATAGATGAATATCACAGGGAAGCTTAATTCTTATAGACTGTGATAGTTAGCTTTCTGTCACAGTAACAAAATACCTGAGATAATTGATTTAGTAAGAGAAAAGTTTTATTTTGGCTTACAGTTTTAGAGTTTCAGTCCATTGTCAGTTGGCCCACTGTTTGGGACCTGTGGTGAGGCTGTGTTCCACAGGGAGAGCATGTGGTAGAGGAAGCTGTTCCCCTCATGGCCAAGAAACAGGGAGGGAGGAAGAGACCAGCATCCCATAACCCCCTTGAGGGCATAGCTCCCAGTGAACTAACTTCCTTCCACTAGACCCCACCTCTTAAAGGTTTCATTACCTTCCAATTATGCCACAGTCTAGGGACCAGATCTTCAAGACCCAACCCTTTGGAGCTAATTTACAGCACAATTTTTTAAAATGTATATATGCCATTCTGTTCCTTCAACCCTTAATTTGTCAGGATGCTAAATTTGATGGGCCTTTTTTGCTCACTAACAGCTCACTAACTACCTGCCACTGTAGCTGGCAATAGGGGGATCAGGGACTTGACTCAAGGAAAATCAAGTCCATGCTGTTTGAATTCCAACCTAAGTTTAGCAACACCACATGCATGGATAATTTAGGAACAAAAACTCATTCCCAATAAGTAATAAAGATCACCACTCCCTTAGGCATAACTTTGTGTTGTATTTCCCAAAAACACTTTATCCCTCTTCTTCTCAGAGAAGAAGATTTTCTAACTTAAAACACACTATCAGAAACAAATTTGGTGATACAGATTCAAACAGAACTTCCCACTTGACAAAACCCTAGACACCAAAGTACTGACCATTGTTTCTCCTAAAAGTCTACCTGTTTGATAGCTGCTTTCCCACAAACCCACAGCCATGGTTAACAAGTAGATTGAAGACCTATCACTAGTGACCTTTTAAAATTTCTCCCAGTAGAAAAGAAGTAAACAGAGATACCCACAAAGAGTCATTCATGGGTTCACCATGATTCCATCTGGAAGAATTTCCTCTGGCCATTCCCAGATCCCACCCATCACTCCTTGTTTCCAAAGTAGACAGAGGACAAGTGATGTGTATTATGCAGACAGAAATGTTCATGGACGTGAGAGCTGGAAGCCAAACATAGGAGAAATAGGTATCACATTTTAAATGTCCTTACCAATATTCTGTTTAAATGTCTGTGTTAAATTAAAAATATGTAGCTATCTGCATTGAAGTCTGCTTGATTCTTTATAGCCACTCCTGTTGTGAGTAAATATAAGTTTGTTTTATTTCAGAAGCATATATGAGTAGCAGCTACTGACATCTCCTAATGGGGCCTACACTCAATTCTTATAGAGTGGTAGCCTCTAAAGTCACAGCATCTTATTAAGCCCATAAATGATTATGCTTCACTGAGACATTTTAAGCAATGCTTTAACAACTCCCTACTGCCTAGCACCTGCTTATTAAGCACCATAGCCAAAGTTTCTCCATTCCCTATACTCATGGTGGCCCCTCCTGTAGCAGCTCACACACACGAAAAAGCATGCTCATTTTCAGAGGTGCAGACTTCTCGGTGAATGTCCAGATGGGCTCTGCAAGATCAAATAAACTCACAATCAGCTTTGAAAGAATGGTTCCAATGAAGCTGCTATCAACTAAACTTCTGACATTACAAGGATTCACCAGATGGTTGTAGAGGGGACCTGTGTTCCAGCCCCTGATAAATGTGGTCAAATTGTCTATTTCACTTAGTTGACAGAATATTAAAGTTTAAATTTTTATTAGTAGTACTTGCCTTTCCAAGTATATTTACCTTGCAAAAACTTTTGAATAACCCGAATCGTTTTTCTGAACTTGGGCCCAGTTAGTCATTTTGTATATTTATTTATTTATTTTTAATTGATTTTGGTGCTGGGGAACAAAACCAGGGCCTTGGACAAGCTAAGCATATGTTCCACCCCTGAATCATCCCCTACTCCCAATTTACAATTAAACACATCTGGAATATGTATATATGTGCGTGTGTTTGTGTATAGGTATGCATATGTGTGTACACATTCATTAATACTTGCTCATTTACATGGCTATATCAATGCATGAGAACTGAGGTAATTAGACTCAATTGGCCCTTCTGGATGGATTAAAATCTTGTCCAGCTCCTTAACTTCCATTGGAAACCTGGCCATACAAGGGACAGTCAAAGCTCAAGTATCTTACAGGGAACACAGGTTCAACCACAGTGTCAATTATATTATAGTCTCAAAGGAGTTTATGTGAGTCACTAATATAAGACACCAACATAACATAAAAATTGGAATAAACAGGTGGGAGAACAAGTGAAAAAGTCAAGTATGTTTTGGCAAGAAGTGGAGCATAGATCTCAGAGGTCACACCTAAGAGGCCACAAAGCTCTCTCAGCTGCTACCCACCAAGATCTGAGAAGGCACTGTCAGTAATTTCAAAAAATAAAAAATAAATCATTATCTGGGAGGCTACAGAAAACACTTGCAGTGAAAATTTATTTTTTTACCCCAAGTCAATATGGGAAGAAAATGGGCAATAGTGTTTTTTTTTCTTCTTTAGAAATTGATGTATAAAAACATACTAATTAAGTTCGATTAAATATAAATTATATTTATCCAATTATCTGAATAACTTAAGGCTGAGTTAATTTTAACTTCAATGTTATAATTGGGTTTACATTAAACATGGCAAATGCAAATTTCCCAACCTGTGTAACATTCTTCTTGTCATTAACAAATTTTTCAAAACATTTGTTATATAGTCTAGTTTTTTCAGGAGCGAGATATAAATGTACATAATAATCATAATTCTACAAGTTCTATTCAATTTACTAAAAATCTCTTAAATAGAGATAATGCTATCAACTTTAAGGATTATTATTCAGAACTGAAGCTATAAACATGAACACATAGTTATAAGTACTTGACATATTTTAGGCACTCAATGAAAGAATATATTATTAAATTTCCTGTTCAAATATAAATATAATATTATCTGTATTCCTAAAATTGAATTATAGCTCAACAAATTGAAAACAAATTAATTCACATGACTTTCAGAAATGATGTATTTAGTCCCATTACAACAGTATTTTGAGGATACTAGGAGTGATATTTATCTAGGACGTATGAGGAGACTCAGATAAAGTCTCTTTGTCAGTCAAGGAGACTGGCATTCAATGGGAAAATATTTCATGTTGAGCATTTGACCACTAGGCTGAGTAATTTATTTATTTTTTTTTAATTTTTAAATTTTAATTTGTTATATATGACAGCAGAATGCATTCAATTCATATTAGGCTGAGTAATTTTTATGCATTACTTTGTTTAACACAATAAATTCAAGAACTATGGACATAGCATCTCTAAAGCTGATCAAACAGACAAACTAGGAAGTACATTTCCCCGATTCCACCAATGGTTTAGTAGGGTTGATGAGATTCTTAACTTCACAGTCCAACTCTGAAGCACACACTATTAAATTCTGTGCCAGGATGAATATAGGAGCAGAGCTTCAGATCAAGTCTGTGACATCTGAGGTACAATGTTGATGGGGCAGAGGGGTAAAGAGATAACACATACATTTTAGCTACAGAAGTCAAGAGACACACCATAAGACCCTGGTTAGAATGAAATAGCTCAACAGCTCATTCCATGGATATTGGCATCTGGCAGGATTTGTGCTGTTTGTTTCAATGCTAAGTTCAGCTTCTCAGAGAGACCAGGCTTGGCTAGAAAAATTGTCACCTTTTAAATGGAGTTTACAATCTCCATTTTCAAAAATGCACAATCCTTTCTCAGAAAAAAAGAAAACTTTCCTATGAATAATATAAATGACTGAGAAGCACATAAAAAAAGATGTCACCATCATTAACTATTAGGGAGATACAAACCTAAACTACATCACTTCACACATACTAGAACAGCTATCAAAAAGATGGTCAGTAACAAGTATCAGAAAGGATATGGAGAAATTGGGACCCGACTGCATTGCTGGATGGAATGTGAAATGGTTCAGCAACCATGGAAAGAAGTTTGGTGGTTCCTCAATGAGTTCAACAGAGAAGTTGCCCATATGTCTTAGAAACTTCATTTCTGGGTGTATTCATTAAAGAATTAAAACAGGTGTTCAAACAAAAATCTTCATACCAATGTTCACACCAGCACTCTTCACGGTAGAAGCAGCAACCCAAATGTCCATCAGATGATGAAATTAAATGGCATATTTGTTCAATGGAATAAAAATTTGGCCATGAAAAAGAATAAAATTCTAATATACATTAAAGCATGGATGAACCTCGACCAAAAACATTAAGATGGGTGAAAGAGATCAGAAACAGAATGCTACTTCCTATATAATTTCATTTATATGGCATATAAAAGTCAGGAGTTGGTAAGTTCATAAAGATAGAAAGCCAATTAGTGGTTACTAAGAGTTAGGGTCAGAGTGGGGATGGGGAGTAACTGCTTAATGGGTCTGGGGTTTCCTTTTGGGGTGATGAAAATATTCTATTAATGATGACAACACAACATTGTAAATTTACTAAATGTCATCAGGGTAAACTTTATGGTATTTATATTTTACTAAAATTTGGACTAAGAAAAATAAAACCTCTATGTAAATGCAATATGTGAAACAGATAAAGTAGGGTAGACCTGGTGAAATCTAGCACAGATGGGTACTCTGCCATGCAAAATTCTTAGAAGAGAGAAGGCCAGGTTTACTTATCTAAGCCTTAGGATGCACTCTTAGGAAAAGCACAACAAATTTTTTTTCTATGGCCCGCAAGGAAATACCATTGACTCTTTGAGCCAATGAAAACAGAGTTTTCACAAGCTAGAACTTAGAGAATCCATGCTCCCATGCTAATTCACATGGAAAAGCAAAAGACAAGCCCCTTACAAGCAAACAAATGTTAAGATTAATCAAACTTTGTTCTGTAGACTCTCCTGGGGAAAACATCAGATTGGTCTTATAGCAGGAATTGCTTAAGCACTACTGTATTGCTTCATTTGGGGATGTTTCTCCCAGCTGAAAGGTACTTTTTGGAGGAGCACTCCATTCATTGCTTTTTGAATCCCTTCAAGTAAGAGTGTCATCATTTTGCTTGATAAGAAGTAGTCTTCTTGGTGTCTTGAGCCATGGTTCAGCATTCTCCTGGCCTTGCAAATGAATAAGCAGGTGACAGTCCTATCACTCTAGAACCAGATTGTAACATGCTGGCCTCTTCAGTCCTAAACTCTTTTTTCCTTTAAATCACATAAGAGTTGCTCCCAAGTAATTATGAAGATCATTATGCTTACATCTCAACTTAGTGGAGGAGGTGAGGGATAAGGTTTTTTTTGCCCCCCTAAGGAGTGGTTTTTCTCAAGAGCAAGATGAGAAGTGTTCAATTGATATTGAAGTTAGACTTTCTCACTGCTGTTTGTGTGAGGGCAGGAAGCACGTTCTGTACATGTTGGTAAGAAGCCTTAAACCCAGATTATAGCAACCTATCTCTGCAGAGTACTCTTGTAGGGTCTAGGGTGAAAGGTCATCCTCTCAGACTGGATGGCTGTACTCAAACAATTACAAGACCCCAGTATTTCTACAAAAGGGATGTTGAAGCTACATCAACAGATTTTATGCAACTGATTTACACAAAGCACAGCTAAGTAAATGGAAACTTTTCTCAAGACCACTTGGCATAAGAGGTATATATTAAAATTCTAGTATGATTCTTAACAGTAAATAAATAAAGATTAAAAATTTTAAATAAATACATTTAAATTTCTAAATGTATTATCTGTCCTACTCTAATAGATTAGATATTGTCTCCATTTTTTTAGTAAGATCCAAAAATAAAAACATATGCACACTGTACAATGAAATGCTAGAACTCAGGAAACATGAGCACATGCATATAATAACAAAGCTTGACAATCCAAGGATGGCCTAAGACTCCCAATTGCAAGACCATCTTTATTTTCTCTGTTTAACTTGGAGAATTATAACTGTTTACGTGGAAAGGAGACGGGAGTTTTTTGTTTTGTTTTGTTTTTCCCTGGGTATCAATCAAACCAAAGTCAATGACTTTGGGGTGTCCCCACCCTTGAGGGAAATTGTTTCATAGGAGACCAAGCATAAGAAGGTGACCGTGGGTTTTTTTTTTTTTTTTTTTTTTTATTAAAGCTTGCACAACTGATTGCAGTTCTCAAATACTCTCCTTAGGCTTTAATTAATCAGAGGTGACTTAGGCCAACACTTGAGCCCTGGTTAGTAAGCTTATCCAGAGCACAGACTCCATTTCCCTGAGTCTCTTTAGGACAGGGCTTGTCATTTGTAACACACTGCCCTTTTTCTACACACAAAAAAAGGTTAGAAGCCTTAAACCCAGATTATAGCAACCTATCTCTGTAGAGTGCTCTTGTAGGGTCTAGGGTGAAAAACAATTTTGATGAAGAGAATTTCAAAATTGGAAACAAATGGTTTATTTTTAAAAAATGCACTTTATCATCTTCTTATCTCATCATATAAAAGAACACTTTCTTCTGACACTCGTCCTCAGCCACTTGCAAGGAATCCTGATTAGCCCTGAAGAAATGTATTGTCATTCTCCAGATTTCAGTTTAGAAGTTAGACTTTTGTACTGTAAAGTTGGGCCCCAATTAATCAACATTTGGTTTACATATATTGATCAAGAACTTCTTTTAAGGTCTCAGTGACCTCACAGTAAAGCCCAGTAATGAGGAATCACAAAGTATAATCGTGAAGATCTCAAGAAGAAAAGTGGAACGAGTAAAGGGATTTAAATTCTTTACATTTTTAAATTAAACATCCAAAAGGGATCAAATTTTAAAAATGAGCGTTCAATGGGAAGTTTCCAGGGTAGAGCCTACATGTACAAAGTCACATCCAGCAAGACAGACAAGTGGAGTTGGGGGAACTGAAAAATTCTTAACCTTCCTTGTAAGCTCAGCTCATAACCAAATCAGAGGGCATAAAAAGATCACTTCAAAGCATGGAGATCAGCATCTCTACTAAATGACCATTTTAAACAAGATGGCTACCCGAGGACCTATTTTTCCTTTCAAAGAAGCAACAAGAAAGCAAAGCCCTTGATTCTGTTGTACTCTTTGAATGTTTGCTCTGACACAAGTTTAGGACTCAGTTTGTTCAGTCAGTCCATTCCTCAACTAATCCTTCATGAAAACAAGTATTATAAGCAATAAAGGAAGGGTCTCACCAATGTCCTTATGGGGTATAAGCACATCTTTTATAAACCATATGAAAATATAAACAATAATAATAATTGTGTTCATTTATCCAAGTATTCATTGATTCAGTGTCCAGTTTATATTCAATATGGTTCTAGACCCTGGATGGTTAAGAAGAAGCAAAACAAACACAACCCTTACCTTTAAGAAATTCAGATTCCACTAGAGAAAGACAGACAAGATCAATTAAGCAAATAATTATTCAATTAAGTAAATAATTATTTGGTATGTCAAGTGGTGATATAAAATGGTATCCAAGAGAAAATTAAATGAGGAAACTGGTAGGGCATTGATATTTTTACCTACGGTGGAAAAAGAAGGCTTTGACAAGAAGTTGGGCTGAGAGACCTGAATGAAAAGTGTGAGAGCCCTGGGACTGTCTAGGGAAGACCATTTTGAATGAAGAGAACAGAGGCAATGATCTCACCCTCTCAACCACCTGCCTGCTCTTCCAGGCAGGAGAACACCAAGCCTTTTTGAATATAGCAGAGCAAGAGAGTAGGAGAGCAAGCTGGGAGCCCAAGCAGATGAGAGGAAACTGAGTCAGAGTTAATCAGGAAAAAGAATGTGAAACTAGTGGGAAAATCTGTTTTGTCAAGGCTCCTTGTGGTACAGGAGCTGAAAAGTCACGCAGCTTCTCCTAAGTGAGCAGCAGCATTCCAGAGCACATACTTCAGAGAGGAGTTCCAGTGCGAGCTGGTAGTGATGGCTGGACCAGAATGGCAAGGAAATACCTCTAGAAAGGTCGGCAGTTTCCTCCTTCTCCGCCAAATGGTCTTTATGAGAAAAGAGCAGGTTGTGTGGGGCTAATCAGAAACAGTGGTATTTTGGAACTCAATGCCATCTCTATAAAATCCCAGCCAAAGGGGCTCCCCACTGCCCACCCCAGTTGTATGACCCCACACGAAACCAGGAAAGTGGGCAAGCAGCTTGGCTCCAATTTCCTTATGTAGGGAAGATTAATATTACATGAATCAATGGATCTTCACATCTCAAATTTGCCACAAATGAAAGAACTTCCTCTGCCCCCTCAGAACATCTGGATGCTGCCTGCTGAGACCTCAAATCCAAGTGGAAACAGCTGGGTGTCAGCAAAGAGATAGAACTGGATGGCATCTAAATATGATGGGGGAAGTTGGTTGAAAAAAAAGCATTCAATAAAAAATAAAAGTTTAGCCACAGATTGATGATGAAGAAATACAGCTGTGTGGCCAGGCAGGCTTCTCCCAGTTCCTCTGACTATTAGCTGCTGGACATGCTGCCTTTTTTGTTCTTCCTGCTTTGTATAGTTAGGTTCCCCTCTGTGACTCTGGAAATCTGGAATCCGTGGGCAATTTTGGCCCTGTCCAATCGCAACTCCCACTCAGCATGCTTTTTGTATGAGTACCTTTCACTCTCGGGAAGTTCAAAAAATAGAAGCAGTATGTGTGAAAGGGAGAAGTGTATGCATTAGTCATTCTGCTTGGTCCATACTATGTTGTCATCGCTGTCAAGCATAATAAAAATGCAACTAAAACACTTAGCCACATATTGATCTGCTCCCACACCTTCTGTGCTAATCTTAAAGTAACAGTCTACTTCGTTCGTGTCCCCCATGCTTTAAAGCTCAGGGCGGTGAGTTTCCTTTAACTGTTTATTTTGGAAACAGCTGGGGAAATATCAACCTCGACTTTCCCACCATTTAGCTATTGCCATACATAATCCGTTGTAGGAACTGAAATATAAGAACCCTAAACATCAACCAGGATAGCTTGGGTCAAGACTGGTTTGTTGTTAATAGGATTATTATTATTATTACTACTACTACTACTACTACTGCTATTGGAAGTGTGTTTGGTTCTAACTATTTTTTTTCTTTCATAGACCACATACTTTTGGCTTTATTACTAGTAATTGAATGAGAGTCCCCATATAATGAATGCTTACTATACTATAAAAGCTCCATATTATGGGTTTAATGTATATGGTTAGTTAAATTGTCATATGCCTCTGAGGTGCATAGTAATATCTAGATACTATAGATGAAAAAATAAAGTGTCAGGTACGGTAGTACATGTCTCAGCAATTTGGGAGGTTGAGACAGGAGATTGCAAGTTTGAGGCCAGCCTCTTTTACTTAGCAAGACTCTCAGCAATTTAGTGAGAACCTGTCTCAAAATAAAAAAATAGATAAAATTTAAAAAGGCTGGAGATGTAACTTAATGGTAATGTAGCTGGATTCAATCTTCAATGCTGGAAAGAAGGAAGGAAGGAAGGAAGGAAGGAAGGAAGGAAGGAAGGAAGGAAGGAAGGAAGGAAGGAAGGAAGGAAGCTGAAGTACAGACGAGAGAGACAGAGGGGAAGTGACATGCCCACAGTCATCCAGACAGCAACATGACATTTGACAAATTGTGCAGCCCATGTTCTTAACCACTTTCTAGATCATATGTTCATGTCTAGAGTCAGGAAGACCTCTTCCTACAAAATGCTTGTGTATGTGAGAAAGCAGCAAAGGAACTCTGCATTGTGACCCACAGCTCCAATGTAGAAATAGGACTCACTTGAATCTCCCAAGGTGCCACCTTCCATGAGACACATTCACATGAGAATTGGATTTAGATTCCCGTGGAGCTTTCATTTTGATAAGTCTCCAGTTTAGTCTTGCAGGGCTGAGTTCACCATGCAAGCTTAGCATCCATCAGTTTAAGCAGCAGCAGTGGCTACAAAAAATTTTCAGATTCTCTGTTCAATAAAGCAGCAATGGCAACTATCTGCTCCTGCAATTTTGTGGCATGATAGGATGCGTTTCTAGAAGCTTAACCTCAAATCTGTTTCTCCAGTCACCTAACAATTCCATGAGCTACCTCATTTCCTTTATTAAATCACTTTTCTGCTTAAACTAACCAGAGTAGAGGGGATGTTGTTACCAACTTATAACCCTGAACAAAACAGACAGGAAAGATAAATAGAGGGAATTCACATACTTCCTCTTTTCTTGCAGCTGTTTCTCTAGTGGACTGTGTGTTAGTTAGCTTTGTATAATTGTCACAAAATGCCTGTAATAAACAACTTAATAAAGAAAAGGTGTCTTTTAGCTCATTGTTCTAAAGGTTTCAGACCATGGTGGGTTGGCTCTGTTGCCTTTGGACCTGTGATGGGGCAGAATGTCACGAGAGGGAGCATGTGGTAAAGCAAAACTGTTCACACCATGGTGACTGGAAAGCAAAGAGAGAAAGAGAAGTGGCCAGATCCCGGTATACCTTCAAGTACATGTCCACAATGACTTGACTTCCTCTAGCAAGGCTCCAACTAAAAGTTTCCATGACCTCGTGTTGGTACTACAGGGGAACCAAGCCTTTACCACTTGGACCTTTGGGAGATATTTCAGATCCAAACTATAGCGGACTGTAATTGTGTGCTAGCCCCCTCTACAACAGGTCTGTTTCCCCATAGAAGGGGCTGAAGCTATGCTGGGTGAACTATATCCTGTAATTCCCAGTATGGCATGCTAGTAGGAATCAGAATAGTGGAATTATGAGAAACTACTCTGTTTGGGCAAAAACAGGCTTCAATTTTCTCAGTGGGAACCTGGTGCCCTTTGAACATGGATCTTTCAGTCAGACTGACAATGTTCTTTACACTCATGGCCCAGTATTGAAAAAAGCTGAATCATACACAATGGTTTTCCACTTCCCCCAAGGTATACTTACTTTCTTCTGCCGATGCTATATACTTCCCGATAAATTCAGATTTCATTTCATCTCATTAAAGCAAAATATGTTGAACTATGACATCATTAAGTAGAATAGCTTTCCACTCAAATGTTACTTTTGCCTAGGAGTGCAGGATTAGATCCAGAAACACAGAGGTGAGATGTGTAGTAACCTTCAGCAGGTCCAAGAGGAAATCTGAGATGACCCAATCATGGCCAATGGACAGAGGTGCAGGCAGGCAGCATGGGGTATCAGGCTCAGTGGGGAGCAGAAAGCAGACAGAGGTTCAGGCCAGTAGTTGAAGTAACAAACAGGTAAGCACATCAGAGGCACCATCTTTGTCCAATACAGGTAAGCAGGAAGTAGGGGGTGATCCATAGTCTCTGACAACAGGTGATCTGTAATTTTTCTTCCATGCTGGAAGAAGATAGAGTGAACACTGTCAAACATAACTTCAATTTAAAATAGAAATGCAAATTCATCCAGGCATAAAACAAGAAGAAGTTAGATGTCTTAAAAACTCATGTTTATCTTTGGTCATTAGAATGTACCATGTACTGTTGTTATTCCAGATTTATAAATTCTTGTGAAAGCATTGCATTATGGTCTTTATAACCTACATTCTCGAAAATGGCACTGGATAATTGACAAACAGAAATACCTAAATTCCCTTAGGGTAATGACAAACAACAGTAGGTTAAATTCCTGGCATCCCTACCATGTTCCTTCCCCTACCTCAACAGACAGAATTCCTTTCCCAGTGGCAGCGACATAAGATACAATGGAAATTTCAGAGTGAGATAAAGAAGAAGATTCAGCATACTTTCCAGTTTTTGGAAAAAAAAAGTATATATATGTAATGTATGTATGTATGTTTACATAGTATTTGTGTGAGTATATATATATGTGTGTGTGTACATATATATATATATATATATATGTAGAGTGTGTACATATATGTATGTACACACACACTTTTTTTTTTCACAATTAACCAGAATGACCACAGAATATGAATACTTCAACTTTTCATTCTTATCCTAACCTCTTGTAACCCACTCATGCTATGAATATTTGTTATCCTGGTGAAACAAAAAATAAATAAATAATTTTTATCCAGTAACACTACTTCTGAGGAATTCACTGAAGAAAGAAAATCCATATAGACATAGACATCCAAAATATATATGCGAGTTTATTTATAATATGAGCAATTAAAAATAATATAAATGTCTAAAAATAGGAGACTTATTATTTGTGAAGTAAATAAATTTAAAGTTTTGTTGAGCAGCTTTTATTACAAGTTTTTTCTATTTTATTGTGGAAAAAAATTGCCACATATTTGGAGAACATCTGCCAGAAGTAACAAAGCCTGTGTATTCTATACACAACCACATCCTGTACAACCACAAGAATGGGATCCTTTTGTTTCTATTTAAAAAAAAAAAACTTGTAATAAAATGATGCAATCATTACAAATTAAAATGTGAAAAAATATTTGATATTAGAAACATGTTTATGAAGTGAAAAAGAAGCATTCAAAATTGCACAGCAGTGATTCTAAATCATGTATTAGTGCATTTTTTTCCTTAAAATTCATATGTTTCAAAAAGACTGCAAAAAAACAAAATCACTTTTTAAAATGTGATTTTCAATGACTTTTTATTTTCTTATTCATAGTTTCCCCAATTTTATTTATTGTTATAAATTATATAATGTATAATAGTATATGTAAGGACATTTTATATATATTATAAATGTAATACATAATGGCATTATGTACTCTGATGTATAGTAGATTTTATATATTACACATTCAAATTATTTACTATATTATAAAATATACATAGATCATATTTCATGGCATAATAGATATTATAGAATGATACATAATATGTAATAATATCATTAAATAACTAGAGAAATCAATAGATATGACTTACAAAGAACCAAATCCAGCAATAGCTAGACACCTTCTCTGATTTCTTAACTTGGTTCATGTTTGCACAAGTGGTTTGCTCAGTGGGAGGAAGAAGTAGGGGGAAGAAAGGGAAGGTACTAGGGAAGGAGGTTGAGATGAAATTGTTATTTACATGTATGACTATGGCATTATGGATTCCACTATTATGAATAATCATGATACACCATAAAAGTTTAAAAAATAAAAATAAACAAGTGGTTTGCTCTTCTGATCTCCAGGTATGTTTCCTGGGGAAATAAAGGGCTGAGCTTGCAAAAGCACTAGAGAGTGGAGATTGGGGGTACACAGTGGATAATAGTCTAGGAAAGAAAATCTTTTATTGTGGAAAAAATTGCCACATATTTGGAGAACATCTGCTGAAAGTAACAAAGCCTGTGTGTTCTATACACACATCCTATACAACCACAAGAATGGGATCCTACCTACAATAAGTTATACTCCATGTATGTATAATATGTCAAAATACATTCTATGGTCATGTATATCAAAAAGGACAAATCAAAAACTTAAAAATTTTTAAAGATTAAAAAAAAAACAATGTATTTTAAAGTAGGTCTGCTTTAGGATTAGCTAGAATTTACCTCTTGTATTCTTGATGACCCCAGTTCTCAACCAGTATTCCCTGATACAGTCTCTGCAAACCTTGTTCTGGGAAGATGTTCACTTCTTATGGGCCAATCTTCTTGACTGTATTTTCCATCTTATCCTCTGAGTCTTCTACTTTCTAACAAAAACCCTGGGAATTTAGTCTTCAGCAGAAAAGAATATTTGAAATTGTTGGTTGGGAATGTGGCTCAAGCGGTAGCATGCTTGCCTGGCATGCGTGCGGCCCGGGTTGGATCCTCAGCACCACATACAAAGATGTTGTGTCCACCGAAAACTAAAAAATAAATATTTAAAAAATTCTCTCTCTCTCTCTCTCTCTCTCTCTCTCTCTCTCTCTCTTTAAAAAAAAAAAAGAAAAAAGAAATTGTTACTGCCCTTGAAAATCTGATACCTGTAAGGGTTTGGTTTATGTAGATTTATTTAATATGATGAAGAGAAAGTTGATTGTGCTGCTGATGACAGCAATGATGACGAATGGCTCAGATTTGGTATCTATAAAATGAGAAAATAATATGGATCTTCCAGGTTTGGGGAAGACTAAAACAATAGGATAATTGTATAGAAAGTCCCTAACAATGTCTAGCAGTGAATCATTTAAAATATATAAGTTCTAAGGAGATAGTTAGTACCTAGAAGACAAGGTATTTGAAAGGAAAAAAAAATAATATGTAACAATACCAACTCAGTGACCACAGAACCTCAGAGAATCAAAATATCCCTGTGGGCTTAAGTCAGATTGCTTGGATTTTAAATCCTTCTTTGTGAAAACTTGGTCAAGTTACCTCAGTTTCTCCATGTGTAAAGTGGAGCTGATAGTAGTTCTGCCTCATAACTTCCTTACACCAACTATGCCTGGCATTTAGGACAAGGCCTGGCCAACAGTAATTATGACATAAGCACAGTTAAAAGTCATTCCATCCTGACCTGCATTGCAATCACACAAAAGAAATTGCCTGGGGTGCAGCATTACTTGCTCTGCAAAGTCGCCTTGGATGCGGGTGGAGCCTCCTACCCTCTTCTCCCTCTGCCCACATTTCATTTTCTCTGTCCTTAGCCAATCTCCTTATGTCTTATTCATCTTAATGTCCCCCAAACTGAGCATTCTGGGTGTCCACAGTAAACAGTCCATGTCTTCAGAAACAGGTTACAACACTTACTACACATGGACAATAGATTTTCTTTATTTTCGATTGTTTCAGGATTTCCCCACCCCCAACAAAACGTACCCTGTAGGAAAATTTGGGAAGAAAGGTCACATTTATTTTTTTAATTTTTTTTAGTTGTTGATATTCCTTTATTTTATTTATTTATGTGTGGTGCTAAGAATCCAATCCAGTGCCTCACCCGTGCCAGGCAAGTGCATTACTGCTGAGCCACAGTCCCAGCCCAGAAAGGGCACATTTTACCTCCAACTCTGAAAGGTATTATTAGTAAATCTAATTTACTAATAATTATTACTAAAATTACTATTCAAATTTACTTTAATAAAATTGTTAGGATTCTAGCAATTAAAACTAGATTGCTAACTAGAATTATTTTGTTTAGGGAGACATTTCCACTATTCCGATTTGAGCTGCTCAACAAAACTTTAAGCAGAAGTTATTTGCAGTTATTTCCATGCTGCTAAGAATAAAACTATTTTTTTTAAACACCTGTAGCCAACGATGTACTTTCTGGATGGATAGAACAGAATTCCATAGAAAAACAGCAGTAACAGCACCCCCGGACATTGAAGTTAGGGCCTGAGGATTCTGGATCAGGTGACCCTGAGGAGGCCACTTCACCTCTCCAGGTCTGACTTCCTTATTTGCATAGCAATAAGGCTGACAAACCGGTCTAGAATACCTCCAGCTAACCTGACATAGCAAAGACGAATAATTCTGCCCTATTCCGGAATTGGCAAATAGCAAAGGGGAGGTGAGGCGTTGCCACTCATTAAACGAGTAACTGAAGTCTATTTTGCTTGAAGTTGGTAGACGAAGTTTCTAGATTCTTCCAAAGTGGTGCTGTCTACCTAAATTTTCCTTAAACAAGCCCAATCCATCAAAGTGTTTTTGGAATGGACATTCCCAGGCGAAGTCGTTTCCAAGCCCCTTTGGCTCAGCACCGCAGATCACACTGCCTCCTCGAATCAAAGGGGACTTCCTGCTGAGTTTGTTTACACCATTAAATTTCCTCAAATGTAAAGCCAGGAGAATTTTTCCAGGTGTTCAAATTCCTAGAGGGTGGGGGGAGCGCGGAGCCCTATATTAGAGCAATAATATCACGCTAGAGTGAAACACAAAGAACCTTTTTTACGGTGCTGCCTCCTCTGGAGATCGCTATTTTGGGGCAGCCTTGGCAGGGCCCAGCAAAACCGTCAGTCACTCTCTTGTGACACCGGCTGTTCGAGCAGGGCGGTCCCCGGGGCTCCCCTGTGCTGGCAGCAGCCTCGGGGTGCCTGGGCACAGGCTTGCGCCGACCCGCGCGCCACGTGAAATGTGCTCAGACACCGGCTCGTTCGCGGGGCGCTTCATCTAGTACCTCGATCAGTTCTTGTCCCCCACGGCGGGGTCACAGGACAAGGGATCCGCCAACTCCCTCCAGGAGCTCTATTTAAATGAGAAGCAAAGGAGATTCCAAGGAGAGCTACAGGTTGAAATCGGAGAGTGAAAGAGTCCCGGGCTTTTCTGAGCCAGGTGAAAAGAGCTGGCAAGGTCACCCATTCAGTCACCAGGTGGTGCATTTAATTTAAAAGGAGTGTTAACCTTGTTTATACAGAATAACACCAATATGCAGAGAAGCAGTAAATCCATTGTCATTAAACAGCGGGGAGCCGCTGGCGCTGGCAGCCTGCCCACCGGCGACGTGAACTCGGCTGGCACTGGGCGGCAGAGGCACAGGCAGAGCCGGGCCTGCCAGCCTGCTTACCTCGCAAGAGAAGGCCCGAGCTGGGCCCTCTCTGCCCACCAGATGACTCTTTGCATTCTTGTCAAATATATTTAGAACAAGAGGTGTCCACTTAAAGAGAAACATTTGTTAATCACTTAAATGCAGGCGCTTGGCAGCTCTCCAGTTTCACCTTTATAAATATGTAGGATCGGTATCCAGCGAAGTAGGGAACTCCTGGGCAAGTTCCCTTTCTCTCCCAGCGTCCCCGTGAATTGACCTAAGGTGAATGTCCCTAGCACCTTATTAATTTTCTATCCCAGCGGGTTTTCCTGATTCAGGGCCAGCCTTCTATCTGAAAGTTGACGGAGATAAATAAATGATGCACAGTGAAGAGAGAAAGGAAAGGGGTGGTTCTTTAAATGAGGGACAGATTAAAGTTACATTCCTGTTGACTGAGGCGCTGGTGTCGACATCCTTCTTGTTTACCAGCAGCTGTCCCCGTTAATGACACTCTGATAACTTGCGAGGCTGCCCTGCGGTAGAGGGTGAAGCAGATAAAGAGGCCCCTGTTTAAACAATCCAGGCTTCCACCCCATTCTGTAACTGACCTTCATGTAAGAGTTAACTGTTCAGAAGAGGAAAATTCTGGGTGCAGAGGTTTTTGCTCCCCAACTTTTGAGTTGGTGGGATACAAGCCCTCAGTGTTCCATCCAGAGCTGATGGCAATTCCAGGAGGGGAGACTGGAGGGGGAGGAGCAGGGCTGCAGAGAAAGGGCAGCTGCTGGGCCAGGTCAGAAGGTCAGCTGCAGGCATCTTGAAGAACTCTTCCTCTTGTTTTAAAAAACACTGACAATTCCCTGCCCCCACCCCAGCGAGTCTTACAGAGGTAGCTAACATGTCAGGAACAGGTTACAGGATCAACAGTTCTTCAAGGGCCAACTCATCATTAGTATCACCCACATAAAAATCACTTTTATATTTGAAACCATCTCCTTCATAAGATTTTAGTGTCATAGGGGAATTGCCCAGTACCCCAGCTAACATTCTGGTTGTACAGCTGAGAAAACAGATGCCCAGCAGGTTAAAGGACTTGACTAAAGTCACTTGGCAAATCTAGTGGCTGGAACTCAGCTCCCTGTCCACCATTCTTTTCAGACAGACAGATATTTCTTTAAATTTCCTCTCCCCATTTTGATGGAGCAGCAGCAGCTTTTTATTCCCTTCTATGCTAGAGGAGAAGCCAAAGCCCTCAATGTGGTTCAAGCCCAGCCTGGTAGATCCCTGGGCTTCCCTCAAGACCCACCTCCACCCTGATTAATTGGTGAATACAGTCCCTTTAAAGACCAACAAACCTGCAATCCCATAATCTCTTTCATGCTCTAACCAGTCAAGCAGGCACACCTCCAATAAAGCAAAGGCAGAGAACAAATTTATTTCTGCTTTAAGGAAAGAGTAGATGGTGTGAAACAAATGATCTTGCTTCCTTTCAACTCTCCTTTGTCACCTGATGCACGTCCCTTGTTTATCTCAAGAGATTTTGAGAGGGGGGAAAAAAGAAAAATTTTCACATTTTTGATTCATGTGATTTTCTTAGAAACTAAGTTATTTTATATTTATTGAAGATAAACTACTGTAATGTACTTTCCAGAGTCCTACAATAATGCAAAGCTCATCATTCACATTTCCAAACAGTAATGACTCCACAACTCCGTCTACATAGCATTTTAACATGTTAATAACCTAGTTAACCCTTATGGCAATTTCTTAACTACCAACTATGTAGGGTTGAAGGATCCCTTCATAATTCCTACGTGGAAGACCTAAAACCCAGTATTTCAGAATGGAACTTTATTTGGGACAGGGACTTTACAGAGGTAAACATGTTAAAATGAGTTCATTAGGATGGGCCTAAGCCAGAATAACCAATGTCCTTAATGAAAGAAAGAAAGAAAGAAAGAAAGAAAGAAAGAAAGAAAGAAAGAAAGAAAGAAAGAAAGAAAGAAAGAAAGAAAGAAAGAAAGAAAGAAAGAAATTTGGACACAGACAGGCATGTAAAGAGACACAAGGAGAAAATGGCCATCTGTAAGTCAAGGAGACTCTTGGAACAGATTCTCCTTCACAGCCTTAGAAGAAACTGGTGCTGCAGATCACTGAATTTCAAACTTCTACCTCTAGAACTATGATAAATAAATTGACTATTTAAGAAATCTAGTCTGTGATTGTTTAAGAAGTCCCTAGCAAACTAATAGTACGCCAACCAATTTTAACCATCTCAGTGACTTTATATATCCCCTCGAATCAATACTTCAAAACTTATTAAATCAGTGTAAGTGGCTTTAAATTATTTTGAAAGTGTTCCATGTAATGAGAAAGCAATAGGAACTAATATTTATTATATATCTATGGCTTGAGGAGGATTTGGGAAAGCTTATTTATTTTTGCTCACTTTACCTGTATAAACCACTCTTTCAACAATAAAATTTTATCTAATTCAATAGAAGCACACTTGTGCAATAAGAGCATTTACAGTAAACATGAGTAATTTAAATGAATAGCAATTAAGAGGATGTACCTTGCTTAGCACATTTCATCAAATTACAGAACATAGGAGGTAGAATCTTCTTTACATTATTAGCTATGGTACTTGTTGAATTCATCATTTCACTCACATTTTTATGTATAATATAATTGATGGTTGAAAAGGTAACAGTAGATTTTGTCAAAGATCCAACTATGAAGAGATTATAAATAAGCACAATCAATCAAGAAGGTTTATCAAGACATACTCTGTATAAAAGCACAATGGGGACGAGGGAAGAATGTAGAAGTCAGGCCATGTGTCTTTGAAAAAGGCCATAAGCAACATAAGAATGCAAATTAAAATTATACTTATGGACAATATCTCAGCACTCAAGAGAAAATGAACTTGGGACAGAGAACTACAGATACCTATATGCTAGTAAGAGTCCCAGTTTATGCAGGCTGTCTCGGGTTAATTGTTAATCATGCTGCTTTCACTCTCCATAATGTCCGGGGTTGATTGAAAAAGTCTGTAGTTACCCTCAGTTAGATTTCTCAATCTTGGCAATATTAACAATTTAAGCCGAGTGATTGTTAGTTATGAGAGCTGTCCTTTACATTGCAGGACCTATATTTACTAAGTGCTGCTAGCAATTTCCCCACCAAGTTGTAAGGACAAAAATGTCTCCAGACATTGCCAAATATCCCCTGGGGGCAAAAAAGTAAAACATAAAAAGTGAAGAAAAAAAAAAAGGAGGAAGAGGAGGAGAACACAGAGGAGGAAGAGCAAAGGAAAAAGTTCCCATTTAAGAACCAGTGTTTTAGAATGATTGAACTATGGAAAAGTATCTTGAGAATGCTAGATTTCAGCATCTGTAGATAAGGAACTTGAGTTAGTCAAAGAAGGAAGAAGATATTGTGCAAGTAAAAAGAGGTAAATGGAGAAGAGCAAATTCAAAGTCTAACATTGAAAGTACAAGGAAAGGCAATAATCAAAGGCAGGAATTAAGACTGACGTGTTAAGCAACCAACCTGTTTACCAAGCTAAAACTTTACCATTCCTCAAGAACATTTAAAAATAAAAACTTTCTTCAGAGCTCTAATTCCTGGGGTCTCCATAGTCCTTGGCATAGTGTGTCAGTGTTAGGTTGTTCAGGTTCTCTAACATCAAGAGAGAGGCAGAGGATGATAGCTTCCTTCCACCTTTTCTGGAGAGATTAAGTCATTATTAACATGATAACAATAATAGCAGTGTCTTGTTCTTGAATTGACACCTCCTATGTCAAAGGTCTTTTGCAGACGATACCTGGTTTAATTCCAAAGCCAGTATTAATTTCCTTGGGCCTCAGTTTCTAAACTGTGATGTGAGTGGATATGGGTGGTGTCATGCATCAATTAAGCGTCAGGTCCAACTATTCGGATCCCATGTGTGTTCTTCTTACCCTGCTGCATGGCAGAGGAAATTCTAGGTAAAAGAGAACAGAGCCAGCTTAAGAAACATAGTAAATATGATTGTTCTTTCTACAGAGACTCTGGGGATGTACAATAAATGTTTGTTCCCTCTTCCTTCAAATTGACCTTCAGATATTTTGGACATCCTTATTTATCAATATAAGTGAGCGATGGTTTCTTTGATTTAGATGTTAAGTGATCACTGAGTTAGGATTCTCTGGACTGGGTGAAGATTCATAGAAGGATAGAGATAGTATTCTGAATACTGTCTGTGGGGTAATTCCTCAAAATGAAACCTTAATTTTGTTTAAGATTCTGACAGGTAAGAATATTCAACACCCAGAGGCAGGCTCTTCTCCCATCTTGCTTCAGTCCTAGCTCTTCTATAATTTTAAATTTAGCTCCTTCATGTGTCTGGAAGGAAGTTATATGGTTACAGGAGGATCTCCATGGAGCCAGGAGCAGTATCAGTTATTACTGCTAACTATTGTTTTTCTTTGTCAACTACCCCTCTCCACCAAATGCAAAAAGAGAAACCACTTACAAATTCAGATTGAGAGACAAAAAATTTATTTCTTGATAATGTGTGATTTGTACTGAAGAGAATTTATAATACATCCACAGAGAGGTAGTCTTCATCTAAGCCAAAAAGTTTTCTCTGGGCCTGTGCTTTTTGCTCACCTTGGAGCAGCATGGAGCCTTGCAACTGCTATTCCATTAAATCAATCCAAAAACACAGAGGTAGGAGATATATTATAACATCTTTGACTTAGTTTGAAAGGGAGGACCAATAGAAATTGGTCATGTGGCTAGAAAGTAAACTGGCCACAGTTCAATTCCAGGCCTTTATGATCCCAAATTCCTTATTATTTTCACTAGCACATGTAATTCAAGAAAATAAAATTAGCTATTTCACTTAAGGAAATGAGATCATCAAATTTCCAACCTACCCCTGAGAAGACAAGGTGAACCCTAGGTCAGAAGAAAGGAACCTAAGGCTTTCTGGCTCCCAAGATGCTGTTTGTATCAGCACCCTGCAGCGTGCTAAATGTCACCCCTACCTAGAAGAGCAGCAGTTGAACATTACCTTGTTGTCTGGAAGACTTAATGACCCTCCATTTCCAACCCTCAGGATGTAAACATTATGCTAGACTGTGGCTTTAAATGTTTTTTTCCAGCATAGACAATATTGCAAAAAGCTCAAGAGAAACAGATAAGTTCACTGAAATCTGAGCACAGTTTTTTTTTTTCTTTTGCTCATACAATGGTGCCTATGACAGGCCCCTCAGAAGGGGACCTCCAGTGCTCCCCAGCTGGACACCCCTGATAGACCACTTATCCAATAGAGCAAGAAATGAGGAATCCAGGCAACTGAAGGGCTCACGGGTTGCCCTGGTACACCTCAATCCTCTTGCTCATCTAGTACTGGGAGAAGATTGCAGAATGAAAAGGGATCCCGTGGGTCTTATCTTCTGCAAGAATATCTGACTATGAGAGATTACAGAGATTATATATATGGAACTTCATAAACTTTCAAAGTTGTGCAGGTATCAAAGTTGTGCAGCATCACCTGAGTGCCAGATGCCCTTCTAGCAGCTAGGGACAAGGTAATGAACAAAACAAAGTGTTACCCACAAGAAGCTTATGTCATTGTAGGGAAAAGAAAATACCAAAGAACAAATATAGAAGATCAAGAGGTGAGGGGGATTGGGGAGGTACAATGTTATATATTGTTTTAGCACAGATCTTCCCAAAGAGGTGACATGAAAGCAGAAAACAAAGCTCAGAAATAAGACAAACGTATGTGGGGAAAAGAATATTCCAGAGAGAGAGGGAACCCCAAGTGAAAGTCTGCAAAGGATGGAGAACAGAATGGAGAATATTACAAACCAATGAACTACTTACAGGTCTGATTCATTAATTTTCATTAATATAGTCTTCCTTATAGAAAAATACTGAACTCATTAATACCTTTATTCACATACATTTAGGTTGTTTCCAGTTATTCATGTATCATAATCTATGATGCACTTGGTAAAGTTTTCTCTGATTTTATATATATGTGTATATACACACACACACACACACACACACACACACACATGTAGGTATGTATGTATATATGATGAATGTTTTAGTCAGTTTTTTTCTCTTCTGAGACCAAAAAACCAGACAAGACAAGAACAATTTTACAGGAAGAAAAGTTTATTTGGACCTCACGGTTTCAGAGCAACTCTATTGCTCTATGCCCAAAATGAAGCAGAACATCATGGTGGAAGGATATGGAGGAGGAAAACTGAACAGAAGATGATACAGGAAGCAGAGAGAAATTTCCCTACCAGAGACAAAATACAAACCCCAAAGACATGTTCCCACCTTCGGTCACATCTTATCTGCTCACAGGTACCACCCAGTTAATCCCTATCAGCTGATTAATGCATGGATTAGGTTAAAGCTCTCATAACCCAAACATTTTATCTCTAAACCCCCTTAATTTATCTTACCTATGAGTTTTTGGGGGACACCTCATATCTAAACCATAACCCTGAGCAACTTTGTTATATATTCTCAAATTATTCTTCAGGGTGATTGCTGTTATTTATAGCACCTATAAAAACTCTCTTTTCCTCACCTTTTCTCCAGTATTTGGTACTACTGGATCTTTTTTATTGCTTTTGTTTTTTGCTGATGTGATGGATTGGAAATAATCTGTCCTCATTATTTTAATCTGTTTTTGCCTGATTACAAAGCAAGAGGGTATGGTGCATGTTTTTTCAACCATTTATTGTTTATTCTTTCATGATTTGTCTTTCATAACTTTTACTCACATTTTTATTGGACTATTTGCCTTTGACTCACTCATAGGACTTCTTTACATATTCTTGATATGAGTTCTGTTTTGAGTAATGCAATGTTATTTCAGACTATAGAATTTTAAAATATTTTAGGGTATACTTAAAGGGAAGAATTTTAATAAAAGAGTTTTAATTTGGTTTATTCAAATATATTAATCTATGATTTGCAATTTTGATATATTCAAAAGATCTCTCTTATCATGATATTATTAACATAGTACCTTCCATTTATATCTAACAGTTTTAAAACTGTTTCCAAATTCTACTATCTGAATTTTATTTTTGTTTATATAAAGATACTTATACCTACTTTTTTCATAAATAAAGCACATTTTTCTCTACTGCTTCATAAGCCCACGTCTTATCCACTCCCTATATATATATGGATCTTTTTCTGGGATCTTTATCCTACCACCAATGTACCAACAACATAGTGTTTTGAATACAATAGTTGTAAAATAATTCATTATTTAGCTAGATGTGTGCTGCTTCTTTACTCTTCCTTTTCAAAGTCACTGGAGCTATTTTGATTCCTTGACTCTTCCAGATAAATCAACTAGTTCTAGTTCTGTGGGAAAAAAAAAAAAAACAACTGTTGAGGTTTTAATTTAAAATTTAGATTAGTTTTGGGAAAATTGATCTCTTTAGGAAAATAAATCTTCCTATATATGAAATATAGTCTTTTTTGTGTCCTTTTGGTGCTATTATACAATATTCCCCATACAGGTCATCTACTTCTTAGGTTTATTCTTAGATACTTGATGAATATTGATATGGAATCCCTTAAAGATTACATTTCTCATTGGTCATTGCTGATATTCAGGGACACAATTAATTACATGTGCTGATATTTATGTATTGACCTTGTATCTATAAAATTTCTGAAACACTTTGGAATTGTCTACCCCAAATTACACTATCTATAGTAATGATATACCTTATTCTACTACCAATGGTTCATATTTCCTTTCATTATATACCACATTGTCTAGGACCTAGATACAGCAAAAGGAACTTGCTTATTCCTCATTGTATAGAAAATGTTTCTGATATTTCAGCATCAAATATGATCTTTTAAGTGTTTTTAGATACTTTGCCAACTAAGAAAGTTCTTTTTTGTTTCCAAAAAGCCCAATGTGTAATGTCAACTTTTTGTCACTGTGACCAAAATACGGTACATAAGCCACATAAAGGAAGAAAGATTTATTTTGGCTCAGTTTCAGAGGTTTTTAGTCTATGGTCAACTGCTTCCATTGCCTTAGGCCTGAGATGAGGCAGAACATCATGATGGAAGAGTGTGGTAGAGAAAACCTGCTCAGCTCATTGCAGCCAAGAAGGAGTGGGGATGGGGGGTGGGGGAATGGAGGGGGTGGAGGAGAAGGCTAATGAGAGGAAGAGGAAGAAAAGAAGGAAGGGGACAGGAAAAAGATATAGTCCCCAAAGGCATGCCCCAGTGACCCACTTCCTCCAGCCATGCCTCACCTCTGACAGTTACCACATTTTCCCAGTATTCCCCTTGGCTTCAATGGATTCATCCACTGATGAGTTCAGAGTCCTCATGATCCAATTACTTCCCAAAATACCCACCTCTGAGCATTGCTGTATTGAGGACCCAATCTATAACACACGAGAGCTTGAGAAACATTCCAAATTCAAGCCAAAATACCCAAGGAATTCTGATACATTTTTTGGAAATCTAGTTGCTATCTCTTGACTGGTATTAGGTGTGTAATGAATGTGGTTCAATTTTCCATCAGTGGAATGATAAACAATATGTAAATGTCACATTAACCCAATATTCATAGACTTTATAGAGGATATACTTGCAAGTTGATCATCTGGGGGCTGAAGTTTGAGTTAGGTGGTAGAAGACTACTCCACTTTCTATAAAAATAGTCAGTCACTTTGGTTTTAAAATAATCTCTTTGGGCAGCATTGCAAGTGTTTATTTAGCTTTATTTCCCTAGAGTGTTAGGACTCCATCATCTGTGTAACAAAAGTAAAATTGTGCTGAAAGCTCAAAATTTAGAAAATTTTATATTAGAACACATTCACAGAAAGTATTAAACTAGCAAATCTATACTGAGCTCAGGTTTCAAATCTCTTATTCTGAGAGCATTTCAAATATAACTAGGGGGTTACAGTGGCCTGTAAGAGTGACCTTCACATTTCAAGATTAATTTACTTCAAATGAGTATATTTTTAATAAATTTGTTGATAAATACAAAATATACACAAGATTTTATTGGGAGGGGGGAGGAATTAACCCAATCAAGCACTTCTCTAAGAAGGAACAATATGTTTTTTAACATAATTGAAATTGAAAAATGACATGTAATAGTTAGAGGCCTTTCATAAATGTAACATAAAATATCTGAAGGAGACAGAGAATTGTTGGAAATATCCTTGGATAATTCACAGAGTCAAAGCAATAACTAAGGAAATAGTGTGTCTTCCTGGGTGTCAAGGATTAGAGTCAGACCATGATGCTATTCTCTTCTCTTTCTCTCCTTCCATTTGTGTATCCCATCTCTCATCTCTGTTTCTCTCTCTGATCCTTTGTAGAAGTGAGGAACACATGCCCTGTAAAATGCTTGGAATTTCCCCAAGTCCACCCTGTTTCAAAAATTCACTAGTAGGACTCACAGAACTCAGAAATGCCATTATACTCATGGTAAGGTTTATCATGGTGAAAGGATAAGACTAAAACAAGCAATGAAGCAAAATGCATAGGACAGGGTCCAGGACAGACCACAGCAAGGCTTCCAGTTGTCCACTCCTGGTGAAATAATGTGGATAACACATATTTCTCCCAGAAAAAAAAATGTATAACAACACACATGGAATATTACTTACCATGGATGCTCACCCAATCTTTGTTGTCAAGATTTTTAATTGGGAGTTGGCCATGTAGATACACTGATCACTTATGTGACTAATCTTAGACTCTATCTTCTCTACAGCCTGAATGGTACTATGAGACCCAAACCCCTACCCTAAATTACATTGTTAGTATAGAGAATCAGATATGCCTCAAGGCACCCAGGTAAACAAAGACTACTGTCAAGCAGGATATTTCAAGAGCTCCGTGATGAGTACTCTGGAGCTCTGAGCAAAATGTCAAACCTTTGGTTGGTCAAAGTTAATCCGTTATTGCATACCTGGAATTTTGGGGTTACATCCGTATCAATTACAGATTATATTCCCTGCTGTTCGCAGTAAAACAAAAACCCAGGGAAGAATTCTGCTTGGCCCAGCTTATGCCACATGCTCATCTCTGTATCAACCACCACTGTGGCTCAAGGAATGTGATTAGCCCAACCTACATCATATGCTCAGCCTTATGGACCAGTTTCTAGAAAAATCTCATTGTTTGTCAATAAAAATAACAACAACCACTACTACTGAAATCTTAGATGGTCAAAAGGAAAAAGCCACTTAAGTATTATCTTGTTTTTTCTTACTTAGGATGAAGTTCTGACTCTATATCAGGGTACCTATAGATCCAAAGAAGTAGATCTTTTAAGTTAGCTACTGATATCTGTATGATATCAGAAACGTCAGTACTTTTATATTTACATAATCCCTGAGGGAAACATAAAGTAAAACAGCCAAGTGAAAGAGATTTCTATTTATTTATGTATCTACTTTGATATTTTTAAAATTTTAATTTTTATGTGATACATAGAAACATAAAAATTGTATATATTGGTGAGGTGCCACCTAATGTTTCAATGCATACATACGTCATGTAAAGTTCAAGTCAGAGTTAACATATTTCTTTTAACATTGGCCATTTCTTCATAGTAAAAACATTCAAAATCCTTTCTTGTAGTTTTCTGAAACATACATGCATTATTGCTATATGAGATCACCCTACTGTGCAGCCACACACCAGAACTTCTTACTTCTGTCTAACTTAGTTCTCCTTGATAAACTATCCCAGGCTTTCCTCCCCACTATTTTCCCTGGCCAGTGGTAACCCAGTGGTAACCACCATTCTACTTTCAGTTTCTATGAGATCAGCTTTTTTAGGTTCCACATAAAGTGAGATCATGTGCTGTTTTGTCTATCTGTGCCTAGTTTATTTTACTGAACGTAATGATCTCTGGTTCTATTCATGATATTGCAAATGGTGGGGTTTCAACTCTGTTTGTGGCTGAATAGTGTTCCATGTGTACCACATTTTCTTTGTACACTTGTCAGTTGATAGAAACTTAGGTTGTTTCCACTTCTAGGAAATTGTGAATTATGCTGCAGTAAACCTGGGAACTAATTTTATTTTTAAATAAATTTTTGCAGTTGGGCAAGGTGTTGCATGCCTGTAATCCAAGCAACTTGGGAGGGTGAGTATCATGTCCTGGTGGAGAGATTGGAATTCCAGCCTCACACCAGAACTGTATTTCAAATTACTCAATAGCATATCAGTATCCTGAAGAAGACAAAGTCAACTCACAAAATCACCATTGGTCTCAGTCTCCCCTTCAGCACTAGTTTTGCTTGCACTTCTCTCTCCCATCAAAGCTATTCATCAATCAACTAGAATTTTCCTATGATCACGAGTTTCCTATGAATTTCCATTGCCTCCTCACTTCAAGCCTCTAAGTTTATGGAAACTGGTGCCATAGCAAAGGTGACGAGGAGGAGAAACAAAGATATCATTGTACTAGAAGGAGTAGTATAATCACACCTATGATGGTTAGCTTTCATTTCAATATCACTGGCTTGAAAGACACTTAGAATATTGGAAAAGCACACTTTTGAGTGTGTCTGTGAGGTTATTTTCAGAGATGATTGACTTGGGGGTCAGAAAACAGGAAGATCCACGCTGAATGTGGGTAGCACTGTCCAATAGGCAGGGAGCTGATGGAATAAAAATAGAAGAATGGATATGGTCCTCTCCACACTTGCATGACCGCTCAGCTCTTCTTGAGCATGTGTGTTCTTGACACTGTCATGGCCTCAAGACATTGACTCCAGATTCTTCAGCCTTTGAATGTAGACTAGAGCTAGTGACTCTCCAGGAGCCTTAGGCCTTTAGTCTTGGCCTGGGGATGCATCTTTGGTACCTCTATTCTGATTCTTCCAGCTTCTTGTGGATAGCCATTGTGAGACTTTCAGTCTCTGATCATGTGAGCCAATCCAATATATCCCTTCTTATGATAATGTATACATTCTTCTGGTTCTATTCCTCTGGAGAATACCATTTAAGCATCCTTGAAGACTCTGTTCAAATCTTACCTTTTTTGCTAAGCTATCCTGATTATCCCAAAGCATATGCTCTTGGCCCCCTTATCAAAAGTTTGCTAACCATGGCTCCCAAGTGTGTGTGCATGCTAAACATCTACTCCTCCAAAACTAGACAGTCCTCAGGCAGTGTTACTTTACCCTTAGAAGCAAATATAATCTATAACCACTGTTTAGTTTAGAATGTATTAATAATAATCACATTTCTGGTGCCATTTTTTAAAACATCTAGTTATTTGTTCCTTTTAAAAAGCTGTATTTTGTTTTGTTTTGGTTTTGGTTACTTAAATCCTATTGTTCCTGTTTGTCTTGAAGTAAGATTAAATATTTTAAAATTTAGAATTACAGAGTTGACACGACCCAAATTCTTTTACATCACCAAGTTCTAAATTTTTTCATAAGGGATAGTTTGCAAATTTATTTTGGAAAGGCCAGTTGCCTCAGAAAATAATTCTCAAACAAAGTGGACTATAAATCCCATATTATTTTTAGGCAGTCTAATCCTTTTTCCAAGTCCCTGATGGTCACATGTATTTTTAAAAAACCTGAAAAATAAACAGGCCTAAGATATGTCAAAAATAATAACTTAAGGTTTCAAACCCTTAGAGATTTTCTATCTTCTCATTGATGTTTTGAAAAGTTTTAATTTGAGAAAGAAAAATAGTTTTATCACCAGTGATACTTTGAATTCATGAGGCAACTTTTTAATAAAGTGTTCAAGTAGCCTTTCCTTTAGTTTCAAGAGAAGCAAATACAATAAATAAATGGTGATAATATAGCAAGCGTTTCTCAAATACATATGATGTGTCAGACATTTTGCACATATCATCTCATTTAATTCTCACAGAAAGACTCACAGAGTATATAGAAAATTTAGAGAGATGGAGTAGCTCGTTAACATCACAGTGATGACGTTCACCCAGCTGTGTTCCTCTTACATAAAGCACTGATTTGCTGATTATGCTAAAAGTCCTTGTGATTAGGACTGAAGAATGGAGCCAGAAGCAAACCCCAGGCTCCCTTTCCACCTGACCTCACTCCATCAAAGGAGGAGGGTTCCACCCTGACAAGGTCCATCCAAGAGAGGACTAGAATGTGTTGCTCTTCTTGTTAATCATTCTTCATCTACTGGCTACACCTGTAATAGCAGTACAACTGTACTCATTATTTCATTTCCAGTAGTTAGAATTAGAACTTCTTTTCTGAGACATGAATTGAACATGAAATGCTGTGTCTTAAGGCCAAAACTGATTCACTCCTAACAAGGACTACACCATTCATCCATATCCAATTTAACTTTCTCTTAATTTGGTCTCTGTAGAATCAGAGTTCAGAGTTTTTTTGGGGAAAAAAAAAACTATTAGATTCATACTGTTGGTTCCTGTAAGAGTGATCTAGCTGATTAATATTTAGTCTTCCCTTTAGAAGGCATTTTACACTAGATTTCATGAGGTTATATTTGATATGCATGCTATAATATATAACACACTAGATGGTTGTGTATTTCTACCCAGGTAGAGACAGTTAACATCACTAGGCGTATTGTATCTGCGTCACAAAATTTTACAAGTTTGTGCATTTCTCTGGCTTCTGGCAGGAGACATGCTCAGGAGAAATCTCTTCCCTTGGTTCAATCTTGTAAACAAGTGGGAGAATTATCAGCTCCACCACTAAACACCAGTTTTGTAGTTCAGGCTCGCAGACACCACCTGCTCACTAAATACAAGTTTGTGGAAATGATGGAAGCCACCAGTGAATTTCAAAATCTATTGTTTCCAAAATATCTTTGGAATGTAACATGTTTTTAGTTTCATAATAACTGAGTAGTCTCTTGGACTCAATACCATGTTTTAAGAAATACTTAAGTCATGATAACAGGTATCATAGACTCACAGCACAGTCCCACACCCTGGTTTGTTTGCCTTTGATGTACCTATTTTAAAAGCCATTTAATCCTAATGAGCTCTACTCCACAGAAATGTGAGTTCACAGAAATGTGAATGTTCCTCACCACTTCTCCATGTTGGCAAAACCTACTGAGCCTACTCAATTTAAGATGAAATGAATTTAATTTTGCCAAGCGGATCTTATTTTTGTCCTGGATTCCCTCCCACAAGCCTCTGGGATCTCTTTTTAAGATTTTCCAGGGCTCTTCCATGAAGGATAGGGAGGATGGGGAAAGAACTGCACATTCACAGCAGAGGAAAAAAAAATACACACTCATTCTAACCACTGCCACATGATAGACATCTATCCCCACATCCCCCTCAGTGCTCAGACCCAGGATATGCAACACTGGGAGTCCAGCTACAGCTTTGGATTGCAATTGCTTCTTTAAAATATATATATAGGACACAATACTATTTATTTATTTATTTATTTATTTATTTATTTATTTATTTATTTATGTGGTGTGGAGGATCCAACCCAGCACCTCGCATGTGCTAAGTAAGCACTCTACTTCTGAGCCGCAACTCCAGCCCCCTGCAATTGCTTCTTGTACTTCACTTTACCGATGAGAAAACAGAGGTTTTGAAAACAGGCCTGTAGCTGGGGCTCCACCAGAACCTGGATCCCTGGGTTTCTTTTCCAGCAGACTGTCGGTCATAGCAGAAGCCACCAAATCATGTCCTTGTAGTTCTTCAGAATTTCCAAAGGGAGCAATGGAAGTGCTGGTTCATTCCCACAGTTTGAAAAACCTAAGAACCCCCATACTGAAAATCAATTAAGCTACACAATGTACTTAAATGTAGTGAGATATCCTTCAATTAATGATATTCATGGGGTGTCCAACCAAATAATGAAAGGGGCCCTTGATTTAAAAACTAAAAAGTTGGAAACATTTGCACGATAGCTTACAGCCTTCTCTGAATAACCATGGTAGAACCCGTGCTTCAACGCACACATTTGACAGGGCCACACTGGCAGGTGTATTAATGTTTATATGTGTGCACGTACATGCATATTACCCAGCTTCCCAGGGTCAGTAACTATTTAACCTGTAGTTCTGTCTGTCTATCACCACTCCCTTTAAGAGAATGCATGTGTTTAATTGAAGCTACCTAGTTCTCAGATTTCCATTAAATAACCTTAACAGAAATCAAAGGTAAAGAAGTAGATAAGAAAAAAGAGACAGAAAAAGAAATGAAATCCTAACAATCATTCAGACATTCTCTTCTCTTTAGCTTTATGACACTAAATCCCCTGTTCATCTATCCTAATAATAACTTAATAAAACACCAAGATTCTATTGCACAGTAAGGAGATTTGGTATGGGGCTGGAAGAAAAGGTTTCTCTACCTTGCAAGTGAGGAAGAAAAAGAAACCAGTTGGTTCTTTTTCAAAATAGGATATGTTATGGCTTGAATATGAGGTGTTCCCCAGAAATTACTGTGTTAATGTAGGAATGTTTGGAGGTGAAATGAGAACTATTGGGTTATGAGACCTATAACCAAACCAGTCCATTCATAGTTTGAATGGACTGACTGGGTGGTAACTATAGATAGGTGGGGCATGACTAAAGGAGATGGGTCACTGGGGGCATGCCCTGGAAGTCTTCATCTTCTCTACAGCTGCTTCCTGGTCACCATAAACAGAACAACTCTTTTCCATCATGCCCTTCCGCCATGATGTTTTGACTCATCTTGGGCCCAGAGCAATGGGGTCAGACCATCATGGGGTCAAACCTCTGAAACAAACTTTTCCTCCTTTAAGTTTTTCTTATTGGGTATTTTGGTCTCAGTAAAGGAAAAGCCAACTAACACAGAATAAGCAACAGGGAAGTCCCAGGATCTCCTAGTAAGCTAAGACCATATAATCAGTTTGCTGACTCCTGAAAGGGAGATGAATTGAGAAATGGGGCACACGATCTGGATGTTTGCTGATTGTTCTTTATCCATATTATCAACAAATGTGATCTCTTGTAATCAGCATGTGCTCTGACTCAGGGACTGCTTGGCACAGGAGGGATCTTAGCGCTGACTCCCAGTGCCACTGGCTCTCCAGCAACACCCCATTCCGTTGGCATGGTGTTCCTGAGCAGATAGGCACAAAGCCATTCTGCCAGGAAAACAGTATGTGCATCATGTTCATAGTTTAGGGGAGGCTTCCCACCCCAGAATTCCAGCTGAGAAGTTTGGATCATATAGTTCCATGCCTGGAAAAAAAATGTGCTTACCCCAAAACTTCTCATCTTTTCATTTTTCTAGGATTTATTTGTGAGTGAGAAAAACACCACAAGTTATTTCAGGGAGTTAAGAAAGCATAATAGATGCTTAAAACTTGACCATAAACATTCAATTTTTCCAGATACTTTCTGCATTGCCACAGAACCTTGTTTTAAAAAAAGAAATTTATTATTCACAGTGTTAGCATAAGTCAAAGACAAACAGGGAAGATTGTTGAGCTGCTGTGAATGGAAGGAGAATGTAACATCTCTCACTCTCATATCATGCCCGGGCTCAGAAGAATGTCTTACCAAAGCTACTGAAAGACACTGGTCCCTGCCAACATGCAAATATCCTTTCAAGAATATCCCACTTATGTTCCTCTCATTTATACTCAGTGAAAATAAAGGTGCAGATAGGAAGCCTGTGGTTATTACATAAATAATGAATTCATCCTTGAGCTGTCTCAGGTGCTTCCAGCAGGGGTAGGAGTAGGAGGAGAATTGTCTGGATCCTATGTCCCTTACTGAGGGATTAGCTCATTGTTCAGTTTTATAGGATTGAGGGCTGGGGCTGTACAGTGGTAGAGCATGTGCTTAGTATACATTAGGTCATGGGTTCAATCCCAGCATGAAATAAGCAAAAACAAAAAACAACTAAATAACAGTCCCTAATGTTGCATAAACTCTAGGGATGCACAGCTGAAGCCTGGAGGAGCATGATTATTTAGCTAGTGTACCACTAGTTTCTATCTCAACATAGGACTTCATGGGACAAGGAAATGAAGAACTAGATGCCCTGTCATATAACTGCTACCAAAACTCTGAGATCTTCTCGCCTACCCTGACTGAGTAGGCTATAGACATCAGAAGTGGTTCACTGAGCCCAGAGGTTACAACCAGCCAATTTGTATGTACTATGATTATAATATAATTAATATAATATAACCTCAAATTATGTGTACACAAAACAAATATGTATAATATATGGGTATAGACACATATATTGTACATTTTTAAAATCCAAAATTTTCATATTTAAAAATTAAAGATGATATATCAAATCAACACCCTACAACTCCTTTTCACACAGGAACTGTACACTGGGTGACACCTACTCTTTCAGATGTGCAAATACTCTCAAGTTTGCCCCACCAAGGCCGTTATAGTAGTTGCTTTTAGTGATGCTTAAATGAAATCATTCATATAAGTAGCTGCAAATGTTCACAGTGCATAATACACGTGCAGTAAATGTGTCATTTATTTGTTTGTCTAGCCAGAATCCTTTAAGACCTCTTGAGAATTTATATCACCCACACAGTAAACACCATATAGGGTCTGGATATGTTTAACTGAACCATTTTTCAATCTGGGAAAGATTGAAATTTTAAGACAAGAAATTTTCAAATTTAAGACAAGAAATGTGTGCTCCTGCTAGATAAGTCCAGGAGTTGTACCTATTGCCAGACTTTTAGAATATGACTTTCCTTTCTACAGTAACATGGCCATCTTATTTACCAGTGTGTCTGCACAGCCCTGTTCTAGAACAAATTACCCATCAGTCACCCACTGAGTAAATACCCCTACCACAACAGTCCTAATTTGAAGATGGTATGCAGGAGAGGAAATACAAGCTATTATCTTCTCATCACAGTTTGCTTTGGACTTTGGATGAATTATTTCACTTTTCCTTACCTTGAATTTGGAGTTTAAGGAGGAAGCTGAATACAGTACCTTTTATGACACTGAAAACCAAACTTAAAAAACCGGGGTGGGGGGGGGCGGGGGCTGGTTAGCAAAGGGAAAGTATTTTTGGAAGGGGAAAGATGGGGGAAATAGGGTCCCATATATCAGGAGTAAAACTTTGGTATTTAGGTGGTGAGAAAGACATGTGGAGATGAAAGTCACTACAGCTTGAGAAATGATAGAACCCTGCAGTTATGGGGGAAATAGATACTCTTTGATGTTTGGAAATGCTTTAGATGTCCCGTACCCTTGTATTAGCATGGAGTGCTCTGGCCCATCACATCTGTGAATCCAGTCACAATGACTCAACCTACACATTGTCTGTGTCAGTAGTCTTAAGAGTAAGCAAATGATCCCAGTGGGTGAAGAGAAAGAGATTAGAAAAGCTGTTAATGTTGGGTTTTATCTCGTTCTTTTTGTGGCTATTTTGTTTATGTTTTATATGCACAATATTTTATCATAGTAGCACATGTGTACAATATGTATATATATAAAGCAAGACTACAGTAAGCAGCAGTAGCTCTTTGTTTCTTACTGATAAGGCTTTTGGTCAAAGTTTTAGATATGACTGATGCTAAGGATATGTAACCCTATCTGCTGCCTTATATTTTCATCATGTTTTTTCACTGATAGGATAGTTCTTACTGCACTTAATTTAGGCACTTAGGAATGGCAGAGCCCATGTCTCATACATGTTTTATTCTGCCTACCAGTGTGTGATCAGTTTCAGTTGCCTGGAAACTTAGAACAACCTTGTTCTCCAGCATACCCCATACTGTAAGAGGGAGAAACAGGACTTTGCCTTCAAAATAATGGAACAAGTGTGCCCTTTCTTAAGGTGGGATTTGGAAGTGCTTCTACATTTCAAAAATTTCATGAGGAAATCAGATAACTTCAGTCCTTCAAACTGAAGAAAACCAAGGATGAGTCCCAGAATAAATTAAATCTTGCAAGCTATAAAACCATCAAAATGCTCATCGTGTGTATGTGTACCAGTAAATATGTGTATATTCTATAACATACAGATAGCCTTTTATCTGTATATGACATATTTATATATCACATGTATCCACAAACACATGCATTTGTGTTTCACTGTGTGTGTGAATATGAACAAATTTTTGGAGAGAGATGATAGATAATCTGTATTATACACATGAACACAATTGAAAGACTGAGGGTTTGACTATATTTTAGTTACAACAACATACAAATTTCTATATCAGAATAAAAGGCGTATGTGATATCTCTATAGCTTTGGTAATGCAGAAGTCTCTTTCCATGAAAACCCTTTGACCTACCTTTATCAGTGGTCCAGGCATTGCTAATTTAATTGTCACAGAATAAATATAAATTAATGAGAAGTTTTTCCAATTGTCATTTTATAGATTGTAGAAAGGGTTTAGCATTTCTTTTGCACACCCATAAGTATTTAATGATATATCTACATAAAGGCTTTTAATTACATGGGAATAGTGAGAATAATTATAAAGGCCTATACTTTCTATTCTTTTTTAATCCCTCTAAGACTTTCACTTATTAACCATTCTTTTAGTGCCAAGCACATGTCTGCTGATTCTAAAAGACAAGTAAAAAGAAAAATTGGAATAGGAAAGGTAGCAGAATACAACAGTCACTAATATGGCAGTATGTAAAAATGTGGATGTGTAACCGATGTGATTCTGCAATCTGTATCTGGGGTAAAAATGGAAGTTCATAACCCACTTGATTCTAATGTATGAAATATGATATGTCAAGAGCTTTGTAATGTTGTGAACAACCAATAAAAAAAAAAGAAAAGAAAAATTGGAGTTGATTTTCTATGTCCAAATTTAGTTTCAAAAGTGATGCCTGATTCAAGTGTTAATTTCATAGTATATCTTTCAGTGCATATAGGCCAGCAACCAAATTATACCTATCTGTGGATAAAGATAAGTCACATCTTTTCATGTCTTAAATAAAATGTCAACAAATTCTGTAATTTTCATATACATTCACCAGTATATGTAAAGTCATGATGAAAAAACTATAATATTTATTATACATGTGGTAACTTTTAAAATAGCATTCTTGTATATAGCTCACACTCAAATTACAATAATAAGTCAGCAGAGAATCATTGTCCTTTTAAAATAACTAAAATTTGAGAATTTAATATTCTTAGGTGGAGCTGGCAACCAATTAGACTACCAATTGGAGACATTATTGCAATGTCAATAACCATTTTATTTACAATTTTTTTCCTGAAATCTTAGAAAGGAAGCATGAATTTTTGTGTAACCATTTACCTTTTTTGACTTAGTTGAAGGAAATAATACTGCAATAACCCCCTGAAATTAGAATATTTCCATATTGCATTTCTAGGTTTGGATTACAGGAGCGGGGGATGGAGGAATTAAGGCTGGTCAATGAGATTAGTGTTTCAAAAATAAAAAAAGAGAGAGAGAGAGAGAGACTCCAATTAGAAGTATCCTGGGGTTATTAGCGATAACAGTGCTCATATCCAATTAAGATGAAAACCATTTTACCAGCTTAATGTGCCACCTCTGGCAGTGTGGGTTTATTAGTTTTATCAGACTTGAGAACTGAAACTTGAAATGATACGTATGCAGAGTACCAAAGAGACAGTGTTAAGACTTAGAGATAATTAGCATAGAGTGAGATGCCTCAAAAGTTGTTGATTAACAAACATTGTGGATTTGGGGGAAGAAAAGAAATTGGTCATTTCGGACAATACTTGAAAAGACTCACTGAGTTGTTCAATGATATTCTGAACACAAGACGTCACCAAGACCTTCTTTTCTGTCCACACTGCTGTTAGATGAGAGATTCATATAAGACAAAACAAACTTCGGTATCCCTGATGGATCTTCTCTACAAAAACTCAAGTGGACAAAGAGGATTTTTTATAGTGAATGTCAGATCTTTTGTTTTCCCTTCCAGATTAAAGGATATAATGAGTAGTAATTGTTATTAATAATTAATAAGAAGAATCTCTTGCATCATCAATAAGCTTTTCAAGATAGGCTACATAAACAATACACTTATTTCTTGTTGCTTTATTTAAATGTTTTAAAATAATCATTTGCACTTTTCAAAACAAATTTATCTTTACATTTTTATACCACCCAAGTACCACAAATGATTAAAAAACAAATTCGTAAATAACCAGGTTTCCCATTTAGGCAATAATAAAATCACTGTTGCTTTTGGTCAGCAGATATCTCCCTGACTAATGAAATTCATGTCACTTAATTCTGAAGTGGCTGGGGAATGCCTCCATTTTATAGGCACAGTGGTCTGGATGCTTCCTTGGTAAAAATATTCAGTGAATGGGCAGGAATGTGACCAGTGTCCTAATAAAAAAAAAAAAAAAAAAAAAAGGTTATCCCCAGAAGTACATGGGTACTTTCTCCACTGAAGTGTCTGAGCTCATAAATGCAAGCCTTTTCCTTGGGATTAACAAAATCTAAGTCACTGGAGACAAGTGTAATCTATTCTAAGGGTGGGAGGATGGCATAGTTAAGTAAAGAGATCAGGCCGTATCAGCAAGACCATGGAATATGCAGAATATTCCCTTGCATGGAAATAAGGCTCATCTGAGGAGCCTCATGTTAGTAACATTTTATAATTAAATTTCTCATCATGTCTGCTTTTTGTGCCTTTCAACCCTGTAAAGAAGTGAACATGCAACTGGGTTGGCACCATGTGTGTTTCTGCCAAATAGAGAAACCAGATTGGCTTAAGGATAAACCTTAAATTGGCCTTAATCACATGCAACTATTCTAAAAAAATCAAAGCAAATATTAGGATTGGTGAAGTCATGTGCAAGTGTTTGTGTATAGTAACTGGACTTTTTTGAGCAATGGGTTTTAGAATCAAGAGCAATGGTTACCAGTTGGTAGTTTTCAAAGGATGCTGCATAGGTGGCTTGTTTGACAACATGTGTCTGAGAGTTGGTGAAGGTGTGTATATTTCCTGCGTGCAGTAGACAGCTTGCTTAATTGGCATAGCTCACCATCTAGATAAACATCATGATCAAGATGGCATTGTCATTACTGAAAGAATGAATGGAGATGTGTACATGGTTTAATTCATGTCAAGGAATCATACACCTTTGAATTTTCCCCTATACAACAATTAAAACTTTACTAGAAAAAAAATTAGGATAAATTCTAGAATGACTTTTATGTCAAGGGATATGAAGATGAAATAGCATCCATATGGCCTGACTTCATTTCATCAGAAAAGTGTTGGGAATTAATCACAGATTCAATCTCCTAGTTAAATTCTAGTAGAACACTAGTTCAGATATAGGTAGCTGTGTGAAAGAGAGCACATAGCATAGAAGATAATGTTCTTTAACCATCAGAGATAATTTGATGCCACCAGTAAATTTCAGCTGGATTAAATTTAAGTTTTAGGTAAATTAAAGTAAATCCCGAATAAATTCTGAGTCCCTGTGTCTTACATGGCAGGGTGAGGTATGAATCTCCTGACTACTCCCCTTCTGAAATAGAATATAAGAAAATGAAACTGAAATTTTATTATTATTATTATTATTATTATTATTATTATTATTATTCAAAAAAGAATTGGCATCAAGAAGGAATTCACAAAACTGCACTTGAAGATGCAGAAAGACTCAAAGGGTAGTATTGGCACATATTTTAAGTCCTCTATGAAAAAATTTCCATTCATCTCAACCTATGAAGATAATATGGATATTTTAAAGTCCTGGAAGCATCCATCCAGGGACATGACCATTAAACAAAATATAAAAATCAGAGCTACATTATTTTTACTTACATGATTTTATTTCATCCATAGAAAACAAATACAATTTTAATAAGTGTGCTTAAAGAAATGTTCCTATTTAAAAATGCATACACATGTATACATAACAAATATAGACTGAGTAGCTTTTGAACTACTTATTTTTAAGTTTTTTAAAGAAATGTTTAACTTCTTTTTAGGATTTAATAATAGATTTTAAACAGCTTTCCATGAATAAAGTTCTTTATTTTATTCTCTTGCATTTTATTAGATAGTTTAGTTGGCTTGCAAGATGGAAGATACAATCTTAGTTTTATCTCCTTGTTTTTATTGGCTAGGTATACCAGTATTATCGGATTACTCTTTGGCTGGAGCAGCATTCAGGTTGTTCCCCGTTTTGTGATGATAGACAATATTACAAAGGGAATTCTCTTGTTAGATTATGTCTTTAGGATAAATTCTAGAATGACTTTTATGTCAAGGGATATGAAGATGAAATAGCATCCATATGGCCTGACATCATTTCATCATTTGGCTCCTCTTCACATACTCAGAGCAAAGGCCTGAAAAAGAACCTGAGGGTCACAAGGATGGGTCATGACAAAAAAAAAAGTGAGTGGCCTGCTGTGACATCCATATTAAATGGTTTTTTCCCTTGTGCTCTCCTCACTGTGAAACCCAAGTGTGTGTGTGTGTGTGCATGTGTGTGTGTGTGTGTGTGTGTGTGTGTGTGTGTATTAGAGGTCTATTACTGTAAAACAAAATCACTGCAAATTAAGCAGTTGACTCAGCACATATTTATTACCTCAGAGTCTGTGGACTAAGAATAAAGGTAAAGCTAAATTGAGTTTCTCTTTTGCTCTGGGGTCTCTCAAAAGTCTGCAGGCAGAAAGTTGATGAGGGTTGGGGTCTCACAAGAACCAGAAAAGGAATCATTTCCAAACTTACTTACATGGTTACCTATGGCCTGGACTTGGTTTCTTTCTTATTGTCAGACTGGGGGGCTTAGTTTCTACCTGGCTGTTGGACTTCGTTCCTACAGACCTCAGTTCTTTGCCACATGGAACTCTCTGACATGGTTTCTTGCCTCATCGTTTTGAAGATGGAAGATACAATCTTACGTAATGTCCCAGAAGTGGCATAACCTCACTTTTGATGCAATCTTGTTAAAAGTCAGTCTCAGGTTCACTCTCACAGAGAGAGGACCACCCGAGAGTGCAAATACCAGGAGGCAAGGATCATTTGGGGTCAAATTATAGTCTTTCTGCCATGGTGAGACTGAGGTTGAAGGTGGATAATCATCTGACACATGTCTATCAGGGTGTCTTTTCAAGAAAGATGTTTCTGGGCATGATGGGAAATGTTTTCTTCAGGTCCACAAAATTGTGGAATAAACAGTTTGATTTGGTTTAATAAACTTCCATTTTAAATAATTAATTTTCTTAGTTAAATTAATTTGATCTGATTTGAATATTTCTATAATTATTAAAAACATTTAAGTTTGCTAGATGTTTAAAGAAGAACCAGCAAAGCACCTCTGTATCTTTTGTTATTTAATATTTCATTGAATTTAATACATCTTAATGGGCAGACAGGCTTATGTGCACTCACTTTAACCAAGCACATGATCTACATATATTTTTAGAAAATTAAAAACACCTCTTTAAAGATGGCTTTTACTGCATTTTAACTCTAATTTTGCCTCACAATATAGATGTGAGTGATAGTTGTTATGGCATATAAATGTTCTATTATTGATTAGAAATGGCACTTTGAGGGAAAATCTCTATTTTTTTTAAAGAACACATTTAAAAATGCATGTACACAAACATGCAATTGCATGTAAGTTTTCTGATAACTATCAAAGTCCCATTTTATAATATCTGTAAAATATTTTCCATATTGCACCAATGATTCCAAATTCCCATAGCTGAAAATCCAATCTGTGACTAGATGGCAAATGGAACCCAGTGTTGTCCACCTGCCCCCAGTTGACCTTTAATTGTCAGAATTAGCAAATTAAATGATTGGTCCAACTGATGGAAATGTATTTTCTCTTCTGGCTAAAAAAAAGCTTCTTACTATTTTCCTTTATGTTTTTTTTTTTTTAAGATAAGAAAAAGGCACAATAAATGAATGGCTTCTAATGTGGGCTATCCAGAAACTGAAACATTTGCACGTAAAAAGGAACTTGATGATAAAGTGCAGACTGCCCAGCTTCATTCTCATTAAAGAGGAAAGTATTTATGTACCTAGTGAAGGTTTAAAAATAACTAGGCAGCCAGAAGTACGGGCTGAGAGATGGGGAATAATGAATCTGCAAATCATTATTGATTAAGCTGTGAATTCAAGATTGCTTCTTAACCTAAGAAAATTTTGTGACCTGTACTTTTTAAAAATTTTGTCAAATGAATTCAATTCAATTAGTAGTTATTGAACACTTATCCAATGCATGGTACTCTATAAAGGTGAAAAATATTCAGATTCAGCTTTGGCCTGTGTATCAGAGAACAGTTTTCCTGAACAAAGTCGAGGCATCCTTCCAACTCCACCACACTCTCTCCTCAAGACAGAAATCAAGGTTATTCACTTCTAGGACTTTATCTTCTATGGCATTTGCACATTTAGTGTGTGTAGGTCCTTTTTAGAATTCTTCAGCCCCACCAGGCTCTCCTTGAGAAAATCAATTAGTGGGGATAGCGCTCAGCCCCAACACAGAGTCAGATTCATAGAATTATGGTACAAGTTGGGAATTTCATCCACAAAGTGGCTAGGAGAATAGAGGGTTCAAACCAACATGAAATTCCTAAAACTTCCAGGTTATCAGAGTCTGGGAGAATCATTTGGCAAAAGACCTTGATGCTGTCTCTGAACACAGGGAAAAGATACCTGGAGCAGGAGGCTGGAAACTTCAATTCTGGCTTTACCTCTTACTCAGGCGCTAGATGTCCTTGGGCACATTTATAATCTATTTATAATATATTTATAATTTCTTCATCTATTAAGATAAAAACTGAGAATAATGTTTTACAGGAAGAGTGAGAGGATTAAATGGAATAAATAAAAGGAATTGTCTGTAAACCCTGCTTTGTTTTCATGATAAATACAGCTCAAGAAATAAATGAGGAATGAATAAAATTTAAGTCAGAGGCAAGTTTTATCCCTGAATTAGCAGAAGCCCTCTTTGAAGTTACTTAAATTTTTCCAGAATGAAAAGGAAAAGAGGCTGGGTCCTGAGTAAACATTGAGGAAGGAGGGAGGAGATGGAATACTGAACCACTTGGCTGTAACACCCACAGTTCTGAGGGTCCAAAATTCTAGAAAATGACTACTTTTAACTATCCATTGATTTGCTCGGCCCAACAGCATAAATATGGAATAAATGAAAAGAAGACAATGTGTCCATATAAATAAGTTATTTTTTTATTATTTTAGCAAAATCCTTCTAGTTCCAGTGATTTACTATCATTCTACCACATGCCAAAAAACGAACTCTTTAGAATTGTGTTGATCCACCTTCAGTTTCTTGAGGGCTGTAACCACAGCTCAGGGTGCTTCAAAGCCCAGCTGCCTAGAACATCAGAAGAACACAAAAGAGATCATGTGAAGCAAAGAAGACAAACATACGATTAAGAATCTCAGTGATTCCACTTGGAAAACACTTCTAGGAAAAAAAAATCTTTCTTCTGTTGGATAAGAATAAAGTTCCTTAAAAGCAAATATACATTTCCAAAAAAATGAATTTACATTTTAATAAAAATTTTTTAAAAAGATTTCCAACCTGATTTACTTAAGATTTAAGTTTATCCTTAAGATTTTTACATGAATCTTTTTTTTAATTTTTAAAACTACCTTTTTATAAAAGTATTTGGTAGTAAAAACATTCAATTATTTTCAAACAGTAAATTAAAAAAACAATGCAATGCTCAGTTTATTGTTTTACTATGCCCAGTGACATTGTAAAAAAAAAAAAAAAAAACCACAAGATTTCAAATCAGGTGTTTCATATTAATTTGCTTACAAATGAAATATTTTGTCTGATTATTAATGGAAACTATTAAGAATCTTTTTAAAAATAAATTCTGCCCATAAAGGTAAAATTTTAGCCAAATAACTTTAGCAAACAACTTTGATAAAAGATTATGGTGAGTTTAGTGTCCATTGAATTTATTATGAGGGAGGGATCATTGAATACACTTTAATAAAAAAAATTACTTTTCTATAAAACTGAAAGCGATTTTAAATTCTATAACTATTGTGTCATAAACTGTTTCTCTCACGATGGTTCAATCATTTTTAAGAAATTGAAAAGATTAGTGGCCAAGAAAAACTATCCAATGAGGAATTTAGTTAATATGGTAGTTCCCCCTCCCTCCCTTCCATCTGAATATTTAACTTAAGAGAAAAGTCCTGCTCTACTTTTCAACTGGAATCACAGCAGTTTCTGTTTCTAACCTGGGAAGAATGTGATTGGGACTGAAAAGCCCCCTGTCCTATTGTTAGACTCCCCAGCACTGATCCTTGCTTTTAACATCATAATGAAGGATGCTCTTTAGTGGATTATCTTGAGAAGGGATTAACTCCTTCAAGTCTTCTTAGGGGGCAAGGTGTTTTGAGCCCTAAATACACACCAATTGCCTGCTTAACTTTTCATCTTATTTTGAAAACTGCCCAGCTGGAATTCAAATTCTTTTCCATAGAGCTGAATTTTATTAGTAGCAAAGTTGGAGATGGGGGCAGCAGATGCTAAATATAAGCACTGTTCTTTTAATCTCGTGGGGCCAAATGTTTCAGATATTTCACTGAGACAGGCACGTCAGGATAAGACTCAATCTAAACTTTGCTGTAAACTCTGCAAGCGCTTAAATCCTTGCCCCATCTCCCAGGCACAGAACTTAAGCCTCTGGAAGGCCAGGCTTTTACCAGGACTCCACCTTTAAACTCCACTTGTCTATATGGCCCTGCACTGCGGCTCTTAATGTCGTTATCGACATTATTTTAAGTCACACTCAGAGTAGAATTCTGATGCCCAGTAAACACACGTGCATTCTTGAAAAGAGGACTAATTGCTCTATAATTTATAATCAAGTGCTTTCCTTAGCTTTGCGTCTTTATCTTAATAACCATTTATTTCTGCCTGCCTATTACATTAATACCAAGATCTTACTTTTGTGTCACATCCTTTTTCCCTTGGTTTCTGTTAACTACCCCATTGTGATAGGCTATGTTTTGCCAGGAAACTAGGTAGTTCTAAATTTGTCCCTTCTCCTTTTCTGTTAACTTAAAACTTCTTCTCTTAATAGATTGTTTCAACTTTTTCTTTTGTTCAACTGAAAGAATATTTCTATCACTGAAAATGCTCATTTTACAAGATTCATTAGATGTAGGAAATTACTTTTATACACACACACACACACACACACACACACAGGGACCTTTGTCTTGGAACTTTACATTTTAGGTTTATTTATAATTTTTTAGTCAAACGGCGACACACATCACCTTCATTTTTTTAATAATGAAGTATAAATTAATTAGAAAATACAGGGTTATGTTTTAAATGTACAGGCAACCGAAATGACAACCAAAAGATAGTTAGAAAATGAAATTTTCCTGATTGTTTTGCAAACTGAAAGTATCCAGGTGCACTTTTCTTGTGAACAACATGAAATGAACTCTCTGTCTTTTGCTATCTCTCTGTCTATATATATAATAACTCTCCTGCAGCCTATGCTTTAATTGTAAATAATCCTCCACATTCTTTCAGTGTAAACTCTTTAAGGAGTCATGAATTTTATTTATACTCTCTCTCTCTTTGAGAGTCTTTTGTTTATTTGCTGTTTCGTTCTTTGTGAAATAACACTCCCAGAGGAAAATCCCCCTCTCTGCTTAAGGAATTAGGCCAGAGACAAAAGCAGGGAATTCTTTAAGCCTTGTTTTGTGCTAAGAGAAATGTTTGACATTTCTGTGGAGAGGTGTTTAGTTTGGATTCATTAGGTCTTAGAGACTCTTTTCTCTTTTTCGGCCTTTCAATTTCTGTCACTGTTTTTTCTGTGTTTGGTAGACTAAAGAGAATTTGCCAGGCTGGAATTAGGTTTCCTACGTTCCAATGGCAAAAAAAAAAAAAAAAAAAAAATACAGTTGTTTTAAATGGCTGGGCCAAATATTCCCCTTGCTCAGCAAGCCCAAACATGAGTTCTTTCCACTATCCATCTGGGTAGGAGAAGGTGCAGAAATGGAAGTAAGAAAGAAAAAAGTTTTTAAGAGAAGTTTGTGTCCAAGCTGAAAATATAAGCATATTTAAAGAAAGTTACTTGACTACCACTCCCATGGTTTCATCACTTTAGGCCAGCACATTTCAATTTTCCTGTGCTTCCTCTAGGAACATCAAATAAATTTTGCTTTCACACAATTTTTTAAAGGGAAAAAAAAGGAAAATTTAAAATATTTTTTATTTTACAACACTCTGGTTGGCCTCCATTTCTTCCCACAATCCTTTAAAGGATTCCTAACAAGGTATCACAGCCAGAGCATTTGTCTTAGGCTAAATAACAGAAATACTTCACTAGATTATTAGTTTCACCATCCGAATTAGTTAAAAGCTCAAATATTTGGTAATTCCCCAAGTTTTAAGGCCAGAAAGACAAGTTGGTTATATTCTTTCTTTTCTTCCTTATAGACCAATCCATGGTCCTTTGCTCTGTACTTTTCTAACTGCCAGTTGAAGCATGAAAGGAGGAAAGGTGGGAGCCCTTGAAGGCTCTTCTCAGCGACAATTCAGAGACCAGCAGCTGGTAACCATGCAGTCTGTGCAAGACGCCTCCCAACTCAACCCCAGTTGATGTTTCCAAGCTTGGCTGTCTCAGTCCAAAGGCCACTGACTCTGAGCTTAAAAAACATGCCCTTCAACAACTGCTGGGCATCCGGGTCCCCATTCATGCCATCCCTCAAAGAGTGATGAAGTTAACAAGGTGGGGGAAGAGAGGCAAGGGCCTGAGCCCTCACCGATGACATCCTTATTGGGCCACAGATTTTCTTTGACTGGCTGACAATAAACCTGACTGAGAAAGCCTTAATAATTAAAAAAAAAAAAAAAAAAAAGAAAAGAAAAGAAAAGAAAGAAAGAAAAAAACGAAAGACAGACAGTAACATTAAACAAAGGCCTTGTACCCATGATTAAACCAGCAGAGGCCAGATAATAAAATCTTCTACCAATGGATTGTGTTACTGTGCAGTGTGCCTCTCCCCAACCTTTCCTCCCTCTTTCCAGAATACTAAATAGCCTTTATTTAAATTCTGAAGAACCTGCCACGTTGTCCATTCACTCAACTGACAAAGAAATATAGGAAGTCCTGAGTTGTCCAATCTATGGCCTCCAGGACTGTTCTCACCTGTGCCCACCCAATTGGATCTTTCTTCGGTGGTGGTTAAACTCTCATGTCAGTTACAATTAGTTTTAAACTGAACATCATTGAATAGAGTGAACAACTCAAGAGTATTGCTTTCCCCCTTCTTTTTAAAATCCTGGATTGTAAATTGTAGTTCAAGTTCTATGAGGATCTGGAGGTGCCCATTCAAAATCATTTTGCAGCTCCAAACAATTTAGAGGACTTTGGGGAAAATATAAAGGTAAGAAAAAGCAATGGTGGAAATCACTGATTCATTAAGATTAAAAAAAAAATCATCAGACTGTTAACTGAAGAATAAGTAGGAAGGGATAACAAGATAAACACTTGTGGAAAGGTACAAATATCAGAAAATATAAGATTTTAGGGTATCAGAAAAAAATAATAAACTAAATTATTAAATTAATGAAACTTGGATTGAAATTTTAAAAAGACTTCTTTTCCTAAAAGAAAGAGCACAGTAGTCTCTGGACAGGACAGGAAACCAGAGGAAAAGGGAAAATGTTGTGAATTAGAACTCATTTGAACACATATACTGTGGTGAGCCAAATGTCTACCTTGGAATTGAGCACCAATAAACTTATCAGGCAAGGGATTGCCATAAGGGCAAATATCCCCAGTCCCTGGGATAAGGATGGCTCATTTTTGACTATTTCTCTTGGGTAAAACTTACCATTTTCAACTATGAGCCCTTCTTTGTTAGCAAAGTTCTTCTATTCACATCTCCTGACTGCCAAAAAAAGGGAATATTGGAAAGAAATTGAACCTCCTGTATTTGACAGAGAAGGGAAGAACAAAATCAGTGTCCCATCCTTAAAGTAATGCTACTTTGGGCAATAACAGAAGAATAACTTCAGTGAGGAAAACCTCTATTTGGTGTTTCATGATATTCAATAAATTCAGGTTGACTAGATGGATTTAAATCATCATATTTTTCATTTTATCTTCTGTTAGGAAAATCAAAGGGAGTAGAAAAAAAGCTCTTTTTGAATACCCAGAGAAACAAAGTTCGCTTAAAATATGCCTTGCCATATTAGTAATTCAGAGGCAAGAGATTGGGCCGTTTGCCACTGGAATGCCATTAAACAAAAAGCCAATGATAAGACATAACAATGATGGCATTTGCTTTTCAAGTATGCGTCTATTCATACCATATAAAATCAATTACTATAAGTCCCATAGGACTTTTTTCCCTGAAACCCACCCAATATAATGTGTTCTAATGTGCAAAGAAAGCTGTAGAGAACTTTCCATCTTAACCCTGGAACCCTTGACCTCCAGCACCTCAATGTGAAGATTCAAGTTCTTTATTAATTGTAATGATTCAGAACCAAATGTGTTTCTCTATTTTAAATCTTTCTGGAAATATTCTTCTAATATTCTAAACAAACAAACAAACAAAAAAGCTACTGTGCCTGCATAGCATTCCTGTTATTTGTTCATGACTGTGCAGATTATAACTTTAAATAAACATGATCCTTAAGCTTCTTAATAAAGACAAATTACCTTCTTCAGCCACTATAAAAAAAAAACAATACATTTTGTGATTACATGGGGGTTTTTAGTTTCAAGACATTGTAAAAATCAACATTTCTTTCCAACAATGGCTTCCATTTTTCTTTGAGTGACCAAATCATGTCTCATTCCCCCCTTGTTTACTTGCAGATAAGGCAGAATAACTTGAGGCATTAAAGATGTGCTTACGTCCCACATATTTAGTTGGTTCTCACTTCTTGTCTCTGTGTGAGGTCTAAGATGCTTGGGTCCATATTATAAGAAAAAGTGATTGATTTCCAAAGGGAATACTTGCAGCAAAAATAAATGCATTTTGGGTGGGGTGTTATTTTGTTGAAACATTTCCAGAAATAAAGCAAACATCCTCAGAAAATTACTATAAGTATAGAGAATGAATTTCATTTAGACCTTTCAACATTTTGTGTCACAATATTTAACGGGATGGCATGAAAGCTAATGATGCCTTTCTAACAACTCCAAACATTACTGTTTCTCACAATAAAAACACATTATCCATCAAATTAAGAAAAGATTTTTAAAATTTTCTTCCAGATTTCAACAACATATAAAACACAAGTGTTTCCTTACAAGCACTAACAGGAAGTTGTGGTACAGCATTAACCAAATCAAACCTCAACATTAGACAATGTTTCATATTTGATGTGGATTTTAAGGTTTGTTTTTTTTTAAGATACCATTTTAAATCTGATTATTTCGCCTTTTAAAAAATTACTATTGTTACAAAATAAAGACTTTTTCCTGTAGGTTGCCTGTCACTTTTGAAATGGGAAACATGATGAATTATGGCACATTTGCCTTGCTATGCTTTATCAAGCTCATTAGAGATGATGCATGATCTGAACTTTACAGAAAGTAAAAAAATAAATAAATAAAATACATGAACATCTCCTTTCTTCCCTGTTTACCTCTGAAATTATTCTGGTTTACTTGTTAGACAAACTGACCACTTATTAAGGGAAAAAAAAAAGTCTTGCGTATAAAATGTATGGCTTTCCTCTAAAACAGCCTAAACTTCAGCTGTAAATTCTGACTGATATCATCTTTAAACTTGGCTCAATGCTTAATACTTAATGCCTTATTTTCTTTTTTCCACTGTCATCCCATACAAACAACTTCATATATATGTATAGACATGCTTGCCAAGGTTATTTTGCTCTCATTTTTCCAGTGAGATAGGTTTATAATAAAAGCCCCCGTGAGAAAACTTGAGTTTAATAAGAACAACTTTCGCCCATAAACTTAAAAAATTCTTATTCTGCTTTAGAATTTTGCTTTGTTGAATATTTATTTTTAAAGAAAATTTTAGAATGGAATTTTAAACTGATTTTTGCCAAATGAGTTTTAAACAAATCTTAAAAATTCAAAAATTATTACAGAGATTAAAAAGTCATGTCTTCTAATCTTTCTCTGTAATACGTGGGAATTTCATTTGCCCTAAAGCCTAAAAAGATTCACCAGTATTAAGATCATCAGATTAAAAAAAAAAAAAACAAAAGTTTCCCAGAGTTTTATTCAATACTTATCAGCTAAAACAATTCCTACATAATCTTTAAGATGTTAATTGCAATCAAGAAGTTAATAAACATAATGTTTAAATGTTTAATTCAGAGTTGGAAAAACTTTTGATCATAAAATAAGGAAGGTAATTACTGTGATAACAAACATGTATTACTTGAGTTTTAGTTTCATTAATAAGTCTTTCATTTTAGGCACTGTGATTGATTTATATCCTTGGCAATAGAACATTGAAGCACTAATATTAAAAAGATAACAATATTCCAAAATCTGGAGGATGGTGCATTAGCATATTGCCTAAGAGAATCTTTTAGATAGTCCAAAAGTTGGTCTCCACTTTTGAGGATATTTTTACAAATAGAATTCATACTTTTGCTTCTGTGATTAGTTAGTTCACATACATGAATAAATATCTTATGTGTAAGTGACATTTCAAAGTTTCAAAATGGATCTCACCAACATCACCTCATTTTTTCCCTTTACTCACTTAATAAATATTCTGTGTCAGCTACAGTAACTCCCCACTTATGTGCATTTTTCCCTTTTTGTGGTTTCAGTTCTCTGTGGTCCACCATAGTTCAAATAAGTTGAAATTTCTGAAAATGAACAATTCAGATGTTTTAAATTGTATACTATCATGATTAGTATGATGAAATCTCTCCCCATTCCGCTCCATCCTATCTAGAATGTGAAGCATCTCCTTGTCCAGTGTATCCATGCTGTATATACTACTTTCCTGTTAGCCACTCAGTAGCCATCTTGGTTACCAGGTTGACTGTTGCATTATCACAGTGCTTACCTTCATGTTACCCTTATTTTACTTAATAGTGGCAAGTACAAGAGTAGTGATGCTAGAAATTTGGATGTGCCAAAAACAAGTTGTAAATTATTTCCCATCCATAAGTGAAAAGGTGAAAGTTCTTGACTTTCTCAAATACACACACACACACACACACACACACACACACACACATATGAAAAAAACATAGTTCATGTAAGATTCCATATTAAAGTTTCAGGAATTCACTGAGAGTATTGGAGCATATATCCAATGAATAAGAGTAGACTAGATTACCCTGCTGAGGTCAGGAAGGCTGTTGAGTCAGACTTTATCCCTGTCTGTGGAGATGAGGGTCTACAAAAAAAAAAAAAATCCTAATCAAATATCATTTATGCATATAAAGAATTAAGTTACATCTTAGATGAGTCCTAGGAAGGAGAATCTTCCATCACATGGCAGGGGAAATGAAATCTAGGGATGGCTGTTTGGGGGCAGGCCAGCACAGACTCAGGGTGATGGTGGGGGCGCATGCATAAACCTGGCATAAGATGTCAGGGAAAAGTATGTCAAGACGAATTCAAGGTGCTTAAAGAAATCCAATGGGGCTAAAATGAAGTCATTATCAAGAGGATTATAAGAGAGGAGGTTAGCAAAGAAAGTAGAACAGATTATGCAAAGTTGTGAAGTCATTATAAGGACATGCTTTTGGTTCAAGGACTTGGGGAAAGCCATAAAACAGATTCAGGGGGAGCCTCAATGCAAGGAGATAAAAAAAAAAAAAACCTGATTTCATGACTTACAGACAACATGGAAACTAGGACGCACACAAAGAAGTATAATAAACTCACTAAATGAATGGAGAAATTGAGATCTCATAATGCAGTTCCCTGCCAAGAAAAGGATGTGCCAGAGAAGAGTTGGTACGTGCCATGCCTGCAGGCATGGTGTGTGTTCAAGTATGTGCAGAATTCTGTTCTATTTCCACCATAGTTCTCTGTCCACTACTGCACATGTTGAATATCACTATAGTGCTTTTCATTTTATTTCAATGCCAAGGTGGGAAGATGTATGTTGCGTAGTTTGTAAACCAAAGAAGCCTAACAGAAAAGTTATTTTTAGTAACATCTTTTCAATGTGTGCCTACTAGATGTCAAAAAAATATATGATTTAAGGATTTTTTTTGCATAATTTTGTGAGCATTTCAACTCAAAGACGAGAATGGCATGAAGTATTAGCACTATTTATTCTTAAAACAGATTAAACTATCATGATCACATTATATTCTCCATATTAAATAACTTGATTGCACACTAAATAATAATTATGTTATAGTTTGGATGGGAGGTCTCCCCCCAAAGCTCTCGTGCTAATGTTCACAGATGAAATGATTAGATTATGAGAGCTGTGATCTGATCGGTAGATTAAGTCACTTCATGGATTAATAATTTGAAAGGACTAAGTACTGGGTACCCTTGGGGATTATATTTTATCCCACTGATTCCTCCCTCTTTGTGTTTTCTGACTGCCATGAGCTGAGCTGCTTTCCTCTGCCACATCCTTCTGCCATGATGCTCTGTCTCACCTCTGGCCCAGAGCAATGGACTTGGCCAGTCGTGGACTAAAACTTCTGAAACTGTGAGCCCAAATAAACTTTTCCTCCTCTAAGTTGTTCTTGTCAAGTACTTTGGTCACAGCAATAAAAACCAAACGGATAACGGTTATAAGTAAAGTTTCCTGAATTGAAGTAGTATCAACATAAAATCTGAGAAAAAAATATGATTTACAATATTCTGCTCAGTTTTAATGAGTGAGAAAGCACCACACAAAAGAAAAAAGCCCATCGTAGTTTATACAAAAGTAGGGGAATGATACTCTGCTTCTTTCTTCTTTGGTTCCTCCAATTATTTGACCCATATGCTCAATAAATGACCAGTTCTGGGCATTCTTCCCCTAGCATTTGGTTCCACTTCTAGGAACTAGAATGAAATATTCTGACCTCCCATTTGAAGTTCCAAAAAAACTAAAACTAAAAAAAAAAGGAAGAATTAAAAAATCACAGCAGGGAAATCTCATTTTTCTAAGGGGAATTACTAAAAAGAGCAACTAAGCATCATGATCTCTGCAGTGATTCTAGCTCCGCTGGCAATTTACACCTTGCCTTACAAACTTAATCAAAAGGGCTCTGGCTAAGCTAATTAGCCAAAGACACAACAACAAACAGAAGCTAGAACAACCATTGTCACATTTGCAGACTAGCTGGTTTGGGTACACCAAAGCTGAATTACCTACTGAAACTTGTTAAGCAGCAGAGTAAAACAGGTAGTTTGAACCCTTGTGGTTCCAAGATGGCATTGTTTAGTAGACAATTGAATAAAAGAACAGAGAGGTCAAAAGGAAGGACTCTAGAAAAACATACAGACTTAGAAGCCAGTAAAAAGGTATAAAAGGAGGAGATCCAAGAAGCAAATGCGAGTCCTTGGGGAGCATCAACGTTCTTCACACTGGACCCTTCTCCCTTTTGCCTTAGGATCAAGTCAGACATCACTGCATGCCATGTTAATTCTTCTTACAGACAAATCTTACCTTGCCAGGTAAGCTGTTAGATACTTAGGGTCAGGAGAACATAATGCAATACCCTTATGTCCAATTTTTCACACAAAATATAGCTAGGAATTGAGGGAATTTTCTAACTTCTACCATCAATGTCCAGCCCCATCAAACAGCAGAGATTTAAATATCTACTACACAAATTTATTATTTTGTTTTGTTGATTGAGTTGCCTTATCATTGTCTATCTCTTAAAGTAGGTACAGCCAGTCATCATTTAGTGGGATGGGGTAGGGGTGCAGGACAATGAGGGGACAGCAGGTGAGACTTCACTAGGATATTCCAGAGTTCAGGTTCCCAAATGTAGTGAAACACTTGGGTGAAAATTCGCCTTTTCAAGAAATAATGAATCATTCCTTCTTTGAAAAATCCTTTGGAAGCGTGAACAACCACAAGAACAGAGCATTTCTCTTTCTGTCACCTGGGAGATGCATCTGTAATTGATGCTGAAATGCATTTTCAATTTTGCCTACAATCCAAAAAGAAATTGTATTTACAAGGTCATTTTCAAGTTCTGGTTATGTTCATTTTTCAATCATTCCTTTTCTGTGAGAAAGTAAAGAATTATCTTTATGGGTATGCCTAACAGCAACTAGAAAAACTTCACAAAACTAAGGAAGTTTAATAATAAGAAAAGTTGATGACAATGTCTAATATTAGGCTTTTAAAATACTTGGTCGTTTGGCACTATTTGCAGATTTATGATTAAAGAACATATTCTATTTAACTGTAGTCAATTGAGCTTCATAGAAATTCTTGTTGACTTGGTAGCATAACCTAATTTTAAATATATTATTCTATAACTTACTTGGAGAAATTTTGCATCTGATGAAATACAGAGATTTCTCTGATTAAACCAAATACTATGAGTTAAATTTCATGCCAAGAATATCATATGGTATTATATCTTCTCTATTAAAAAAAATTAAACGTTTCTATTTTGGAAGAAGAATTTGTTATAAATTCTTGAAACCTGAAACTGGTTTAACTTCTGGATCACAGTTGGGACATTGGTGCATTTTCCCGATTTCTGTCTTTATCAGTGTATTGGTACAAGTGTTTCTTTAATAAATCTGCTTTGAAACACAGAAGACGCCTGCTGTTTAAAAGCTGGTGAAAGGTGATTGCTAGCCTGGAAGTAAAAAAGACTAGTTTCATTTTAAAAAACAAGACCCTTTTCAGTTTGACTGAAATGCATTAAGCAGGACAGAGAGACTATCTCTTATAATTGTCAGCAGATTGGCAATCTGACATATAATTCTGGCAAACCTGTACTTAATTGCTAAAATATGACTTCCAAGCAACTACAAGTATGTTCTGGCAATGTCAAGTTATCCCAAACCACATGACTTGACTTCAGCTTTAGAATTAAAATTGAAGATTTATCCCAGGTTGAAGCTGCACCTCATGCATTCCGCAAGAACCCTGAAGACTGCAGACAGGAAAACGGGATATCGTTAAAGCATTGCAGTGCCCCAGGGGTCAATGTCAGATACAATCTAATTTAACATCTTTATTAAGGATCTCGAAGAGGGAGTAAGCCACATATTAATGAAATGTGCAAATGATATTAAACTGGGAGCTGGTGTAACCACCAGTAAGGACAAAGAAATAATAGAAATGCACCAAAAGAGGTTAAAACTATGAACAGAAAATTATTACATGAAAATCACCTTCCTGGGATTGATCGTTTTGGAGATGAGCATTGGGAGTCAGAAATCTCAAAGTTTGGGGGCTGCATCCATCTGGGAACCAAGAAGAAGGAAAAGAGGGCAACCCTTAGCCAATATCTAATTTAGACACCAAAGTAAACACTTTACATTACATTATGTAAATGTGTGCAAGCTTTAAAATCAGAAATATCTCCAAATCTGAAAACTTACATACAAGCCAACTCAAATGCAGTAGCTTAACTAAATACAACACTAACCTATTAAAACAGACATGTGCATGAACATTATTGATGTGCAAAATATATGAACTTGCATGAAGTGAAACAAAAGGCAGAGCATACAACCTGTGCATGCCAGTAGCACATCAAATACACGGATGCTCATTAAACAAAATCCAGAGTTCTCCACCTGGGAACTGCCTTTCAAACATACCTTAATTTGAAAAAACAAATGTCTTTAAAAAAAAAAAACAGTGAAAACAATTTAGAAGCCCTGAACCTTTAGTCTCTTCTATTTCCCCATGCCTATCTATCTCACACCCAAAAGAACTTCTGAGATGACTCTAAAAGTGACTCTGCCAAAGCTGTTTCTAAATAAGATGCCCTTCAGGCAGCATCTGACAACCTTCCAGGCTACAAGCAGGGGCCTCCTGATTGCTCATAACTTCTTAAGACTGTTTTCTCCTCCCTTTCACCTCCACTTCTACTCCCGTGTCAACAACTTTGGTAACTTGTTCAAAAAAAAAAAAAAAAAAAAGTTAAACCAGCAAACACCTTACAGTTTAGAGCTTCTGCCCTCTTGCACGTGATGTTCTCTCTAGCCTGCTGTTAGTTGAACTACACATATTGTCACAAAGCAAAGGGCAGGAAAAACAGATATCACCTAACAATGGCGTCCCTGGAATATGTGAATTCGTCCCTTTTCTTTGATGCTTACTTAAAGGTAGTTTGTTTCCACTTGTCTTCTACTACCTGCCATGATCCTTTGCCAGATTGCATGGTCCAGGAGGGAAAAGGTACAAGGAAAATTTCCTGGTGCCCCAGATGTACCAAAGAGGGAACCCATTAATCATGAGAATCCACAACAGTGGTTCCTTCCAAATAGCAAGATTCATAGTAAACCAGTTCACCAGATATAGGTGAACCCAAAGAATTTAAGATGCTGAAGTGCTAAAGTGGCTAAAAGTAAAATTTTATTCATGCTTCTTATTAAGAACCTTAAGTGAAAATCACGCAACTGTGTGATTAACTGCCTCTGTATCAAGGAATCACTGCCTCTGTGTAATTCAGATGCCTTGGTTGGTGACCAGGAGGCCATGGAATAGGGCAATGGGCACAAGAAGGAAGAGCACAGACATCAAGTAGGGATTGCAGCTAGTAGGAATGAACATGTTGAAAGCCTTCCAAAGACAGCCTCACCAATGAGAATGGGAGCTATTTTAAATATACTAGAAGGAATTACTAGGAATGGGAGAATAAAATTTAAGGAGAAAAGAAGCGAGCTAAATCTTGAGAATTTTATTATAGTTTAGCCTTTTCATGGACTTAAGACACTTAAGTACATACTGAAAGATAGTTTCATAGATGATTCTTAAGAAATAATGAATTGGAATGTGCTCCTCCACATGCAGCGTACCACATGCAGGGTTACCTGAGTCCATTTACAAAGCAGGATTTCTATGGAAACTCCCCACAACATTACACACCCTGAATTTCACCACGCCCTAACCAAAGTTTTTCCCAAAATTAGAAAAATGTTTCCTTATAGTCATTTTTCATTCTTTTTCTTAATATGTAATTAGAAAACACATTAGAAAACCAACTATGGAAATTTTTTAGTACTTACTAATGTGATAAAATAGGATACTTTTCTTTTTAAAGGCAATTCCATTTACCTCTTTTTCTGAATGCATATGAAATAAAAAAAGTTATTAATGTCACAATATATGGAAGGTTTTTAGTGTTTGCTCCTTCTAGATGGTGGAAGTATAGAAAAAAGGACTTCATCCATACTATTAAAAAGTTCAAATTAGGTGAGGGACACTAACCAATAAATGGTTTCATACTGTGGGCCATATTTAAACCATACCATTTACAATACCAGTAGGTCTTCCAGTAATGTCACAAAGAATAAATTTGGTTTTCTGTTTTTAAGACACATGTTTCTTAAGCGCAAATATGTTCTTTTTTTTTCAAAGAAAAAAAATATTATCTTCAAAGAGTACTAGCAAAGACCTCTGTGAAATATATTGTAAACTGATATCTGGTTCCCCTTTTGTGGATTCATGGAAGGATTATAATTCTCATCCCCTTGAAATTAGACATGACCATGTGACTTGCTTTGGCTAATGAAATATGAGTAGACACAAAGAGTGGAAGTTCTTGGAAGCTTTTAATTGCCATACTTAAATTCTTTCTTACTCTGTTTTGGCAGTCACTAAAATATATGTTGATGAGAAGGTGAATTTCTCAACTGTCCCCTAGAGGACAGCACTCTGGAAAGTTATTCAGCTCTGCAATTAACTATGCATGAATCAGAATTAAATCTTTATTATTAGCTACTAACACCTAGAGGTGTTTCTTACTGCAGCTTAACCTTACCTATCCTAACTGATACACTCATTATATTTAAGCACAAATAAGATACAAGGCAAATATTACTCAGAAAATATATTCAGCCTAAATAAATTAATCACCAAGCAAATACATCAAAAAGTGTTTATTGCATATCAAAACTATATCAAATTATTTAACAAGTCATGTGTCAGGATTTGAATTTTGCAGAATATTTTGAATTTTTGACTTCCCAGCTCATTGCTCTCCAAGAATAATGAAGATAAAGAGATGTGATATAGAGTAGCTGTCATTCTGGCACCAAGTGCACCTACTTCTTCCACCCTACATATAGTTTGTGGATCTGCATCCATTCATACCTAAAAAATGTTTGAAGAGCCTCTAATATAGCAAAGAGATTTTTTTTAATTTTCTCTGTCAGAAGCTTAAAAGAGATTTTGACAAGAAAAAAATACAAGTGATCAGGAAACCATTCTTAAATTGACTCTATAGTTATAATCATGGGTAAAAATAAAAATAAATATGTCTGATCACAGAATAGTTAATCACGTGAAATTAAAATGAACCCTCTTTGGCATTGAAAATCATTCTCTTGTATCTAATTTGAAGAGATACTTAACAAATAGTATAACAAAGGCTTACTTTATATTATAATAAGTAATTGGCATAGACTTAACCATTTTGCCTGATAGATTTCAAAGCAGAAGAGTGACAGTCATTCACTGTACTATCATTGAAAATCTGTGTTATAGATCATTTTGTGTTTTCTTTAAAAAGCAGTTGTATGCTCTTAAACTAAGCAAACATACTAGCTGTGAAAGTGCATTGTTATAGCTGTTTTCTTGACGTTTCACCTGTAGAACTGTGAAACAACATTGGCTCTCTAGCACATAAAACTACTGCAGAGAAGGACCCGGTGACTGGTTTGGACTTTGTGTTAGAGAACTATTTTCCTACTTTCTGGACTTACTTTTTCTTTATGTCCAAACCTTCTAATACTTGACCACCAAAGCTAACTTTTTAAATGTCACTGATTCTCCTTTATCCACAAGGATTGTTTCAATAACACTGCTCCAGTTGATGCCTGAAACCAAGGAGAGTACCGGGACTTATGTATTCTGTTTTTATGTATATACATACTTATGATAAAGGTTAATTTGTAAATTAGGTACAGTAAGACATCAACAAAAATAACTAATAATACAATTAAAAATAGCAATAAATTGTAATAAAAGTTATGCAAGTCTCTCCCTCTCTCAGAATATCTCATTATTTATGTTTCTTCTTGTGATGATGTGAGATGATATTTAAAGGAAGTATCTTGTGGTTTATTTTTTGCATGTCCAAGTTGCCAGCATCACTTTTCTTGTACTTATTAAATAAAATGAGGATTACTTGTACACAAGCACAGCAATGTCATGACAGTTGATCTAATAACCAAGATGTTCAGTGAGTAACTAACAGGCAGGTAGTGCATACAGCTTGGATACTACAGGCAAAGAGGTAATTCATGTCCCTCATGGGACAGAGCAGGATGATGCAAGATTTCATCATATTTCTCAGAAAGGCATGAAACTTAAAGCTTATGATTGTTTCTTTCTGGAAATTTCCATTTACTATTTTCAGACTATGTTTGACTGTAGAAAACTGAAGCCACAGAAAGTAGAACTTCAGATAAGGGAGGACTACTTTAAAGATGACTGTATTATTTATACTTGAATGACTAATACTTGAATTTTCTGAAATACTTCTCAATCGCTGTGTGCATAAAGTTCAAAGTTCTTCACCCACTTCTTTTCTAAAAATCCCTTTGCTCCCACCATGCCAAATGGATCTCACCCCCCAGATTTATCATGCTCTTTCATATCTCTTTGAGATATGTTTCCCCATTTTCTTATTTCTATTTGCTTGATGGTGGACTCATTACTCAAGAAAGAGCTCACTTATACGATACTGCTGGTAAAACCCAAATTACTTGTTTCTTTTCATTTCTTTTTTTTTTTCTGGACAAATTCAATCTCTCCCATAGCAAAGAATGTATTTTACTTGATTTTCCATCTTGTCCTCCCCTACTCAGTAGCTCAACTGTCTGGCATATAATTATGGGTAAATATTTAATGAGGGAATGAATGAATGAATGAATGAATGAATAAAAAAAGAATCAGGTCTAGATTCAGCTGATGACTTGTCCAATGACCTGCTGTGCAACCTTGGCCAGGTCATTTCACCTGTCTGTGTTCCAGATTTCCTGATATAAGAATAGGGGATAGTAATTGCAGCCTGCCATAGAGGGATGCTGTGAGGATTAATGAAATAATTTTTATAAAGCAGTTTGAGCTCCCTGGAAGAAAGGCACTACATAAGAACAAAGTGTTATTATAATTATTATGTAGCACCTTTCATCTGAGAATCTCAAAGCACTTCACCAAACATTAACTCATTAATCTTCCCAACACTCCTGCAGGAGAATTTTATTATTTCCATTTCAGAAAAGGGGAAAATTGAAGACAGCAAAAGGTTAAATGCCCAGTCCATAATGCCATCCTTTTTGAATGCCAAATCCAAGAGCAAGTTTCAGGACTCACAGCTCAGACAGCTCTTTGAACCTGAGGCACTGTATACAGAGAAAGCCATTGAGCTGCCCAAGCTGGCTGGCAAAGATCCAGTTGGAATGAGGGACCAGATTAATACCTTCCATAGAAGAAGGGGTTGGATGGGGCAGCAGGGCGATGACCACAATCCTTCCCTCAACTGTAACATTGAGAAGAAAATGTAAGCAACCCCTGCAATCAATCGCTCACCCTCCTCCAACGACTTTGGTTCAAATCTTTTCATCAGCCCTCTTTGAACTTGACACCTTTCTGGGATGTCTCTGTCTCTCAGCCAGAAAATGTCTCATCACCTCTGAATACAAAGGTAGCAGTTTAGCAACCAAAGAAATAATCCTAAAATAAAGCATTCAAAGGAGCTTTCCCCTCCTAATACTGTTTTTCCTGCTGAATCCCACGAATGTTAGCTGAGACAGGTGGTACTAATCCGCCTTCTAAGAGGAAAAGGAAGAATGTTAGCTATTCTGCAATACTTGATGGAGGTGGGGGTGCTATAGTTTGGATTTCATCAGGAACATAGAGGGAAGTGTAGCCATTTCTATTTATAGTCAACCAGAAAGCAACATTTGTGCTTTTCTCACAAATGTTAAATTCGTACTTCCTGGAGGTTGTGGGCAAGATTACTGGACCAAGAATATGGGCCAATTTGTAATAAACATAGACAACATGTATGGAAATGACAGCATTGTGTCTGGAGGTCAGGTGAATTAGCAATCATCATTGTAATGATGATTCAGTCACAACACCCACTTCCAGGGGAAATACAACATGTCATCCTGATATTCAATCCAGAAGAGGATAGTGAGTTGATTATGATCAGCTTCTAACTCTCAGCTCCTCTGAAACAAAGATCAGAATGCCTCTTAACTTCTACATACTTATGACTTTTTTCTTCACCCCGTACATTAGCAAGCCCAGTCCTCTGAGATTAATCACTTATAAAATGATCACCATAAAAAAATAAAATCCCTGGCCTGCTCTCTTTGACCACAGTCATCTTTACATTTTGAACTTCCCCATACCTCCTTGGAAACCAACTAGAGTTATGGAAAGACAATATGCTTTGGAACCAAACCCATCTGATAGTTAATCCTAGCATCTGCCACTTTTCATTTTGTGACCTTAGGCAAGCTTCTGAACTTCTCTGAGCCTTCTTTTGTAGGCTGTAAAATAAGGATTACAAGTCTATTTTGGAAGTGTTTGAGAGAGAATGCATTTGCACCCAGTAGTTTGCAGCAAAAGTACATGCCCTTGACTGACAGGACCTCCAAACACCCAGCAGAATATTAAGTCTAAATTCATGTAGCAAGCACCAGAAGATGAGCTACATAGACAGAGCCAGGACCGCCATTTCAGAGGATGTCTCAGAAGCAGAAATTAGGCCCAGGGGAGTCAATGACAATGAAAATCCAACAGATAGGACTAAGCAGGGTTCAAGAGAAGGTAGTGAAAGTGTAGCAGGCAGTAATTGGTCAGAAGGATCTGGAAAGAAGGGCCAGAAATCATCACAGGGGTCAGAGTTTCATGATGCCTAGAGGAAACTGAGATATGGGGGAATCAAGGTATCCAAGAATTTGGCTAAAAATTAGGGCATGAAGCCAGTCTCTCTCTCTCTCTCTCTCTCTCTCTCTCTCTCTCTCTCTCTCTCTCTCTCAAGCTAAGGGTAAAATCCAAGGCCTTACACATGGTAGGTAAACACTCTTAACATTGAGCTACATCCCCAGCTTTTAAGCCCATATTTAAGCAAGAGTATCTGTCTCAGGGTGACCCCAAGCAACCAGATGAAGAGAACATACAAAAAACCACCTCTATATGGCTCCCTCCTCTCTACCACTCAACCTCTCAACTATATGTCAGGTCACAGTTCTGAGCCCTCTTGGATTTGTTTTTTGCTCCTCCTCTCTTTTATGAATTTGGATTTTGAACTTGAAATGCTTCATCTATTTCTGATGATTAGATTAACAAATGCTCCAAGGCACCATAGATAGATAGTCCTCAGTCATCAAGGTCACCCAAATTCCCAGGGCACAGCTGGTCCCTTTCCCAAAACCTTCCACTTTATGTGGGAAAGAGTAGACAAGAACATGGATGAATAACTCATGTAAACCCCGCTGCCAAGAACAAGAGAAAGCAAAAATATGTATGAGAAATCACTCCCATTCCTCCTGGTGGATCAAGCTGCACATTCTGGAAAGAGCTGAACCTGCGCATGGGAGGTGATTCCCTCCCTTCACTGTGGAGACTGGTAGATGGTGACTCCTTCAACACCCCACTGGGGACCTCCTCTGGCCTTGCAGCTTCAGATACTATCACTGAACGGATTGCTCCCTGCCATGCTTTGAATAAGTGTCCTCCAAAACTCTATGTGTTATAGGCTTGGTGTCCAGCCTATGGCATTACTGGGAGGTGGTGGAACACTGAAGAACTGTGGCCTAGTGAAGGTCTTCTGATCATGAAGGGAGGGCTTTTGAAGGGAATATAAGACCCCCAGTTTCTTCCTTTCATTCATGTCCCAGCCATGAGTGAATGATTTTTCTATACTCTATTGCCATGATCAACTATCTTGCCACAGGTCCAAAAGCAAGAAACTCAACCAATCCTGGACTGAAACTCCAAAGTTGTGAACCAAAATAAAAAATTTCTTTTTAAAAGGTGCTTATCTCAGGGTTTTGTTATAGTATCAGGAAACTGACGAACATACTTCTCAAATATTCACTTCCCACTTGTGGCTTTTCTCTAGAGGTTCAGGCTACATTTTAGAAGAATGGCAGTTGTGTACAATTAAAGATCCAATGAACATCTCAAACCCATTATTCTCATGATCCGCCTTTATTAGTGGCTTGAAATATTTCCTGCATATGAGGCTCAAGAAGATGCTTTGTTCTTCCATGCTGGGGACTAAGTATGTTCCCAGCCAGATCACTAGGCTAGAGTGTAACTATGCATTAATAATGCTGGAAGATCTAGAGTCCTAGATCTCTACCAGAAACACTTCTGCAGCCTGTGCAATAAGGGCCAGCATCTTCATTTAAAGATCAGATGGAACCAAACCTCAGTGTTATCTACAAAGATCAGAGTCCATTTTCATGAATCTGGACAAGGTGCCTTAGGCATCCCCTGCACACAGTCTGAGTGAATTAGAAGTTACTTAATAAAGCAGAAACGGCTTTAGGACACAAACTTGGTTTAACACTCACTTTCTAGCCACAGAGAAGAAACGAGAGCTTCTATGAAAAAAACAAGCTCAGTTATAGGCAAGGAACAAAAAGTTTCAGTAGAAAATCTAACTTTTTTTAAAAAATATTTTTAGTTGTAGATGGACACAATACCTTTATTTATTTATATATTTTTATGTGGTGCTGAGGATCGAACCCAGTGCCTCACATGTGCCAGGCAAATGCTCTACCACTGAGCTATAACCTCACTTACAGTCACTGTCTGCATACATCTCACAGAGTCCAGCACACATCAAGTAATTAAATATTTACTGAATGAAAGATTCCCTCTTTGGTTTTAGATCCAGCCTCTGCTTCTCTGGGGTGTTTTGTTTCCTGTGAGATTTTGCTCTTTGGTTTGTTTCCTCCCTCTCACCCCCACTATTTAGAATCCTAAGCAGCACTTGACTGTCCAAGTGGAAAATGCATTTCACCCAGTGACCCAATACTATGAACCAGTCAGCATTGTGCAAGCACTTCCTTAAAGGTTGGGTCCTCTGAAGCACCTTGTGTCTCAACACAGAATCCAGGTGAATCCAGTCAAACCTATCCCAGATGGGTTTGCCAACAGAGAGTGGTGACAATAATCACTTCCATTTATCTGCCTTTTACAATGGGCCAGGCACTGTGCTAAACCCTTCACAGACTCTAATCTTCACAGAGCAAGCAGGAAGACCATATAATCCCCCTCTCAGTGGAGAGGCTAATCACTCAATGAATAAGTAGCAGAGCTGGGCTCTAAACACCAGTCCGTCAGCTTCCCACCTGGGGCTTGTCCCACCATACGGCCCACCCCCAACAAGTGAATAGTCCCTATTGGTGTGCACCTTGGTGGGATCTTTGCCAGTGGTTCCCACCTTCTCTCAAACTTCATTTCCTATTCACACTTAGAAGAAGATACATTTTTCCATTTGCAGTTTACAAGCACTTGAAGTGGAAAAGTCTATACAATCAAAAAGAGTAATGAAAGAAGGAGCCCTCCTTGCCTAGACAGAGGAAGTCCATGGAAAAAAAAATCCATAGTTTTTAACTTTCAAATTGGCTTCCTAAACATGAAATTTACTCAACCAGAATGAACATGTCAAAATAGAGAAATCTCCATAGCCCAGATACAGAGACTCAAAATGTCATTGAAAATTAAGATGTTTCTGAATGAAATGACTCCTCTGGTAAGTTATGTCTGAACATGACCACTGGAATTTCAGGACTGACTAGAGGGAGATAAAAAATGTAAATGAGCTTTGCCTCGAGGACCCCAGGCTGCAGGGCTTTCTGAGGAGCGTGATTCAAAGCTGAACCAGCTATGGTTTCATCCCAAGTAAATTAACCTTGCATTAAGGGCCAAACTTCTTATTAATGCCAAAAAGTGCCCCCAGATGCTTCTGTGACTCAGCCATTTCCAAAGCGTGTGATTTTATTCAGGGGAAAAATAAAATGTTCTCTAACATTTCGCCTTAACAAAACATGACTAGGTTAATTAGCATGTTCTTCACCGCTGCTCTTTTTAGATTGACAAATTTCTTTTGAAAATTGAGAAAAGGAACAATTACTTGAGCGTCCAGACCCTGCAATTCCTGTGCACTCTACAACTTCGATAGCCCTTTCAAATTCTCCCTTCCACATATGGACAATTTTAATTGAACCTTAGAACACTCCATCTCTCTCCTGCCTTCTGTTCCAAAAGATAGAAAGGAGGCTGCAAATCCAGGTTTCTTCAAAGAAATGGCTGGTGTCAGAAATGGAAAATCCACTGCTATGTCCCAGGTTTTCAGTTTAGAACCATAGTTTTAATTTAGATTTGTATACTTTTAAATTTAGTTTAGGTCTAGATTTTTGCAACAGACACCCAGCAATGCTGATGTCACTACCAAAGGATTGGCAATATGCCAAGAGGCAAGATCACTCTATACCCAGGACCTAAGGAATCCAGGGAGAAAGCTAGCTAGAGCAAGAGGTGGGGAAGAGCAGTGAATTCTTAGTTAACACAAGACAATGAAGACAAAAGTCCAAATTGCAAAGTGAGCTGGACAGGAGGGCTTCTTCTGTGATTCTGTCTAAGACAGAGCCTGGAGGCACTAAGAGCTTCTCATCTGTTGGATCTCATACCATTGCATGCATGGCAATCATTTGTTTAATCGTCTACATTCCTTCCTAAAAATGCCGGAAAGAAATAGATCATACCCTTCACTAGCACATCCCCAATACATAGTAGCATCATAGTACTCACCAAATGGTAGTCACACAAAATAATTTTTGAATATTGGATGTCAAATAATCGATGACCTAGTTTTGTCTTCTGGCCTTCTATAAATATTTGTCGAGTTGCCTTCCAATGGCAGGCCCAGTGTGAATTCTAATGAGGCTGGCCACACTGTGTCGCCAAGCTTTAGTTGTAGACCAAGTGATCCAGAATTCGAGATAGTAGACTCAGCTTTAAGACACAGGCAGAAACAGTAGGAAACCATCAGATAATAGGCAAGAAAGGTAGCCACACAGTGAGGATGGAAGAGATGAGGCATGGGTTCTCAGAGAGACGCAAGCCTCTAAGCTTCTCCCGATTCTCTGCTCTGGTTTTGTTCCTGCAAAGAGAGTGGCCAATGGGTGCTGCAGGGTGAGATTGGGTTCCAACAGGTGTTTAAGATTCTTGATTGTGCTGGGTGTGGCAATGAATGCCTGTTATCTCAGTGGCTGGGGAGGCTGAGGAAGGAGGATTACAAGTTCAAAGCCAGCCTCAACAACTTAGCAAGGCCCTATCTCAAATTATATTTAATGATGCTTTATTATCACACATAACCTTCCCATGTAATCATTCAAAGAAATGGCTGGATATCAATCAAAATAGTTTCAGGAGTGATATAGAACAGGAATTTGTAACTTCACTGAGAAAATGAGCATCTTGGTGAGCAATCATGATTTCTTCCTTCTGTTCTATGAGCTTAATCTTAAAACTATGTGGTTGCTACACATGGTTTGAATGGAATAAGGCATGTAAGAGAAAAATATAATAAAACTGACTCTTTAAATCAGCGGTTCTCAACATGTGGTTCCAGGACCAGAAACATCAGCATCACCTGAACACTTATTAAAAATGCAGATTCTTTAGTCACCCCCAAATTGCTGCTAAATTAGGGATTCTGAGGTTGTCCTAGCAACCTTTAATTTTATTTTGAAATTTTTAACTTTAATGGAAACATAATAATTGTACATCGTTCTAGGACACAGTGTGATAATTCAATACAAATACACAATATGTAAAGACCAAAGAAGAGTAGTTGGTATTTCTATTTCCTTATCATATCTTTATCTTTGGGGACTTTGACTTCTTCTCTTCTTGTTCTTTAGGAAACACATAAAAGGTTGCTGTGAACCATAGTCATCCTGCTGTGCTATAGAACACTAGAACCTATTCCTCCTCTCTAACTGGATTTTGGTGGCTGTTATCCAGTCTGCCTCTGTCCCTTCTCGCCACTACCCATCTTAACCTCCAGTAAGCGCTCTTTTACTCTTTTCTTTGAGGTCAGCTTTTCAGATTCCGTATGAGTGAGAGCACAGGGTGCCACCTGTGTTTTAGAGCCACTAAGTATTTATTTATGTTCCACTACTGCTACTCAGCTTTGTGATGCTGCTGAGATGTATATGGGAAAAAAGAAGCTAAGGCAGGCACCACCCTCAAATTTAGTGTGAAACCAACCATCCCAAGGTGGATAGAGAAAAAAGTTTACTTATTGTTTCTGTCACAAGGAATGTTTTCACAATCATTTGGAAATATTTCACACACCATCATAAATAAAATGCTTAGGATTTTATCAAAAGAATGTTGACTTTCTATTTTCTGTCTCCTGAAGTCAATGTGGCATCAAAAACTCTGAGAGTGGCTGAGTGGGAAGGAAAAAAAAAATCCTATTTGAAAGGAAATTTCTCTTTTGCATCTTATTACACAAGCCACAGATGATCAAAAGCATTTTGCTCTAAAGTTGTCATATTGATATTATTAATGAGGAAACCAAAAGTAAGGGAAATGACTTAGAATAGACATAAACTTTATTATTTTTCAAGTTCTTTATTCAAAAGTTACCTGCACTTGATGGGACTTCTGATATTTATTGTTTTATAAACATTTTAATTACCCATTCCAAATAATAAACTTGCTGGCTGTGGGAACACATATAAAAAACAAAACTTGTTTTAAGTTAAAAGTTCGAAGATACAAATTTTAATAACCAACAACACCCACAATCCTCCATCAAAGCCAAAAAAATCAAGCTAAGTTCTCTGGAGATTTTGTGCTAAAATACAAGAATATGATAAAAAGACATTTTAAAAAGTAAATTTTGCGGGAAGGAGGAGGAATAGAAGTCCATTGGACTAGACAAAGAGGAAGGAAGAGAAGGGAGGAGCATGGGAATTGAAAAGACACTAGAATGCATTGGACATAACTTTTCTGTGTTCATATGTGAATACATGACCAGCATAAACCCACATCATGTACAAACCACAAGAATGGAATCCCTAATTAAAATAAGTCATACTCCATGGATATATGTCAAAATATACTGTCATGTACATCTAAAAAGTACAAGTTTTAAGAATTTTGTAAATATGCACACGGTTTTATTTTTATGTATATGTTTTGACTGTGATTATTATCATATATTAATTGTACAAAAATGCTTTCTCTTGTGGTAGTCCCTGTGGCCATGAAGTCACCCAGGACCATTGCCCAGGATTAGCCATGCTGGTTACAGGCCCAGGATGCACAAGACACAATGGTAAGTAACCACTTCTTGCTTTCATCAGGCTTCGTGCTAAAATTATTCATCCTGATGCCTTCATCCTAAAGTTGTTCTGAGGTCCTACAATTCTCAAAAACGTCTAGTGAGGACCACTTATTTTATATTCATCATGATCCATTAATATGGCACATTATGCTAGAATGTTCACGTTTAAAAACACATCACTGAAATGAGGCACAGGCAAAATCAACTGGTGCTAGTATCTCTAATGCAACAGGTGCTAATGGGAAAATAATGATGGCTACAAATTAAACAGCTGGTGCTATGCCTGCTTTTCCTCCCCCTTTAATGTGAATATAAACAGATCTATGCTATGTATAGATTCATATCTAGTCCGATGAGATCTATAGAAAACTGTCCTTTTTAGCATCTATAAACATTTGTTTACATTCCTGGATTTGAAAAGCTCTTCATTTCATCTTTCCTAATTTCCATTCATTATTTCTTATCATATAAATCCATCTTTAAAAGGGTGGCACAGGTGGCTGAAGAGTCAAAAAATTCAGCACATTTGGAAGCTAATTTAGCTGAATTAATTTCTACCAGTAGTTCTATCAGTCTGCTCTTGCTGAAGAATGATTCTATAAAGCTACTGAAACGCAGTTTTGTTTTTGAGGCCAGCCACCAAATTTTCATTGCTCATCTGGTATAGGTAATATTATATTGGTTTCTGTCTCTGCTAATGACTTATCAATCGGGATAATAGAGGAGCCAATTATTTTATCCCTTAACTGGACTCAATTGATGAATTAATAGAAAACTATGGACTCCTCTAAGAAAATGAATACAAGGAATTCTTTCTCATTTGGAATTTGAGAAATGAAAGCCTGCTGTTGACTGGGTTCTTTTGTCAGCTAACACTTTCTGTGTCGTATAAGGCGGTGTGAGATTGTAAGTTATCCTAAGAATTTAATGTGTCTTCCCATGTCAGAAGAGGAAAAAAAAAAAGATAGTATCATGCCCTGGATTGACCAGTTGTTTCTTCCAATTGACAGAAATAATCAGGTGTTCCAGAATTGTATTGTCTGAATTGTCTAGGCAACTCATTTGAACCAGTAGAATCAGAAAACTAAACTCACAAGCCTTGCTCAAGCAATTTAAATAGCTGATAAACTTCACATCTACAAGAAATGTGCCTGAGTAAAACAAATTATGGAGTTGTGAAAATGTTACAATGATCTAAATGTCAAAATGGGGGATTAGTTGAATAAAATACAATCAGCCATAAAATAAAATACTAAACATATTTACTTTAATTATTACAGCAAAGATGACAAGGAAAGATATTTGTAATATATTTAAAGTTAGAAAGCAGATTATATTACCATGTTTCAATATGACTCATCATGTCTTTGAAAAATGTGTGGTGTATTCATATGTGCTCCCCAAAATGTTAGAATGAGCTCAGTAATTCATCATATTTTCCTTTTATTCACTTCATTTTTCTAATATTTCTTCACTGATTATGTGTGGCTAAGTAACAAGAATAAGATAATAAAGATTAGTTTGATATTTTTAATGAGGTGCATTTTTAAGGACATGATAATTAAAATTTTTGACAAAGCCAAAGAAGTCATCCCTAAGAATGATCATTAAGAGGGTCTGTTCTTTCTCAGGAGTCAAGCTTCATGTGTGAGACATTTCCTACATATTTGGCATTTTGCTGGATTTTATCCTTGCAATGTTTGTTGCTTCTCTGTCTTGGCATTAAAACGATTCCTGTAGTTTTGGGATGTTTTCCTCATAGCTTCATGCTCTTCTTCAATGGGATGTCAGAATTGCTGCCCATGAGATTATAGTACTATCCAAGAGAAATATAGTCCTCAATAAGGTAAAGTCCTAAACATTTGTTATTAAGTTGTTGACTTTAATCTCATAATGTGTTTTCACACTTTAAAAAAAATACCCATAATTGTGGGGTTTCAAGATCCATAACCCATACACAGCTTGGAGACTATGATTGTTCAAACTGAAACTTAGCGCATAGTACAGGTTTTCAGGAAACTGTATTAAGCAGCCAGAAATGAGGGTCTTCTCTTCTTTTTCTCCTCCCACTTTCTTTCCTCTTTATAATTAACACTTGGGAGAGTGACCTCCTGATCCCTGGCCTCTTTCATCATTTAATAATGCTGGGGGAGAAGAGTGAGAAGAATGGAGACTTACTTAGAAAGAGTGTCCTGGGTTAAACTCCCTAAGCAAAAGGGAGGGCTCCAAGGCCCCTGAGATATCCAGTCTGGACCACCAGGCATATCTTGATGCTGGACCAGAAGCCAGGACTCTTCTCCCTAACTCAGTCCCTCCGCAGCAGGGTGACTTGAAGTCTCAGCTTCCTGAGGCCCACCATGGAGTGCACTGTGGCCCTGTGCCACCTTTCTCTTGGTCTCTTTGCATGAATGTAGCAGGCAGCCCTCTGAAACTCCTAGGATTAACACTGTTCACAAAGCAGAATAAGAATAACAAAAACAGCAATAATGCCTGGTTTTACTTACTTACAGTTCTATAGGTTACAAAGCATTTTATAGACATAAACTCACTTATCTTAGGCACAGAAGTTATGCAAGATTTCTGATGATTGTCAGTTTTAGAAGCAAAAACACCACAGGTGTGTGAAAGGTAAATCTTACTGTGTGCAGTCCTTTGTGTCTTCAACAATCCATTTCCAAAGTAAGGCATCTTCAGACTTCTTTTAGCATTTTATCCAAGCACATGGGCTCTGCTGAGCAGGCTGGTGCAGGAATGAAGACAAAAAAGAAACCCAGAATGTTCTGATGATGCTTCTAGGACTGGGAATAAGAGATGAAGAAGAGGGAAGACCAGGAACAGTCCTAGTTAAGCCACTTTCTTCCCATAGGCAGACTTTCCAGAAGCAAAATCTAATGGAAGGAGCATTATAAACATCTACTTGGGGATGACTGAAGATACTCCCTTATTGCATAGATCCTATAACTATTTAATGACTGAATCTAGATTCCCTGTGTGTCCAAGGTGCTAGTGTCTCATTAATAATGTTGGAAGTGTGTTGACTGCAACCATAAATTGGTTCTTATCATGTTAGAGTAAGTCTTAGTAATTCTCCCAGCACTTAAAAAAATGAGGGTTATTCAAAATCTGGTTTAAGAAGTGGAACTCCAAACAATTATGTGCACAAAGGGACATTCAGTTACGGGCAAACAAGGAATGCAGAAGTGCTCCAGAAGGTTCAACAAAGGCAACTAGGGTGTTTGTTAAAGATGTACAGTACAAATGGAAAACAAAATTGGAATAGTAGTCTAGAAAGTTGCCTCAAATTTCTACATCCATGTGCTTAGAGTAACTATTGCATGTGTACTACTTTGGTTGTATCTAAAGTTGGAGAAGACAAAAACAAAATTTATCTGAAGTATCCTAGATGAGCTTCTCAAAGTGTGCCAGAAGAATAGACTGCAGCACTCATCAAACAACACCTGGGACTCATCTCACACCTTCAGAGTCAAACTCTCTCTGAGGGACGTACCCAAAACCCATGTCCCTAACAAGCATCCTAAGTAAATTTAACATGGACCAAAAATTGAGAAACAGTATACATGCCATCATTATCAAATGATGACACCTTGTCCTATATTATTAATTTATAGGTTTGTCTTATTTATATTAAGTGTGAAATTGTATTGACTATTCTGAGAACTATTCTAGACACTTCTGTGCCTTATCATTTTTTTTCTTGAAATTCTAACTATAGCAAAGACATATTCTTTGGAAACCTTTAATGAAACTTTCTTATTCTTTACTTTTTTATTATAAGGAATAGCAAATATATAGAAATCAGTTGGTAAGAATATGTTAAATACTCCTGTTCCAATCTAGTGAGTTTCTATCACTAGGAATATTGTTTTCTTACAAGTTAAATTAAAAAACAAAATCATTGGGCATATTGATATCCTCAACATTATGCAATGAGACTTAAAACTTAACAAGTGTCAATGTCATATGGAAAATTATGTATAATTAGCGTAAATAGAGAACCATCTGATTAAAAATAATCTTTAGTTTTAAAAGTTTCATTAAGATATCACCCAGATACATGTTCATATATTTCACACATATGCACACATATATGGATATAGCTAATATTGGAATAATGGAATACTATGCCATCTTTTTTAATATTTATTTTTTAGTTGTAGATGGACACAATACCTTTATTTTATTTAGTTTTTCTGGTGCTGAGGATGGAACCCAGTGCCTCACATGTGCAATGCAAACACTTTACCACTGAGCTACAACCCCAGCCTGACTACTCAATCTTTAAAAAGGAAATCCTACCATTTGCCACAACAAGGATAAATTGGAAGATATTACATCAAATAAAACATATACACACAAAAAATACTGCATAAGTTTATTTATACTGTGAAATTCATAGAAACTAAACTCGTAAGCAGAGAGTAGAATGGCAGTTACCAGGGGGTGGTGAGTGGGGGAATGGGAGATTTGGGGCAAAGAATAGATAGTTACCCTTATGAGATGAATATGTTCTGAAGACCTAATTCATAGCATGGTGACTATACTTAATATTTTATTTAAACTTGCTGGTAGAGGTATAGCTCAGCGGTAGAGTGTGCTTAGCATGTGTGATGCCCAGAGTTCAATCCCTAGGACCAGAAACTTAAAAAAAAATTGCTAGGAGAGTTGATTTTTGTGTGTTCTCCCCATACAAAAATAGGTAACTGTGAGATGATGGATATGTTAATTAGCTTGATGGTGGTAATCATTTCACAATGTAATGCACATATCAAAATACCATGTTGTCAACTTAATCATTCAATTTTTATTTATTAGTTATACCTCAATATAGCTGGGGCAAAAAAAGAAAATATAGCTGAGTATACTTGTTTATAATTAAAGATGTATATTTTCTAACTTTAAAAATTCTCCTGATAAACAGGAAATAACTAAGAGAGAAGAAAGACTTAAAGTTAGTGGAGAGTGTCCAGTTTAGATCCTGATGAACAAGCACTATTGAAAGTACCAAAGCCCCAGCTGTCCAGAGCTTCCTGTCTCTAAACTTGCCACTGGACTCACAAAAACCTGGCATCAAGTCACTTCCATGCAGTTCCAAACCTGGCACCTCCAGTAGTCTCAATTTTTTTCTCCTGTTTCCCTGAACACACAGCTCCCAAATCATGTGTTGTAAAAGTGCTACTAATGATAACCCAGGGCTTTAAGTTGATCAAGTTTATCTTCTTCCTGTCACATCTACAAGAGCTGGATCCAAATGTGCTGTCTTCATCTTCTCTTTAAAACATCAGTCCTACAGGAATCACTAGGTTCATCAGTCAGAAACAAAGATGGAATCAATATGATTACCTGCTATTTAACAAACTGGCCAGAAAAACTGACCTCACCTAACTAAACTTTTTGAAAGGTGGCTCCATTCAGCTCGATAAAATGCTAAATTCAGATGTTGTGCAAAAGAAAACAGTGGTCTATAAACTTAACCAATATCTGACTTGCAAAATAATATTCCTTAAACAAGTGCCACCGATTAGGTCCTGTTATGTTGTTTATATGCATTATTAGACATTTTTAGCATAACCTGGATAGTCAGATATCACCCCAAAATTTAATGTTAACCATAAAACTAGGTCCAATCTGTTGGAGAATGTGCCCATATGTACCAAACTGGTAAGTAGAAAATCTGGGAGTGAAATCTACATCCATTTGTCACAAAAGGTTTTAAACTTTCCCGAACAGCTATATTTTACAAAAATGTTTAACACAGCCACACCACTTGCCATTTTTCTTTGTAATCAGTCAAAAATCTTTGCCTTTCTCTAGTTGCTTAAGCTTTATTCAAATGATTTATCTGTTCATCTGCTATGGTTTATATGTGGAAGTTTATTTTTTCTTACAATATTCCATTAACTAGTTCATCATATTTTTATTGAGTCCCTGTCATTTGTCACTGTGTGTACTTAAGGTGATTTTTTTTTATCCACCTGCTTATGAATACACATTTTCATTGAAAGGTTCTTGGTCCATTCGTCACGGTCATAAAAAATGAAGAGTAATTACTAGTAAATCATTGGTTTGCAAACTGTGGATCGTGGTCTCTTTTAGGGATATCAATTTCTTGGTTTGCATCTAGTATTTATTTTTAAAGTGAAATAGAATATGGTCGAAAATATACAGTATACATTTTGATAGTAAAATAAGCATTACTTTGGAAACTTCTGTCTCAGATATACATTGCTTTGCATTGGTGTTTAAAGGTGAAATCTATTTCTTAATGAGGGGTCTCAGTCAACATAGTTTGAAAAATACTTCCCTGCACTAAAACCTCTTGAGATTAGAGAGGAAAAAGAAAGAGAAATGAAAGACTACTATCTCCAAATGAGCATATTGCTGCCATTCAGTTGGGTGGGCTATTACCTCTAATTTTGAGAGAAAGTTCATTGCTTGTTGAGTCTGAGTACTGACTTTGAGAATTGTAAATGATGTTCTGATATTCTTAATGTGATTGTCTATCCTTCCATTTATCAATGCATTATCGGACAGTGGGCTGTCTAGATGGCATAATTCAGTGACTTTTTGCAAAGGAAAACAGTCTTTCATTATGATATACACATTTATTCCTTTCCAACACACTTTTCATCTTGTGGACATGCTCTTAGCACCTTGAATGTTAATTATTCACTTAGATGATACTGGATATTCCTGTGGGAAAAATATATTCTATGAGTAAATCTGGGGAAAAATAGTTGAGAAACATTCCTTTGCAGTATGATTTATGCAGATGGAATATCATATATTGGGGTCCAGATCAAATCCCATATTTGTTGTACTACCTCATGATTATCTCCAGATTCCATGACTCTAGACCTTTAGATGGTTAAATTATTCATGGAAGTGAATCTCTGAATTATGTTCAGTTATAATTTGGTGACCCATACAAATGTACTATGAAATATGGAGACAGTACCCGTCTTACACAATGTATATTAAAGGGATTTTATTGTACATCCATTAAAAAGTGGATTTGAAGTAAGAAAAATTCTTGCTTAGCTGGAATTGTGGTTAGGATGAGAAAGGATTTATAATAATAATAATATATAATAATAAATGAAACCAAAGTTTGAAGAGGAAATCAGAGCCAGGAATTGGATCATGTCACTCACTAGTATTAGGGAAGAGTGTTAAAGATAAAAACTCACATCTCCTCTGCTTAATAAGACAATCCTGAAATGTTAGATAAATTAAAAATCAACTATTTGTTTGCCTGATCACAAATTTTGGTCTCTAATAGAGTCTAAAATTAAAAAGAAATGAGACAATTTTTTTGGAATTACTTGCCTCCTATAGACTGGGATTACTTGGTTGGATGTTATTCAAATATTTATTTTACTTTCTCACTGGTGTGTGTGTGTGTGTGTGTGTGTGAGAGAGAGAGAGAGAGAGAGAGAGAGAGAGAGAGAGAGAGAGAAATCTCTGTAAGGTCTATAAGGTTCAGCCTAGAAATGTCCATAAATTACTAATTGTTGAATTTGAATTTGTATTTGCAAAGAGAAACCATGTTTTTGAGTCTGGTGAACTGAATCCCCACTACCATTATGAATACCTGCAATACCAAATTTGGAGTTAAGAATATGATCAGATCAAGACAGAAGTGCAATGATTTGGTTCAAAATCTTCGAGGAGTATATTTTTTAAGTGACCTACATAAATGCAGAATCTTAAAGTTGGAAATAGACAGCTATTTCCAAAAGTCCTAAAATTGTCCTGCCAATGCTTCCCCACCTACTCACACACATTGATTGAAATGTGAGGAGGAGAACAGGAGAATCGCCTACAACCAAGGGCCACCTCTTCCTCTGTGTTCCCACAGTACTTTACCCAACACACTAGAATCCTTGTTTCACACACCATTACCCATCCCAGGCTCAGCAGTATAAAAGAGACCTGGAAGAGAATAACATTTATTAGTGTTGATTATAATTTCCCTTTACCATAGCATTTCTATCCATGACTTGGTGACTCATTGAACAAATCATCTTCTGCATGGTGGCTACAGAGCATGCTTGTTGTAATTTATTGTTCTTTTGCCTAGCCACCTGGTCTCACTGAATTCCGAAAAGTGGCATGAAGAATATATGGTCACCTCAATCATCCGCAAGACACTATAAAACAGGCTCTGTGTGTAACATATATGTATCCCATATTATATTTACACACACACATATACCACATAATATTCATATGTATATACATCTACACATAAGGTGGTAAATTGCAAAGCTAACTTAAGCATTAAACTTTATTTGGCTTCAAAAAAAATATTCTTTCTTCATCAAAGCCCCACTGGTAAGTTTCTCCCCTGAAAACAGGCACTGTCAGCTTTTGAAAAGACATCCAACTATTCACGTAAAATTGGGCCCTCTTGTTGCTTGCTGGATCATGCCACCTTCGCAGAACACAGACTGTCTAAAATCAGTCTCAGATTCTTACCAAAACCTGGTCTCCCTGTTACGACACAGCAGGTGAACAGCCCCTGACCCTTCCAGGGGCCCTCCCAGTTCACTTTGGCCTCTATTGAGTTAAAACATGCAACAGGACTGTACCTGTTTGGGTAATTTCCTTATTAAAACATTAAAAGTTTTTGTCTCTTTGATATTCAAAGAAAAGGCAGAGCAGTAGAATGACTCGTGACCCCAGCTTATCAGATGACAAGTGTCATGCTGTCAAGGCCTCATCACTGACCATGTGAGGAAGGCCACATTTTATAGGTGTTTACAACAGTTTAAGGTTCATGCCGCCAATCTGTGTCAACACCAGGTGATGCGGACAAGTAGCCCAGTGAGTGGGGTTGGGCACAAGAAGAAAAGCAATGGAGAAAAATCCTTACCTAATTAAAAGATCATGTCAATTTTAAAACGCTTTTTAAGGCAAAAGGAACAAACAAAACAGAGAAGAACAGTGTTTCCTTGTGTATTTCCTTACACATGATATCAGAAGTTGGGCAACACGCACTTTCAATATTTAAAGTACTATAGAGGTGTTACCTGCACAACCTGAACTCCATGAGTCCCTGGAAAAGTTGGTCTCAACAATTTGCTAAATCAACAAACTAATTTATTTCAGTTATAGCATTTTAGAAGCAAAGACTGTCACTTCATTTTAGTGAAAAGCTTTCACAAGTTATTGGACTAGTTTTGTGGAGTCTGCATGCATATAGGAATTCACAGTGTGTGTGTGTGTGTGTGTGTGTACACCATGGGTTCCCTTGTTTTATCTAAATTGCAGGCAATAGCAATACAATATCCCCATATAATTGCTCTCTGTCTGGAGTCAGTAAGTCTGGGTTTAAGTTAATGTTAGGAGAAAACAAGTTCTTTTGGTCATTTCAGGAATCACCATATCCGAAGTACATTTGAATACCCTGGCTGATAAAGAGGGACCTTTGTATAACTGAAATGTCTAAGGTCCTGTAGCCATACTTTTTATCTGGTACTTCATAAGGGGATCTGAAAGCATTTGCATAGATGTTGCATACCTGAATAACTGGAAGACACCCGATTTGTGTAAGGTCAATTCTCTGATACATTCAACTTTCTCTTTCCTGGTTTCAATTTTAAAAGATCTTGCTGCCAAGATCTTTTGTATAAATGGCATATCCCTAATGTCTTTAGCCTGATATACCCCTAAATTCTCTAATTTGAATTTTGAGTTCATTTTTCACTCTTACGAGGGTGAACTCAAGAGCAAATGATTTGGCATTGCAAGTTTGATTTTACTTAACATATGCAGGATAGCAAATTCATTCACATGCTACTCAGACACTTAATGAAAAAATTGGCTTCTTTATTTGCAGAGCTCAGCTAAGTGTTCTCAGGAGCCTTTCTTCCCATGTACACCACCCCTATACAGCCCACTAGGTCCTATGGGAAAAAGAGGAAAAAAAATTTACCTTGCCAAATTTCAGAATGAGAAACATCTCCAATGGACCTCATCGTTTTGTGGTAACCAAACTTCTCTCAGATGAATGTGCAGTTCTCCCCCTGCTCCTGCCTAAGTTGGTAACTGGGTATGAGCAAGCTTCCTGTGTCTTCAGGGGAGTAAGAAGGGGTGGTGACTCAGGGTACATCTGGTATCTGAGAAGGCCAAGCTATTGTGGCCTGTGCCTTGACAGGCAAGGTGTCCTCTCTCACTACCAAATATGCCAAACCTCTAATCTCAAAGGCTCCATGTACTTTACTCTAGCTCCAGATCTTTGCTACCACACAGCTCAACCCAACACACCTGCATCTCCTGGAGAACTGTGGGAACTTGTGAACCCCAACAGGCCACACACTGTGCACAGAAGCAGTACAGCCTCAGGTGCATCTCTGTCAAGCCCAGATGGCATCCTGTGGCACCCACATTAAGAAAGTGGTGACTTTCATGGTGGGTCCCCAGGCTGTGCCACACATGTGGGCAAGGCTCTTCATCTTTCTGGCCTCTTGACACCCTTAAACAAATCGGGTTGTTCCCAACACACAGCCTGATCTCATCAGCCTACTCTCCACCTGCCCCCAATATTGATTCTCTTTTTTCCTTTCATTAGCAACACACCAGAATTTTGGCTCTCCACTTGGTTTCCATCAAAAACAATCACATTTCTCACCTTTCCTTGTATCTAAGGGGTCAAATGACCAAACTCTGACTAATGGATATAAATTAAGGGGCCAAACTTGGAATATGGCCTTCTTGACCACTTTTCTCTCTAATGGCTGATGTGCAGATGAGGACGCCTAGCCAGAGCAGCAATCTTGAATCATGAGGAAGGCTGGGAATGTGGATAGTGAGGAAGTAGAAAGATGGGTGGATTTGAGTCCTTTATAGTGAGAAGTGCTAGCCCATCCTTAACTTTCCTTCTCTAGGCAATCACACAGGGGAGAAGAAATCTCTACCTTGTTTCCATCATTGCTTAGATTTCCTATCCCTCAGCATGCAGTCTGATCCTGCCACATCTCCTGTCTTCCTCCTCTCACCGAGGTTTACCTAAGTTGAAAAGGAATTTCCTCTTCATCTTTCTGACTTCTAGAGACATTGCCTGCTTGAGGAACCCTGTTCAAGAGGTGAGAGCTCTCCTCTCAAAGACAGATGGTCTAATAGAAGGGAGACCATTAATGTAGAGAAAGGGGATCAGGGAGGAGGGAAGGGAAGGTGAGATGAGGCACTGGGGAGTGTAATTGATCAAGATGTCATACTCATGTATAGCACCATTAAACCCACTATTCTGTATAGCTAATATGCACCAAAAAAAGTCATATATGATCTCGTCCTCCAGGCCTGACTCCTAAAGAATTAACCAGAACTAAAGAAATTTAGGAGTTTATTTTCCAACAAGTGCTAACTTACTACAGACTCAACAAAATCCTATACCTGATGTTATAAACTGAATGTTGTATCTATTTTAGTCAGATTTTCTATCCCTGGGACTAAAAGATCCAACAAGCAGAATTTTAGAGAAGGAAAAATTTATTTGGCCCTCACAATTTCAGAGATCTCATTTCATAGACAGCTGTTTCCATAGCTCTGTTCCCAAGGTGAGACAGAACATCATGGTGGAAAGGCATGGCAGAGGAAAGCAGCTTGGGACATGGCAACAGAAAGCAGAGAGAGCTCCCCTCACCAGGGACAAAATATAAACCCCAAAGACATACCATAGTGACGCACCTCCTCCAGCCACTCCCCACCTTCCTACAGTTACAGCCCAGTTAATTCATGTCAGTGGATTAATGCACTAATTAGGCTAAAGCTCTCATAATCCAATCATTTCACTTCGAAACTTTTATTTTTCTTACACATGAGCTTTTGGGAGACACTTCATATCTAAATCATAACAACATTCTTTTTTCTTTTTGTAATCCCAGTAGAAATATGTCACCCTTCTTGGGGCAAGAGAATGCTTTGGAAAAGTGGGTGAGTGATGGTAGTTGTAGGGAGGTAAGCAGGAAATCATGCACCAGGGAAGGGGGAAAAGAAAGAATACGAATATATTTAAGACATATTGTCACCACAAAAATATGCATAAACATGTTGGAACATATATAGTCATATATGTACATAGGTTAGCAGACACAACCATACAGTATATAATCAATTCCTGCCCAACCAGTCTGTAGACACAAATGAAATACATGAACTCTACTTTTTTTCATGTTCCAAACTCCTCCTAGCTGACAAGGAACTGGAGAAACTTCTCACTATCCCCAGAAAAATCTCTCTTCCCAAGTTATTTCTAGGTAGCATCTCAGTGGCCTAAAACCTTAGTGAGCATATCAAGAAAGCCCCACCTCAGATCTCAGGGAGCACTGAGAGAGTGCTGGATGAAAGTTCCCCTACCCCACCACTCCTGTACCTGCTCCCTGTTGATTACCTGTGCCAACTATGCAAATTACAAAACCATGCCTGACAGCCTGCTGCCTCCAAATCACTTACAGGACGTGCTTTTCCAAGGTGTGGCCGCCACCCCTGCCTTGGAATGCAGGACTCTCCCTCTCTGGGGGTTCCCCTCCTGGGATTTCAAACCTGCCAAATCCTTGGGATATATCCTGACTTCTTTAGTCATGATTATATGGTTGTTGGTTCCTCTGTAGAATGCCCAGAAGTGGGGAAAGTCTCCTTTCTTGATTCCAGGTCAATCATGTCCTAGAGCAACACTGTTCACTAAATTGAACAAAATTCCTCATGAAATCACCCCCTGAGTAGTTCTCTCTCCCTTGCTGATGACACCTTATCTAGCCATATATCCCAGCTGATCCCTATTCCCAGCCCAAGGATCCACGCACAAAATCTTAGCACTTGGATGCCAGCCCCTTGCACACCTACTCCCATCCCATCTTGCAGGAGGTACCTCTATGCAGCAGCTTCAAAGTGCTATACTTCTTACAAACACAGGAACAGTATGAGCTGTCCCCTTTGACCAAGATATTGACCCACCTCATCCCTGACTCAGTTCATACATGGTCCTGGCTCACCCTTCAAATCTCAGTGCAACCACTACTTGCTCCGGGCAACCATCTCTGTCCACTGACCACTCCCTCTATCCCCTATCAGGACCTCCTGTACATTCTTTTTAGCCCTACTGTTCCCTTTTAACAATTTTTACATACATGTTCTTACATTTCTGTGTGATAGAGCTGTTTATACCTGGGTCTGGACAGTGACAGAAAGCTATTGTTCTCTGGGACTTTACTCCATCCATTAGAGAGAGGCATCATACAGAACATCGGGGGAAATAAATATACAGCGCATCTCTCCATAGAATAGGAAATATAAGAATTTTGTACTCCAAGGCAAAGTCTTCTGACATGAAATGAAATCAAGCGACATAGTAACAAGCTTTTAGAGAAGGAAAGATTAATATACCATAGTGTATTTGTCAGACTTTCGTCACTGTGACCAAAACACCTGACAAAAGCAACATAGGGGAGGAAAAGTATTTTGGCTCATGATGTCAGAGGTTTAGCTCATGGTCAGATGGCTCCAGTGCTCTGGGCCCACTGTGAGGTAGAACATCATGGTGGAAGAAAGCTCCTCCACTCATGACAGCTAGGGAACATAGAGAACAAGGAGCCAAGCACAAGCTATATAATCCTCAGGGGCAGACCCCAGGGAACTACTTCCTCCAGCCATGCCTCACCTGTTACAGTTATACCCTATGATCCAGTCAAATTATTAATTTATCAAATGTATCAGTTCACCAATTAGGTCATAGCTCTTATAATTAATCATTTCAGACCTGATCATTGCTATATTCCATAACACATAGAAAACAGTTTTTTAGAGGTTTTTTTAACATAATGCAATTAATACCTGTAAGAATAACTAAACATTTTCCTAATTCAGTTAATTCAGAAAACTAGTATAACAATGAATTTTGGGTGGATTTTTCAATGCTATGCAGTTACTCCATGTCAATCTGATTTGCCTGCATGAAGGCAGTGTCTCATCATTTTCTACAAAAGCTATGGAGCTTTTTTAGATGTGCCAGTTCTCAGCACAGTCCTTTTGGTTGGCCTCTTTCTCATATTTTCTGGGATGTAAGTAGTGTTTGGCTGTTACTGGCTTAAACAGACTCCTAGACTCCCACTGTCCACCCTGCTTCTTAACTCTGTTCACTGGGATAATGATGGTGGCCCAATATTGCCTATGGTGGAAGAATTATGGAAATCAGTCAACACCATAAATCAGGGGTTTATTTCTAAAAGAGACAATTGATAAACACTTACTAGCTCACCAACAAAAGTAAGGAAATTCTTAACCAAATTTTAAAAATACTGTTTTTAAATGAGTTAATTTAGGTCCATCAGGCCCTGATCATATTGCTTCTATTCTAATGAACAGATCATATGTAGCTATTTCTTTAGCATGCTTATTGTTAAACCTTCTGTGCATTTCCATGGTGAAGCTCTTAAGCCATAACAAGAAAAACAAAACAAAACAAAAAAGAGATAAAATATATCCTCCAATGTAGATGTTTCTCATTTAACTTAGAATTTCTTATCCACTCTGACCTCATGAACAATAGCTGTGAAATTTCCATCCATATTTCTCCCCATGTGATAAGAATGAGTAGGAGGAAGATAAGGAGGAGAAGGAAGAAGAAGTAGAAAAAGAAGGAGGAAGAGAAGGAGAAGAAGCTGCTAATGGCCATTGCACTTCAAGAAGATGGTCAGCAACAGTAAAAGATGAGGCCTGGGGGACACCTGGCACCTGTGGGTTCCCCTACCCTGCACACTGTTCCTCTGATTGCAGGCTCTGGTTCCCATGACAACTCTCATTTTCTCCCCTTCCAATTCTTCTCTTCATCCTTTAAAAAAAAAATGTCTCAAAGCACAGACTTTTAAAAATAATCACTAAAAGAGAGTAGTTAAGGGTAAAAGTCAGAAAATGGGTTGAGAGAAATGACAAATTCAGTGAATAATCCAATAGCTACCCACAATTAAGTTTTGAAAATAGAGAAGACTCCTTTTATCAATATAACTATTCAAAGGCCAAAATTTTTCCTTCCTCTTGTCTTAGTCTTTGGAGTAAAACAACTCTAAATTTAAAACTGTACAGAATCACATAAATTCTCCATCTGTATCCTGAATTCTGATAATATATCCTTTAGGATCCATTTCCCTCTCTGTCTTTATTTGACATGAATTAATAAATTCATAATCAATCTCTTGTTCTTTACCTGGAGAGATTTCCATGATAGAGAAGAAGTCATCAGTGTCTTCATTTACCTTCACCCATACTCCTAAACAGATACAAGCATTTTATCCCATAAGAAACAGTCCTACAAAATGGGGCATGACCTTGACAGAGGAGGAAGCTGACTTTGATGACCTGGAATTAATGGAGTCAGAGCAGATATGTGACAGTTGTGTAGGGCCATACACTGTTCCAAGTACTTCACATGTATTTAGTTCTGTCAAGATTATAAAAAGTATCAACTATGATCATCCCTACTCAACAGTTGGGAAGGCCAGGGAAAAAGAAAAAGTTAAGCAACTTTCCTGGGAGCACATATTGGTAAGTGAAGGGGCTAGAATTCAAACCCAGTACTCTGACATTTATACCACTATACCAGCTTAGCAAACTTATGCAGGAGGTGGTATCATCCAACTGCAGTGGCCTGAAGACCTGGTCTTCATTTAGTCACTGTCACCTTCAACTATCTCCACTGAAGTTTCTGTGGAGATTTTGGACCCCCACACCAGAAGGCCTTTGACACTTGTTAAGAAGGCAGAGTGTCTCTTACACTCACCAATGCATACTTGACATCCAGAGCCTGAGACATATTTGTCTCAATCAGATCCTGAATAATATGGTCTCTTCCGTCAATGTTCTTGTCCCTTGCCATACACCAGCATCTCAACCCATGGGTGCCACTGCCAGAAAGAAAGAGACTCAATGGCTGGCTCCAGGGTCCATCTCCACCAGGATGCAGGTACTAGGAAGAATGGCATGATCAAAAAGTAGGCAATAAGGGCCTTTGGCCTCGTAATTGATGTCCTGGAAAATGTCTTTTCTATGAAGAATAGCCATTGTGTGTTGCCATTTTTTAATGCAAAATAAAAGAACTTAAATGTTTTATAGTCTATGCAACACGCAGGAAGAAAAAAAATTGATATTGCTGGCTTGTACTTCAACAGGAAGATACCACTGTAGACACACCTTTCAGAGGGCTTCCTTGTAATTAAGGAGAGCTCTATATTGATATCCTTAAAAATTTACCATTAAAATGTCTACTTTGTTGTAGGATAAGTCTAATTCATGTTCAAAATACTTGGGGTTGCATATTCCTCCTTGTCCAGATATTATGATAATAAAAGTAATTAATTTTTGTATGTTCACTTGTTCACTTGGCAAATATTTATAAAGCTAACATTTTGTGTCCAAAATCTTATACTAAAATTTAGAAAGATGTCAAAGTTAAATGCGTTTGCTGCCAGCAAACTCAGGGTACAGAGGGAAAGATGTCACTCTCTATTTTAATTATATTGGATTTGAGAATATTAAAATTCCACTTTTTAAAAATACTTTAAATTATCCATAAACAAAAAAACAACATGGTTTGTCATAGAATTTTTATTGGTAAATGTTATTTATGCTTATCCTATAGTTCCACTGAATACCAAAGGACTAAAAAGAAAGTCTGAAATGCGGTTGTCAAGATCATCAAAACCTTCTGCCTGTAAGACAGCTATCCAATCCTTAGCAATGCATGGAGGATGGTTGAAAAGTCTTTAAATATCACCATTTGCTTATAAGGATTTATCAATCCTGTGCTAGAACTTAACTTCTGAAACATTTATAACTTCCATAAAACCACGTAACTCATAATAGATAATGTGAGTGAAAATACCCAAAATGTGATATGGGCATTTCAGCAACCTGATAATATGAGTGAAATGCATGATACTTAATCCATGATTTGAACCTAAATCTATCTTGACCAGATTTACTTACACCATGCTTTTAAAATGTCACAAAGAAAGCTGCTTAGCTTTCTATTTCCTGTGAAGAGCCCACTAACCAGTACAATTTTACATTTCCCTTATGGAGCATTACCAAAAATGTTTAAGGTGAATCTGTCTTAAATAAAGTATTTCCTGATTTGAATTATATCTCAAATGACTCCCATATACAGCAAATGCAGTTTAAATTTCTTTTTGGAAGTTTCAAAAATGTGTAATATAATTTCAAAATAAGTTTATTCATTTACTAAATGAAAAAAAAATCAATATTCAGGATATGAATTTGTAGATTATAAAATCAAACAAATAGAGAACAGACCGAATGAGTGGAACCATGCAGTGGACTTAGCCAAGCCAAATAAAACAATCTCATACCAGACCCTATGACTGAACCAAATGCAATAATATAAAACCCAGGAGGTTAAGTGGATTCCAAGAGGAATGTTCTATTTAGAATTTCTATTTCCTCTGTGTTAAAATCTGGGAACTCTATTTGATTTCTTTGATATAGTTTAGACATAAGAAAATATCATTATAAGAAAAGCCATGTTTCAATAATCAGGCATCCAAATCAGGGAAACTATATATTCCGTAGTGTGAGATCATTTTAAAATTTCATAAAATACAAATGTCTTATCAGATCTTGCTACTGTCACAGTTTTCTTTTCTCCTGCCATCCTCCTGTTTTCCTTGCCTACAAAACTCCATTTTTCTTCAGGTATTGGGTACCTAAATCTTTTAAGGGAGGCTGGATCCCTCAAATCTGGGGGTGAATTCATCGCAGAAGTTCTACTCCCTGGCTACCAGATTTTAAAGCAAAAAAAAAAAAAAAAAATCAAGGCCCTCCAGACAAACTTGTATTATCTCTGCCTTTTTCCTGTTTTAACAAGGCTTGGGATTGCAGCAGCCCTGTAACAACATACTGGGATGGTGTGAAGCAGGGAGCCATGACCATCATACTCAGAATGGTAGAACAAAGAAATGGAAAATTTTGGATTGTTGATGATGCCATGGAATTGCTAAAGGAACCAAACTCAGAGCTATCACTCTACCCCCTGACTTTTTCTTGTATTAGATAATACATTTCCCAATTATTAAAGCCATTTGTATTAGCATTTCCTTTGGCTTCCAAACATATTTTTTTATCAACTTCCAACATTCAGTTAGACAAGTTTCTATCCAAAATGGCTTCATTTCCACTTGGTATTCCTTTCTCACATAATTTTGTCTTCCTTTGGAAGCCACACCTCCCATCAGTACAGTGTTGGACACCCAGTGCCCATTTGAGCCCAAATAATACTTTTCTTTTTATAAGTTAATTATTTAAGTAGTTTGTTATTAGTGATGGAAAGCTGACTAACACAACCCTTCTCAATATTTCTGTAAATTCCTATAGAGACTCATGTGACTTTTTAATCAGAGTGTCTATTTCTCCAGCCTATAATCCACAAACACCCACATCTGATGCATTATAATCATCACATTTTTTCATTTGATCTATACCAACCCTATAATTGAAATCTAGCTCCTTTTCCGTGATTCCTATAACACCAGTCACACAGATATTAGAATGTGTCCAATTTTGCTAAATATCTCAGTCTTACATGGAAGCAACACAAGTCAATGATGTGTGTGAGACATCTGCTTTGTTAGCTCTTCAGCCCCCATGGAACTGGGATGGCCTTCCCTCTATAGCCCTCTCCTTGGGCTAGACCTTGGCCTCTTAAGAGTGTTTGCCTCCTCTTTCCCTGTGGACCACACATGCTTCAGCTTCCCTCACATTGTCACAGGAAATGTTGGTTCTTTGACCTATTCAGCTGCTAGCCTACCTTTAGCTACTACTCAAGACAGATTCACATAACATCTTTACGAAACTGTCTCACTATTGGAACAACATAGAGAGGATGGCATGGGATTTTGCATTTAAAAGACTCATATTTTTCCCTATCCCTCCAAACCATCACCAGCAATTTCTTTAATTGCAAGGAAAAAAAACCAAAGAAATTGGATTTTCTATTGATATGAATCTTGCCAAGCACCACAATGCCAGCTGCCCCCTCCCCCAGCTCCATGGGAACTTTTCCTTAGAAGGCAGAAGTACCCACCGACAGCTCGGGTTTTAAATAAAAATTTTATTTTACCATACTACACTGGAAACAAGTAAAATAAGCTCCTTTATCTGTTTCATAAAACATAATTCCATTTTAGCTTATTTTAATCTCAATTTTCTTTTGTTTCTATAGAAACAAAGAAATCAAATCCCAGCATTTAGTGTTCACACATGTGAATTTTCAATTTATAAAATGGTCTTTCTCTATTGTTTTAATGTCTAGCAAATTCAAAAGTGCTGTTGAAGCCAAGTTATTTATCATAAAATCTATAATAAAAAATACTTCTACCCCCCCAAGAAAAGCAACAATAAAGAAAATTGAACTACATTTTATAATGCTCCTGAAACTACTAAAGCCATGAAGTCGCAAAGCATTGTAAGATGACATTTTGCTTCAGCAACTTTATATAAGTTGAAGCTTTAAGATGCCAGCTCTTTCTTTAATAATTACTTTGATGTGCTTGATTTCTTAATTCTTACAGCCTCTTAAAATAAAATAGAAATTATTCTTGTACCCACCACAATGGAAATATTCTTTAGTTAGAAGACATTTTGAGATGTGGTGACGCCAAGGAGGGCAAAAAAATCTATCTTCTAAAAATATTGTGTATTATAAATGTATTAATAAGAGTAGCTACCACTTATCTGTCACTTCGCACACATGATCTCACATAACCTTCAGGACAGACCTGTGTAAAAGGTAATAATATCCCCGATGTCTGACAAGAAAGTGAAGGATCATAAGGGTTGAGTAATTCGTTCAGGCATCAAGTGGCAGAACTAGAATCTAAAGCCAGGCCTTTGAGTCTAAATATTACACTTTGACTTTCTATGTCCTAGCTACCACAGCAAGGTGAATGCTCATTTGTACTTGTTCATTTCTCCTCATTTTTGAAAAGCAGTGGTTTTTAAAGTTTGGTGCACATGCCAGAAGCAACATCACTTAAAAATTTGTCAGAAATGCACATTTTCAGTTAGGTATGGTGGTTCATGTCTGAAGTTCCAGCAGCTCAGGAGGCTGATCAAGGAGTATCACAAGTTCAAAGCCAGCCTCAGCAACTTATTGAGGCCCTAAGCAACTTAGTGAAGCTTGTAAGCCTGTCTCATTAAAGTGTGTGTGTGTGTGTATATATATATGGCTGGGAATGTAGCTCAGTGGTTAAGAGCCCCTGGGTTCAATCCCTGGTAACAAAAAAGAAAAATAAATAAATAAATGCACATCTTCATGCCTACCCCCAGGTGCACTGCACCAGACAAATCAGTGACGCAATCCAAAACTTCGATTTCAACAAACCCTTAGATTATTGTCATGTATGCTAACATTTGAGAATCACCTGGAAAGATCACCAAAGGTGACATAATTTTGGGTACTAAAAATCAATACAAGAACAGAAATATAGAAGTAACTATTACACAATTAAAATCCTGATAAATGTATAAAAATAGATGAAAAAAGTGCCAAGAGGAAAAAATGGGGGAAAGGTGAACTCAGAATGAACATTCTGGAAATGTGGGCAGGGCTTTGAAGCATAAGTAGGACAAAGCAAAAAAAATGAGGATAAAGTGGTGGGGCAGGCAAGCTGAAGGATCATCAAGGTAACCAGCTGTCTGTTGGGTTGGAGTGTAGGAAGATGAAGAGACCCAAGGGGATCACCTTAGAGCTGCAGCAAGCAGAGGCCTAGGGAGGCTAGTCTGTGAGCCATCAGGAAGGTTTAATGATGCTTCAAGAGAGGGAATAACGTCACAGTAGCTGGGCTTAGAAAGAAATATTTATTATCAGTGCAGAGGACAGGGTGCTGAGGGGCAGCAAGGAGTCATGCTCAGAGATTAGAGCACCCACCCCCTCCAGAATCTGAATTAAGCCTCTTAGTGAAGTTGACCTCACCCTAAATGTGAGCCTGAGAATTATCAGTGTAGACAGAAAACATATAAAAAAGGCCAACAAATAATCCTACTTCTACTTCTACTGCATGAAGAAGAATAATCCTTCAACTTCTACTACATGATCTTTGTTTAATTTTTCTTTGAAGATTTCCTTTTTTATTCCTGATTACGAAACTCACAAGTCTCAATATAGAAAATTCAGAGAATTCTAAAGATAATAAACTTAGATCACTGTTAACATTCTGATACAAATCATTCGAAAGATAAGTATGTATGCATTTATGATATATATCGCCATGTCTAGGGCTGAGACCTTACTTTGACTGACTTTTTCATTTAATAAAAAATTACGTGAAGACACAAATTCTGTTGACTACATAACATTTGAGCTCTTCGGCACCTTATTTGTTGCTCTGATAGCCATCCTTCTACATCAAGTTTTACCTACAATTTTAAATTTTAAATTATATCTATAGGTAGATTCTTGGATGAAATTAGGCATCATATTTTAAAGACAATGTCCTAACCTATCGTAATTTCTTATTATGATAATGCCCACCAAGAATGTTGCACTACTTCACTCCCAAAGTTTATGAATATTAATCTTCCTATAAGCACAAAAGCATCAAATATTACATAGTGCACCTTGATGCATGCTTTTTATAATACATTATTGTTAGAACTGATGTGACAAAACACTTGCATTACTTTCTTAGCATAACTTGATAGTACTATGATGGACATTTTCAGAACATAGCTAATCCCCCCCACCAAAAAAAAGTATTTTCTGATCTAGCCATTGTTGGTCTATGAATACCAACACATGCTGTCAATAGCTATCAAATATCCCAAACTATAAGAAACTGCAGAGTGAAATGCCTCCGAGACCAAAGAAAAATCCCAAAAGAAACCGGAGAAAACACATGAATCTGGCTTCAGGACCTAGAGTAGATTCATTTATTAATTCATTCATTTTAGCATATACAGAGTGATAAATTTGAAATAACATACATAAAGGGCTCCATTGATTATGAACAGAACATTGGGTGCAGACAAGATTTTCTTAATGCATGAAAGGTTAAGAATGATCGCTTTTGATGTTAATTGGGAGAATTTTCTGTAGGGTAGGTACACCCTTGACAAATGAGTTCTCAGTTAATTTCAGGGCACGGTAAGTGAGTGGTACACTCTTTAAGAATCCGTTTTTCCCTCATTTATCAACACTGCACCCTGTAATGTTATATTTTAAATTGCCTCCACTTATGATTACTTTCTTAAAAAATTAAATTCAGAGTGAAGTCAAGTATATAACCACTTTGTTTTTCACTGGTAATAGCTTATAAACACAGAAAATTTATTATTTCTCTTCGAGTTAGCCTGAGAAACCCTTAGTAATATGCAACTTAGCTGACAAAATCACCTCCTCCATAAAGTCTTCTCAGCCATTCCCCGATGAGTAACTCAGGATTTTCTATTTCTACAATTCCTTTCATCCATCTCTATTATGTCACCTTTTATGTTGCACTAGAATCAAGGTGTCACCTTGTTCACCCCAGTGGAAATATAAGCCCCTGAAGACAAAGGTCTGGGCTTCTTATTTATTTATTTTGAATTGATACATAATAATTGGACATGTTGGTTGGAAACAGCATGATAATTTGAGACATGTCCATAACATATAATGATCAAATCAGGGAAAAGGTCATGGTTTTGACATCCCTAGCATGCAGCACAGTATCCATCTCCAATACTTTTGTATTGAATGAATGGATTGATGAGTAGGGACACTATGATGTAATCAAAAGGAAGGTGAGGCTGAGACATAAGATGACAATGGTGGGAAAGAAGAATGGAAGTCTCTTCCATACTACAAGACTCAGTGGCACTTTAAGAAAACAGGGAAGTAAGAACAGGTTTGTAGAGATTGTTGATTACCTACCTAGTATCATTTTTCACATTCTTGAACTCTTAATTTATTGGAGCAGCAATACGTCCAGAGTTTCCAAAGTTCATTCCTCTGCCTCCCTGGTTGATTAGGGTGCAGCACTGTCTAGTTAATTCAATGTCATAAGCAAAGATTTGGGGGTGGCAGTTTCAGGAAAGCTCCCCTTGAAGGGTGGCAGATACAGGTGGCAGATGCCCTTTGGTCCTGTGATCTCCCTCCTTTCTGTCCTAAAGTGCACATAAGCAGGACTGGAATTTCAGCCACTCTTTTGAGAATGCAAGAATGAGCATCACTGAGAGTCTTTCAGACCTTCACATCAGCCTGTCTAGTGTGTAAGTGATGGCAGACATGGTAAGACAAAATTGACAGGGCTTACAACTAGACTTGGGAGTTTCCTGGAGGTCAAACAAGAAACTTGGGACCAAGATAATGCTGAAGTTTGGAGTTTTTAACACAAGGAAGAGTTTATTCCTATATACAAACAAAATGGCTGAAACAAAGGGGAAGGGATAGGAGAGCTGACTTACAGAGACATTTGATGAGCTTCAGGCTTGATATACTGAGTTTGAAGACATCCAGGTGGAGATAAGACACACTCAGGAGAAACATTATGGTGGGCCAGACCTGTAAGCAGAGGAGATAACTGGAGTATCAAGAATGGATGGGTTTGCTTAAAGATAAAGTATCAGGCAAAGAGAAGATGACAAAGGACAGAATTCTGAGCAGCACCTTAAGACAACAAAAAAAGATTCACCAACCTTGGGAAGAAAACAAGAAAAGTGCTACAGAAGGAACTTAAGGGCGTTTCAAAATAGTCAATGATGCAAAACAGCAAAGGACCAGGCTCATTCACAAACTGTTATTGCCCTCAGGATGTCAGACGTGTCCATGAAGAACACAACCTCAGTCTCCAGGGGTGGAGAGTCCTGGGGATTCAAAACTCTATGAAAAAGTATTGTCAAAGAGAATATTCTCTCAAGAAATTGAACTATGAAGGGAAGAAGACACAATACCACATAACTAATACCATATAGGGGCAGCAGGCTAGTCATTCCGTCACTACAGACTTAATTGGATGAAGAATATGATATTTTAATATTTAATCAAATCTAATATCTACTAAGCTCAGTATTTAATATGTATAGGAAATATAACATAATCTGCAGTCACATTTTGGGCCAGTCACGTTTTTGGCAGTAAATGCTTGCTTTTGAGACAAGTAAATGCTTGCTTTTGAGACATCCTATTTTAATTCAGTACTTTTAAAAACAATATACTACTATATTGGAATTAAGAGACCATGGGTTTAATGTTCTAATTCCATAACAATTTTATTATGGCCTTTGCATGTACTTACACCTTTTCACCTTTCTCTTCTAATAGGTGAAATTTGAATCCTAAATATTGCCAAGGTCAGTACAGCTTCATGCTTGGTATTAGCCTAGCAAAAGTTTTCTCCTCTCTCCTTGAAAGAAACTATGTTGAGTCCAACTCATGTATCGGATCTTATCAGTTAAGCTTACCTGGACTGATATTGGCACTGCTCCTATGTCAATTCACCCAATAATATTCTGTAAGAGTATGCAACTTTATGGAATAAGGGTTCAGAGAGTTCTCAGATGCTCTGTTTGTATTTTGATTGGCACCTAGAATTATTAGTATGTAATCATCATCATCATTTTATGCATTTATTAATAGCCAACAATTTTTTCATCATTAACTTTGTGCCAAATATTTTGTACACACTATTTTGTTTACGTATCCCAACAAACTTATCCCCATTTCACAGATAAGAAAATTGATGATGAATATTTTTAGTGACAGGCACAAGTCACAGAGTTAAAATGTAGAGGAGCACAGATTTGAACCAAGATGTGTTTGATAGTTCTAGTCATTGTGATTTACTGTCATTCCTAAAATCTCAGGCACTGTAATTTAAAAAGTATTCTTAAAAATACCTTGCTCTTGGGGCTGGATATAGACAGTTGGTAGAGTGCATGTCTTGCATGTGCGAGACACTGGGTTCGATCCTTAGCACCACATAAAAATAAAACAATAAAGGTTAAAAAAAAATACCTTGCTCTTCAGGGTGACCCAATTAAAATGGGCATGATTACTTTTCATTTTTCTTATTAATGCTTCCATGGGAGACTGAGCCTCAGAAATATACCCTAGTAGTCAAATAGTAATGGACCAAGTCCACATTCAAGCCCAGATATCCCACTCTAAATTCCAATCCCCTTCTTCCTCAAAGTACTTCCCACTGGAACATAAAGCACACTTATAAAATCTAGTCTCTGCAGTGGCGATGAATAACTGTATCATAATAATGTTGACTATTTTCTTTGCTTTCAGTTATCTATTTTTAAAAATGGTCTCCAAAGGTTTCTAAAATCCAGTAATCTACACTAGAGATGGATCAAGCAGATCGTTTGGAACAAGGCACTAGGGTCAATCATTTTTAGAACCAAAAGCAGAGCAAACCATTTTGGGTTTACTATTTTGAGGTTCTGAAATGTTCAGTTGCGTTTGTTCCCTTTGGTCTGCCGCCAGGAACAGAGGCATAAGGGCTCAAATACCAAATGAAAGGGTGTTCTCACAGTGTTTCTGGCCAGGACCAGAGTGGAAATATCGGAAAGCTCACAGGCAAAGCTGTTCTTCTGAGATTTTCATACCAAACCTGCAAAAGCAAGATGCTTGCAAAAAAAAAAAAAAAAGCATATTTTTTGAGTAGCTATCTGGAGAAAATTTTTCCTGCAAACTCTGCCTGACCTGACTTACACTTTGCATCCATCCATTCTCATGTTGTCCACTCATCCTTCCAAAGACCATGAGTTCAGGTAGGCATATGCAGCATGGAATGAGTAGAGTAGGTGATTCTTTTACAAATACACCTCAGTTGGAAATACACTTTGCCATTCCCACAAAGATGTTTTAGATTGTAAATATTCTACGTAGTCTAAGAGTACAGATCAGCAAATGATATTAGACAAGAACCCTACATAATCATATTCTGTTCTTCCAACTAGGGGACTACTAGGGCATATTTCTGAGGCTCAGTCTCCCATGGATAGCATTAATAAGAAAAATGAAAAGTAATCATTGACTTAAGGGCAATAGGGCAATTCTCCAATACTCACTTTATTTTTAATGCATCTCTATAAATTTCCACCAAGTTTATTTTTGACTATTGGATTAATTGAATTCTAAACATAACTTGCACTTCTAATTTTACCTCATCTACTGGATTCAAGACTAAGGTATGATCTCTAAAAATGTAATTGTCTTTCCTTTCTTTTAACAACCATGGACCTGTGAGTTTCTACTGTTATTAATTTTATTTCTAAATTTATGGTTTAATTACTTTCTAGATCATTTGTGTTCTGCCTTCATAAGTTCAGGCAGTTAAAGTAAAAACTATGGTAGTTAAATAGAATCATTTCCAATATGAGAGTCCACTTAAACTAGCAGTTCAAAAAAAGAGCAGATATGGATTAGGATGATCAGAAAGGCTTCGTCTCAATCAGACCAAAACAAGCAGTTAATTCCCTAAGAAAGGTTATAAAAAGGCAGAACACTGGGTGTCATGGTATTCAAGCCCAGATATCCCACTCTAAATTCCTTAATTCATGTTCCATTGTATATGGCAATTGAAATAAAAGAATAGTCAACATCAGCAAACACTGAATACTACAGATGTAGCCAGGTCATTATTTTATAGTGCTTTCAGAAACTTTAATGTTCTAATGGTTCCCTTTAAGGACCCGTTTATTATGCGGAAAGGAGCATAATGTGCCTAGTGCAGTTGGACAGTGTACATCTTTTCCATAGAGCATCCCATGGGGCTATTGTTCCCTAGAATCTACTTTGGGGAGCCCTGACCTAGGACAATCAGGTCCAATTAGGAGAAGAAAATAAGTGAATCTCCTCTGAGCATTGTGCATATACCATGAATACATCACTGTATTTAATCTCGTCAATAATCCGGCATGATGGACAGGAAATGCTATTTCTACTTCACAAATGTGGACATTAGAATTCGATGGATTTATCAGTAGTTGTGGATCCCAAATTCTTTGAACAATTAGGACCAGTCACTAAACTCATGAACCAGAATCTCAGGAGTATAATCCAGGTATATGTATATAGAGACAGCTCATCAGATAACTTTGTTTTATAGTACATTTGGGAATGAGCTATTTCCCCAGGACATTTTTTTTAAGTGAAAGAGTTGAAACTTGGAATTCTATCTTCTCATTCCAAGTCCACTGGTCTTTCTACTGTAGTATGCCACCCATCAATGATGCTCTACTACTGGGAGTGTCCAAGTAAGAATCTGGAAATTTTCAGAAGGGGACACATTGGCTGATTAGACCATGACAGGGAAAGGGTACCAAAGTACTATAACAGCTTCTAAGAGAACCAGGTAAACAACACAGTTCTTCAGAAATAAAATCAACACATTAAATTTCATAGTGACTTCTTGAAAAATCAAATAGTCTTATAAATACTACATAAGGTATTGTCAAAGATAAAGCTTTCCTTTCCATTATCAAATGGCGGCATTGTTCCATTTCCCCAAAGCATTATATGTGGATTTTGAATGTTTGGTAACTTGAACTTAAAAATCAAAATTAAATATTTTCCCAACTATAAAAAAAGGGCTTTTCTTTGATGTTTCTAAAATCCATGAGAATTTTCTCTTTTCACATACAATAGTGAATTTTCCAGACCTGCCTTCCTGCCTGCCCTTTCATTCTGATTGTGAATGTTCCAGTTCAGCTTCCTTCTTCTGCAATAAAATTGCTTGTTGAAGAAAAAAAATGTCAATAATTATTAATTCCTTCACTTATGGTATAAAGTTACTTATGGTAACAGAGAGCAACTGGAAAGACACCCAATCTAAATATGTAGCTTGTCAAATTAAAGTTTCTCAAACTGTAATTGATAGAGGACATTTTATTGTTTTGTTTTTTCAAGCAACTACTCTGGCCTGTAGGCATTTTACAATAATTTCCTTAAGTCTTTTACACTGTGTTAATAAGGAAACTCTAGCAGGTCTCAGCTTGGTAGAATAGCCCTCAGTTGGCCCACTCAACAACAGATAAATGCACTCTTTGGTTATTCCTTGAACTTTAGAACAAAGCAAACAGCTCAACCTTGGGAAAATGTGGAGCTTTGCTCTAAAAGGAGCTAACAAAGTAACTTGGCAAAAAGGAGTAAAGAATTCAAAGATAAATTCACTTGTCCCATTATGTGTACAGGTCAAATGCCTATTTTGGCATACATTGTATGTATTTGGTAATACACATAATATTCACCTAGTTGAGTCTAATGGCTCTTTGAAAGCCATTAAGTGTATTAAGTCAATATAGTTTTTGGTATGCGTGCAAATTTGAAAAACACATTGTTATACTTCTAGCACGTTCTTTCATATCAGAACCTTCTGCTCTGCAAGTGTCTTGCTGTTTTGATCAGGCAGTTTACCCAGGAGGGAGCTGAAGATTTGTGGGTCTACACTGCTTCTAGGAAAGCTCTGGTTAAGAGCTGATATTTGTTTCCAAGGGGTACATTTTAATATTGGGAAAATAATTTTTTAAGATTACTCTCTACATCAAACAGTTGCAAGCATATCTGACAAGGAGCTAAGAATATTTGTAAGAGTTAGGAAAGCCCTCTGTAGGATCAAATACAAAAGCCTCAAATATTAAGGAAAGGAAAACTTGTGCACAGTAGAGGAAACAATTTTGTCAAAATAAATAAATGGAAAAGGAGAAACACATCTAGTGATTTCTAGTGAATTATTTTTTTTTTCACTTAAAGATTATTTGTCAAATCTACTTATTATCTCCATGTGTGACAGGAAGTCTACACAACCAAAATTCCTAGCCCCAAATCCCAGGCCTGTGGTATTAGGAAGCTTCTGTTACTGTGACAAAATAGCTGAGATAATCAACTTATAAGGAGAAATGGCTTATACTGCCTCTTGTTTCTGTCCATAGTTGCTCCTCCCTGTAGCTGGGGCTTGTGGAGGCACAGTACATTCTGGTAGGAGTATGTAGCAAAGGAGGCTGTTCACCTCAGGAAAGCCAGGAAGTAAAGCATGAGAATGGAGGGTGTCAAGGTTTCAATATCCTGATTATGGACACAGCCGCAATGACCTAACTTCTTTCCATGAAGTCCCACCTTCTAAAGATTCCACCATCACCCCCATTAGAATCATGGACTGGGGACCAAGCACTCAGTATGTTCCACTTTTCTTTGTCTCTTTGCAATTGACCTTGTTCAAACCCTTAAACAGATTCTGTGTGCCACAGACTACAGCATGGGCTTCCCCACCCTCGCTGCTGTTCTCACAGGGTTCAGCCAAGTCATTTCCACTCAGCCCATGGCTCCTTTTGTTCTCCTGCATAAGTCTTAAGCAACTTGGCCATGATCGGGTACCCATTTGCCACTCCAATAGCCTCAGTCTCATTAGACCTCCCTCCCAGTTCTGTGCACCATGGCACTGATTGAAAGTAGTCCCTTAAACACACACACACACCCCTCATCCACACACCATGTGGGTTCATCTCTCTTGCCTGTGATAGTCTTGCCCCTCTCTGACTAAAATGTCATATTACTCACTCCAGTATCCCCTTCTAGTCTGCATAGATAATATCTACTTAAAGCCTTAGAGACTGAGTTGATGTTATCACCTCCTCCCCTGGAAAGCATCCCCTGTCACTGTCCACCACACTCTCAGGAAGGATATTCCCCTACTCTGTGTACCCCTCTACATTTCTGTGTGTATAGGTCATGTAAGCCTCAATCTGGACTCCAGCTCCTTGAAGTTCAGGTTCAGAAATCTTTGCATTCTAAATGCTTAGCACAGAGCACACACTGAATAGGTACTCCGTGTTTATTGAATAAATGGGAAAATAAAAATTTATATCCCAAATGATTCCCTTTTCTAAAATTTTGTGATAGCATATATTTACATTTTAACACAAGTATAAAAATTTAAAACTCCCGCCTCCTTTTTTTTAGGACTTGAAAGCATGTGTTTTTTTCTTAATTGAAATGTAATATCAGTGGATTCCAAGTGTGATTTTTTTTTCATGAGTGTATATTAATTACACAGAATGATAGTTTTTATTGTGGCACATGTATATGTGCATATAACATACCTTGATCATATCTACCCTTCCTTCCCTACCCTTACCTATCCCTTTCCTTCTAACACTCTCCCTTGTATTTAATAATTCTATAACTACTACTAATTATAAGTAAGCTGTTCTCTTAATTGGAAGGATTACCAGAATCAAGAATAGAAGTGGGAGAAGGAAATAAGTAACTACCGCTTGCTGCTAGAAATTGTAACCTCTCTTTACTCAAATGGAAGTCACATAACTTGCCAAAGGTCACGTGGCTGCAGGGATATAGCAGAATTAGGACTAGAGCTCTGATCCATGGAATGGAAATTCATGTTCTCCTGACTACATCAAGATGTATCATGCAAAAACGGTGTTGTATTTAGAGAGAATATAAACATCCAAGAATCTATGAAGAATTTTTAAATGCATAATACATGCAAGATTCACAACTCTGCTTATGAAGTATTATATTGAAGTGAGTTTCATTATTTCAAATAGCTTGCGCTTGATTTCTTTTAGAGAAAAGAAACAAATAACCAAAATAGGGATATAAAAATCTTTGGCTCTGAGCATTGCTCACCCCTTTAAAGGCTATGGACCATGGCCTGTGGCTCAGAGAAAGCCCAGATGAATTCTATTTTCCCTTCTCCCTCTTTCAGCAGAGCACAGCTTTGCAATCCTCCTTCCATTAACTACCCGTTGTTTCTTTTACCAACCCCATCTCATTTTAAAATATCATTTTTATGAAGGGTAATGTTACATGCTAGAAAACTGTAAAAAATTAATGGATAGAGTTAGTATGAAGAAAATGCATTATTCCAATAGTTTTATTTTTTTGCCCATTACACATTTACAAGTTTTGTTGTTTATATGGATATGTTTTATAGATGGCTCTTTTCAAAACATATTACTTTAACACTCTGATCATTGAGAAATTTAAATCAACACTCTACTTGCTTTTCCACAGTGGGAAAAAAAAAAAACTCTTTTCTAAAAGATTCACCTGCATTATTGTTAATATTCTTATTATCTTTGTAAAATAGTTATTAGAAGTTCTTACAGAAGATCATATACAAAATTATCTTAAGCATTTTTTATGATTTATATATTAGATCTTCCCCCAAAGCTCATGTGTGAGACAATGCAAGAACGTTTAGAGGCGAAGTGATCGGGTTGTGAGAGTTGTTGAGCAAAGTAGCTCTCCCTTTCTCCCTCTCCCTCCCCTGCCTGGTGCCATGTCTAGCTGCTTTCCTTCACCATGCCCTTCCAAATGATGTTCTGCCTCGCCTTAATCCTGGAGAAGTAGAATTGGTCATCTATGGACTAAGACCTCTGAAACTGAGAGAACCAAATAAATTTTTTCCTCTATGTTGTTCATGTTGGGCGTTTTGGTCACAGCAGAAAAAAAAAAATTAACTCAAATAGGGTTGAATGGATGTCATTGACTAATTAATTTAGTTTTTGAGATATATGGTATAACCTCTATTATTCTCAATATTTGCTTTTATTTGTTGCTGAATCTGGTTCCCAAAACAATGTCTGGGGCCTAGCATTTTGTTTGCAAATGTGTGTTCAATGAGTAAACATTCTCTAGGAATCTGAGCTCAGTCATCTATTGATATCCTTCCAATGTTTGGATTTTTTGTTGTTCCCTTTGTCTATCAGTTAGACTCTGACTAAATTAAGCAAGAAAAAAGGAGAAAATTATCAGAAGGCTGTAAAGCAGCTCATAAAACCAAAAATCTGGGCACTCGAGTGATAGTAGGACAGAGGAGAGAACCAGAGAGCTTTAGGCTCCAGGTAGTAGGAATTAATAAACAACCTCTACATATCCTTCAGTGAGCTCATTTCACACTGTAGCCTCTATTCAAATTTGTGGTGCTCCTGTAACAGTAAGAACTAACTTCTGAAATAAAAGACATCTCCTAATGCTGTGCAAATAAATAAATAAATAAACAACCTCTTCTGGGTGCTGTCATGAGAACAATTACTTCCAGACATATTCCCATTTTTGTGTCTTTCCACTCAAAATATAGCTTCCCGAAAGAGAGACACCGAGAGGCTGAGCTTAGATTCTACCCACTGCCTGGTATGGAACTAAAAGGGGTTAGGGAGTGGACTAAGACCAAGCAGGGTGGCTCCCCAATGAAAATCTGGGGAACCCCTCCTAAATGAAAAAATGGATGACAAACAAAACCAGTGGATACTTACTAAGCCTGACAGAAAAGCAGACTTACTCTGATTCTTTTTCTAATGAAGTGATGAGTCTTTTGCAAATTAATTTTAGACTCTGAGGTCTGAAATTTCATTTTTTCATAAAAAAATGTCCAGAAGTTCTATACAATATTTTCTAATTATATGTTTCCTCTCCCTGTCTTCCCTCTATTTCCCATGTCCCATAAGGTTTTTTTAAAAAAAAAAAAAAAAAGAAAGAAAAGAAAAGAGAAAAAAAATAATTAATTAAATATAAGTAGGTCATTAGCTGGGACCAGTGGCACACACCCAATATCCTCAAAACTTGGGAGACTGAGGTAGGGGGATTGCAAGTTTGTGGCCAGCCTGGGCAACTTGGCAAGACCATGTCTCAAAATAAGAATTGAAAAGGGCTGGAGATTTAGCTCAGTGGTTGAGCAAGTCTGGGTTTAGTCCCTAGCACTGAAGGAAAAAAAAAAAAGCTGAGTCAATAATAAGGAGAGGCCAAGAAACAATGCAAATCCTAGAAGAAAAAGTACATAGGCAACGACTTTATCAATAGGACCCCTAAACTCAGAAAATAATGCCACGAGTTAATAAATGGGAAGGCATCAAATGAGAAAGCTTCTGCACAGCACAGGAAAGCAATTAAGAATGTGAATAGAGAACCTCCAGAATGGAAGAAAATCTTTGCTAGCAACTCTTCAGACAGAGAATTAATATCTAGAAAACTTAACACCAAAAAGAATAGCCCAATTAACAAATGGGCTAATGAATTAATAGACTCTTCACAAAAGCAGAAACACAAATGGCCAAGAAAAAAAATGAAAAAAAATGTTCAGCATCATTAGCAATTAGGGAGATGCAAATCAAAACTACACTGAGATTTCATCTAATATATAAACCATAAAAAATGTTTAATATAACTTTGCAATTTTACACCATCAGCACATAGGATGTTTGAATGGTGCATTTTTGTGCACAGAGCCACAACTCACACAGCCGAAATGGGCATCAGACACCAGAAATAATACTCCAAGGTTAAGAATTGAGCTTGAGATTTCCCACATCTTTCAAAGGATGTCAAATTCAAAAGCAATTGAGAAATCCTGATATAGAAGATGGATATCTTCTCTTCCTATAGACTTTGGAGATTGTGTAACCTTTCATAATTTTGGTATTTACTTGATTAACATACCACTATAGAGGTTAGATTCTAAACATAAAGTCAACTTTGTCATTGAAGATCCCATACACCTTCAGCACATAGGATGTTTGGTGCATTTTTGTCAAAATGGCAGTCATCAAGAATACAAATGATAATAAATGCTGGAGAGGATGTAGAGAAAATGGAACACTTACACTGTTGGTGGGATTGTAAATTAGTACAAACACTATGGAACTCAGTACGGAATTTCCTCAAAAGACTAGGCATGGAACCCCCACATGACTCAGCTATACTACTCCAATATTTATACTAAAGAGTTAAAGTCATCATATTATATTAATATACGCATATCCAGATTTGTATCACAAGGACAATTCACAATAGCCCAACTATGAAACCAACCCCTACATGTCCATCAATGAATGAGTAGATAAAGGGAATAGATATGTACACATTGGAGATTTATTCAGCCATTAAAAAAAGATGAAATTATGTCTTTTGCAGGAAAATTAATGGAACTTGAGACCATTATGTTATGCAAAATAACCCAAACTCAGAAAGTCAAGGTCGTATGTTTTCTTACATAGGTGGAAGCTAGAGAGGAAAAAGGAAAAGAAAGTTGTGTGGGCAGGGGATCTCATGAAAATCAAAGGGAGATCAGTAAAATGGAAGACAGAGACAAACAGATGAGAAGAATCGAGGCAGGGAAAATCCTAGGAGTGATAGTGAAATTATATTGTTATATTATGTACATGTATGAATATGTAACAACAAATCCCATGATTATGTACAACTGTAATCTGCACCAATTAAAAACAAGTGGAAAAATTTTAAAAAATAATAAGAGGAGAATAGAGAAGTTGGTTTGGGATAAATAAAACTTTAAAAATCGTTATATAATTAATACTCCTAAGATATAAAGTTATCAATACAGACAATAATCACAGATATACCACACTTCATCTCCTTAGAAATAGGCATCAGACACTAGAAATAATTCTCCTCCTCATCCTCTGATTCCTCCCTTTTATCTTAAAAGCACAAATTTCAGATTCTGAAATTTTACTCTTAAATTTAAAATGGCCCTTGTTTTTGGTTAACTGAGTGACTGTTCTCTAGTGAAACTTTTCTATTTCCCATTTGAAACCCACACCCAAGATTCTCAGGGCATGATTCAGGGCTCGGGAAGACTGAAGAGCAAAGGGTATCATAATCTCCAAGAGAAAGGAGGACTCCTTTTGAAAATCACATATATAGAGAGAGATCATAATCATAGATTTCAAAATAAAAAAATGTATTTTTCTCAAACTACAAAAAATAAATCATGATTGTATTGCTTTTGTTACAATAGATCTATACAACTTCAAGGTTAGAAACTGAGCTTGAGATTTCCCACATCTTTCAAAAGATGTCAGGTTCAAAAGCAATTGAGAAATCCTGATATAGAAGATGGATATCTTCTCTTTCTATAGACTTTGGAGATTATGTAACCTTTCATAATTTTGGTATTTACTTGATTAACATACCACTCTAGAGGTTAGATTCTAAACATAAAGTCAACTTTGCCCTTGAAGATCCCTTACACCATCAGCACATAGGATGTTTGAATGGTGCATTTTTGTGCACAGAGTCACAACTCACACAGCCATCTATTTGCCCCAGGAGCAAGGGAAGGGTGAGAGCATTGCTAAGAATAACTGAGCAGACAGATCCAAACTTTCATCTAAGACTTCTTACTCCCAGGAAAAAGTAAAACTCATGGAATGTTGTGGAGGGCAGAATTAGCTACCCTAATTATGTTTTTATATTCCTCTGTTGAGGATGGAGTGGGGACATCCTCAAATAGGTCATATTTCCAAAGTTAACTAGGAATGCAGTTCTACTGTATATTCAGGAGGAAAGGGGGCTGGAAGACTACTTGGATCCCAGCATGATCACGTATTTCACTTTCTTTTTTTTATTTTTATTTTTTCAATTTATTTATTTACTTATTTTTGGTACCAGGTATTGAACTCAGGGGCACTCTACCACTGAGCCACATCCCCAGCCCTTTTTTGTATTTTATTTAGAGACAGGATCTCACTGAGTTGCTTAGCGCCTCGCTTTTGCTGGGCTGGCTTTGAACTCTTGAGCCTCCTGCCTCAGCCTCTCAAGCCACTGGAATGACAGGCATGTGCCACTGCGCCCGGCATGTCTTTCACTTTCTAACAGCACTTCAAATCCTCAATTAAATTTCTGACTCCTTTCTCAGTTGCATAACTATAAATCTCTTTCATTATGAAGATGGTAGGAATAACTGATTACCCTATGTGACATATACAGTCTTAATAAATGGTATTAAATCATATTTCCAATTCAAACTCATTGTCTACATTAAATCCAATCAACTTGGAAAGTTAACAGTAAACTTTAAATTGTCCAAAATTGAGAGTGATGTGAGGGACAGAAGGAAGGTCAGCAGTATAGTGGGCATCGAGAGTCTCCACCCCATGCATTACTTGACAATATTTAAGTAGCAATTTTACATTTTGACAGATAAAACCAGATGGCAGTGAGACTAAGTACATGCTCAGTAAATGCTTGTCAGAAGATGATTCAATGGATCAGAAGATTTTGCAAAAATGCTTTAAACTCTACTACAAATTTAATGAATTGTCCATTCTATTCACAATCAAGACGTTGTAATCATGACATTTTTGTCTCCATAACTGACCAATATAAAAATAAAATATCCCAAAGAAGAACCTTTCCTTTTAGCCATCTGCAAGTTGGTCAAGAAAAAAAATGTTGCCTATTGCACTAAAAAAAACCTTAAAAATAGAATTATTTGACAAGACATATCCTCTTTCACCATGGTGACTTCCCACCTTTACAGGGTACTGCCATTCTTAGGTGACGCCTGCTTTGCTTGCAACCAGCAGCTTGGTGTGTGCCATCCTGCAGCAGATGGCTTGAGGCGTGATGTGTTAATGGCAGTGATTACTTTATGAATAGTGACAGCTGATCAGGGACATAATAAAACAATAGTGGCTGCCATCCTGAAGAAGGTGCTAAATAGGGGTGACATGCTTAGTGAGGGCTGTACCTCACTCCTGAACCTCATTATCAATTCCAAAGGGACACACAGGCCAACCAGGCAATGGCAGGCTCAGACAGAGGAAAGAACGGAACCAGCTCAGAAATCTCCCTCTGCATTAACTGGAGCAGGGGAGGACCTCAGTTTTTAATGTAGAAGCCATTTGGAGAAATAAATGCTCATGTGACCTCTCAATTTTACTCTGTGTGGATTATCCCCTGAGCTTGGGGCCTAGAACTCACCACATTTTATGCATCATAGACCTGAGCCAGGGAGGAAATAACCATAACAGAGTATGAGGAAATTAACTTCTATCTCTAGCAAAATTATATATTTCCAAGAAACAGCAATACTTTGAACATATATCTATGGTTAATTTATACCTCTGAGAAAAGGTAGAAGTGAGGGAACCACTGAGAGGTCTCTTTTAAGGGTTATTCATCAATTCAACACAAGGGATACCGGGGAATAAAGCAAATGAGGTGAAGTCCTTCTCTTCGGAGCAGATAAATCTCTTGAGAAAGACATATTATAAACAGTAAATTGTATTCTAGAGTGACTAGCTATGACCATCTTCCATGTTGATTCTAAGACTGATATTGAGAAAATAATGTCATTCATATATATATATATATATATTTTTTTTTTTTTTTAACCTAATAAACATTCAGGGCAGAGGATGTAACTCAGTGGTAAAGCACTCACCTAGCATGCTCAAGGTCCTGGGTTGAATCCCCAGCACCACAAAAAATAAACCAACAAATATTCCAATGAGTTGAACCAATTGCTATAACTTACTTTGGATTATCAATGTGCCTTCCTATAATATAGTGCTTTTTAGTAATCCAAGGAAACATATAGTCTTCCAACTCAAGGGCATTTAAATAACCTAAAATAAAAAATACTATAAAAATATTTTTCACTTCCTTTGATGGAAAGAAGTGAGGAGAAATATCTGAGTGGGTTTTAAGTTTTGTATCCATCGTCTGAGCTGAATACTCATGTGTGCACTCCTCATCTGCGCTCTTCTGAGCTCAGGACCTGGAAAGGCCAACTGGTATTATGTGATATTAACAGGCATCTCTTCTGTGCTGTGATCTGCCATCAATATTCTCTTTATAAGTCTCAGGACCAAAACTAAGTGAGACTATTACAATGACTTCATCTTGCCCATTACAGAATCTTTCCAGAGTGACTCTTGGAGAATTAATGTATTATATCTGCCCTGGAGACATAAGATGGTCCTGATGTTTTCAGCGATTTTACTTAACCTAGTAATTAGTTTACACAATTGTATAGAGATTTTAATGCTTTGGAGATGACATTTTTTCTTCCAAAGTTAGTTTTGATAGCCAGACATTTCATTCCATGGTTTACAAAAGATCTGATATACAGGTTTTTAAAAAGTCTTCACTTAAGAATATAGAAAAAAAATCACCTTTCAATACCCAAATGCTGGTTTGCACATCCTCACTTTTTTATTAATTTTTTTTGGGGGGTCATATGCTGAGTGGGATAAGGCAAAGGCTGTTGAAGTGTATGGCTGCATCTTTTTAAGAATAATGTATAAAATGCAGAGAAATTATTAAATCGCCCAAGGCTTTGAGAATGTTTCAATGTTATAATGTTTCTTATAGATGTATAAGAAATAACACCCAAGGACTGTTATTTCAGTGAATGAATTACTAATTGAGCACCCTATATGCTCCTTGACAGTCTTAAGCAATGAGGCATAGGAATGGGGGTGGGGCGTAAATCCCTTCCTCTTGAAATGCATGTCTTACAGGAGAGGAGGGGAAATAAATAAATAAGAAAACAGGGAAGAGAATGATGGAGAGATGAGGGCAAACTTTGAGAGGGGGAACATTAGAACAAAGACCTAACTGAGGTCAGGGAATATGTAGACTTCAAAGTGAGAAAAAGCTGAAGAGCACTGTAGTCACAGCATGGAGAATGGACAACCAACGATTGCCTTAAAACCTACATTCCATGGATTTACTGGTATTAAAAGATGAGAGTGGTTTCTTTCCAAGAGGCAGGTATGGGGAGCTCCTGCCTCATTGCAGCTGTGCATAAAAGACTGTACACAATTTCTGTGACTCAGCAGTGAAAAAGACACTGATAGAAATCTTAAAAGAAAAAAAAGACTTTCTAAGACACAGAATGATCTATGCACCAATATCCTTAAATGCATGGCAGATATGATAGTCAGTTTACAATGTGAGATCTGAGAACAGAGAAGGTGCTTTGGTATTGAATTCTAGGCAACAACTTCATCACCATTCACTTTTTCTTTTTTAATTAACTTTAGAAGTAGAAAATAAATAATTTTTCTTTAAAATCGTGTACTATTAAAAATAAAAGATTCTCTTTGACCTTATTATCTGCCTTGGTTCCTTCTCTAGCTCCTCAGAGATGGAATAATTTTAGATACATGGCTTTCCAGAATTTATGGGAAATTCTTACGTACACCCTAGAAAATATATATACACTTGTTTTATTGTTTTTTTTTAATAATCAAGTGACGTCATAATGCATCTTGTATTTTGAAGTATAATTACTTTCCCTTGGGCAACATTATTAAAAGCTATCATAGATACATATAGTCTTAATAATGTTACAAACAATATTACAAATGGTCCCAACTCCTTCCTTTTCATTGTTCTTGAGTCTTCCATTTTGCCTGACATATTTATTCATTCCCTTTTGGTGAATATTTAGCTCATTTCCAAATATTCAATCTTGCAAATAATGATGTAAATGAATATACTTGTACACTGTGACTTGTGTACATGGGTATATATTTCTCTAATGCAGATAGCTTACCTCATCACTTTTTTTGGCTAGTTTTTTTTTCCATTTTCTTCCCTTGGCTTGTCCTCCACCAAGACAGAAATAAACAGCCAAGAGGATGCTGCCTTGGCTTGTTGACTCTCATTTCCTACTCCAGGTTCAAATTGAGTGTGCCGATTTAAGGACCACTCATTATCACCAAGCACTAAAGTTCCAAGATCAGAGGTCATGCTCTTCCAATCTTTGACTTCCACCTGGAGTTGTTGATGACCCTTCAGGAAAACATGTGGCGAAAGTAGTTTTGCTTTGTGAGCCAACAGAAAATTGGCCCTTGAGATGACTTGTACAAGGATTCTGTAAGCCATGAGCAGAACAGCATGGTTTCCGACTAGGCATGGAATTCAGAGTTGTAATAGAAAACATTTATTTGGCTACAACTAAACATCCTAACACATGTTAGCTTTTGTTGCCAATATGCTTCCTAATTAAGAACAACATAAAATCATAGGAAATCCTGTATCCTGTCTTCATGTACTTTTCATGTATCTTTAGTATCCTGGCTTTATTTCTCAAGCATAACTACCAAAAAAAAAAAAAAAAAAAGTTGATTTGAAAGTCCTGTTCTGCCAACCATGAACTGTGTTGTCATTAATAAGATTAATGTACATTCCAGAAGGCATCACCAAGCATTTTTCTCCTCCTTAAACAAATGCTGCTATTAAAAACTAATTACAAAAAAAAAGCTAATAAGCATCCCCTCCCCAATGAAAGGTCAGTACCATCTCATGGTAAGGTATTATCGACAACTGATACAAAACTTCAAATAATTTTTTAAAAGCCCTTCTTTCTAGGATGACTTGAACTATTGGTGGTGTTCGTAAATTTTATTATGTTGAGCAGATTTCAAGATGAGTGACAGGCTAGGGTCTGGTTTTCTTCTTAGGCCCTTCTTAAATCAATGCTAATTTCATGTGAAAATATTTAGAGGTATACTTGGGAGTCCTGAACCATCACCACCTCGTGACAAACAAATGGACCAGACAGACAAACAGACCGGACATTAGATAATTACTGCACAGCTAAAAAATGTAGACAACATTTCTAATTAAAGGTAGAATTATACAAACTACTCTTAGAAAACCGTGATCTATCCATTGAGATGTAGTCTTTGAACCTCTAGAGCCAAACTAACTGCTTCCTTTCCCCATCATCAGCCTGAAATTAAATTTGTTTTTAAAAAGCAGACAGAATGAAACCAACCTCTCTGGCACACTTTACATTAAATTTCTCCCCTAGTTCCATTTAGCTTTTTTATTTCTTTTTCCCCATGCACTGAAATAGGCTCTGAAATGACATAGAGAATTAAAACCTGGGTCTGAAGAGTTATCTTGAAATATTTCTGTAGAACTTTCTAATGATTTTCAGAATTATTAAATTTTTTTTCCTATGAAATACACATGATCTTGCTGCCCCTTTCCCGAGCAAAGCTTCGCATTCCTCTTGGTCCTTTCCCCCCCCCCTTCCAAATCTATTTATTGCTTGTTGTTCTTGGCTCTTTCTCACTTTCCATTTTTCATGATTAGTTCTTTATGATGGTGTGTTTCCTTTTCTTCTCCCCGCCATGGCCGCCGGCCCAGTTGTTCTCCCTGGGCCCTTGAGTTTCCCTTTGCTAATGAAACAAGAGCTGTCTCCCAGCCTGGCTTTGGCCATCCAGCTGTTTCCGTTTTAAAATGTAAACTCATCTTTATTCAGTGAAGTTCCTGGGCAAACTGGACTCCTTTTGCTGAAGAGTTGATAACATGAGGGATTTAAAAGGTTTTAAGAGAAAGGCATATCTAGAAAACCTGGGAGTGGAAGAAGGATGGTAAACAGAAAATGAAACTCATTTTTAAAACATGATGAAAAAAAAAAAAACGGAATGAAAAACTTGTTTTTCCTTAATATCTTGATCCTCCTGGGCAGGTGGGTCTGGAGTATTCTCCTGGGCGCCTACCCCTCCTTCACAGCCTCTTCCGCCTCCCACCTTGCCCGCTGAGCATTTCTTGGCCTCTGTGAAAAGAACCCTGCTAACACCACAAACCTGGATTGTGTATGATTAGGTGGTGAAAAGGTGCCAACCTGAGGTGCCGCCTGCCAAGTCAAGTCAATTTACTGTGATGCTTTGACTGTGCAAGTAGGTCTTAATCCCCTTTAATCTCCAGTGTGCCCTTGACATCATGGAAATGACTGGCAAAGCTAATGTCATCAGATGAACCCTGCTAACTCTTTCAGAGAAGGTTTCCCCCCAAACAAAACAACCTGTTTACTTCTTAAGCTTTCAAATCCTCCAAATATTTCTAGAAAAATGAATGAGCCCACAGGTATCCTCTTATCAAAACCAAATGGCTAATTCTGTTTCAGTATTTTAACTCAGGAGACCTCATGTGACTGGGAATTTGTATTCTACCCAAGCATCCGTTGAATGTATTATATTAAAGACCTGATTGATTAGACAAAGAGGTTTACCTAGTAGCAATAACAGCTCTGGGTTTTAGAGAAAGGATCTCTTAAATCTGAGAAACCCTCCCTTGCCTGAAAACATTTCTTTTCATATAAAATCTCCAATGGAATCATTTGTTGCCACAAAACAGCAGCAGGGTGGTATTTATCAGGTGAGAGAAAATTTCAGTTGAGAACAATTTTCAGGTAGGATGAAAATCAGCATCTCCAATGGAAAGAAAGGGGGATCTAATAACCTGGTATATGGTAGCTCTTCACCATTTAGAAAGCATATGTCTACATACATGATTGAGCATAACGTATAATCTCACTTGAAATTCACAGTAAGCCCATAAGGTAGCTGGTTAGAAAGTTAAAGATCTTTGATGGCAAGCCTCAAACCGTCGCAAGATAAAACATTTTCTGAGAACTCAGGTCCAATCAGAACATGTATCCTAAAGCCGACACCGCAGAAGCCCTCTTGTAAGAATTCTCCTGTCTCAGATGGAAAACAGCCTGAGAGCAGGTTGGATCTTGATTGGCTTACTTTATTCTCAATCTACTTTGATGAAAATAATTTCAGACTCTCCTTTACTGGGAAGAGCAACACCCATTTCCTGTCTCCATATATGGTTGCAGAGCCACTATCCGTAAGCCCAGGAGCGGTCTCATACATGTGATCCCTACCAGGAAAAGGAAGGCAGAAAGACCTTGGGTCTCAAAGAATGCATTTTGCTTGATGGTGATATTTATATCTTCCCTGCCCTGCCAACTGATATCATAGCTCTGAATGTGTCCTGATCCTGGTTTCTGTTGCCTATCTGACCTTCAATATCCCCTGTGCCTGATGTTTGCCTCCCAGCTCTGACTTACAACACACCTGATTGCAAGTACTGGACTCTGAGATGTTGCCCCCTCAGGCAGGTTCTGACCTCTGCCTTCTGTTTGTCCCTCTGGCTCTCAGAGAAATATTAGCCTGAGGTTCACTTTGGCCCTACCTGGCCATGGGTTCTTACAACTTGGTCATTAGGCCAGAAGCCAGGCAAGATCCAGATCCAGGGGCTGTGCATTCCTAGCAGCTGTGACCAGGATCAAACTTTAAGACATAAGGCAGACTGGGGAAAGATGCTCTGACACGTTGCTAACCTTTCTATTTCCACTCCAGATTTTGACCTCTGTAAATCTAATGTAACAAAATATATGACAAGAGCCCTAAAACTTTTTTTCCCAGACCTCCTCCTAAGAAATGTAGCATGAAAAAAAAGATTGATACAAAGATATTTCTCAACAAACTCTGTGTTCATGAAAATATTTAATTTCCTATTTTTCTTTGAAAACTCATCTTTAAAAGTACTATTCCAATTAGTAATAAGAAATAAGTGAAGTTGAGCTTGGTCCATGAACCAGATAAATTTATTGGAAAAATAACTAAGACTGATCTTCAGTATTTCTGTCCACGGATTTCTCCCCATGTCTTAGAAGGGCTCTCCCAATCCTGTTTTCACAATCTTTAATTTTTTAATTAAAATAGTCCTTGAAATTATATATTCATCAAGCCCCACAAAACCTGAACCCACCACAGTAAATGAATTATGAATTCACACTCAATGAAAGTCAAATGATGTCCCAGCACACTATGTGGGCCAAAGTTTTGCAGTGCTGTGCTACCATTATCTTAACATCACAGGGACAGATAGGTATGATAAAATCAGAGCATCTTGAGCTTACCAGTCAGGACAGTACTCTTGTGCCACTGGTGGCAACATGATGCTAGCAAACCATCATGCATCACATTCAATCAGTGTTGTGAATTTGGATGTTGAGTTTGTCATTTTGTTTGAACTTAGTCTGTAAATTTGTTTTGGATTCACGGTTGCATGAGAGCCATGGCTTAAGAGTTGTGTAGGCCTACTTTTGAGTCTGTATATACTTAAGGAACATCAGATATGAAATAAATTAAATTTAGAAAAGGAAAAGATGTGAAAAGGGAGAGAGGGAGGGAGACAGAGAGGAAGGTGGGAAAGGAGGAAGGAAAAAGGAAAGAAGGAAGGAAAAACAGACAAGTTCAATCAAGAACCCCCATGACAACAAGTTATAGCTTTTGGACCCAAGATTCCTCTACTAACTATCTCTAACATTTCAAATCTAGTCTAATCTATTGCTTCCATGCTACGACTACATGAGACCCTTCTAAGCAAGATGATTTATTTACTCAACAAGTATTTCTGACCCCATAATCTTCTGGTGCTTAAAACTGAGAGATTTGGTTTATTATTTGCTACAGCTGCCAAGAGGGATGGAGATAAGAACACAACCATCTCAGGTGAAAATACACACATCTAAGTAAAAATTATCTCATTTGCATAATCATTACAAATGTTTACAGCCTTTCAGGCAGTATGGGAAGGCTGGTAAAGCATACAAGATTATGCTTTCCTTTAAGACTAAAATAACTTTTTTTTTTGCTACATTAGTGCCAGAAAACGTTTCATCCTCCATATTCCAATTGGCATGCTCTGGAACCAACTCCCTCCTCAGTTTAACTTCAGAACTCTGGGGAAACCAACTAATTTTTAATATTGGACTAAGCAAAACATAATTAGGAAGGCACATTTCTAAGGGGGAAATTCATACAGAATATCCCCAAGTCAATTGATATGATTTTGCAACACCCATTGTTTAAGTTTCCCACTCCATCTCTCTCCACAGATAATCATGAGTTCCCTGTAATTAAATAATCCCAGGTAACTGGCAGCAGGACCATTCCTTGAGAATTGCTTCCCAGGTCTCTGTAATAAGCCTAAGTTTTTATATTCAACGTTATTTTTGATGCTGGGTATTCATCCTCCTCTTCACCTGCTTCAAACTTGACCAGATCTAAGAACTCTTTCCCTTTGATTTGGCAGGAGGAGATTCTGTTTTATATCTGCAACTACATCAGCTGATTCTGGCATCTTTGACGACTTTATCCTGATCCCTCAAGGAATGGGCTTAGATATGAAAGGAAATTTGCCTGTTCTTGATTCATAAACCATTAGAACTCAACAGGCCCTGAGAAAGGATCTTGTCCAAAGAGGTTCAATAAGATTGGAAGTCTCCCTTTGTCTACTTTGAGAAAAGCACTGACAGGTCCTCCATCTATGAATGTTCATTTCTAAATTTGATTTTTCAAATAATTATTGAATCCCTGCTTCATATAAGGCATTAAATACATGATTTTATCTGTTTTAGTCAGCTTTTTCACTACTGTGACTAAAAGACCTGACCAGCACAATTATAGAGGAGGAAAAATTTATTTAAGGGCTCACTGTTTCAGAGGTAGACAGCAGGCTCCATTCCTCAGGGCTGGAGGTGAGGCAGGACATCCGGGTGGAAGAGTGTGGCAGAGTAAAGCAGCTCACTTGATGATCAAGAAGCAGAGACAGACTCCTCTCTCCAGATACAAACTGTATACCCCAGAGCCACGCTTCCAATGAACCACTTCCTCCAGCCACACCCCACCTGCCTCCAGTTACCACTCAATTAATTCCATCAGAGATTAATTCACTGATGATTGGGTTATAACTCAATCATTTCTCCTCCAAACCTTGCACTGTCTCACACATGAGCTTTTGGGGGACACCTCACATCCAAACCATAACAATATTACTTAAGGAAATGTACTTAATTATATAGTTTTTATTTCTCAGAATGAATGTTAATTACTCTTTCAAAAGATGCAATCTTTGATTCCCACTTATCTCAATAAGAAGATAAATATGTAAAGGGAAAATCACTTTGCCCTGAAATGCCCTGAGATTTCAAACTGCATTCTTAGAAAAAGAACTTTATGTTTAGATTAGGTCAAATGCTTTGCCTTCCTACAAATTTGCAGTTTCCAGCTGGGACCATTGGCTGCCACATACCTGGTGTGCACAGGGTTTAAATACAAAAATGTGAATTTGAAAACCCTTTAGTTTTGCCATACAAAATGGAAGAAAAATGAACACCAAGAGCTATTTGGTTTATTTTTTCTAAGACTTTTCAATCTTGCTGATGTCTGCCCTTCCCCATGATCCCACATCTTAGACATAGGCACAGAACAATCTCTGGATTATAGTACATAAAAGAAAAGAAAGGGGATTTTTTTTAAAAAAAAAAAAGAGAAGTACAAGTTATAGTTCCAGGAAATCTGAATATAAATTAAAATGTGAATAAAGTCCCTGGTTATTTTTTTCTTTCTTCTTTCTCTCTCTCTCTTTTTTTCCTTGCAGTAGTAAAGGTTGAACCCAGGGGGACTCCACCACTGAGCTACAAAACCAGCTCTTTTTAGAAATCTATTTATTGTTTTTAATTTTTGAGATAGTGTCTCCTAAATTGCCAAGGCAGGCCTTGAACTTATAATCCTCCTGCCATACAGCTAGCATTACAAGGGTGCACCAGTGCACCCAGCTTTATTATTTCCATTTCAGTGATACTATTCCACTTAAAAAGTAGATTTAGATGTAGATTGATGTGTACTCACGTATGTTTATGTATAAATATATCATGAGTGTGTTGTGTGTGTGTGTGTGTATTTCATGCCTTTCTTCAAAAGGTCACAGTGCATGAATGTAAACTCATGCAATTTCAGAGCAGTCGGGAATAATAAGAGAAACAGAATATAAAAGTAACTAAAAGAAGTCAGAAAGAGAACTAGATTCAAATCTACTTCAGCCAAATAGCAGATAATCTTAGGCAAAATCCTCTTGTTGTCTGCTCAGAGCACAGTTGTCAAAATCAAATGACATAATGGAAGTGAAACATGTAGCTGGTATATAGTAGATACTCGATTAACGACACTAGTTTATTACTACCATTTCTAAATAAGGAACCTGGGGTGTGATTAGCTAACTTAAAGTCATTGGGACTCTGTGACACATCAAAATAAATACATGCAACAGGTAGTCAGTCGACAGGCAGTTTTATTTCCGTGATGCTATGCAACTGTTTAAAAAATTTTTGTCCTGAACAGACTCTTTTCTAAGGCCTGATTATCTCCTCCCCACCCAGCCTCTTCTGCACACCTCTCTACACACATACCATTCACCGTTTAATTGCCTAGTTGTTTTAGCTTCCTGGAGAGACAAGCATGAAGCTAAATATAGCTCTCTCCTTCCCAACTAGCAACCCTTTTAAGGAGCTAAATTGCCTTTCATTTTACTCCCCACCAAAACTTGATCTCTAGCTTTATAAAAGAGAAGAACTGAGGGCCTTCTATGATAGAATGTCCAGCAATTGACATGTTGTCCATTGCTTGAGAGGTTTTGTATACTGGCACTTAATCCTTGTTTCAGTTACAACCCTGGTAGGGAAATTTGAGTCCTGTACACAAGTTCTTCATTTATTTCCGAGCCAAGATAATTCTAGGATTACCACTTTGAAAATTGGGAGAACAGACATCTACACAGTCACCAGGCAGACTGTATTGAAAAAAAGGGGCATGTAGACTACCTTTTTGGTGACAAGGTTAGGGATAGGTATTGTGGTTAAATCCCATTAGCAAGAACATTACACTCATTAAGTGAATGCTAGAATGTGAACTGAGAAGCCATTCTCCCCTGCTCCACCCCAATTTCCTTTCCTCTCCTAATGACCTGCCCCTTGAAGACAGGGGATTCCTTGACTAGGAAATGCCTCTCCAGAGTAAATCACAGAGTACTCCCATACCAATAGCTCCAAAGCCAGAACACACTGCTATTCTCCAAAAATCTACCCGCACCCATGGATTCGTAAGCTTTCTCTCTCTTCTTGGGTGACCTTTAGAATTCAGTTCAGACAGTATTCTTTTGTGTTTAAGCAAACACAAACTATTCTGCAAGCATCATTCAATAACTTAAAGATTCTATTAACCTAATGTCTTAATTGTTATTGAGAAGAGGAAACAGGAGTACCCTTGTTCCTTGAATGATCACATACTTTTAAAAAGTTTTCCATAGTGTTGGAGTTTGCATCTCGAGTTGCAAAAACAACTCCGTGTGCAGTGGAACTTTAGTATAACTAATTCCTAGACATTAAAAGGGGCAGAGGGAGAACATGAAGCTGGGTAAATTCAAAGTGGATCCAAACTGAAGGAGCTTTCCTCCCATCCCTTGGTTCATCCCGGAGAATACTTTAAGATAAAGGTTAATAAATGTGTACTTCAAGATCAAAGGAGCTAAGTGGGTTAGTCAATGGGGAAACGCGCTGGCACTTACACACACACACACACACACACACACACACACACACACACACTGCTGAACACCAATATGCAATAATAGAGAAAATATGGGTTGGGGCTGGGGCTCAGAGGTAGAGCGCTTGCCTCACACATGTGAGGCACTGGATGCCATCCTCAGCACCACATACAAATAAATAAACGAAATAAAGATATTGTGTCCATTTACAACTAAACAAAATATTTTTAAAAAATAACAGAGAAAGTAAAAATCTTGTAATGATGAGAAAGAAACAAAAATGGAGGTAACTCAACCATAGCTTTTGGTATGCGTATTATGTGGGGGGCATTAAGGGTCCAGGCAGAAATAAAAAGAAAATTTAGCTCATGTCTCCCTAGTATTCACTTCCTTCCAGGAAAGAATAAACCAACTGTAGAAACAGCTGTAGAACAGACTGAATATAATAAATGTCCCATGAAGAAGAAAACATCCAACTTAGCTGAAAAAGAACTATGGAACAAAAAATAGTTCCATGGATAGAGTATGATTTGAGATGAACCTTAAAAAGCCAGTAAAAATCCAACTTTAAAAGACAGTTGAGGGCTGGGGTTGTGGGCACAGAGTTAACGTGCTTGCCTAGAGTGCATGAGGCACTGGGTTTGATCTCCAGCACTACATAAAATAAAGACATTGTGTCCACCTATAACTAAAAAATAAATATTAAAAAAAATAGTTGAGTAAGACTTCTGGTTGAAGAAATGAAGATAAGCTAAGATATGGAAGCAGAGATATATAAAGAATTTGGAAGTGCTCCTGGACTTAAGATGGGTTTATATCCCAATAAGCCCAAGGTAAATCAAAAATACTGAAAACACATTTAATACCCCTATCCTATTGAACACCAACACTTAGCTTCGTCTACCTTAAACATATTCGGAAATTGCTTTTGCCTACAGTTAAGCAGAATCATCTGACTCAAAGCCTATTTTATAATAAAGTGTTGATGTCTCATGTAACTTATTAAATACAAGTATCAAAAAAAAATATTGGCAACACAACAGAAAGTTTTCTTTCCTCTCCTGATCATGTGGCTGACAGAGGTGTGACTTGCTACTGTTAGGAACCATGAGAGAGCATGCACCACACACGGTTAGCCTGGGAAGAGCAAACTTCAAAACTCCAAATACTTTCTACCAAAATGTCCCTTTGGTATCATCATGGAGTTGAAAAAAAAAAATCATAAGTCAAACCATCCTCAGTCAGCGATTTGCCTGTACTTCGTATGAAGCATAGGATATTTAGGAGTTTGAAGGAAGAGAGTCCAAGAATTATAAATTGTGGTGGTATTGAACAAAAGAGCCATTACACTAGATTCAGAAATATCATGGTTATTGAAAGCTTTCTGAGCCATGAAATGATGTGACCAGAAATGAGTGTCACGAAGAACACAGGAGTGAATGAAGATAGGTAGGATTATTTTTGGAGCAGAAACCTGATTAAAGGTGAGGTCACGCCTTCATTCAACCGATGTTGCCTGCGTCCTTACAGCGTGCCAATCCTTGGGCCAGTTTATTTTAGTTGGGAGACACAGCACAGAGCCTATGAACTATAAATAAACGAAGCAGAATCTGTAGGGCTTGGGAACTTACAGGATGTACCAAAAAGGAAGTGAAGAAGTCAGGTGGACTCCCATGTTGGGGCTATAAACAAGGGCGGAATGGGGTGTGAAGGAATGGGTTTATGCTCAGAGAAAAATCAGGAAGGGGGAAGGCTGAAGGGGTGGCCAACTGCAAGTTCACAGGTGGAGAGGGAACTGGAGTTGGCCCAGGTGTAATACACACTCTGCACTGTCCTGCAGTGAACACCACCAGTAGCTGGAAAAGGTCTGGGAGAGTTGGCAGAGGAAAGGGAAAAGGGATGATCAGAGCATGCAAAACACTGAGGTCAAACAAGAAGAGCTGTCAGGGGTCAGGGGAGGCCGGCTTGAAGAGAGAAGTTGATGTTTCTCAAATATTCTGGAAGACACAATGGGATGAACAGTGAGAATTTTTTAATTTTTAAACTATCCCTGATGAAAGTGGAAAAGTCCAGAAAGCAATCCATCTAGAGAAGTTTGTAATGATGTCATGCTCAAAATCGTCCAGAATTTATAAAGTTGTTTTATTCTTCTCTCCCTCTGTTCTCCCACTAAGAGCTACCAAGTTATAGTAGCCTGTGTGGAGAAGTGCTGGCCCCAGCCAACAGTGCCTTTTCAGCGTGGTTCAATCACTCACTACTCAGGGTCACCCAGGCTGAGCATGCATCTTCCCCACTATTTCTATATTTGTCAATATTCTCCCCCTACCCGGCCTCTTTCTATCTTCTGGTAGCAAAAGTTTTAAAACACACACACACACACATATATATATAGTGTTTGACAGAAATACAGAACCTTTGAGCCTTCTCTTTTTGGAGGACAAATGCCAAGATCTGGGCAGATTTAACATTGCTAAACTGTGTTTGAGCTTGGCAGAGGAAGCGGCCTGGAATTTACCAAGATAGGCTGAAATTGAAAAAAAAATAATAATTATAATTCAGGTACCTCACCTTTCCCTTCACTGATTGCCTCCGCAGCAGCACTGACGCCTGTGAGCTTATTTACTGAGTCAATTAACAAAAGATAACCTCCCATTGTGTAACCATCAATAAATCAATCGTGTTAATACTATCTTGGAATGTCCCCCACTATTGACTTTCATATTGTTTACATTAGACACTTGAGAAAGCCAGAGCCCTTGAGTTGGCTTGTTTCGGCGTTAATGGACTCTGGAGTAGCCATTACCACATATAACTCTCTTTACAAAATATTTAAGTTTCTCTAAGGTTCACCTGCTATCTGACTGTTGGCAGGGCAGTCTCCTCTCGCCCCACACGATCAGGCAGCACCGAGTTTGATGAATACTTGGGAAGGCAAACATTTATGAGCAGTAATGGAGCAGTCACTTAGGGCACACCTACTTCTTTGTGATTTGAATAATCTATTTCCACCCACCCCAGCCCCCCACTGTCAGCCACCCTCAACAATCTGGGGAATCAAATTAATCTTCAATTATGCGGAAGAATCTCAGGACGAGCACAGCTCAAGTTACCAAGTAACTTGCTACTGTGGAAAGATTCATGCTGAAAGCAGCCTCAGCCCTGGACTTTTAGTAATTTCTCCTCCCTCCCCAAAAAGGTAAGGGAAATCTTTCCAATGCTAATAGCTGTACCTCAAAACTTTGAAAGTTAACTTTAAAACCAATGCAAAAAAGAAAAAAAAATCTTTCTACATGTCCCTCAGTCGTATGAAGTGGGACTGAATATAATAATAATAAAGTTGGGTTTAATGTGCTTTTTTTTTTTTTTTTGGTACTTCCTTTTAATGACATCAGAGAACAGGTTTTCTCTAAGAAGTGAGACAGACTCCTCTGATTGCAGGCGCAGGGAGTTTGCTAAACCACTAGATGCACAGGATTAAAAAGGAAGGAGGGGGAGGGAAAGCACCAGTCCTGGAACTTCTGAAGGTTCAGATTTCAGAGTTGGCTGCAGACCTGGGCAAAGTTCACTGCTCCCTTTTCACGACATGCTACATACTTTTCAAGTTCCCACTTGCTTCTTAGAGAGGAAAAAATGTGGCCTCTGAGTTCAGGTTGCTAAGGACGAGCCGAGCCAATTTAACCATGCATTCCTTTCCTAAAAGATAGACAGGGGTGGTTGTTGTTGTTTCGCTGTAAATACCAGAAAGTCTTGATCCTCCCTACTCTAAACAAATACCCTCGGCTGCAACTTTGAAGCCATCTTTCTTCCACAGTGGGAAACCAGCTATTTCACTCCCTTTTCCTGCCTAAGTCTTGACAAAATGGAATATTATTCTACCTTGTGACCCATCTTCTTATCAGACATTTGGCTTCATTTTTCTCCTGATAATGATGGGTATTTAAGATGCATATGACTATTGGGTAATAAAAGAAAGCTCTCATTGTTCTTAGTTTTTCCCCCCTTTCCTTTTTTTTTTTAAACCTCATAATATTTATGTCTACTTAAGGGTGTTTTGAAGAGGGTGAAGGAAAAGGACTTTGAAAGGAAAAACAGACATCTAAGTGGCTGTCTCATGTAGACCCTTCTGTGACCCCACACTGAATACTTCTAATGGACATGTGTGATCTTGGAGACTTCTCTGCAATAAAACAGTTTTAAACCTTCAACTTGTTTTTGCAGCAAATTCATTCAAGGATTTTTTTTTTTCTTTAAATGAATGAGTAAGGCATTAGCGTAGTCATTATACAAAGAGGTGAAACAGTTTTCCAATTTTATAGATGGAATATTTTTTTAAAGAATTTGGGTCAATCAGGGATTTAGCTCTTGTCAGTGTGTTATTTTATATCATGGTCTCAAAAAGCAGTTTTTAAATATGTAAGCATACATTTGCATTCAAAGCTGTATTTAGGAAATCCAAAGAGTTCTGAAAGTCAATTAGGAAGCAATCACCTTTACTTCACAAATTAATAATTTCCATGACGTGGCTAATAGGCAATTTTGCAAAGTCAAACTGAAAAATGATTAGAATCAATTCATATCTTGTTCAAAACACATAAGACATTTAAAAAGTCTTCCTTAAGTGATGGGGGAACAGGAACACTCTCATTTCTATTGTCAAAAGGCAAAGAGCCTCACCTTCACCAAATAGCTGTGAACTTTCCTCTTCACCTTAACTTCCTGGAATTGCTGAGTTGTATCACCTCCTTCCTTTCCCCCTAGCTAACATCTCTACCTTTCTCTTATTCTTTCTTTGCTTCCATGTTGACATGTTTTTTTTAAAAAAAACTTCCAATTTAATGTTAGTCAAAGTTTATGTAGATATTGCTCTTTTCCCCTACCAGCACTTCTTAGAATTATCTGTTCACATGAATACCTAGGTATTTCAATGTCCACTTAAATACTGTGGTTTTGCATTCTTATCAATAGGGCATTTTGGAATTACAGAAAAGCTGAGACCCATGCCACATTCTTTTTCTTTCCATATTTTTATTGGTGCACTATAATTATACATAACAGCAGGATTCATTGTTATACATTCAGACCTACATGCACTATAATAATATAATTGGGCCAGTATTTATTCCCCAGTGTGTTCCCCTTTCCCAATGCCACATTTTGAGATTGCAATATTAAAACATAAAGACATCCCCAAGCTTAGTTTAAAAATGGACTCACATTTAATACTTGATATTTATTAATGATATCAGGAAATATGCAATAGAATAGAGAATATTATTCCAGTTATGTATTTCTATTTGGAAATAATGTCAAAACTCTACCTTTTAGTCATGAAGGCAGGGCTCGGGTCCATCTGTCCTTCTGTCATCCTCTGCAACACACCCTCACATCAAATCCTGTTTATAGACAAAGACTAATGTGGTGTAATAAAAAGAGCACTGGACTAGAAGCATGAGGTTCCATCATATCTGTACCTTGGCTTCTCGTGTGGAAAATGAAAATATCCCCATAAATTGTTCCACAGGCCTAGTGGTATTTTGTGACTTCATATTGTGCTTATCATGCCTAGATACCATGGCTGTCATTCTAGCCAGCTAATGGAGAAAAAGATGATATAATTAAAAGCACCAGTAAAGATGAACAGGCTTGGGTAAACAAATGCCAGAGACCGAGCAAACAGACAATGTAGTATGTGTTATGACCAGGAGATGAGGAGGCATGAACAGAGATCTTCCCAAGTCAATTCTACCTTACTTCCTCTCTTTCTGCTGCACAATAGCAATCACCATGGGCTCAGAGCACCATCCACACATCATCACATGACACTGGGATGCAGTTGCCTAATGCTCCCAAGCCATCCAGTTATTCAGCATCACCTTAATAGATGAATACAGCCTGTGGGAACAACCATGTCCAGCTCAATGCTTTTAATCTGACACATTTCCCTTTCAAAATCAAAGATCTCTTCTCTCACTTTCTCCTATGGAGGAAAGAAGCAGCATTACAATTAGCAGCATCTTCATAAGGCTTAATAGTTAACAGGATACCCTCCAAGATCTGAGATCAAGTGGAAACAGAATACTTTGCCTTATGATGTAGGCTGTGCTAATATCAATGAGTAGAAATATGGTGCATTTCTTTTCAGAATTCATCAACAGTTGAGTCATCAGTTTGAAGCATTGGACACTAGAAATAATGCTGATTATTGGAATAATAAAGCATCTAAGTACAGCTACTAGTCCAGTCCATAAGAGGAATTCTTTCAACCAAATTCTCACACATGCTGCTATGGTTTAGATCTGAAGTGTCCTTCAAAGGTCCCTGAGTTAAAGGTTCTGTCATCAGCCTGTGGTATTATTGGGAGGTGGTGGAACCTTTAAGAGATCAGGCCTAGTTGGGAGGTCTTCAGGTCATTAGTGAGGTGCCTTTGAAGGGGATTTTGAAAGCTCAGCTCTCTCTTTATTTGGCTCCACCATGGGCTCCCCACCATGATGGACTATGCTACCACAAAACTAAAGAAACGGGACCGAGTGATCATGGATGAAGTCTTCTGAAACCTTGAGCCAAAATAAATCTCTCCTCCTAAAAAGTTGATGTCTAAGGTATTTTTTGCCACAGTGACAAAAGCTAACACACATCTCTGTCCAGCCTCACAGTGCTAAGATCGAGAACACGAATGATGAGGATAATGATAAACATGTCTTTCACACTTACCGTGTGTCAGACACCATACTAAGTATGAGTTGTGAATCAGCTCTGCTCATAAGACTTTTTATACACTAACTTATTGAATCTTGAAAATGTCTGTAGGAAGTAGGTTCAATTATTACTCTTATTTTAAAGATGAATCAATAGAAACACAAAGGAGTTAAATTGCATGCACAATATCATACTAGACAGAGAGATGTTAGAGAATTGAACTATCCAGACCAGCCCTGCAACCTGCCCCTTTAACCTTGGGATACCAGTAGTGGTACAGGGAAAGGAATTAGAGTTCATTTGAACACTATCCTAATTAATAGAAAGATCTTCAGTTTTCTGAGCAAAAGCTCTCTCCTTGAGTCTTCATGTTGCCCACTATCTTTAAAGAGAATAATAAATATTCCTTCTTCAATTTGCTAGTCCTTTATATCAGAGATTGGCAAGCTATGGCTTATGGGCCAAATCTGGCCCACCATCTGTTTTTGTATGGGCAGTGAGCTAAGAATGGATATCAAATTTTCAAATGGTTAGAAGAAAGAAAAATCAAAAGAAGAGAATATTTTGTGACACATGAAAATCCTATGAAATTCAAATCTCAGTGTCCATAAATGAAGTTATATTGGAACACAGTCATACTTCATTTACATATTATCTATGGCTGCTTTCACTCTATTTCAAGGTCAGAATTAAATAATTGCAACAAAGATGATGTAGCACAGCAAAACCTAAAACATTTACCCCCTGGCCCATTACCAAAAATGTCTACTAACACCAGCTTGAAGTAGCTGAGGGTAGTTCTCATGTCCTTTCCTACATGCATTACTTTTTGTGCTAAAATATCTCATTCCTCCTAACCTGTCAACATCTCATCATCCTGGAAACTCTTACCTGGCATGTCTTTGATGACACATATTCTATCCCCTTAAAAAAGCACTCAGTGCTACATTCATGATGTGGAATATTACTGAGCAATAAAAAGGAAATACATTATTGAGTCACAACAACAAGATGAATCTCCAAACCATTATGCTGAGGGGGAAAAGCCTAGCACAATGTACTCTCACTGTGTACTTGTACAAATAAAAAATTGTAAAATTGATAAGACAAACCTGTGGTAAAAAAAAAAAAAATATATATATATATATATATATATATATATATATATATATATATATATATATATTCTGATATACATATATCAGAATAATGGTTATCTTTGAGAAAATGGAAGAGTAGTTGCCTGGGATGGGCCTACAGGAATCCCCTGAGTTTATAGAAACACTTCAGATTTTGATAATTGTTTAAGTGACATATTGTATATACTTACCATAATTCATCAAAATTCACACATAGATTTTGTACATCATACTATATCTGTCTCAAAAAAACCCTAATAAATAAAGTTATAAATAGTAATAAATAATCTAGCTAATGACCAGCATGAGGAAATGTTTACTGGTATCAATCCCTGCAACTTACATCAAAATGTTTCAGCTAAAACTCAAGATGGTTGAATGACTGGATACAGCGATTGACGGATGGCAAGATGCATAATAAAGTAAGAAGAGTAAAATGTTCACTGTGGAAAGTAGATGGAAGTACATGAGCTCACTGTCTAATTTTTTCAACTTCTAAGTTTAAATTTTGCCATAGTAAAATTTATTTTTCAAAATAAGTCTTCTATCTTTACCATCTTGAAACTGGCAATATTTCCACAGGTATATACCTATGTCAAAACTTATTAAATTGCATGCTTTAAACATGTGTGGTTTATGTATATCAATGATACTTCAATGAAATTTTTAAAAAGTGAGCTCATAATATATTGTACTGTTATTTTAGAAATGCTCAACTAATGCTGCTCCCAAATTAGAACCTTTAAATTAGAACCTTCAGGAATGGATAGGAAGCAAACTCCTCTACATGCAGCACAAAGTGACTCAATTAAGCCGTTTCCCTGGCCATTTTCATGTCAGCTTTTTTGACCAATTAGATCCTAAAGTATCCTACCTTAGACTTAACTAAAGGGACATCTTGGGAGTAACCCCTGGGACTAGAGATGGGAGCATATTCCATAATAGAATCTAACTCCATAGCAAAAAAAAAAAAAAAAAAAAAAAAAAAAACCTTTTGTCTTTCCATTTTAAGTCTTATCATAAAAGAGTACAGAAGATGACAGACACAGAAATATCCTCACTGAGATGCCTCCACCAAGTCCACTTGTGGAAAACAATAAAATTCCACAAGTAAGTTTGCACTCTTGTCTCATGAATGTGCAGAAGGAAGAGGAATGTGTTTGATCACAGCTGAATTCCAGGCCTTTTTAACCTCACCAGAGGTTGTCATGTATTTCTCATGTTGAGGTTTCTATCATTTGACACACAATGTGCCTGCCACTGTTACAAACATCAGATGAGTGTGTGTGCATGATAAAAATTTGAAAAAGTCCTCAAAATATGCAGCCTAATCTGTGGATTAACTGTTTCTTTAAAGGGTCTCTGCAGTGTATAATCTGCAGGCTGATTCTGTTGCTTTTATGCAATGCCAATATTATTAGTAGCAATAACAATCATGCTTCAACTATTTGGAGTTCAATTAGCTGGAAAGTTCAGTTTTCTGAATGGAAGCTAAGAATCAAGGAAGTAAGAAAGAAAAAACCCCAGAGCAGTCAAAATAGCTGTGAAAGCATCAAGGCGCAACACTTCTGCATTTACTCATGGAAGAGTCTCTAAAGCCAACACTTAAAATCCTATCACACTTAATTAGGCAAAGTTCTAACAAGCCAAGATCTCCAGTTTAGATCCTAAGAGAGATTAGGTTGCATATAGACAGACATGGTGAAACCAGCAAGAGTCAGAAGAACTAGTGGCCATCATTCCAAACCCAAAATGGACTATAATTTGAGAAGATAGAATGTAAAAGTAAAAAAAATACCTACCTTAATTCTACTGTTACACTGTGGCCTTTACATGCCCCCCCACCCCCACCCACAGGCCCATGTATTGAAAGCTTGGCCACCAGCTTGAGGTGCTATTCGGAGGTGGTAAGAATCATAGGAGGCGGGGCCTGTTGGGAGGAAGTTAGGTCATTGGGGACATGCCCTAGGGGGATATTGAAACCCCAGCCCCTTCCTCTTTCTTGCTCTTTGTTTCCTAGCCTCCACAAGGTATACAATCTTTCCTTGCTACAGTGATCCTGCTGCCTGGATGAACTCACTTGCCTCAGGTCTGGAGCAATTCAATGAAGTAACCCTGGACTGAAACCAAGAGCCAAAATAACCCTTTACTCCTTTTAAGTTGATTTTCTCAAATATTTTGCCACAGTGATGCAAAGCCTATTGATACAGACACCAAGATATCATTTTGCACACACTGTTCCTAAAATTGTAGTTCCTCAAGATGCTAAAGACAGTCTTTCAAAGTAAAGAAGAGGAGGATTAATTTTCTTATAGGTTTACAAAATATTGGTCTGGTAATGCTTCAACATTCCTATTGTGATTCTAGCAAATTCTAAAACATTGGTTTTCTTGGTCTTCCTTTTTCCCATTTCACTTTTTATTTTTTTTCTAACTTAAACTTATAGATACTGTTTTCTATTCTCATCATAATGATATCCATCAATCTTCCTGAATCTTCTGGTGTAGATGTGGCTCTCTGGATTCTCCCACACTCTTTTTTAGACAGATGTTTCCTGTCCCAAACTTTATATTCTCTTTTGTTTTGTCCAAATTCCAAACAACATTTCTAGTTTCTGAGGACAATGTCCCAAGCATCCATGTGTTCCCTTCCCCTCAACTTTCACTTCCTACTTTCTCTTCCCATGTCTTTCCTCTCCAAATTGAATGCCAACCATTCTCTGCCTGGATTCCACTTTTAAATCCTTCCTGCATTTCCTCTTTATCTCACAGCTTTGCAATTTCTGCTGCTCTTATTTCCCTCTAGCATGTTTACTTTGTATCTTGAATCCCAGTTACCTCTCTTGTTCTGCCAAATCTAGTGCTTACGCCAAAAGCCACCTGAAAATCCCTATTGTCTCCCAATCCATACAATCTCTGCCACTTTATCTTCCACATGCATTTTTCCTGCCTGAACCCACCAGCCTGCGTGGAGTGAAGGAAGATTGCTTTAGTTGCCTTCTCTGGCCAACCCTACAGGCTATGGGCCCTCTTGACAGAGAATGCCCACCATCTTGTCACTGCTGATTTCTAGCCAGTAGAGCTATGTTCAATCTTGAGCCCCATCTCTTATTCAGCGAGTTTCCTAGGCTTCAGTTTCTACATCTCTTATGCTCTCCGCCTGATTGATCTTGCAGGGTTGGTTGGAGCCACCGAGGCCACATTTGTTCCCCCCTCTTCATCATTTTTAGTATGTGACAGCTTCATTCCTTCACTTGGACACTTTGTTCATATTGAAATACTAGGAGGAGAGCTTCATTCTTTTTTATATTCTTAATCTCTTCTGGTCCTAACAGGTATTTGCTGCTTCTCCAACCACCTCCACCAAGCTGCCCAGTTCCATCAGCATGTGGGCTTGTCAGTAGGGAGCCTCACCCCGGAGCCTCCAACATTCTGGCTGAAAACTTGGCTTCCGGTGTAGGGAATTTGGGAAGTCCACTTAACCTTTATTTCCTCAGTGTCCTCATCTTTAAAATGGGGATGATAGCATGGTCACTCCCCAAGGAGGCCGTGGTGAGTGCGGGAGAGGTAAAGACATGCAGCCTGGCACAAGAAGACACGACCTGCCTTTCTGCTTCTGCCTCCTTCTTCTTCTTTGGCTCCTCCATTTTCCATATCTTTCCACCATCTCTGTCCTCCTGTCACCCCCAGTGGTGCTGGGAACTCCTGCTTCCCACACACCCAGAAAAACCTCAGGGGAAAAATTCAGACTGTGAAGCATCCAGAGGACTGCCCCTCCCTTTACCCTCTACCACTGCCCCTGGGGCTCCTCCTTCCTCCTCCAGATTCTTCTCTGGCATGCTCCCATGTTTTCACTGTCTTCCTGATTAGAGGGCATGTCAGTGTGGCAGGATAATTTACTGATATATTAATTTGTGTTTTTATCTCAGTGTTTGCTGGCTCTCCGCTCTACAAAGGAAGCCAGGACTTTCTGTGCCCCTGCCTCAGGGGGAGGTTTGTTTTAAGAGACCAAAGACAAGACACCTGGCTTTTGTTTCCCCAAAGTGTAAATCCTGGGGGGGAGATAATGCCAGCAGGGGGAAAGAGGACAGAAGCTCATGGGCCTTAAGAACTGGGACAGAGGGGGGGGGAGGGGAGATGGGAAAGAGGTTTAGGTAGATGGAAAAGGAGTGGCAGCCAGAGGGCCAGACCAGTATCGTGGACTTAATTCCCCCATCAAAGACTTTTAGGGGAGTCTAGACCACTGGCCTCTGAACCCAGGCCTCCAGACTCAACAAACATTCCGTCAAACTTTTCCAGCACCCAATGTACCCATGGGCAGAGAGCCAGGGGATAGGGATGCTCATGGTGACAGGACCGTGGAAAGCCAAAGCCAGGGACAGAGTAAAACTGTAAATTATAACAGGAACATCTGCTGCCAGCTCAGGATGTGCCAAACCCTGTTGCAGGGTCCATGCAAGGATAAGAAGAGCTACTCCTCAAGATAGCCCAGATCCTGTGTACACGGAGGGGAAACTGAGTCCCACAGAAGAACCTTGTCCAAGATCACACAGTGAGCATGTCGTGAAGTCAGACAGACTGAAAGAAGGCATCGGTTTACTATAAAAGTTAATGAAATGCTGCATGGCATGAAATGAACAAAATAAAATAACAACACTGAAAAATGAAAATATAAAGCACAGTGAGCACCTGCAGCATGGCCTGGAGTCTTTCTAGATTGACACCAGAGCTGTGACTGCAGCTTAAGTGTGCAGTGAGAATGGAAATATTGTGAAGCAGAAGTGCATAGGTTGAGGACACAAAGAATCCAGCAGAGGTGGCTTGGAGTTCCAGTTCTGCTTCAGTTCCCTGGCTTCCTGATTTACCCTGTGAACATTGTCTGATCTGCTAAGTCTTTCTTTTCTCATCTTTAAAATGGAGATAAAGGGATCACCTAGCACAGCTGTTAGAATCATCAAGTGATTGGGTGATCACTAGGAGCTACAATTATGATTATTGTCATCCTGTGCTTAGTTCTATAGCCTGCCCAGCTTCTCTGGCTGTTTTATTGAGTATCTCTGTATAACAGTCACTGGAGGTAAGCTGCCCAGCCATCCAGAGTCTAGTTAGATGATAGCTATCTGAAGGGATGCCTCAGTGCTAAAGGATAAGTGCTATAACTGGAATAATTCAGTATCCTACAGGGGCCCAGGATAAGGGTCCCTAATCATACTGCAGGATGGAAATGAGGGCAGTTTTCCTGCAGAAATCCAAGTCTTTGCAAACAGCAGTAACCTCTACTTCACCATGAGGGAAGAGCTAGGGCCTTTTCCAACCAACTACTCCTATTCCTTTTCCAACCAACAGGAATGGCTGCTAGACCCAAGCACTCTCCAAACACTGCCCTGGCAGCAAATTTGAGAATTCTGAGCTACGCATAACTTGCATCATTCTGGGCCCTGCACCAAGCCAGCAGAGGAAAAGCCAAGAGACCTCAGGGCTGTTGGTGCATTCCACAAACCCAAATTTCCAGTGTTGCCTTGAATGAGATGTGTAAAGGAAATTTTCCATGTATCAATAAAGCTCATTGACCATGTGACATAAAAAGGAAATGTAAATGTGGGATTCTGATTGGCAAAGTTCAAAAACCTCTGATTCTGATACCCAGTTAGAGATCTGCAAGCCATTAAGTATATGTACTTGACTTCCAAAACCCAGAGGTTGAGAAGAAATGCCTGTTTGGCACATCAGAAGGGGGAAAATGCAGCCTAGAAGAGCAGTATTGGGAAATACTTAGTCCCCAAGGCAAAATGTACAAATTCAATGAGACTGAGAAGCAACTCAACTGTTCTAGTTCCCCATCATTCCAAATTCCCCTAATAGATATTCATTTTTTTAAAGAAAATAATGTGCAATTTGACTCCCCACCCCCCTACCCCCAAGAGATGCACTAGACTGAAGGAGCTTGCAATGCCAACCTGGACTCTGGATTGCTTTTCAGTTCATCTCATGATAAACTTAGCATAAAACCCCAGTCCCTGTGTTTCCTTGGAAAGCGGTATTTTCTTGCTAGCATGATGATTGAGTCCACTTGTCTATTCTAGGACACGAGAGAATCAACCTAAGTCAGAACAACCCACATCTAGCCCATATATTTATTTATTACTGCATTCACTGGGAGAGACAGGCTGAGTTATCATTTAGCGGAGAAAACCTGAGAGGCATTTATGTGCATGACGTGCGACGCAGCCGTAGACACCGAGGCAGGCTGGAAGGAAACACTTTACACACCCGGCCTACGCAAATCCCCTCGCCACAGAAGTGACTGGGGCTGAATGAAAGGGGTGGGCAGCAAGAGCGGTTCTAGAATGCTTATCTACTCCCCAGCCCCCATGCCAACCCTCAAAGATTACCAATACAATCGTTTGTGACAGATTGCTCCCCAGTCTTCCGCCTTAAATTCTATATGATAAATTCAACACGAAGTGACAGTCACAGCAAGTGTTCAGAGCTCTATCTAAAAAAACTAATTTTACTGAAGTTAGAACTCAATGAACGAGAAAATGTGAATGTACACCTAGGGCATATCTCAAAACTTTAATCTCTATGAAAGCCATAATGGTTATTTATGGCCTGGATAATATTAATATTTTTAAAAGATTTCACTAAAGAAGCGCTGTGAGACTTTAAAATTGTATTGTTATGCAAAGATAATAATATTTCAATGGGTCCTTCCCTGTGCCAGTATGTTAATGGGGCAAGAAAATATAAAAAATAAAAGCACTGTTTTTGTTACCCAAGCAGCAGCCACAGCAAACTGTCCTGTGGTTCATTTCTAAGAAAAAGCTCTTCTTCCTTTTTTTTATTATGGGGGGGGGGTGAAAAAATGTCCTAGGCTGTTATTGTCTGTTTAAATTAGGCAAATGCAATTAAGAAGAGTCAAATACACACAGGCTCCAATGATGGGTAAAATTAAGGTCACCAGTTGCAGCCCTAATCCAGCTGCACTGCTTAATCTCGGTTTTAGCTATTACAACTGTGTGGAATGGAAATGTCTTGCTAGTGTTGGGGTTAATGTAGACTGACTGGGTAACTAGAGATAAATCCTGCAGGCTTGCTTGAATGGGCAAGTGCTTAACACTGACATTTTGAAAAAGGAAAATTGGGTTCCATTCCCCAAGACCAGCTCAGAGTCCCTTCCTTCCTTGTTTTTCCCCCACCTAAACCCAGAAGTGAAAGAACTTTTTCTTTGTCAATTTTTTTTTAATCTTGCCCCCCAGGGACCCTTTGCATTTGCCATTTGTGTGCATCTCTTGCTCATTACAGAAAGGAAAGTTGTGTATTAATCCTCTGAAAACAACAGTGCTTGTCTTTCTTTCCACATACATAAAGGTTATATTTGTATTGTTTGATATTATTTCACTTTCTTAAGGAGTTGTTTTGGGTACTGAGTAGATAGGAGGAAATTCCTGAGCGTATGAAAAAAAAAATGAAAGGTGACATTTACAGCCAGGAGCCGGGTACACAATGCAGAGGTCATCAATGAGTAAACAGATATTAATGGTTAGCTGGATAACTGGTACATAAACAGGTCACATTAATAATTAACACCAGGAGAAACCAGCTCTTTTAACCAAGCTCAGGAAAGTGGGTTCCCACAAGGAAACCCCAGAGGAGAACTAGAAAAATTCAGAAGTGACTTCTGATAGCTAGAGAGTAGAAAACTCACTTTTCCATATTTACATCTCTCATATTCTTACCAAACCAAACAAAACTAAAACAGTTTTGAGATGGTCATGATAAATATATATATATATATATATAAATAAATAAGTTGGGATAATGGAGGAAAAACTTCTGTATAACCATTTCTTTGATCAATTACACTTGGCCTAACATGGAGCAATCCTGTAAGGATTGCTCAGGAAATTGATCACTAACCTACAATGTCTCTCTAAAAATATTAGCTTCTCATTTCATCATGTTGCCTGTACCTCTGAGCTGAGAGGATTACATTTTGTTCATGCTGATTGGCATTCACCCCAGTTTTTTTTTTTTGGTGGGGGGCAGGGGGGTCAAATTCAGATCTGTAGATATGAAGGCAAAGGCATGAGGCCAGCCAGGGAAACTTGGTGAGGAAAAGAGATTCCCCCAGGGACTATGTAAACCTAGGAGTAAATGTCCCTGAGTCCCATACAGTGTCACCTTAGGAGCTGGGGCATCATATCTTTTGATGTTTTTAAAGAAGCCAGATTTTACATGAAATATCTACCTTTCTGGACTTCAGATATTCACAACTCATTGAAACCCTGCTTGAACAAAATAACATGCATCTAATGTGGGCCACATCAGGTCAATTTAAATGTCTTTCTTGCATTAAAAAGAAATAAATAAAAATAACAACAAAAAATCCTTGAAAAAAGGAAAAGGAGAGTCTATCTTCAAAATTTATTATACAACTTCTCTTTCCTCTAAATACATTCCGATAGTCCTCTATTAGAATGTTTTAGAAAACTATCAATGACAATAGACTTAATAGAGAACTAGAATATATGCAAGGACTTAAAACTGAACCTCAGAACTGTGTGAATAAAACTCAGATGAAACACTTTTATACGTGTGGCCTAATGGCTTACAGATGAGTGAGTAGCACTGCTTTCAAATATAATGTGAAGAAACCAATTTTTACAATAAATGTGTAGTTTGACTATCCAGCCCACAGGAGACATTGTGACGTACCCAACCTGAAAATCAAATTATTTAAGGTTGGTTATACTAATAACAGCCTCTAACCAACTGCTAAGGTGGACGATAAAACCAGACTAGCCAGAGGCAGCAAATGAGATGGCTTGCAAGGGGGTAGGAGGAAACAAGACACGAGGCTTGTTTACTAGCAAATGGCAGAGGGTGCATGGGAATTGTTTCTGAACTGTTGCTGAATGAGAGGCATTGGTCCTTCCCTGTTTCTCCCCAGCCATATCCCCACCACAGGGGCTGCCTCTCATGATGGACAGCTTTTCCATATGTCCTCTCCTTTCTTCACCTAAACCCTTCTCCACATCACCTTCATTCATTTTTGGCGAGGGCAGGCGTGCTGGGGAAAGGACCCAGGGCCTCCTGCGTGCTGAACACATGTTCTATCCTTGAGCTGCATTCCCAGTCCGTCACCCTCGCTTTTGACCCAGGCAAGTCCCTCTTTAATTCAGCTGAGTACATATGTTTCCTCTCCCCGAGCCTCTCACCTAGACACTCTCCAAGTGTCCAAGTGCCCAGCCTGCCTCTGGTTTCCTCAGGCTCCTCTGCCAACTTCTAGGCTCGTATGCACCTCTGAACCACAGTCAGGGTGGACAAGTCATCTCACCTCAGGACCTAGTCCTTCTTCTCTTGCTATAACATAATTTCAAAGACTAAGTGATTTATAAAAACATAGGTTTATTTTGGCTCAGGTTTCTGGAGGCTGGGAAGCCCAAAATCAGGAGGTATATCTGGTAAGGACTTTTGCTGCTTCAATTCATGGCAGAAAACGGAAGGGCAAGTGGGCACATGCAAAAGAGAAAATAGGACTGAACTGCAATGATAGCTAACCCCAAACTGAAAGATGAGTGTTAATCTGTTCATGAGGGCTCCCTTCCCATGATGTGATCACTTCCAACTAGGCCCCACCTCAAAGCGCTACGACCATGGGCGCCAAACTTCTCATGAGTTTTGGAAGAGACAAACCATATTCAAACCATAACACCTGTGCTTAGAAAACAGCACATTAATATTGTATGACTGCCTAAATGAATACAATGAATAGACCTCCAAGCAATAATATTCAGAAAAGCAACTAATAAATAAAATATTAGGGAATGCACCTATCTAGCTTTTCTTTCATCTGAACTTCTGCACATGCTCACTACGACTACATTTCTAATAGCAAGTTTTATATCAAACAGATCTTCTTAATAATAGTAATAAACATAGTAATGATTCTGTTCGCCAGCTTCCTCACCTCTAAATGAGAGATGATAACGCTTACCTTGCTAGGCTTGAGGCAGCTGAGAAGACTACTTGAAATGATGTGTGTGATCATATATGAGAAGAATCACCTGTAAAGGGTAAAGTCCCAACTGCAATCCGGAGAGAGTGACCGACCCTCCTCAACAAGGCCTCCTCTGCTCATGTCTGATTGTCAGAATCTATGAAAATTCTCTACTTACTGTCTTTGACTCAGTTTGTATGTGAGCAGGAACCCTGACTCTAGTCTCAGAATTCCCAGACCTAGCACAATACCCACCACATAGCAAAGCTCACTAAATGTTTATAATGTTACAATGAATATGACAAACATCATGGTAATTTCATTCATGAAAATTATGCTAGGCACCACTAAATAGCACAGAACATGGAGGATAAGAAGAAGAGAGAAACTACTGAGAGGCTGTCATTTACTCAGTACTTTATATGCCTGGTTTTATTTATTTCATCAGTGATTTCCTATACACTTATGAAGTACCATTGCCCTTAGTTTACATAGAAAGAATCTTATTTTCAAGGATCAGGTATGATGCCAAAGGACACACAGTTAATCATGGGCAGAGGTAACTCTCTGACCCAGCACACCACACTGCCTCCCCATGACAAGACCCTGGGCTCCAGAAGCTAATAAATCCCCAGCACATCTGACATCGCAATGTCGAAAAGTTCTAGAGGTGAACAAATTCAATATCTAGTCCAACCCTCTGATAACCAAGGCCAGAGAAAGTTATTTTTTAAAGTAAGTTTACACAAAAGAGAGGTAGTAAAACAAAAACGAAAACAAACAAAAAAAAAGGCTTACTATTTATGATGGCCAAGATAAGGAGTCCACCAACGTATGCATAACAGGCAAATGGAAGAAATTCTGTCACTGTGCAACCTGGATGAAACTAGAAGACATTATGTTAACTGAAATAAGTAAACACAGAAAGAAAAATATCGTGTGATGTCACTCGTGGAATCTGAAACAGTTGATCTCAGAGAAGTAGAGAGAAGAATATTAGTTATCACAGGATGGGAAAGGGGGGATGGGAGTAGATGAAGAGAGGATGGCTAATGGGTATAGGGGTGAGGTAGAAAGGAGAAATAACTTGTAACATTGTATAGCACAGTTGCATAAATGTTTTAGGCAATTTCCTGTCAATATAATGAAATACCTCATATAATTAACTTATAAAGAGCAAACGTCTTACTTCGGGGCCTGGAAGCCAACATGGAAGAGGATGAGAGTAGGATACCACAACCCCTTCAAAGACAAGCCTCCAATGACCTCAGGACCTCCCAGTAGACCCCACCTCCTAAAGTTTCCAGCCCCTCCCAATAGCACCACCATGAAGACCAAGTCTTTAACATGTGGGCCTTTGGGGACATTCAATATCCAAACTACAGCACTGTGGTTGGCAACAATTAATTGTATATTTCAAAATAGCTAGTATGATTTTGAATGCTCTCAAGACAAAGAAATGATAAATGTTTTAAGGGATGGATATATGATTAATCGTTGCACATTGTATACATGTATTCAAATATTACACCATAGCCCATGAATACATGCAATTATGTAAATGCTTAAAATATCTTCAAAAAGTGCATGTTTCACATTCACAAGTTATGACATATTTTATATACCTTTTTCATTAAATTTATAAGTATATTATATAATGCATAAATTTTTTAAATGATTACACTTTGTTTCATCTAAACTTTTATAAGAATAGCATATATTTTCAGTTCACATAAAATAAAAAACCAAGTTCTCTCTTTCCTCACAGAATACCAATGAGCCCGCTCTCATTGACCAAAACCTTAGTAAAGAAAAGCAGAACTCGACAGAGAAAGGATCCATAAACAATAATTAAAATAATAATTAAATACCAGAAAAGGGCAAAGACATGTGCACTTTTAAAAATCTAAAGAAAGAGTAAAATAAAACTTCTCCTCTGTGAAAAATTGCTTCAGTCATCTTTAAAAGCTTTCCTAAATTTCCAATGGCTTCGTTATTAGCAATTCTTAATGCATGAGGTAGTCATTTAAGAATAAATCTTTCAGTAATTCAAAACAAGGACTCTTCAGTAAATAGTTGAAATTAAGGGGGGAGTTAGAGTCATCTGGTTTCCATTAGGATGATAAAATAGTTCACTTGAAACCTTTTACAATACGCTTTGTTACAGGGAGGTGTCTGGGCACCTCACTCCATCACTAGCCATTTGACACAACATAAAAAGCTTCAAAAGCCATGTTAGGCCTCTTAATCAAAAACTAATTGTAATAGATATTGGGGAGTGTTAACACGGTGACCGCTGGGTTGTAGCTGTGGTATGGAAGCGGCAGTGAACATTAAACACAACCCCGGGTTGATAGGGCTTATCTCAATTTCAGAGCTAAGTGCTAAGTACTACAGGCCAGTATCTCCTTGCTATTGCTTTGTACCACTTTTGGAGTTAATTGCCCCATAAGGCTTCATCTTCTTAATGAAATTTATAACATTGTCAGAGAACTTGGAAGATACTGCTGTAGTTTAGAAGACTTTACAGAAAACAGAGATATAAACAGAGGGGAAAAGAAAATACATACTTGGAGCCTAATGCATGGGCAGTCTGGACAGATTTGGTGCAGAATTCCTCAGGCATGGGGGAGACAATTGAAGCACATTAACTCTTTCAGGTCTGTAATGGAATTCACCAAGCTCACTCTAATGGAAAGATAATAATTGGTATCATAAGGCCAGTGATAGGCATTCGATAAATACTTAATGATCAGCCTTACAGGGCTAGAACAGCCAGCAAGCAAGGACTGGAGACTGTTGCATGGCCCCTGTGCCTAAAGCAGTATCTAAAATTCAGCCAGTGCTCAGCAAATGTTTTCTGAATGGCAGATGAAGGTATAAGTGATCTAAAGGAGTATAGTACTTATAATTTTCCAAGCGTTTTCATGTTTGATTCTCATGACCATCTACTTGACAAGCCCAAGTTTTCATTAGTGACTAACCCTAGTCTCAATTGGACACTTTGCAGCTACTATTCCAGTCTTTTTGACTTCAGATGGACTAGAAAGACAGTCTGTACCCCTAGATTTTCTAAATCTGACTCAGTAGGATTTTAAAAGATCATAGGTGATTGTAGATCATGGATTAGATCCTTAAATGGATTAAAAAACAAAACAGGAAAAAAACTGGTGAAGTCTGGGAAAGACTGGAGTTTATTTAATAACACTGTAATTAATTTCTTCGAATCATGGTTATACAAGAGGCTAAGCTTAGGGCAAGCCTAGTGAAGGGCGTATAGAATTCTTTGTACTATTTTGAATTGTTTTGTAAACCTAAAATTATTTTAAAATAAAAACCTTTTGAAAATAATGAATTTACTTAAATATTGATAAATTGTGCCACATTGGCATTCAGATGATTCAAAGTCAATATTACTGAAGAAAACAAAGTATGATTTTTTTGAACTAACCAGCCATCAACTAGTTAGAAAAAACATTTGTAAGGATGAAGGGAATGAGTTCTCATTCCAATTTTATAAGCTCTTATGTTTTCTACTGTTTTTGTCTCCTGATAAAATATGTATTTCTAATTAATACATATATGATGTGAACTCTTTACCACTGTCTTATTTATAAAATTGTTAACATGGAAAATAAATTTTAATTATTTTATTTTATAAAATGAACAATTATTTTTTTAAAAAAAGATAAACAGCTCACAGGGAGTTAAATAGAGAACTAATTCTATATGATTTTGAAGTTTTAGCCTCTCCTAGTCCTTCAATTACCATCTTTCTGCAGATGATTTCCAAATTCAAATTTCGGAGTTGCACTTCTGTCTTGAGCTTCAATCTAAACATCTGCAGTACCAGTCAACCCAAAGAGCTCAGCGTAATCTCAAAACATTTTTTTCTTTATTTACTCTGCAACATTCCAACTTTAACTAATGCTCCCCCCCCACCACTCATACCCACCTGCCTGTTGAAACTCTTTACTACCCTTCAGATGGGGATAGGGGTTCCAGACCCACCCCCATTCTCTAAGTCTCCTTCCAACCCTCCTTCACTCTCTACAACTTCAAATGTATTTTTTACACAGTACTATTTGAATTTCTGCTGTCATATTTATCATATTTTCTATTAGCTATTTATGCGTATGACAGATTCCTCCACTATACTTTCAAGTTCTAAGAGATAAGGACTGTACTCATTTAATCCTCATACGCTCACAGTGGTTCATTTGAAACCATTTGAGCATAGAGCATGGAAAGAAAAAAAAAATCTTAAAAAAAAATTATCCTGATTCCAAAGATGTTATTCTATAAATTAAAAGATTGGTTGGACATTTTAAAAGTGGCCAAAATAACAATAACCAATACAGGGTAGAGAGTTTATTTCTCTCTGCATTTGACAGATTCCAAAGGCTCTGCTCCTCCAGTTGGCCCAGCAACCCAGCTTCCTAGAGTATTTCTCTGTGCAGCCTATTCAAAGATGGTTGAATACCTCATGGGCGTGTCTCAGCCTGAACAAAATGGCAAGGAGGAGGAAGGGAGCCAGAAACTTCCTTTTAAGGCCGCAAAAGAGCAGTTTCACGTAACAGTTCATTCTTACACTGTAGGCCATAATTAAGTCAAATGGTTTCATCTACAGGGACAGATGACTGGGAAACATAGGCCAGTGAAATTGCCTTATGACCACCTCAAACAGGAAGGAGAAAACACCTCATGAGAAGGCAATTCTGATTCCCTGCCACAGTTTTTTTTTTTTTTTTTTTATCTTACGAAAATTAACCAGACTTTTTCCTGCAAAGTGTTTTAGAGTTTTTATGGCAGCATTATTGAGATACAATTTACATACATAAAATGCTATCTTTTAAATATAAAATTCAGTGGTTTTAGTATAGTCAGAATGGCATGACCATCACTGTTATCTACATTCAGAGCATTTTCATGGCCTCCAAAAGAAATCCTGTGCCCATTAGCAGCCAGTCTCTATTCTCTCCTCCCAACTCATGAAAAGCACTAATATAATTTCTGCCCCTATGAATTTGCTTGTTCTGAACATTTCATAAAAATGGAATTATATCAGGCGCCTGAGACAGGAGGACTAAAAGTTCAAAGCCAGCCTCAGCAATGGGAAAGCACTAAGCAACTCAGTGAGACTCTGTCTCTAAATAAAATACAAAATAGGGCTGGGGATGTGGCTCAGTGGGCGAGTGCCCCTGCGTTCAATCTCCAGTATCACCCACCAAAAAAAATGGAGTTATGCAATATATGGTTTTAGGTACCAGGCTTCTTTTGCATAGGGCAATGTTTTAAAGGTTCATCTGTGTTATATCATCTATCAATATTTTATTCCTTTTAAAGACAAATGGTATCCATATAATAGATATATTTCATTTTGTTTATCCAGTTACCAGTTGATGGGTGTTTGAATTGTTTTACTTTTTGGCTATTCGAATGAAGTGGCTAAGAATATTCCTAAAGAAGTTTTTATGTGGACATGTTTCCAATCTCCTGGAATATACCTAAGTTTGGAATTACAGTATCATACGGAAACACTATGTTTTACATTTTGAGAAATTGCCAAACCATTGTCTAAAGTGGTATTTGACTATTTCATCAACTCAAAGCCTGAGAGTTCAAACTTTTCCACATATTCACCTACACTTATTATTATCAGTCTTTTTTCTTAGCTGCCCTAGTGACTGTGTGCAATGAAATCTGTAATTTTGATTTTCATTTTCCTAAAGACTAGTGATATCTTTTCATGTATTTATAGGCCATTTGCATGTTTTCCTCAGAAAAAAAGAAATGTCTACTCCTATTCTTTGCCCATTTTTAATTAAAGATTTGTCCTCTTATCATTCAATTGCAAGAGTAATTTTTTTATATTTTGGATACAAGTTCCTCATTGAATACATGATTTGAAAATAATTCTTCACATTTTTGCAAGTTGTGTCTTTGCTTTCTTGATGGTGTTTTTGAAGCACAAAAGTTTTTATTAGCATTAATGAAGTCAAATGTACCTAAGTTTTTTCTTTAGTTGCTCTTACTTTTGGTGTTATACTAGGCAACAAATATCTCATTCCATTTTATGATTTTTGCTATTGCATTTAGTTTTATTTGAGGTGATTTTTAGGACATGGTGTGGGATTGGGGATGGTGGTCTACACTTTTACAAGCAGATGTCCAGTGTCCCAGCTTTATATTTTGAGATAATGCTTTCTTCCATTGATTTGCCTTGGCAGCCTTATCAAAAATCAATTGACTGTTCAATCCCCAGCACCACAAAACAAAAACAAAAATTGTTTGTACATATAAGGGTTATTACTGAATTCTCAATTCTATTCTATTGATCTGAATATTTATCTTTATTCCAAAACCATGTTGTCCTGATTATTATACCTTTATAGTTTTCAAAATGTGAAATGTTCTTTTTTCAAGATTGCTTTGTTTTGACTATTTTCGGTCTCCTGTATTACCTTTTAATTTTTAGAAATAACTTGTTGATTAGTGGAAGAAAAAAAATACAGCTGAGATTTTGAAAGAACTATATTGAATCTGTAGATCATTTTGTCAAGTATTGATATCTGAATGATACTAAGTTGTCCAATGAGTGAACAAGAGATATCTTTTCAGCTTTTTAGGTCTCAGTGATGTCAGCATTGCTTTTCATGTATAATACTTACATTTATCTTGTTATAATTATCTATTCCTAAATAATAAAATTTTATTATTTTTGATCTGTTAAAATAATATTCTTTTGCTTTCTTTCTCCTTTTTTTCATTTATTATTATTATTTTTTTTTTTATTTTTTATTTTTTTTGTACTGGGGATTGGATTGAACCCAGAGTCCCTTTACCACTAAGTCACATCTCCAGCCCTTTTTATTTTTTTATTTTGAGACAGGGTCTCACTAAGTTGCTTAGGGCCTCACTAAGTTACCAGGAGTGGTCTTGAACTTGTGATCCTCTTGCTTCAGTCTCCTGAGTAGCTGGGATTAAAGGCCTGTGCCACCATGCCCAGAAAAATGGAATTGGTTTCTTAATTTCATTTTTAGGTCCTTGTTAATTGCTGTTGTATAAAAATAGAACCGATTTTTTGCACATTGGCCATCCATTCTGCAACCTTGCTAAACTTATCTACCAATTACCTCTAACAAATTCTTAACAGATTCCTTGGAATTTTCTATGAATAAAATCATGTCATCTGCAAATAGAGAGAGTTTTAATTCTTCTTTTCCAGTCTGGAGAGATAGATAGATAGATAGATAGATAGATAGATAGATAGATAGATAGATAGATAGATAGCTGTAGTGTCTTCCTGGTGGGTTGACTTTATAAAATACCCTCATTGTCTCAAGCATCATTTTTGTCTTAAAGTCTATTTCATTTGAATTCATAGAGTCACTTTCACTCTCTTCTCTTTTTACTCTCAACATATTTTTGCCTTTGAATCTAAAGTTAGTCTTTTGTAGAGAGCATAGAGTTTAATCCTGTTTTGCCAACCCACTTTGACAGTGTCTCTGCCTTTTAACTGAAGTGATAAGGTCAGATCTATATGTGCTGCTTTGCTATGCTTTCTATATATTTTATGTCTTTTTCTGTTTTTCTGCTTATCCATTACTCCTTCTTTTGTGGTAAATAAAAATTTTATAGTATGCTCTTTTAATGACTTTGCTGTTTGTTTTACTATTTTTGTTGTTGTTGTTTTTTCAGTGGTTGCCCTGGGTATTATAATCAACATCCTAACATTATAGCAATTTAGTTTGGATTAATACTAACTTAGTTTTAATCGTATGCCAAAACTTTTCTCCAACATAGCTTCATTTCCTCTCCATCCTTTGTAAAAATCATTGCCATATATCCTATATATTTATACAATATAAGTCCACCAACACAGTTTTATAATTCTTGCTTTAATCAATTGACTATTAAATAAAACAAGAAAGGAAAATATTTTCAAGCAAAAATTTATTTGTACTACCTTTTATATTTACTTATATGATTTCATTTCCCAGTTACTGTCTTGGGTCCTTTCATTTCAGCATGAAGGACTTCTTTTAGTACTTCTTAGAGGGTAGATCTAGAACCACAATCTGTGTGTATATATATGGATCTGAAGATGATTTCATTTATTTTTAGTTTTGGAAAATATTTTCACAGGTTATAGAATTCTGTGTCAATCATCTTTCAGTCATCCTTTTGAATATGTGAACCATTGGTTTTTGGCCTTCATGGTTTCTGATAAGAAGTCAGTTGTTAATCTTATTGAGGATACCATAATTTCCATGCTGCTTTCAAGATTCTTTTTTTTTTTTTTTGTCTTTCAATAGTTTGACTCTGATGAAGTGATTCTTCTTTTCAGATATAGTTTAAATTCACATTATATTCCTAGTGAGGACTTTGAATTCAGGATGTAAATGTCTTACCCTGATTCTATATTAGTTTAGACTTTAGAAGATATTAATCAGTTTAAGTCTGACATGTGAAGTGAGATTAATAATGCTCACCACTAGAAGTTATAGGAATTAAATAAAATATTTCCATTTTCTGGCTCACAGAAAATATCCCATATATTTTTATTCTTCTCGAAGCATGGATTCCTTCCTTGGGAACACTTCCAGTGGGGCATGTGTCTCATTCTGATAGCTATGTGAAGACAACTCTTGCATCACTCTTAACTCAAATATCACCTTTCCAGAAAGTTTGTCCTTGACCACCCAAAGCAACACTGACCCCCAGTTATTCTTTTTCCCATTACAAATTTAGCATTCTTTACCCAAGTGCTTGAGACCAGATGTGTTTCAGGTTTCAGATTTTTTTTTCATCTGTACTAAAATTTGCATATACATAATGGAATATCTTGGGGATGGGACACAAGTTTAAAGAAAAAATAATTTGTTTTATATCAACCTTATCCACATAGATGGAAAATAATTTTAAACAATGTATTTAGCATACCTGCATTTTTTGCTGTAACCTATAGCATGAGGTCAAATGTAAAAATTTCTACTTGTGGTGTCATGTTAGTGTTCAAATTTTGGAGCATTTTGGATTTCAAATTTTCAGAAGAGAAATATCAACCTGTACTGGGTGGCAAGTTGTCCCAATGTCCGGGATAAGAGTGAAAGATTTTGTATTCTAAAATAAGGACAATCTGGGGAAAACAGGAAAACTTGGACACCTATTACCATCCTGCTTATTTTCTTACTACTCTTATTATTTAGTTTACTTTTTCATTTGTTTCCTTAGTTCCTTCAAACTAGAATGTAAGACCCCTCCATGTACACATGCCTATACTACAACCTGGAGCATAACAGGCACTAAGTAGCAATTTGTTGAAAAAGTGAATGAATTTTAATTGATAGATTTATTTTCTAAAATGCTCACCTTTATATTCTCCAAGTTTAACAACATAAATACATAAGGAATATAAAGTTTTATATGACAGCACAATCAACAAAAGAGCATTTTATATGGTGATAGTGACTGAGTGAGTTATAAACACTTATACCTGTGGGGTACTGAGAAGTTCAAATAGCTGTGTTCTTTTTCTTCTGATCCCAAACAATGGAATGCAAAAGAATTCATTGAAATGTAGACATTTCTACGATTAGCACTGGAATGTTGGCTCCAGCCATATAACTCAGTCTGTAAATACAAGATTAGCATCGGTGGAGGGAAAGTTCTCTTTTTAGAAAAGCACATTTAAAGGGAAATCCTCGATTCTTCCTCCCCTTATAAAAGAAAGAACATTTATTACGTATAAGGCTCACAATTACTTTAACTATTCCACAAGGAATATCAAGGATGTAAAAGTTACAAATGTTAAAACATAATCGCAGTACCACATCTTCAGACTCTAGAATGAGCCACAGGAAGATGATGTCCTTCTCCCCACTATCAGTTTACTATATAAATGAGAAGACATAAAGTAGCTTTAGATTTAATTAAAGTAATTGACTGAATTGCGTTTTGTACTGGTGATCGTCATTAACATTCTTGACCTCTCTGTCACATGGATGTGCCAGAGGATTTTTCCAATGGATATTTATTATGAATATTATCATCAATAAGCACCATCAACATATTAAAATTAATTTTAACTTCTTTATGGAAGACTGAAAGCGAAACCAGCTGTTGAAAACCATCCGTTCTAAATCATTTTTTATCGATTCAACATGGCTAAACCTCATGTACAACTAATAGGGAATTTTATATGTGTGGGCAAGTTTATATATATATATATATATATATATATATATATATATATATATATATAAAATATTTAATTTTATTTCATATCTAACTCTGGTTACATTAATCACATAGCCATATTTTCCAGAGCCCAAGGATTCACTTGCTATTTTAAGCACTTACTGTGCAGTTCCCACATGGCTCGTGTTCATGTGGATCAGCAGTGACACATGGAAGTTTGGTCTTATTTTGACTGCTTGCAAAGAGCTTAATAAAAGACAGGCTTTGGTGCATCAAAAGAACTTAGTCCACAGGTGTTCTGAGCTGGGCTAACTTGTATGTAGAACAAACAATTAAGCTCTGGAATTTGAGACTCTAAATTGTATCAGTTGAGCGCCTGTCCCGAAGGGAGAAACACACCTTTCATTACATTACCCAAGGGCATGACAGGCTTTGGGCTGTGTAGAGTTACAGCAGATCCTATTCAAGCATGCTAGATGAGATGCTTCTGCTCCTTCTGTTAACACTGCCAAGGGCTTCCAGTTGAACGTGTTTACAGAATATCTCCATCTCTATTTACCTCTATAGGATGTGCCTCTCCACCTCTCTTCCTACATTTACCATTTTATACAGCACCTACCACAACACAGGCACTGTGCTTAAGGTTTTAAACACTGCATATAATCCCTCCCAACAATAATGCAATGCTTAGACAAGTTAAGAAATGTGGCCAAAGTCATATAAGTTTCAGTGGTGGAATCAGGATTCCAAGCCAACCCATTGGATTCCAGAGCCCCTACTTGTGGTTACCGTGCCATCTCATATTCAGGCTATCACAGGCTGCAGGGTGCTTTCTGAATTACTTGCTGGCATTTTCTTCAAGTCTTGGATCTTCAGGTTAATTATGGTACTATCATCAGCCCTCTTATCTCCTTTCTCACTCTTAAGGAGGTCCTTAATCAATCCCATAATTTTCCATCATGGCCCCAGGCAATGTCCATGGGCCATTAATTTTAAATCCTGTCCCTCCATGCAGTCTCTCTTCTCTACTCCAGAACAGAAAATTCAACTCATTGCTCCATTCTCCACTGGAGGGGTCTCATGGGTTGCCCCAATTGTGTACTTCTAAAGACTGATCTACATGAGCATCTTCCCCAGCAAGCCTGCTCCTCCTCCAGAACCACTCAACTGGTTTTCCTGCAGTAAACCAGGCAGTCACCTGGGCTTCTTCCCCATCTTCTTCCTTTCCTTCATTGTCACCCTAACCCACCACCTCTCATTAACTCGATTACCTAATTATTCAAAGCTGACCTCTTCTGTTCATCTCTGCCAACAACATAGGTCAGCAATACTCATTGGTCTGGACATGCCACACTGGAGACAGAAGATGCTATTGGCATCTCAGTAGAGTCCAGAGATGTTACTAAACATTCTACAGAAAGTTCCACAATAAGAATTATCCAGCTAATCTAACAATGAATTACCCTGTTCTAATCAAAGCTAGCATTATCTTTTACCTAAGTTACTGCTAGACCTCCCAGGCCATCTCTCCACTTCAACTTTATTCTGTCAACCCACTCCTCACTCCTCTCCTTTAAAATCACTGATGCCTTCCCAATCCTTTTACAGACAAAATATGCTGACTTCGCTGGGATATTTGACATGTTTCTTGAGCTCGCTTCAAGCCACTCTTTCCCTTTATCTTGGTTTTCTTCTCTTGCCTATTAGGTGACCCATACTCCACATTCTTCCCACATTCCCTTTGCCCCTTTACTTAAATGTTATCTTATCCAAGAGACCTTCCCTGACCTTCCCAACTCTGTATTGGCCATACCCTGCTTTAATTTTCTCCTAGTACTTACCACCATTCGATATATTATATTTGTTGGATTCCTTGGTTGTTTTCTGACTTTTTCCACTAAAATTAAACTTCATTGCAATAGGGAGGTTTGTCTTTTGTTTACTATTATATAACAACTGTCTATAACTGTGCCCAGCACATTGTAGGCTCTCAATAAACATTTAGTGAATGAACAGTAATTTTTTCTTCATTCATGTGTATTTATTATATAAAAATAAAAGAACTCTTGACACCTGATTTTGCTGAACTGTCATACCATAGGCAATCACATGGATTTAAGTGAGAGAACTAACCTAAAGCAACTAAAAGTCTGGCTCTCTCCAGCCTGTGGTTTATGGCTGCATATCCCCTGACATCCAGGTTCTGTACAGCAGGCATACAAGTCAGCCCCCACAGGAATCACATCCATTCCATGCAAGTCACAGCAACTAGAAGTCAGGATGCATTTGGACTAATCCCTGGTTTGCACGTGGGTTTTACTATTGCAATCTGGATGAACCAGAAAGTCCAGAGATGGTGACTGGCACAGCCATAGCCCTTGGTCTGAGAGACCGACCATTCCTTTCCAGGCAATGATACATTTGACTTATCTCTCTCTGCCTTTGCAGAGAAACAGGCAGCCTCTTTGGATACTAAAAGATCAGAATCCTCAGAAGTTTGATATCCTAAGTATTGAGCATCTATAGTCATCATAACATAAAGGAGATTTTTAAGGAAACATTAGAAGTAATGATGATAATAACAATAGCTACTGAAATATATCAATTGTTTAAATACGTCAGACACTATGTTTAGATTCATTTAATCTTCACAACACTTTTATCAGGTGCATAACTTACTATTCCTTTTTAACAGAAAACTGATGCTATTGAGTAACTTACCCCAAGTTTTGCATCTGGTTGGTTAAAGTGCAGCCGAATAACCATTTGTTTTATTCTAAAATTGTATTCTTTCATGACTACCTCCTAAGGTGAAAGTTAAAATCATCAATCCCTCTGAGAAACTTAAAAGTTCATTGCATCACTGTAAAGACAGAAGGAATAACATTGTAAACACAAATGGTAAAAAAAAAAATAGCAATACAGTAGTAAACAAATACTAAAAAATGATAAAGTAGTAAATAAATACCCCATGGACTAGCTGAAAATTGCCTTAAAACCTAGGAGAAAATGTAGCACCAACCTGAATTGGAATATCAGAGTAGACTTCACGAAGGAGGTAACATATGAGTTGGATGAACTTGGAAGGATGGAGAAACTAATTATCATTTGTCCCAAACGGAAAAACAGCAGAGAGAGAAAGCCATGACAGAAATTCAAAAGGCACATGTGTGGTTAAGTTGACCAAACCTGGCAAAAATTTTGGGTTTAGCCAATGCAGGATTTCCCAAACTATTTAACAAGATAACCAAGGTTATGTACAGAAAAGAGAATGGCATTTATCATGCTTGAAAAGTGTTAAGTTAAACAAATTCTTGCAGGCCTTGGAGCTTTTAGTGAGGTCAGCTGCATTATGAATCACAATGAGAGCAAGGATATTATATGTTTTACAAATTTATTTACAAATTTATTCTTCTATCTCCCTTTCATGTTTTTTCTGGCACCTGAAATCTCATTAAACTGGCATTCAGTTTGGAAATGATGTTGTGCAAAACTCACGGGCATTAATAGAGTAGATCCACAGGGACCATTCCGAGGAGGGGCCTATGTTGCTCTGCAAAGGAGCTCAAGAAGAGATACTAGACGATTCAGTTGTGAAACAGAGATTCTAAACTCAACTGAAAAACATCATCTCTTGATCCATTTCTATTCCTCCAGTTGATCTTCACAGCAGTTTCTTGTGCCCTAGTCAATTTTCTAAGGTTGTTAGAAAACCCTATCTATATGGGCAGCAGGAAGGTATTAGGCTTCCAGAAAGCCCTATGAGGATGCTGGATGAAAACCCGCAGAAGTCAATTTCACTGACTGGGTCAGCAAAACCAGACATGCCCTGGACCCAGGGAGCTCACAGTCCAATGAGGTGTCCAAGAAGGGAGATACTTGCTGTAGCTGCTGGGAATGTGAGCAGTGGAAACACAGAACAAGGTGTGGAGGAGAGAGGGTGAGTGAGCTATGGAATTGCCTGCATAGGTAAAAACTGTGCCAGGGGATTTCTGCTTTTCAAAAGAACACTCGAGGTATCCAAAGACATAGCCCAAGTTACCTTTTTCTTCATACACTCTACACCATTCCTCAATAAGCATACAGCTCAGTCACTCTGAGCTGTAGTATGTGTAAATATTCAAAAATCGTATACCATTTGATTTTCACTACTGTTTGCCATTGCTCAAACTCTTTGCTCCCTTATGGGGTTGTTCCTGTGGGGCTTACTTCTTCCCATGATGCACATTGAGGGGAACTTTCAGACACAGGCTTATATTTTAAAGCAGGCTCCAGTCCTAAAACTGCCTTTAAGCCAGTTTGGTTGCTGTCACTTTTTTCAAAACATCTTTGTGGGGGATGCCTATGGACCCTTTGAGTCTTCTTTAGAAAGAATTTTCTCCCGCATCATGCCAGCTAAATCCAAGAACATAAGGTTCTGTGTTGCTTTGTTTGCCAGACTGGGGCTAGAACCCAGATTTTGCACATGCTAGGCAAGGGCTCTATCACTGAGCTGTACTCTGGGCCCCAAGGAGTTTTTAAAAACCTGAGCCCCATGCTGGACCAGGAAGGGTGTCTCTGCTTTGCTTCCAAAGAGCAGCTGCCCCTGAAGATTCAGCCCCAGGCACACCCAGCAACACTAGGTCAGTGCTAAGGCCAGACGTGAGAAGAGATTGTCACCAAACACCTGCAGCCATCTGAGCTGTTCCCAAGCTTGGCTTAGGGTGCCTTGTCTTGGAGTAAAACGAATGACCTATTTGGCTGCCCTCTGCTTTCCCTCTGTCTCTCAGAAACACGCAGAATGTTCTCCAAGACTCCTGGAGGTAAATGAAAAGGTCTTCTCATTTACATCTGCCACCCACCGGCACTCAGTCAATATCAGCACATACCTTTGGACATTGCCCAGGTAAGTTCCATTTGATCTAGTGACCGAAAGGTGAATTGTAGGTTACACTTAATTACACTCGCCAGCCAAGAGTAAGTCAGTAGCAAACGTTCCCACTTCACTCTGAAATACCATGAAACCCCTTAAGGGAGTCCACTGATTATACTATAGAGGTTTGTATGAACCAACTAGGGTAAATAATTAGACTGTATTTTTAATTAATATCGCAGTGCCTTCTAGCGCAACGATATTTAAGATTATGATGGGATTGGAGGTAAATCGAGAAACGTCTTATTCTTGATGAAGCCAGAAAGAACAAAGAAAGTTTTGTGAGATTAACAAAAATACCATGAGATTTTGGTAATCTATGTCAAAAGTTTCAAGTGTTTTAAGGAAGTTTTCAATTTAGCAAATGCTCTGTTTGCCAAAATGAATATTGGTCTTTAATACCAAAAATAAATCCAGAGAAAATGAAAGGCAGGTACTATGCATTTTGAGTTGGCACAGCTGCAAAACTTTTTTTAATCATTTGAACTTTATGGGAATAATAACAATTAACACAGATTTCACATTGGGCACCAATTCAATTTTTGTTTCATGAAGCTTGATAAAAATATAGGTTTATGAAAAAAAGCCAGTTCAATTACACATGAACTTTTCATTATTTTTAACACATTTTACTTATTTTTAATTGATGGAAGTGTTACGTATTTTCTCAACGAAGAGTTTTTCACACTTCTTTAATTCAAACCAGCTTGCTTTTTGCAATTCAAATAGGCAGATGATTATTTGGCTTAACTGGAAATCAAATAAAGTAATGGTAAAATGTATTAAATAGATCACAATGCACTCATTATTTCCCAAAGAAATTTATTACTTTCAAAATACAGTATTTTTTTTTTGTTTTAAACCTAGCTAATCCTCACAACTCCCTAGTAACAAAGATGCCAATGATCTATAAATTATATTCTACAAACAATATTTTCTCATGAGAAACCAAAGGTTTAAAAAGTTCTGTCATTTGCCTTAAGCCACATAAGCAAGGAAAAGATTGGAATTGGAATCATAACACAGGTATTCTGTCCATTTGCAATATCTTCTGTAAGCTTAAGACAATAAACAAATTGAACAAGGATTTTGCCTTTTTATTTTTTTATGTTTGTTTGTGTGTGTTTCTCTTTTCCTCATGTACCATTGCTATGGTAAGCACATATTAATAGCTCAATGAATAAAATTAATAAATCATTTGTATTCATTTTCTATTAAACACAGCTCTCTGCAATCTGTGCTTTTATACATTTATGGTCCAAGCAACACTTGATATTCATTATGATGACCCCTGAGACATGGCAAGATAATAAAGTGTCACCTGAAGCATCATAGAAAAATAAAATCATGTTCATGTACACCCTGAGCTGTAGATTAGAATCTTCAATTGTTGAATGGGAATTGACCAGCTCTGACTGTATGTCTTACAGACAGCTCAATTATTACCACATCCCCAATTAAATTCAATTTCTCATCTATCCAACATTTCTCTTCACTGTCCAAGCTTCTCAACTAGAAACTTAAGAGTCCCTTTTAAATCTTTTTTAGACATTCCACTTCCTTAGGGTGGCAGAGTATCCATTCTACTGCTCATAGCTCTCTCTCAGGTACATCCCTTCTTCCCATCTTCACTGCTTTAATTCTAACTCTTGCTTTCTTTTCCCCAGAAGATTTTAACATCCTTGTTATAGGTTGCCTTTGGCCTCATCTGTCACCATTGCAGTCTTCCTTCAGGTGCTCAAAGTTACTTTTCTGAAACCAAAATCATTCTTGTTCTTAATGCAGCTTCCTCCACCCTAATGAAGCACTTTCCACCATGAGATTCATGGAACCCTGTGTACACAGTGAAAACAGAAAGACAAAATAGGCTTAAGGTAAATTCTTGGAAATTTACAATGCAGAATAGCATCTGAAAGGCTCTGAGAAGGCCTACAGGAAAGAGTCAATAGAACTGGCCTTTTCCAGTGTTCCCCACATTTTATTTGACTTCAAACCCTTTCCATTGAGCACTACCTTACTAATCACATTAGACCAATCACATCATGTTTATTGCTGTTTCCAAGGCAATAATATGCTCTTGGTTTATTAAGTTAGATATTAAGTTCCTTCAAAATAATGTATTTTGCCCAACTTATCAATTTGAGGAACTCCTATGAAAAACTTCAAGACTCAGCTCCAAAGCTTGTACAAATCGCTCCTTGATGCTTGCTTTGCTACAGATCTTATGATCATTTTTCTGATTTTGCAGCCTACCTTTCCTACAAGACTATTGTGCCCTCTCATAATACCCAGCAGGTGCAGGGAGAAGCACTCAACAAATATTGATAGAATGTATATTTCACTGTATTCTAATTCGAAACCCCAGAAGCAGTCATTGTCAATGCACATGTTTATAATATTTCTCCAGAGAGATATAAATGATTTAAAAAAACAAAACAAAACATGCACAACCTGTTTCTTCACTGTAGTTGAAAGAAAAAGATTTCCAAACACAGACTGAATGAGTCTGTTTTTCATTACTATACAAAAATACCAGTTGCAGGCTAGTTTATAAAGAAGATAAGTTTATTTTGGTTCATGGCTTGCAGATACAAGGTACGGGGGCCACTTCTGGTGATGACCTTCTTGCTGGTGGAGTCCTGAGGTGGTGCAGGGCATCCCAAAGATTATGTTTGTTCTGTGTGTCTTTCTGGTGTCTTTCCCTCTTCCCATAAAGCCACCAGGATTGAAGCATAAGGGTTCCACCCTAGTGAATTTATCTAATCTTAATTGCTTTCCAAAGGGTCCACATGTAAACACCACCCTCATATGAAACCATATGCAAAACATAGCAGAGATATATATGTGTCCCCATTGTATTTCAAGAGACTGGCCTGGCTGTTTTGATATTCCTCCCCATCCACAGCTTCTTGTGTTCCTCATGCATCTATATCTCACTAGGAGAAGATGGCCTTCATTTCCCAAATCAGAGACTTTTTGGCCAGTTATCAGTGGAAAGCCATTGTATGTGCCAGGAAGGGTTCCGGACATCAGGCAATGACGGCCACCTTTATCAAGAGACATAATGATAGCCCCGAGAGGTGTAGGAACTTCCTTACTATGGAAGAGTGTAACCAGATCCACTGAAAAGCAGTCTTTAACTGCATAAACCTCCAAAGAACTTAATTTTCCAAGAGTTGCATGAAATATTTTTAACAGTGAGGCAGATCTGTAAATGGTTCTGCCATTTTCCAGCTGGGCAAGATATTTCACCTCTTCACACCTCCTTTTCCTTGTCTGTAGGATGAGGATAGATGAGGCAGCATTTGAAAACATTTAACACCTTGCTTGGCACATGGCAGGCAATCAATAAAAGGATATTGCATGTGATTCTGCTTCCTCCTGAATTTCACAGTTTATAAAAATAAAAAGAGGCACCACTTACATAAAACTAATAACCAACTCAAAAATATGTTACTAAGTATATTTTGGACAGATCTATTTGTCTCTGCCATTCTCTGCACTAAATTAAAATTAAAACTCTCCCTTTTTTAAAAAAAAAAACCTTCCTCATTCAGCAGAACAGCATTCAGAATTATGTAAATGAGCTATGCATTTTAATGCTGACTGACTCGATTTACTGCCCAAAGTTTAGCAATTTGAGACCTCAATATCATTAAGGTAAGATCCAGATAGAATGCATGCACCCCACGCACAGTTCCGTCATAGGAGAGTTAGAGATGCCATGGAGTTCAGCAGAATGCAGGCATTTCTTTCGGAAGATTGGGACCTTTCAAATTATCCTCCTGTTATTTTGTAAGGAAGGAAAATGCAGGAGGCAATTTAAACAGGTCAGGCAGGGAACTATCCACTGCTCCCTCTGGGAACTGGACCAAGTCCTACACAAAGAAGGCCTGGGCCACAATGGGGTAAGGGCACCGGCTGGTACGCACACGATTCCCTCCAGCATTGGAATTAATGAGGCCATTGGTTCACATCTTTGCCCTTCCAGAGATTGTCACGATCCATTTGCATGATGATTATGGAAAAAATTAAAACACTATTCCCAAAGATCAAGTTAATAAAGGCCTCTGAGATGTCCAACTTCCCAAAGGAGAGGGCTATATTTTTCTTCAGAAAGGGTGAAAACATTTGAGATGGCGTTTAGTTCAATAAAGCAGTGGTGAATTCCTTCCTCCCTCCATCTAGCATTTTTTATTTGTAGTGTATTACATCTCAATTAAACCCTTGAGAATCTCTCTCCTTTAAGAGTCAATAATGAATTTAATGCAAACTCAAGGGGGAAATAAAAGAACAAGGGGAGACCAAAAAAATTTCAGGATGAAGCGGAGAAATAAGTTATCTGTAGAATACACTTGTGGCTGAAAGGCTCTGTGCTCCTCCCTCTCTGCCCAGTGACAGATTCTATATTTTCTAGATTCAAACTAAGCATCGTTTCTCCTTTGGTATTTCAAGCGAACCCAAGAGACAGATGCCACTGCAAGATCCCTCTCTTCTTTGAAGGAACAGAGCTAATCTAGGATCCCATTGAAGGCAGCTGCAATTTCTCCTCTAGTTCCCACTTTATTCCCCCCGCCCCTTTTTTTTTTGCACACAGATTCTGTGTTCTCCATCTCGTGACACCTGTACTCCCTGCTCCCAGGAAAAGCACTTACCCACTCTGGCAGTTAGTTTGGAGGAATGGATCTTTGAACAGGTTACACCACCCGCCTTTCCCCATCCCCTGGGGCTATAATGGTCAAAAGCCCAGTCCATCAAGAGGGAGAAAGTCCTGCAGATGAGATCTGCATTCCACAGATTTCTCTTCATAATTCTGCCACAAAACAAAAGACCAACACAGGAGATTATAGAGCTTCTACATTTATTAAGGATTTTTACTTTTTTCTGGTAGCAAGTTTTTAAAGAATAAGCAGAAAGAAGTTATATTCCATGTATGCATAAGATGTCAAAATACATTCTACTGTCATGTATAACTAAAAAATACAAATAAAAAAATTTTTAAAAAAGAATAGGTATTAAGAATTGTAATGTAAAAATAAATAAATAAAATTGAATTTTAAAAAAAGAAGAGGCAAAAGAAAAATACTTAAATCAACCAATATTTTATACCACAACTAACTTTCCCTGTAACTTTTTTCAGTTTCACTGTTTCATCCCTTGCCTAATTTTAAGGAATCCCACATGATGTAAAGAATAGTCCTTTAATTATTTGTGCTGCCTCAGTTTCTCCATGTTTTTTCCCAATAATAGTCCAAAGGCCCTCTAGTCTCCCTTTATCTCTCTCTCACACACACAATAAAATAAAATAGAATAACCCAACCATTTAAAAATCCCTTATAAGCTTATATTAACACACAAAGAAATCGTGAAATGCTATTTTCTTTTTTTGTGATTGGCTTGAAGAAGAAACCTCTTAAGAAGACCAAAAATATAGTTGTGGTGATATCTCATAGTTTGTCCATTATGTCTTTCCAATGAGTAAAGTAACTTTTTTGAAATTACAATGCCGGCTGCACAATAGTGACCATAATAAATTGAGTCTGCAAACACTACTGAGCATGGACATTGAGCCACATCCTATGCTGCATGCCAGCAAGCAAAGTCACTACAAACCACTGGCTCAGTCATGCCCTGTACCCAGGGCTCAGCTGAAGGAGAGCTGCACACCCTGATGCCGGCTATTCCCACCTGAGGGAAGGATAGCCCTTCTATAATTCATCTGCCCCAGGTAGCAGCTTCCTGCTAAGCATATTTGACACATGAGTCTGAGGACACAGGGACACACACAGATTATAATGCAATGGAATATCAATTTGGTGAAGAATGCTATAAACACCCCGAAGAGTGCTATTTTTGAGATAAAAGGCAAACAGGTGGTCATCACTTCCCCCTTTATAGCTTCTTTATCTAGTTGATTTTGAGATGGTTTCTTTCTAAACAGGACAATTTTTTTCCTCTACCATCTCCATTTCTACCTCATTGATTTCAGCCAGAATCGTCATAGTTGTGCATTACTTAAACAACAGGGATTCCTTCTGAGAACTGGGTTGCTAGTGGTTTTGTTGTTGTGTGAACACCATAGCATGCACTCAAGCAAATCCAGATGATCTATGTGGAGCACTCCAGGTGGCCTCTTGATGCAGTCAAGATATGAGATGAATAATTTGCCAAAATACATTCTACTGTCATGTATAACTAAAAAGAACAAATTTAAAAATATAAAAAGAGATGAGGTGAACATGAGAGGGCTGAGGCCGTTGCTGCCTCACACAGCAGACTGCTTAGGGTAAATTTTTTATTTTCACTAAGTAGGAGTATACTCTAATAATAAAAAGTATAGCATAGTCAGTGTGTAAACTAGGAACATAATCATTTCATATCAATATCAAGTATTATGTACTATACTTAATTGCATGTGCTATCCTTTTATATGATTAGCAATAAAAGAGGTTAGTCTACACCAGCAGCACCACCAATATGTGAGTTGTGTATTGAACTATGACATTATTATGGCTATCACACCATTAGGCCATAGGAATCTTTCAGGTCCTTCATAAATTCCTGAAACCTCTCTTGTATATATAGTCCACCATGGACCCAAATACTCTGCACTGCATTCCTGTGCTTGGCTCCCACAGTTATAGGAGGTAAACAGTATGAAGGGACCATTGGAAATGCTGTGTGGGTGACACATTCAGCTGGTAGGTTCCTGTCCCCTCCCTTCTCATGCCTACTATGGCCCATGTGTAAAAACAATGCAGTGGACAGCACCCCCCACCCCATGAGGCAGGAGTCCTAAGCCCCTTTTTCCAGTAAAGGAAAATGAGCTCGGAGAAGTGACCACATCCAATTGTAGACCATCCAGTAGCAAAAAAAAAAAAAAAAAACTGACTCCAGAATCTTATGTCATTCAGTAAAGAGAAGTTAGCAGGAGGAAAGAAATTAGGAGCTAGAGCAGGAGCCCTGTGGTATTCTCCAGTGCTTAACACAGTGCTTGGCCCATGGGGGACCCTCAAGAAATATTTGTCAAACTGAACTCAGGAAGGAAGGCTGAAGAGCAAACACATCCTGAGGAAGTCCAAGAGCTGCCCAGTGGGCCTCTGCAGGAGGAGCGCTCTCTCAGGGAGGCCTTGCTGGCTTTGCCCTGGTACCCAGCCTGCTCCTGTGCCCTGGTCCCCCTGCTCTCCCTGCCCTGTATTATCCTACTAGACTCTGAAGGTCGAAGGCTTCTCTTTCCAAATCTCATGAATAGACAAACACTCAGACTTCTCTCCAAAACGTCCACTCTCACCTGCCCTCCAACCCCTTCTTCGGGTTCACTGGCAGACCTACACGAAGAGACAAGAAATCCCTGGAGGAACGCTTCCCATCCATCTTCCCGGTGGTCTTTCATTTCTTTGCCAATAGGGTGATCTGCTTCACAACACACTTCGATGTATTTGACATCTGTCATAAAACCCAGGTCAGGCAGATCTGTCTTCTGTTAAAATAAGCCATTCTTCAGAGACACTTCCTATGCCCTTAGGGCCCTACCAGAAATGATCATTGACATATTGCCCACACATCTAGCCAACCCTCTTAATGGGAGCCATGAATTACCAGCCCTGGTGTCCCCCAGTCTTAAGAAACAGGGTAACACTTAGACAACAGGGAGGAGACACCACAATGTGAAAACCTGAAGGGGGGAGGGGACTCTAGCTGAACGGACTGGTTTCAAGCAAAGACCTTTCTGTAACATCTTTCCAAAGTTAATAACTGCCACAGTACACAGCTGTTTCTTTGTGATGAGACATGGATTTTTCTCAAAGTGCCTTACTGAGTCTTACATTCACACAGCAGAGAAGGAGAGGGAGTAGGTAGACATCCTCTGCAGGGCAGGGACTCCTCTCTCGACTCACAGTGGGCTCCACACAGGAGAGAATTCTGAGCACCTGTGCCCTCAGTCCAGGTACAGGTCTGGGAGAGATGCACCGAGCGATTCTCATTCTCACTGCTATCTTGAGAAGCACCCGTGGGAGAAGCAGATGTCAGTTCCCCAGAAATTGCCAGTTGGAAGACTTGTCACAAGATTACTAAAAATCACTACTGTACTCCAAGGTGTTAAGGTCTCTTGGGTCTTTGTGATTCAAGTACATGTGACAAACTATATAATGTTTCATCCTTGCATAGAGAACAAAAGTTTATAAATCTAAAGAAATGCGCTTTTATAAAGGAAAGAGAGTTTGAGAAAAATGTGCTAGCTTAAGTCTATTTTTGTTGGGGTAAGTGATGAGGACTCCTTTCTGAAGAAGTTTGCAAATATCTCCATGAAAGTGACATATTAGTAGTTAAGTTATGCCATGCTGAGAAAAACACACTAGCTAAAACAAACTTTTTTTTCTTTAATATATTTTTTTAATTGTAGTTGGACATTTATTTATTTGTTTTTATGTGGTGTTGAGGATCGAACCCAGGGTCTCGCCCATGCTAGACGAGCGCTCTACCACTGAGCCACAACCTCAGCTCCTAAAACAAATGTTTTTAAACTAGTTTAGGAACAAGTTTAAAATGTTTAGAAACTATCTGGAACAGATGAAGCTGGGAATACTTTCTAGATTCAGGGTCAGTGTGTCCACAAGAGCTGTCCAAGGAGCTATTTGTGCGGTCTGATTCGAAAGAGACATGTGCATAACAAAAGGATACAAAGAGTAAGGAGTAGGGACGCCCTTTATTGGGACTATCAGAGTGAACCAAGAATACCCAGAGATCGCTGGTAAGGAAGTGTGCTCTCTCAGCTGACCTGAGCCTGTAGCTTCCTAAGCTGGGCTTTTAAAAACATAGATTTGTGCAGACAGAGCAGAAGCCCCCCAATGTCAAATGGTGGGCACTAGAAAATACTATTTCTAGCTATAAAATTCTTTTGAGATCCTTCTTTTCACCCCAAATGAGAATGGGTACTAGATATTTTTGTTTGCGTACACATAACATGCTGGCTTCATGATTAAGTGAGAAATGGACTGTCTTTGTTCAAACCAGGATAAATTGTTGAAAGAAATATCAGTGCTTAAGTGTGTTATTCAGGACCGGGAAATCGTCTATCATTCAGACTTTGAGTTGGAGCATTCTAAAGGAGAAACTTGTTCTTTACAGTTATACTGTTGAACTGGGAATAAAGACGGCTGTTGAAAGAGATGCTTGAGCAGTATCTGGATGAGAGATTAACTTCATGAGAGGCAGAGGAAATCGCCTATTTCCCCTTGTCCAACCCACTCAACTCAAACCACCCAAAACTGTCAGTGGATTTGAAATCAGAGGAAGTGGCTAATTTCATGACCAATAACAACATCGCTGGTTAAGGATGTTAAGATAAGGGTAATTTAACTCATGTTTCTAACTATGAGCAGATCAGTGGCGGTCATCAAAAAAGCACCAGCAATGAGGATCGGCTTGAAATATTCAATCTTGGATGTTCCAGACCATGAACTTCCAAAGCAAAGAGTAGTAGCTCTTCTCTCAAGTGGGCATCCATGTCACCAGGAAGTTGGAGTTGTGCATCTTTACCAAAGTTTGAGCTAGACACAACACGGCTATGCTAAGCAAGTCTTCCCAGTGTTCTAAGAGATGAAAGCCCCTCTATTTCAGAAGTCAGCAAAAGGACTGTCATCCATTAGTTGGTGATGTGTGGCAGCACAATGGTGTCTCCCCCTTAAAAGACTCTACACATCAGGCCACCAGCAGGTGATCTGAGCTCCACAGGAGCTCCTTCTCATGGGCTCCCTTTCCCTTTCATGTGTAAAATACCTCAACAGGATGACCACAGTGAGTTCTGTAGCAGCCATAATGGAAGTCATGTTAGGAAGGTTGTTCGTTTTGCACTAGCGGCCATTGGGTGATTGACGTACTGTAGAATATTAAGCACTTTTCACATCAAGGCTCTGGCATGTTGCTTACTTTGGGGGCCGGTCAGGGGGGCACTTCTTCCACTGAACATCCACACATAACAGATGTGCTGTGGAAGAATTAGCCCACCTTCTTACCAGATTTTGACATGTTGCCTGATGCCCACATTTGGTGGGAATGGGTCATTCTTTTCATGTGACTGGATATAAGGTAACATATTGTTTCCCCTAGAGATATGGCTCATTTCCATTGTACAAGCTAAGAACTGAGTTCCAATCTTAGGGACCACTCTGGTATTTGCTATCCTATGCAAAGAACAAAATAATCCCCTATCCACAAATGGTGACTTCTCTTGTTTCCTTGGTGTTGCTTCCCAAGGAAGGTCTGTAAAACTTTGGCATGCCTCTGGGGCATATTCGGTTTTGCTGTTGTCACTCTGTTTCATCCTATTCAGCACAAAGAGGGAATGACACGTGTTCAGGTTTAATGCGAACAAAGTCCTTCCCCTCCACTTGCTGATATTTAAACACTCTAAGTCCCCACACTTCTACAGGGTTTTCTTCATCCGCTTAAGCCTGCATCCTGTGCCTGTAGGTGGGGAATGACTGGATACTATTACTCCGATAGCTGATGATAATATTTCTACATCCATTGTTAAGCTTCTTAAGTTTCTTCTTCACTTTGGGAGCATTTAGCATATCGTTTTCTGAAAACCGTCTTCAATGTGCCTTAGGTAAAGTAAGATTCGATACCGTGTTCAGGGAGATTATCTAGGAACTAAGCCGCCAAGGGAATATCTCAGCCTCGCTCAGCCAGTCTCTCCATAAATGCACCTTTATAAACCTCTCAGGGGTAAACTGGGTCACTTGATGTTGTTTCAGAACATCTGGAAAAGAGTCATTGGGGTGGGGAGGGCTGTTAAAGCTCTTTGTGCTAATGCTCAGGGGATGTAATGAAAACATGGCTGTGACACATACCAAATGACTCTAAAGCATCCACTTGTTTGTAAGTACCCAAACTACTCATTATCTGCTTTTACTTCAAATAAGAGGGGTTTGGCAAGGATGCTGAGTTCAGATATGTTATTGCTATCACACAGGCTTCCAATTTTTTTTTCTGGCAATTTTTGGCAATTGGGAAGCTAACTGCCACTGAACCAAATATCTATTTTACAATATTTCACCAAGGACTGTTCTGGCAGACCAAAAGCAAGCAGAGTGTCAGGGAGTAGATGGAGGTTCCAGGGTTGGAGAGAAGGTGACACAGAGAGGTGTCAAAGGGTACAGATTTTCAGTTATGCATGATAAATAATTTTGGGAGATCTAACATACAGCAGGCTCATAATACACCTCAATAAAACTGGGGCTGGCGGGGTGCCCGGGAACCCAAGTAGAGGATTGGGCTACTATGAGGACCTCTAAAGGCCCAACAAAGACCACGTAAGACATGACATCCTCTCTATCTGTGGCTATTTCCAGATCAACTAGCAAACAGAATGTGTATTAAAAGCATCAAGAATAAATGGATGGATGGGGCTGGGGATGTGGCTCAAGCGGTAGCACGCTCGCCTGGTATGCGTGCGACCAGGGTTCGATCCTCAGCACCACATACCAACAAAGATGTTGTGTCCGCTGAGAACTAAAAAAAAAAATAAATATTAAAAATTCTCTCTCTCTCTCTCTCTCTCTCTCTCTCTCTCTCTCTCTCTCCCTCTCTCACTCTCTCTTTAAAAAAAAAAAAAAAAAAAAGAATAAATGGATGGCAGGGTGCCGCGGCACACACCTGTAATCCCAGTGGCTTGGGAGGCTGAGGCAGGAGGATCACAAGTTCAAAGCCAGCCTCAGCAATGGCAAAGTTCTAAGCAACTCAGCAAAACCCTGTCTCTAAATAATAAATAGATAAATTATGGCTAGGGATGTGGCTCAGTGGTTGAATGCCTCTGAGTTTGATCCCCCTGGACCAAAAGAAACAAACACCCACAAGGCAGTGAACGGATGACCCTTCCTAATATTTTTTATGGGTGGAGATTTAGACTTCGGGTGTGAAAAGTCCTTCCTTAAGTGGTTTGAATCCCACACCAAAGAACTTCTGAAGTGATTGAGGAATGTGTTTGATGGTCCTCACTTTCCTTAAAATATTAATTAAGAAAACGAACAGGAGCTTTTCCTTAACAGGCGTTCAGCAAGTTAAACCCACTGATCGTCAATGCTAGCTGAGTCGCGCTCTCCCTCTTGATTAGCATGGGTGTTCCTGCAAATCAAGACAATATGCTTACAGTGATGAGCCCTATTGGCCATCTATCTTGCTTTTGTGATCTGGCTCTCGTCAGCTGAAATGAAGCCATTTCTTCTGCCTGGGGCTGATTAAACACAGAGTAAACCCGGTTCTCTAAAGAGACTCTAATGATTCTCCACAGAGCACGTGTCAGCCCGGCACCTGCAGGCTCCGGTTTCGCCGTTTCCATCATAAAATGAAGCATCTGTTTCAGGGAGGTGATATCTTGTTCTCATCCAGTGTGTCACTCTGGTCAGTGAATGAGGCTCAAGGGGTACACAAGGCTGCCGCATCACAGGTGATGAATGGTCCCCGAGGAAGTTTTGTTCTCATCGGGGGGTGAAAGGGGCCTGCGACTTTGGTCAGTGCCTTGGTGGATCACATCACATGGTCTTCTTTTAACAAACTAAGATAAGGAAACATCATGGGGACTCTTTGAAGTAAGGCTATCCTTGGTCAACTTATTTATTAATTCAGTGATTATTTAGAATACCAGCTAATGATGCCTCAAATCACAAACTATAGATGGTTCCCCTCTTGAGGTTACATGCTGGTGATGGAGACGGATGTTAAACAATTAATGTGAAGTAAGTACATAATTACCACTGGGAGGAGTTTCCCCAATGGGAAGGGCACTCTGGGAAAATGTAAGATAGAGGTCTGACATTTGGGGATTTCAAGGATGATTCTCTGGGTCACTGATATTTATGTTGAGACCTCAAAGATGAGAAAGAGTAGAGGGTAAAACAGGATTTTTGAGCCAAAGAATCATGTTCAAAGATCCTGGGGCTGAAGGGTAACATTTGGCCTGTGTGAAGAATGAGAAAAAAAAAAAAAAACAGTGAAAGGGAGAGTGGCTGAAATGGGGCTGATGATATGGGCAGATCAGTTCGGGCAGGGCCACTAGGTTGGTTTCATTCCATAAGCACGATAGGCTCAGGTGGATGGTTGCTAAGCAGGAAAGTAAAAGCACCTTTACTGCCAAGGAGTTTTCCAACCACTTATTGAGTGGGAGGCAATTAGCAACTTTATGACACTACACAGACATTTGTGATTTATGACTTCCAGTTATCCTAACATCCCTTCAAGTTAGATATGTTCAGCCCCACTTTGTAGGTGGGGAAATTGGATCTGGGGAGAGAAAGAGACAGGTCATGCTCACTCAGCTGGCCGTGTGGGACCATGTCTCCAGCCCAGGCCAGAACAGCCTCACACCCATGCTCTTCCCTCTGCACCCTGCCACCAGCCCAAACACAGACCACATGGTCTACCTCTGGATATTTGTGATATTTATGCAACATTGTATGTACCTTTTGCAATTGTTTGACACTCCAGAATTCCCAGAGTACTAATGGATAATGTTAAAGTGATACCAGCTCTGTGTATATCATTATAGATTGAAGAGAGAATTGAGCACACTTACCTTGTCCCTTAGAAAGGAATACTGGCAAGAAGGTCTGAATCTAGTCCCATGTGGAAACCAACAGCCTGAGTATAGAATTAGATGGATCTGGATTCAAACCCCAGTTTATCTAGTACTGACTCTGTGATGGAGAGCAAGTGGACATGAAAGCCAAGACTCAGTTTTGCCCCTGTAAAATGGGCACATCAGCATCTGCTTCAGTAGATGTTCAGTGGATTGAGTTATATAAACCAGGTCTCTGGTTTCCTGACACACTCAGAACCCACTAACCAGTGCTGTCATTGGCACTTCTCTTGCACAGTCGTCTTCTCCAGCTCATCACTGCAAACTAAGCTGCCAGGCTGGTGGGACGTGGAACACTCCATCTCTTTCTCCCAGCATGTGCTTTTGAGCCAATTGGGTGTTGCTCATTTTCCTGCTTTCACATTAGTGAAAGGAATGTGGACTAATCCCTGGAAGGTAGCTGAACACTAAGTCTGCCTAATAACGTTGCATAGCAATTAAGTTTGAGAGCATTTGAAAATGGCGCAAAGAAATTCCAAAAGAGTTAAATAGCTCTACAAAAGGAGATACTTGATGGAGACCACTGGGTATGGGGCATTTATAATGTACCACCTCATCTTTAAATAAATGACTGTACCAAATAGGACTCCATTTTGCTTTAAAGCTGTGTTTTTGTTTTTGTTTTTTCCTCATAGATGGCTTTTAGACTTTGAAAAGTTATTTGAGACATAAAACAAAATCCTTTTTCCCCCTTTTTCTTTTTTTGTAGTACTGGGGATTGAACCCAAGGGTGCTCTACCTCCCAAGTCCTTTGTAATTTTCATTTTTAGACAGGTTTTCACTGAGTTGCCCAGGTTGGCCTTGAACTTGCCATCCTCTGGCCCTGGCATCCCAAGAAGCTGGATCATTCTTTTAAATATATTTTTAGTTGTAGATGGACACAATGCCTTTATTTTATTTTTTTATTTTTATGTGGTGCTGAGGATCAAACCCAGTGCCTTGCACATGTGAGGCAAGTGCTCTACCACTGAGCCATAACCCCAGCCTCTAGCTGGATCATTTTAAACATGATCAAATGTTCACATACTACTATTATATTAATATAATGGAAATGATCATATATGTGATACAAGTTATATCCTCAAAATGGATACAAAATATCTGAATTAAGGAAGGTTCTAGTATAAGACCTTCCTTTGATTGGTATCTAGATTTCAGCACAGTACCCGCCACACCCTCTTCAAGGTTGCTTTCACAATATTTCAGAACTCCCAAGCCCAGAAACAACCTGTAAAAGCACAAAGAAGTTTGAGCAATCTAAGGTAACCAGAAAGTTCTAGAAGGCTTAACCCTCTAGAAAAGCTATTTTTGTCTCAGGGGACCATTCTTTCATCACATTAATGACAGGGTCATTCCCTTCTTGTCATCTGCTCTCATTACTCAGGGGCTGAGATTGTGCCTGTCTCAGGTTCCACTCTCTTTTCAGCATCTGCACCATCACTTGGCATGTAGTATATGCACAATAAACTGCTTGTTGAATCAGATGAGATGGTATCAGCACATAGCACAATGCCAAGGACAAGCCAAACCATTAAAATGTCCATCCCAGAATACTTGAAGTAAATGTTAAGCTTCCCACTGTGACTCTTGGAGACAGGAAAGTTTTGTTATGAGTTGTCAGACAAAGATAGCATGTGTCCAGTGAGTCAAGTTTGTCATAGTTGGTCCCTTTTCCATGCAACTTTCCGCTATCTCCAATGCCCAGGATCAGGTGAAAGTTAGGCAAAGATGGGTCCAGCAACTTTAGGGCTGAACCAAATTTAAAAACTTAGAAACGCTGAAGGCACCATGGTGTCCACTGCGCTGTTCATTTGGAAACCTCATTTTCAATCCCACTGATGTTTGCTCTCTGTTGTGTCCAGTGAAGTTTGATACACCCTCTGGTCCCACAGGCCAGGTACCAGTGGTGATGGAGAAGTCCTGTGCTCCGTGGGAAGACTTCTATCCAGCGTTGCTTACCCAACCCACGAATCCAAACATACCGTCTATCAGCAGCACTTCGCTCTGCCAGACTTGCAGGGTGACGACACCGCTTCCTCTCAACATTAAGTGTCCAGCTGTGGGATGCAGGAAATGGATGGGGTGAAAGACGAAGAGGGAATCGTAAATCGCTCACTCTCTATGAGGATCAAATTCAGCATCTCTACAACAATGCCTGAAACCCACCCAATCTACCCAAACAGATAAGTATATAAACCACAGGTCAGTGGACAGACATCTTCAGGAATCTAATGTTGATATGATTATAAGCTGATGCTTTCTTTCTTGAGAGCCTTCCTCTAGGTGTTACAGGGTTAACAAAAACAGCAGTGGAGCACAGCCCTGCCCTTCAGGGAGCTTACAGTCTTTATGCATATCAAACCATGGTGAGTCAAAAACATAAACAGATACACGAAAAGCACATACATTCGTGGTGGGTAGATAGATGGATGGATAGATGGATGGATAAAAAGAGAGATACACACACAGTTGTCCCATTGCCAAATATCTTTGTAAAGGAATCCTAGAGAGAACACAGTAAAACACCTAATAAATGATTTTTGTTTGATCCATCTTGAATACCCTCAGACCATTTCTTTCAAAACATTGTATAAAGTTCTACATCTTGAGAAGAAAGGAATAAAGAATATATAAACAGGGTCCTTTTATGTGATACTCTATAAATTCAGAATCAGACATTATTAACATGAATCAGAAAGATGTCTTGAGTTTCATACCAACCACCTACTTCCTGTGCAGGACTGTATTTAATAGGTCCACTGGATCAAAGGCTGCATGGACATCAGGCTTATATCTGTAACACAGGTAAAATGTGTGTTCACGAAAAGTTTTGTGCTTTCTCCCCTTATCAAAAAACAGGCATACTTGGTATTTCGCCAAAACCACTTAAAGTGGATTATATCTACATTTGACTTTGCAGTAAGTGCAAAGACAAAATCTCTGAAACTGTTAAACAAAAGTTTCTTTCTTGCTTCCAGAGTTCAAGGTAAAAACAACTTTCACTGACTCTTAGACACAGTGCAGCTTGAATGTTAGAGGAACATAAAATATATTTATTGTTGCTGGAGTTCAAAATTTCCATCCCATTCCACTTGAACACTGATTTTGAGTTTGCAAAAAATAGCATCAGCAACATCGCCAACAGAGATCCTATAACCTTAACACAAAGTAAATATGAACATGGAAAAGAAACGTAACCTTTTTAAAGTTCTCTGCATGCAAATATCATGCAGAAGTCACTGACTACTGAATTCCCCCACGCTTCTCAATATCAGAACCATTCCCCAAAACCATCACGGCAGACTTATTTTGGTCTTTCATAGATTTTCTTCAATTCCTCTTCATTTTGTGTGATGGTTTCTCTATCTGCACTACCACGTATAGGTAATAAATTTCTTAAAGATTCCATACAGTCAGAACCGCAAAAAAAGCTTACATGAAAACTTCTGGATCTATTTAACCTACTGAGACCCAAACATCACTGTAAGTTTAAATCACCATCCAAAGTGATCCATTAAAATGAAATATAGGAACAGTAATGAAACAATGTGCTCAGACTTAGGGGCTACAAACCCTGCCCTTCTACACTACGACCCTCAAAGCACTTATTTGCATGAGTTTATGTCCACATTTTGGGAGGCTTGGCCTGAAGGAGAAGGACCGTGGAGCAGCACAGGCTTCCATAAACACATGACGCCAGGTGGATGGCAGAGGACACTGTGGTTTTCCCAAGCAGTGCCAAAAAATTAGTCTGATGCTCTATGAAGAAAGTAACTGCAGGATGTCCCTCCTGGAGGCTGTTTGGATGAAAGCCATTGTAAGCCTTGGGTCCAAATTGAGCTGCCTGCAGGCAGAAGTGATGAAGTGTGACACACAGACAGAGGGATCTGCCCCACACACTCCACCACGGACCTCACAGTCACCCTGACTCCCCTTTGGGAACGACCTTAGGCCAATGGAGCCCAGACAGAGTGAAGCAGGGGCCAAGGCATGCATCAGGGAGCCTGTTGGTGTCCATGGGAGATTCTTCAGACTTGTTGATGCTAATTTGAATTCACATATCCCACAGGTCAGAGAGACCTAGGAATATCCAGATGCTTTCTCTGTACAGGGTATTGGGCTGTATGTGTATTACCCACCTGAACTCTGTGGATAATGTTTGGTGTCTAAATTTTATTTGGGCATCACTTCTGGAAGGCTGGAACTAAGGTACCTGAAATGCATTGATAATGTGAAGCTCACTTTCCCTGTACCTCCTTTCCCTGAACAGATTCACCACCAACACTAACACTCCTCTTCTGCATATTACCAATTCTGTAGTGTATTTTAATGCAGCTTCTAAGGGCATCTAATTCATGTGTTTAGATCAATTGTTTAAATACTAGGAGAATTTGGTTTCACTTTTTTAAATGCATTCAATATTCATAAAACCTAAAAATTATAGTTCATCTTTGTATAATGATTGATGTCAATGTCCTTACTTAGAAGTCAATATGTAAGTCTAGAATTTGTCATTCACCTTGATGCCCATTGAAGAATGTAAAACTAAGCACTCTTCATGAATCAAAGCATCTAGGAGGGGAATAGATCAGTCGATCAATGATGCAAGATGAAAAACACTTCTTGATTTTTTTTTTAAGTTGCAACCAGAAGTCACTTAGGAATAGAAACCTAAGGAAAAAAAAAATTCAGAAGTATTTTCCAACTTCTACCAGGTGCTCAGTCAAAGAAGAAATAATCTAAATATGCTTTTAGTTTGTTTTTGTTTTATTATGCAAAAGAAACTACTAAAACTTACACTTATAGAATTAAATTTATGTTTACTCTTTCATCATCCTTGTCCCAGGAACAGTTGATTTAAAAAAAGGTATATTTTCATGTATTGGATAAAATAACATTCAGATCCAAAATTAAAAGATACATTGCCAGCAAACTTTGATAAATTAGTAACTGCAGTGTTTGCCTTATTCCAGAAATTCATGTAAGATCAAGAATATTGCTTCTCCTTAATATCACTGAGGATCTTAATTGTTGATTCAAAAGTATTTTCCCATGGGGGTGGGGACAAAGTGAAAGAAAGAAAGGAAGGAAGGAAGGAAGGAAGGAAGGAAGGAAGGAAGGAAGGAAGGAAGGAAGGAAGAAAGAAAGAAAGAAAGAAAGAAAGAAAGAAAGAAAGAAAGAAAGAAAGAAAGAAAGAAAGAAAGAAGAAAGGGAGGGAGGGAGGGAGGGAGGGAGGAAGGAAGGAAGGAAGGAAGGAAGGAAGGAAGGAAGGAAGGAAGAAAAGAAGAAAGAAACTAATTTTTAGTTTGAGTGCATATCTTAGCATTGTGAATGTATGCCTTTGTGAAAAAAAATCCATGAAGAAAGCTTTCAGATGTGTCAAGCTCAACAATCTGTTGATGTTAGTAACATGAAACACACAAAATCTTCCAGGAGGTCCAACTTTAAAAGTACTCTAAATGAGCAATGACGTAAAAAAATTAATTTGCTTCAGACTTTTCTTTTTGATATCAAATGATATGTTAAGGAAGAGAAAGAAATTCTTGTCAAAATAATATTTCATCTCCCATGATCAGGTCTTTTCAGAAGTTCAACAGCCGTAACCAAAGTTTTTAAGTATTTATACCCCCAATCTTGATTAAACACATTTAAGACCAGACCACACTTGGCTTAAAAAATATTTTGGCACATGCCTATAATCCCAGCAACTCGAGAGGCGACACAGGAGGATTGCAAGTTTGAGGCCACCATCAGCAATTTAGTGAGACCTTGACTTAAAATAAAATTTTTAAAAGGGTTAGGGAGTGGTCAAGTGCCCTTGAGTTAAATCTCTATTAATATATATATATATATATATATATATATATATATATATATATATATATATATATATTACCAAACACATGGTAATATATTTTCTAAACATATATATTTTAAAATTTATATATATATATATATATATATTTTTTTTTTTTAACTCTTCTGCAGAAACAAATGTTGGTGTTTCCCAGTCAATCAGATGTGATACTGGATTCAGCAAATGTGGTCCAATATCATATAAATCTTTGGAAAAATAATTGCTCTTTTTAACTTTAATTTAGCCAAAATTTAATATGAATATTGTGTGGCATGGTAGAATCACTAATTGGATGATGTGAGTAAATGTGAAAGTACTATGTAAACAGTAAATAAAGCGCCATGTGCATAAAAGTTATTCAAACTACTGGTGAAGTCTCCTTCCTGATAATAAAAATAATGACATTAATAACAGCACAAATAATAGCATCAGCTCTTACTTACTGAGCAATTTTATTATCTGTCAGCCACTATTCTAGGCACCTTACATGTATTAGGTTTCACTTGCACTGTTAGATACTGTTATCTCCACTTTACAAATAAAAACTGAAAACACAGAGAAGCTATGCAAATTTCCCCAAGTCACAAAGAACATAAGACTGTGTCATTATTTATTTATTTATTTATTTTTTGGCAGTACTGGGAATTGAACCCAGTGCCTTGTACATGCAAAGTAAGCACCATACCACTGAGCCACATCCCCAGTTCTAGTCTAAGCCATTAAAGTTCTTTATTCCCTCATGCAAATGTAGTCACAAATAAAAGTGTTGGCATAGAATTTGTGAATTTCCATCTAGTTGCAGCATATGATCCAGATGCTTCAACATATGGTCAAGTTACTATTTAGTTATTGAAGTGAAAGCACATGTACACACACACGTGTACACACACACATACACTCATACAAACTTATTCACATATCCAATGATATGGCAAATAGCCTTGAACTAACACATAGACTTGTTCTCTTTATTTGAAATAGTTCAAATGAGTCATAGGATTTTGCTATGAAAAAGCTCTTTCTGCCAGAAAGTAAGCTGGTACTAAATGTTTGATAAATGAGAGCATGTTCCCCAGTGTGGCAATATTTGGCATCTTTGTTTTGCAAATCACTCAGAAATCTTTGGGTTTGTGAGGGACAAAAAGGCAATTCATACTAGCTACACCAAAAAGAGAGACAGATCAGCTCCCATAAGAAAAGAGTCTAGAGAGTACAGGTTTCAGGCATGGCTGGATATAGGCATTTGGACAGTCATCTTGTCCATCTCACTATTGTTCCTGCTCCCTGCTCCTCTGATTTTTCTCTTCAATGACTTCCTTCTTGGTTAGGCTCCCTTCACTAGCAGTTATTGGTTTATATGTGGCTATTCTAGAAATGAGTGCACTTCTTTCTATATCCAACCAGTATCTGCTAGAAACCCTGGATTGTCATAACCTGGATTATATACCCGTCTCTGAACCAATCACTGTCTTCAAATGGATTAGGCACTTAATTAGCCAACCAAGAATTAGGAAAAGGTAGAAGGGAAGAAAATACATAGAAGAAGATGGTAGTGATAAATGTAAATATGACATAGGTATAGCCTCCCTTATGCCAGAGATGTCCAACTAATTTTTATTTTCAATGTGATCTCAAGAATTTAACTTCCAAAAAACAGAAGCGAATAATAGACAAACCCTCCTCTTCAGACTGATCTTTCTTTTTGCCTGTCTAATTCATTGTCTTTAAAGGAAATTGACACCCAGATTTGAATAAGGCAAGACTCATATGAATGATGTCATTCAAGAGGGAAATTATTTCTTTTTCTGCTTCATTGTACTTGGTGGTAATTTATGATCAGTGGTGACAATCAGATCATTCCAATAAATCCATGTTCAGATTTAAAACCATAAATTAACTGAAAGTTACTGCAAAGTGTGCCCCATTATATGTTTTGTTCTCAGACTTTAGAAAACTGGCAGGGGTCCCCCTGTGGTCCTTTCTCACACAGGAATATCCTGCCCTGCTGTATACAAAGGTCTCATTGATTGCAAGAGTGGCTGCACTTCTATGCAGGGCCAAAGGGTTGGGAATCCAGGAAATTCTCAACTGGTTTAACAAGAATAAGTGCCACACCTTCTCCAAGTTCCACAGTGAACAAGCCACAAAAATTGGGTCTGCAGTGAGAAATGGGGAAAAGGAGGGCAGTGCCTTCAGGCAACTGGAGCCTGAGAGATGAGAGTTCAGATAGGATCAAATGCATATCTCAGGCCATTCTGTTTCACTCCAGTCTCACATTTTCCCTAAGATTTCTTCCTGCCTGAAGATAAAGAGAGAGAAAGCACATTCCACAATCCCACAGGCCCTCCTGCCCTGATGCTGAAGCCCCCTCAGCAGCACGACTGTGAATTAGATTCCCCCCCTTTCCCTCCCTGATTTCTTGAACTTTTTCTTTTAGGACATTGAGGAAGTCACACTCACCGAGTCAACTGGGCAGGCTGTCACCACCCTTTTATCCAAGGCCTTCATTTCATTGTTACCCTTCATGGCCTCCCCACTTCCATTGGTCTCCTTCAACCACAAGCAAGAGTGCTATTATTGTGTGGCTCTGTCACTAGGATCCCCAAGACCCCACTGACACTGGGGTACATATCGCCATCCAGCCCCTTGGGAGCTCTGTCTGAGAGTTTCTCTGGGCTCGACTCCCACTAACAGCAGAGTCGGCTGGTGGAATTCGGTTGGTCTTCCTCTGGCTGCCCTGTTTGGTGCACACACCATGGCGACAGGATCAGGTTCATATCATACGAATGGGAGAAACTGAGGCTGGAAGAGGTTAAATGGTACACTTCATTTCTCATAGCTAATCCCCATGGTTTGGATGTGTTTGGCACGTGTCAACCAAGGGTTGAATGAAATTCTACACTTCCAAGGACAATGAAGTATTGGGAGCTTGGTCCTCAGGGTGGCAATTTGGGGAGGTGGTAGACTGGGAGGTTGAGACTGGCCCTGTTCCTCACTCTGATTTCATGTCTGGCAATATGGTCTTTACCACATAGCATTCACACTACCATGATGCCAGCTGCCATCAGGTGACACAGCCAGAGGGCTTTCACTAGAGCTGGCACTATACTGTTTAGATTTTTGGCCTCCCAAACTGTGAGCTAAATAAACCTCTTTTCTTGATCAGTACCCAACCTTGGGTATTTTGTTACAGTAACATAAAAGTAATAAAACATTAGTTAAGAGCTTGAGTCAGGATTCAGGGCTAAGCTTCTCTGACTCTTTGGCTCACATTCTTGTGAGCTATACCACATTACCATCCATGGTGATCTTATGATTCAATGACATGGACTAGAGGGTGCAAGGACACACAGTGAGGAATCCTTTTCATAAGAAAGCCAGAAAACTTTTCCTTCCTTTCAATAGGCATCCATCCCCCAAACTCCATGCCTTCACGTTTGCTGGCAAAAGAAAGCAGATCATGCCACAAGACCCTTGTATAATCAGAGGGGACAGTGAGCCCCATTGGCTGGGAGCCAGGCAAGCTTAGTCCCCTCACACCCCTGAAGCCAGAAGATTAACATCTGCCATCTGGCAAACCAGAGGCTCCCATGCAAACTGCAAACACCCCCTCCCCTCCCCGGGTGACTCACTGCTATGCCCAATACCAGTCAGGCCCAAGGAAACTTTGATGGCTCAATTAATGAAGATGAAAACTTGAGATATGCCAAACACAGATTAAATGGCATCTTGGTAACATGATTATCTCTGAATTACTAGCTACATAGTGAGTCAGACAAGTGACTAATCCTGAGCAAGGCTGGGTGCTGTGGACAGGGGATGAACTATTTCAGGTCTTTGGGACAGAATTTTAGTAAATAGAACAGGCCTGAATGTCTTCTTGTATCATAGATGTCACACTTCTTCAGAGAAGATTTAATTTCTTAAAGTTCTGAGGTTCCAAACTCAGAATGATCGGTAATAAGATGAGCAGGGAATGTGTTGGGGAAAAGAGAGAGAGAGAGAGAGAGAGAGAGAGAGAGAGAGAGAGAGAGAGAGAGAGAGAGAGGAGAGACAGAGAGAAACAATCACAAGAATCTGGCAAACATTCATGTCCTGTGGATAAGATCAGCAGAAAGCAAAGGTTAAGAATGATACAGAGAGCAGTCAAAAAACTACAGGTAAAGTCTTGTCTCCAGCTTCTTTCCACCTGCTTTTAGCTCACTTCTATTTAGTAAGCTTTTCTACCCTGGTCCTTTAATGCATCTCTGTGAGCTAGACACTGCTCTTCTATTTTCTATGTCATAAAATTAAGTCTTAAAAGTGTTAGTAACCTCTCTGAGGTTGAATACCTGCTAATTACCCAAACTGAGGATCATTCTATGCCCAAAGTTAGGAAATGCCATAATTTGACTTCCCAATTTTAGGGATCTATGGAGACTTTTGAAAGCATTCCAAGGATTATCTTCAAGACGAATGAAAAGCCACCCCCAAAATGGAAGTTAAGAAAATTTCACCTTCTTTAAAACAGAAGATGAGGACTTGTCAAGTGGTGATAACGTTGGAGGAATGAGTTTGTCAGTGAATGTCTATGATTCAGTGAATAAAATGTCTCAATACCTAGTTGGAATTGTGTAAGAAAGTCCATACTTGTCTGCTCTGGGATGAACTATGAAATCTCCAAGAATCACGTTTAACCTCTAAATGACTAGCAATCTTTTTAGAGTTTAGTCATAAGATGTCCAGGATAAGAATTGGTGGCATGATGCATGCTCTAAATTGTGCCTTACATAAAGCTATGAAAATACATCTTGCAAAATCCCATACTTCCTCCTTTCTGTCCCACATATTTCCATGCAGGAAAGAGTGAAGGAAACCCTGGTTTTTAGACTTCTGATACATTGTACCTATTTCAATCAGATGTATAATTGTGGTAGGATTGTTATTGTTTACTTTTCACACTGTCACTAGCAACTTTAATTTTCAGTTAAGTTCTTAAAAATCCCTTTCTGGAAAAGTAAATGAGATCACATTCTCCATTCTCCTGGTTAACAGTGTCATTATCACACTGCAAATTCTCAAACAATCAACTAAATTCCATTGTCGTTCTGAATCCCTACTCTTTCTTTTGTGATGCATTCACAAACTTATTCAGTCTTCTGCCTTCTCAATGGAGAAAATTTTATAGAAACTACTATAAACGGTGCATAATTGTAAATAGCTTTAAAAAGCCATATGGAAGGATGAATAATTTTCCTTTTTGTTCCCATCTTTCTTAAATATTCTCTTGCTTTATGTTTTGCAATACCTTTTACACCCAGCTTTGGTCAAAATTGTTGTTGGACATTTGCCAGTTTGAAATGTCCTACAAAATGAATTGCTTCTTTTGTAAATAAGAAAAAAACTCGGTAACTTTGAGAACTATTGCTTCAAAATACTTTCTAAAGTTATAGCTAGCTGGGAGCACTTTCTTTGGGGGCAAAGGAGTGTGGTGAGTTTATTGTCTGTTCCGCATGTATAAATCATGATCCAGATAATATTTTGTGCTTGCCTTCATGTCTTCTAGCAGCTATAGTTTGGAGCATCACAAATATTCTTTTAGGAAAGCATCATATATTTCCTGAGTCAGCAAGGTCTTGCATTTTGGGTTAAATTGTCAAATAACACCAGAACAAGATGAAAACTGAAACAATTTTTTAAAAGTATTTTTTAGCTGTTAATAGACTTTTATTTTATTTAATTATATGTGATGCTGAGAATCGAACCCAGTGCCTCACACATGCCAGGCAAATGCACTAACACTGAACCATAGCCCCAACCTGAGATAATTTTTAACCACTAATTTCATGGTTGGGGCTAAATGAAGACACCATAATATTCAAGTCAATGAACTCACCCACTCGTATTGGCTTCCTTTTCTTACTTTTTACTCTAAGAGATTAATTTATTCCTCTTAAAATTTATACATCAACCTCTTCTAATGCTGTTCTGGTGAGGTAACTTCTGATTTGGTCACACTATGTTCTTTCCCATATCCTACCCTGTGCTTCTCAGAATAAATATCTCCAAGATTGAGGACAAATATTACAGTTGTGAGCTTATTCTCAAAAACCAAGTAAATATCAAAATTAACTCAATAATGCACTGCACAATTTGCACAGAGGGCATGTTATCATACAAAAGATCTTTGTACTTTTTAGACTCACATTTAAAAAAAAAAGAGTTCTCTGTTTTTACCCATTGAAATGAACTGGTAGATATGCATATATGTATTAAGTCTCCACACATGAATTAAGATAACTTTCCTCACAATACTTTTCTTTCTAACATACACTTCTTCTTGAATCATATAATTTAATATTATATTCAAATTTATGAGGATAAAATGAAAAAAAATATTTTGAAAAGATTAACCACTTAAGGAAGGATTGGTCAATTAAAAAATATAGCTGTACTTCCCTCATGATGAGAATTATTATTTTACCTCAAAAAATTAGCTGAAATAAGGTGGGGTTTTGTTGTTGTTGTTGTTTTTTTTTTGGAGGTATCTGGGCAGGAAATTTTACACAAGCTGTAAACAAGAGGCATCTGATCCTCCACTCTAATGAAAATGCAGTCAGTCATAGCTACACCTAGAAGAAGAGACAAAACATGCAAAGGACTTGAATATTTCACAGATTCCCATCAAAAATCAGCTCATGCACAACCTATAATGAGAAGAACCAAACTCATCAATGAATGAGATGTAAAAAAGCATCAAGCCTTGTTGATTTTAAGTCTCTCTGCCACAGACTTTTAATATCATCTTAAGAAAAATCAGTTTAAATGTCTATCTAAATTCAGAAGAAAAACATCTTGGCTCTCCTTAGACATGTTGAAAAGAATAACAAGAGCTACTCAGAATCACTCCATGAAATAATGCAAGTGCTTTCTAACACACTTGACCAAATCATAGCCAAGTACGAAACAAAAACATAGTTATGAGAGCGTGTTGGATAAGGGACATGATGATTCTTCAATGTCCTATCTCACATGATGCTTTCTCTGAAAGCCAAATTTCATCTTGGGAAAGACTTCATTTTAAAGACCAAGCCCTAATATTACAGAATCTCAGGTTCAACAAAGAATCCAGAACATCCAGTTTTGGCAGAAATATTAATTAAGCCAACATTTGCTGATATCACTGGATGCAAGTACAGTATCGTGGAGAACATTACAATAATGGAGTCTCAGGCCTCAGTGCACCCCTGAGTGTGTGTGTGCCTGAGTGTGCTTCTGGATATGCTCCTGGGGATGCACATATGCAGATACACATGTTGTCAACAAATAAACCTGGCCACAAAAATTCCTTCTTCTTTAGAAGCCATTGTATTTTTGTTTTTATATGCAGCACTCTGTGCATTTCTGTAGTTGTGAAGAACTACATTTGATTAAAATCTGTCAGATTTATCTTTTTAGCAGGAGAAAAGAAATATGTGTTTCTCCAGAAAGGAAATCAATGTGTCTTTATGATAGATGCAGAGTGGAAAGTTGGATACTGTCACTTTAAGGATGAAACAGAAAGGCAGGGTAACTGTCGCCATTGGCTGCTGACATCACTGTTGTGAGGTAAAGCCCCTGTTTAAATCTTATAATCCTTGTTTATAGGATAGACTTACAGTCACTGACCTTATAGCTATTACTCCAACTTGTTAAGTAACAAAGTCTTGCATCTGAGGTGTCCTGAGTTTGCTTTGTTTAAATTTCCTTAGCAACATTTTTTAGCCAGAGCTCTGCTCTGCTCCTTTTCTGCAGTGCAAGAAAGATTGCATCCCTCCCCATAGGAAGGCATCACGTTTTCAAAGCCCCATAACTGTACCAGAGAATCTCCTTTCTCCAGGCAAACAGAAGGAAGAAAACCTGGAAGCAACTCTCATGCTATGCCAAAGGCAAATGAACCAGAGAGTGTCCCTGGAGGAAGATGGAGGATGCTTTGTGACACAAAGATGTCCAAAGGTCTCCTCCTGCCTCTTAGAAACAGCTTGCCTCCCTCCCCAAGATCCCAAAGAACTCCAGATTGAGCTATGCTGGCTAGGAAAGGAAGTATCTGCTCTGATACTGAGAGCTTATAAGAGTCTCTGCTCAGAGATGGCATAACCAGCAAAGTTGTACCCTCTTCAGGCAGTCTCAGAAATTCAAGTGAGAGTGGATGTCTTTGCAGTGTAGGTATTTGTACCTCTTGGGTTAAAACCCACGAAAGCATTCTAGTGTGCTTATAAAGCAATGTCAAGATCACTGAACTCACGCATCAGTTCAAATTGCCTTATCTCTTGTCTCATGAATGAAATCTGTCAGTATTTGAAGTGCTCATTTGCAATCAATTTCAGTAATCATGTTCAATGCTTATGCCTACATAAGTTCCTTTAAAATGATGTGTTGGGTTTTGTGCCTTAATCAATGAATGCTGCTAGAAGGGATTCTATTGACAAGAGCGTGCACGTGAGTGCTCCACATATTAACCCAGATCTGATTAAACCATTAAATGGCACCTAGCCAAGAGTGTAGAGCATAGTAGGCACTCATCACAGATTCTCTCTTTATTAATCTTTAAATATTTGTCACATTTATTTAACTGTATCTCTTCAACAGGTATCTTACAAAATAAATAAAAAAGAACAAATAGCTGATGCATTTTCCTAAGGCTAAAGGACTCTGTCTCTTTTGCCCCCAATGTCCACCCTCTACCTTTGCTTTGCCTGCAATTTTCTACCTACTGGAAAACAGAGTCGAAGAATCAGTTGACCACCATCACGCCATTCTAACCAATTGAAAGCCTTCCCAATTAGTTATACATATTTGTTAATTTGTATGAGTTTCTAATGATTGAGATACATTCTTGTTTTCTGGTAACAAACCCTGTCTACTAGTTATGCCCTATGCTCTTGATACACTGATGAGTTTAATTCATGAAGACAGTGTTTCACAGCTTAAGGACAGGGTATGTTCTGAGAAAGGCCTTGTTAGAGGTGATTCTGTCCTGTGAACATCACAGAGTGTACTTACACAGATCTAGATGGTATAGGTCAATCAGGTGAAATGGCCTTTGATGCAATCAAGAGATGCAGTACATTTTTATATACAGTAGTAGTACACTGTAAAATAATGACAAAAAGTATAGTCTAGTAAAAACATGAACCAATAACATAGTCATTTAGTTTCAATATCAAGCATTATGTCCTGTGCATAATTGTATGTCCTACACTTTTAAACAATTAGTAGCAATATTTTATTTACATCAGCATGACCACAAACATGTCAGTTGTGCATTTCCCTACAAAGTAAGGACAGCTGTATCACCAAACCATAGGAATCATCAGCACCATTGTCCTCTCATTGGAACCTCATTGTACAGGTGGCCCGTCACTGACGCTGTGTTGTTGAGCACTGCATAATTGCACTTTGTCTGTATTTATTGGAACTGATATTCAAATTCTGTACTGTCCTTAGGAACTATATTCACCAAATAACTTTAATATCTTCCCTTTTTGTGTTCAAGTAAAATTTATATAATGCTGGAGTTAATTTTTTATATACTGTATCATCTATAAAACTACCTTGACCTGGTGCTTTTTTCAATGAGAATTCTTTTGCTTCCCATCTCGACAGCACTTGATCTATTCATGTTTCCCATCTCTTTTTTCTTGAGTTAATTTTAAGAGTTTGTATTTGTGGTAGGAAATCATCCATTGTTCTAGGATTTCACACTTCATTCTATACCGTTGCCTGTAGTATCCACTGGTAAGCTTTCCTATTTTCTCTATATCTGTGGTTATGTTTATTTTATAATGCTGTATTTATTTATCATCTCTGTCCTTAATCAGGCTTGACAGGGTTGTATCTAGCTCATCAAAATTTTCAAAGAAACTAATTTTGATTTCATTGACTTCTTTTTATGTTTGTTTTCTAGTTTTAGCTTTTATCTTTATTAATTTCCTTCTTCTGCATTCCTATTTTATTTTGCTACTTTTGAGTTTGAGAATTTTAAAACTTATTTTAAAATCTTATTTTTTTAACTATAAGATAATTTAAGGTTGTTACTTTTCTGTGTAAGAAGTCTGCTTGGATTGCTTATATAATATAATTTCTTTTGTTGTCGTTGTTCTTTTTTAGTTGCTTTTAAGTACATGACAGTGGAATGTATCACAATTCTTATTACACATATGGAACACAATTTTTCATATCTCTGTTTGTATATAAAGTATGTTCACACCAATTCATGTCTTCTTACCTGTACTTTGGATAATGATGTCCATCATATTCCACCATCATTGCTAACCCCCTGCACCCCTCCCTTCCCCTCCCACCCCTCTGCCCTATCTACAGTTCGTTTATTCCTCCCATGCTCCTTCTCCCTACCCCACCATGAGTCAGCCTCCTTATATCAGAGAAAACATTCACCATTTGTTTTGGGGGGATTGGCTAACTTCACTCAGCATTATCTTCTCCAACTGCATCCATTTACTGGCAAATGCCATGATTTTATCCTCTTTTATTTCTGAGTAATATTCCATTGCGTATATATGCCACATTTTTTAATTCATTCATCTACTGAAGGGCATTTAGGTTGGCTCCACAGTTTAGTTATTGTGAATTGTGCTTCTATAAACATTGATGTGGCCTGTAGTATGCTGTTTTTAAGTCCTTTGGGTATAGTCTGAGGAGAGGGATAGCCGGGTCAAATGGTGGTTCCATTCCAAGTTTTCCAAGGAATTTCCATACTGCTTTCCATAATGGCTGCACCAATTTGCAGTCCCACCAGAAATGTATGAATGTGTCTTTTCCCCACATCCTCGCCAACACTTATTGTTGTTTGTCTTTATAATAGCTGCCATTCTGACTGGAGTGAGATGGTATCTTAGAGTAGTTTTGATTTGCATTTCTCTAATTGCTAGAGATGGGAACATTTTTTCATATATTTGTTGATTGATTGAATATCCTCTTCTGAGAAGTATCTGTTTATGTCATTGCCCATTTATTGATTTTTTTTTTTGGTGTTTAGCTTTTTGAGTTCTTTGTATACCCTAAAGATTAGTGCTCTATCTGATGTGTAAGGGGTAAAAATTTGCTCCCAAGATGTAGGCTCTCTATTCACCTCACAGATTGTTCTTGAAACATTGGCCAGAGCAATTAGACAGACAAAAGAAATTAAAGGGATATGTATAAGGAAAAGAAGAACTTAAATTAGCACTATTTACTGACAATATGATTCTATACCTAGAAGACCCAAAAAGCTCCACCAGAAAACTTCTAGAACTAATAAATGAATTTGGCAAAGTATCAGGTTATAAAATCAACATCCATAAATCAAAGGCATTTCTGTATATCAGTGACAAATCCTCTGAGAAGGAAATGAGGAAAACTACCCCATTTACAATAGTCTCAAAAAATAAAATAAAATACCTGGGAATCAATTTACTGAAAAATGTCAAAGATCTATACAATGAAAAGTACAGAACCCTAAAGAAATCAAAGAAGACCTTAGAAGATGGAAAGATCTACCTTGCTCTTGGATAAGCAGAATTAATATTATGAAAATGACCATACTACCAAAAGCACTATATAGATTTAATGCAATTCTGATCAAAAGCCCAATGGAATTCATCTGGAAAAATAAGAGACCCAGAATAGCTAAATTAATCATTTGCAGCAAGAGTGAAGCAGGTGACATCACTATACCAGACCTTAAACTGTACTACAGAGCAATAGTAACAAAAACAGCATGGTATTGGCACAAAACCAGACTGGTAGATTAATGGTACAGAATAGAGGACACAGAGACTAACACACAAAATTACAATTATCTTATATTGGACAAGGTGCCAAAAACATGCACTGGAGAAAAGACAGCCTCTTCAACAAATGGTGCTGGGAAAACTGGAAATCCATATGCAACAAAATGAAATTAAGCCCCTATCTCTCACCATGCACAAAACTCAACTCAAAGGACTTATGAATTAAACCAGAGACTATGCATCTAATAGAAGAAAAAGTAGGCCCTAATCTCCATCATGTGGGATTAGGCCCCAACTTCCTTAATAAGACTCCTATAGTGCAAGAATTTAAACCAAGAATCAATAAATGGGATGGACTCAAACTAAAAAATTTCTTCTCAGCAAAAGAAGCAATCTGTCAGGTGAATAGAGAGGCTACATCTTGGGATTGCTTATATAATATAATTTCTTATATAACATAATATTATAAAATTATGTAACATTTTAGTCTAGGTTGTTCGTATCTTAGTTTTCCTCTTTGATCAGAGGATCATTTTAGAAAGTGCTTCTTAATTTTAAAAATACCTTCTCAATTTTTTTTTATGCCAGGCTCTACTTTTACTGAGCTATGATCAAAAAAGAAAAATGTAGACTATAAAACTTAACCCCCCCAAAAAAAAATCTTAACTCCAACATATCACTATTTCTGCACCAACAATAATTCATACTCCTTGCAATATTACAAATTCCCACTTACATCATTATCATGACCTCTTGTTTCACTTCTTTAGGTCTTGAGAGCTCCACTTCATTTAAACATATTATCAGAATTAAGAGCTGTGAGAGTTGCAAGAAATGCAGGGAGTAGGGAAACCAGACATCACGGTAGGAGGAAATCATAATAATGCCACTGACAAGAGGAGTAAGATATCCATAACTTCAACAGTTACAGAGGGAGGGCAAACAAACAAACAAACAAACAAAAACTTTTCAGATTATCAGAGAGAGTAAAAGAATGAAGAGAAAATTAACTCAGTCAAGAAGAAAGAAAGAAAGAAGGTAAGGTAGGAAGGAAAAATAGAAATTAAATCTGAGATGGAAGAATTAAATAGATTGGTTATTACAAGACATGAATGCATAACTCCCTGTTAAATATCAGTATAGGTTTTAAAAAAAATCCATCTACAAAGTTTATCTAGCATTCCCAGCAGGAAGACAATATGAGGAGTATACAATGTGAATTTTCATGAAAATATTTTTGAAAAAAATAATATTTTACTGATCAGATGCTTCTTCGATCTCTTCTCACAGTAAATTTTATGTCACCATCTTTAGCTTTCAGTAGGCATTTATCTCTATACACTTAATTTCACTACGTTGTAACTTTCATTTGTAGACAAGTGTAATGCTGGTCCAATCTTCTATATACTTAACTAATCTAATGTCTCAATCAGAAATTATCATGAGCTTTAGAGGTTTAGGGAGCAAGTATTGTGCTTAGTATTTGGATTGTGAAAATTTTATTCATTTTGTTTTTTCTTTTCTGGGTATATAGAGTCATTGATCAGGTTCCCTGGGATGGGGATCTGTGAGCAGGCATTATACTGATGTGTGCTCCTGGGAATAGTGCCCTTGAGGGATGAAGAAGCAGGAGTGACTAAAGGAAGGAGCTGGGGTGTGAAGTAGCTTTAGCAGAGGTTGCCCCTGATCTTGTGGGAGCTGGGTCTGAATTAACAAATTGAGAAAAGACGACTGATCCTTGGCATATCCACATCAATAAGTCATTGGATATGGAAGGCACCGGGTGGGGGTTAGAGTGCTCCAGTCCAAAAGGGGCATCCAGGAAGGACTCCACAGAATCATCTATGCTAAATATTCAGGAATTTAATGAGAATATGTCAAATTGTATATTTTTGTTTGAATTTGCTTATTTGTTTTCTTTTTTTGTCTTTTATACTTGATTCTTATAATCACAAAACTAACATCTTCAGTTCAGTGAAATGTTCTTTCCCTTTGAGTTTGGGGATCACATCTCCATCTTTTTATTCTTTACTCCTGGATGACTCAGTATTTGTAGGTCAAATTTCCTAAATGTGTGCTTTTCATCTCATATCTTTGTACCCATGTGCTTTTGTCTTGTGGCATATTGTGCTTCGATTTATTTAATTTTCCAGATCTCTAATTCAATTGCCAGTATAAATTACACTTGTTGTTTTATTCATCTAATGAATATTTTAATTCAGAAATCATGACTTTAGGGTCCAAAGATCTTCATGGTATCTCAATGATACATCTTTGAGAATGCTTATTAGTTTCAGGTTCATCTTTCTCTCTCTCTTTTTGTTCTACCTCAATCATGAGTCATTTGTCCAAGCCTTTTGGATTTCTCTCCCCTGGCACAATCCCATTAGCAGAACTGTGATTTTGCTTAAAGACCAAGTTATTGGCTTGTGCAAGCCAGGTGTCTGGTTTGGGACATGGGGAAATTCAACAGTGGCAACAGGTATGGAAGTTTATGTCCCATTATATTTTCCACTACCCCACACTGCCCACCTTTACCATTCTCATGTTCTGAGCTGTTAGTTCTTTCAGCTAATTGAATGGGTACCAAGTCTCCCCAGGCCCACAATATGCCAAAGCATAGTTCCAGGTGTCTCACCTACAGTCAAGAGCTTGGATAATTATGACCATCCCCAGCAGAAGGTTGGGACTCAAATGTCTAGCAATTAATCTTGAAAGCACAGTGTCATTCTTTTATACCAAATAATTTCAAAATCTTCATCTCACTTTCCAAACTTGACTACCTATTTCTCTTATTAAACACTGAACTGACCTCCTTACAAGACACACATCCATTTTTTTTAAACAAAGAGTTGTGCTAACTTGATGCATTTATACATTATTGTCAGTTGTCTATATATATGAATTTATAAAAAGCAGTATATCAGCAAATTTGTAACATGCAACATGACTTCTTGACAAACAATAGCTTCTTATTCAAGCATGTAAACCTAAATAGGTCTGGTGATGTGGATATATTTAATGATATGTTCAGTGGAAAAGGCTAGTTACAAGGTTTGCATCAAAGGTGATATCATTTTTTTTATATCCTTATAACTAGATAGCAGGATACGTGGAAAGAATTGGCATTGTAAAAAGTTAGGCCCAGGCCCTCTTATCAAAGGTCTTCCATGTACATACCATATTAAGTTTGGGTTTTGTTTCCAAGGCAATTGTAGAATCCTTATAATAAAGACTTTTTACAGAGAAATGACATAATCCCCCTAGCATTTTAATGCTTAAAATATCACTCAGGAGGCAGTATGGGGAATAGATTCATAAGGCAGTGATACTGGATCTATTGCAGCGTAACAGAGGAAAAAATTACTAAGCATTAAGGCTGTGATAGGGATGGAGAGAAGGATGGAGAGTGGGGCAATAAAGAGCAGTTAGCTCTGACAGAACCTGTGCATTGCTTTGATGAAGGAGAAAGAAGAAGGGGTCAGAGTAGGGTAACCCTGGATTGCCTTGGGAAACCGGATAGAAGGATGGTGGCATATTTTCCCAAAACATATAAAGCAGGAAGAGATGCAGGTCTAGAAGGGACGTGTCAGGGAACATAGTTCATTGAATTTCCCAGTTGTAGAGTTTATGCTACCTATAAGATGTACAGGGAGGAAACTGCATTTGCTAGAACATGAGATCAAGGAAGACAAAGACCCTGTTGGTTCAGTTCATTACATGTTCAGTGCCTAGTACGGAGCCTTGCAGGTGATAAACACTCAGTAAATTCTAGATGAATATGTGTTCTTACATAGGTTTGGGGGTCTGGTGGTGAGACATTGTTTCAGGCAATCATTGAGAACTCTCTGGTTTTCTTACACAGAAAATTCTAAAACTTTCTTGGATGTCTACCACTACCATATTATATCCAGAAATAAGGAGATTATGGTCCACTCTCAATGAGGTAAGCTATGAAACTCACTAAAGTTTGCGTTGCTAATGTGCATTGACAGATACAAGCAGGGTGGATTAATTGTTTACCAACAGAAAGCCAAAAAACAAAGACACTTTTGAAGCGATCCAATAGAGTAGAATAAATAAAATCATAGCATTACTTGAGCCCCTAATATTTTTTAGTCGGACATCTGGCTTTTAAGTTACCATGGAAATGACGAAAAGAGCCAGGTATTATTATTTGAGGATAACTAAGAGAAAAATGTATGCTGAAAAACTCTAAAAGGGATTATTGCATTAGAATGAGAAACAATAAGTGCAGAGCTCAAGAAAAGATCAGGAAAAGACTTTAAGAAAAACGAAAGGAAAATCTAATAAACATCTCTGCTACTTGGAGAAGTTGGAACAAATCTTCCTTGCCCATGAAGCTTAAATTACCTGCCTATCCCTTTAAGCATTTTCATGTACAAATCAAACACAGATGGCCCATTACATTTATGACCTCACTATCAATTACTCTAGATGGAGCATGCATTAATTATTGAAATATTTTCATAGTATACAAGTTTTTAGTGGTTACATTGCCACAGATAATTTCAACTTTCTGATTAGAATCTGGTATAAACAATTTTATTTAAGGGAATTAATCTCTTGAATGTAGTAAAAACTAAGAATACAGTAGTGAATTTTTTTTCCCTCCACTTAACAAAGCCAAACTAGAAATCCTGGCCCCTATCCCTGGAAGTCAGCATTATGTTAGTATCACATACAATATATAAACTCTGCCAAAATCTATTACAATTGTAGTAAATTTTGATTACTGGAGTTGTTTTGTTATTTATGTGGAGAAGATAAAGATAATATTGGGAATAGTTCTATTCAATGTATAAATTACATCCATAAAATATCTTGTTTTGCAAACAGTGAAAGGGGGAAAAAAAGACTAAATTTGGTGGAAGCTTTGAATTGTTGCGTCTACTTCAGTTCAAGCCAATAAACATTAGAGATGATGTGACAGTCCACAGAAGTATTTAGACTTTTAACAGTGCCATTAGTTATTTTTTCCTTGCTTGGTAAACAAAATTCTGGGGCCATTTACTATTAAAGAACAATAAGAACATTCCTCTGAAATAGCACACTTCATAGAAAGCAGGTAGAGAGACATTTAAGGGGTTAGAGAAAGACATATATTTTCAGTCATTCTGCTCATTCAACAAAGACCAACTGAGTACATACTGTGTGCCAGGAACTGTTGTAGGCATTTGTAGTACATTGGTGAGAAGAACAAAGATCTGTGCTCCTGCCAAGTATAGATTCTGGCAGAACAAACTGACTCCTTTATCCCGTTTTGCACAGAAAAGTAAGCTAAGGCTTGGGAGGTAGCTAACTTACATAGAAGACAAGAGAGCCCAGGCCATTGGCTATAGGCCCATGTTTCTAACCTTCCTCATCTCAGTCGCCTTCACCATTTCCAATTCACCTTTTTCTGGTTCAAGGGTCCATTAACCTGGGACTTTCAGGGTTTACATCTAAATGCTGTCAGCTGAACTTTTCCAGTAGATGTCTTCATCTAGATAGACTAAGTTAAAAAAAAAAAAAGTTATCTTTATTTCTTCTTTCTGTAGTTTACTATAGAAAAGAATATTCAAGCAAAGAATGCACAAATGGAATGACACTATAGGAAGGCTGATTTCACAGCCCTATGGGATAAAGTGGCCCTAGAAGTAGCAGGCAATGTCAACATGCACTCTTTGGCTTCTTTCTCCAGCCAAAAGCAAACAAGTATGCAACGTTGAATTTCTAGCAAGGCACAAACAAAGAGAGCTAATGGAACTCTGCTTTCACAATGGCCTTGTACAAGATAGAAGCTAGACATTCCCACGTGCCTCAGGGGCAACTAAGACTGAAAAATTATGATCAATCTCCAACTAGAATCATGCAGGAGAATAAAAATTTAGCATATGGATTAGGTGAAAAATCACCGACCAGTGAGCAATGTTTACATATTAGAGCCCTCTAATGTAAGACACATTGCTAATGGGAGAAACCATGGAAAAAATTAATAACATGTTAATTAATGTTCAATTAATTTTGAATATTAATTTAACTAAATGAAAAAGAATGCATTTTCCTACTGCTAATAATAAAACTCTCCTAAGTATTTTTTCGCACATCCTACTTTTTAAAACTCCTTTGCTATTAGTGAAAGAGAGAACCGGAGACTTCAGATGACTTGTCTAAGGTCATGTCAAATTTGACAAGGAATAGACTAGAACTTAAAGTAACTGATTAACAATGTCAGTCTCTGGACATTCTTTCAAATCATTTCCTATCTGAGGGCTGGGGTTGTAGCTCAGTGGTAGAGCATTTGTCTTACATGCATGGGTTTGATCCTCAGCACCACATACAAATAATTAATTAATTAAAGATATTGTGTCCATCTACAGCTAAAAAAAAAATTTTTTTAAATCGTTTCCTATTTGATCTCCACCAAAGTAGGCAAAGTATTTTCATGTCTATTAACCAGAGGAGAACCTGAAGTCAGAAATACAGAACAAGTGAATGCTTACTCCCATTCAAAAAAGAAGTAACCAAGCACATAAAGTTCACTAAGGGTGTGTTGATGAGGGAGAGAGCCTGGTACAAGGAATTAAGGCCTGTAATAATAGAATATGAAATATGCAAGTGTACAAGAAGTTGTACAGAGGTGGAAGTAATTTATCTAGGATTGAGGAAAGAGCCAAGCAGTGACAAATATAACTCTACACATCAAGTAGAAAAATGATATCATAATCAGTTGTGCAATTTTGAATACGAATTCTGGGATTTTTTATGGAATTGTGCAATAAAATTACCTTGGAAGCTTTAAAAGGGGGGGGTCTTGCATTCATTCAGACAGAAACTTTGAGTATAGAGCACCAGAATCTGGTTTTTAACAAGTGTATTTGTGCCCAGGTGTAAAACCTTGCTGCTGAAAGTAGAGTCCATGGGCCAGCAGCCTCTGCATCACCTAGGAGCCTTTCAGGAATGCAGTCTTAGACTCAATTCAGACACTAAATTAGAAACTGCATTTCAATAAGATCAATCCCCATATGATTTCCTTTACATCTTACAGATAGAAAAAAAAAGGATTGGTTTACCACGTCCTTCTCCTACCATATATTCATCTTAGAAAGAAATAAGTTAGAGTGTCAAGAGCCACTCTTGGTGAACCAATGAGGAATGTCAGAGCCCTGTTTCTATCTCCAACTTCATTCCTCATCCAATGTTCTAGATTTCCACATCCTCTGATAAAGAATAACAAACTATTAATTTATAAATGCCTCCTCAATTCTTTTGAGGCTCAACATCTAATTTATGGGCCATCAGGTATTTCAAGTGTTTCACCTTTAAAATATCTTTGTAAGTAAAACACCACATTTGTATCCCTAAATTCACCCTAAGGTGGGTGAAGAACTTTGGCAGTTCCGTCTGCTAATTTTCTGGGCCCCCTCACAAGATCATTAGTCTCTCAAGGTCAGGACACCTGGATAGGTTTCCAGTAGTGGGAGAAGCTGTGATGACCTCAGGTCCTCTTTCAAGTTTATTTAAACCAGTCACTTCATGGGCAATTGGGGTTGTTATAAGTTTGCCCATCTTGGGGTCAATGCTTGCAAGAATAGTGTGAGCTCTTTACCAATTCAAGAGAATCCCTCCAGCCACCTTTCTGGGACTAGGAAAGAAGGAATTCTTCTAAATCTCATTGTGCATCCAGGAGCAATATAGCAAGAGCAATGCTTTGGATTTTAATATCTGCTCATTCTTATCATATTAAAATAAAAGTTAAAGAAATATAAAATTACTTCCAAACCAGCCACCCCGTCGAGTTCACGCTCACTATACATAGAATTTGCTTTTTCATATAAATTTGCCCTTTAGCATTCCTTAAGATTACATCAAAAACATTCTTCAATATTGTTGCAGGCTTCATAGCATTTTGTGGGGGGTTCCCTTTTCTCTCACATCTTTATTTCCTCACTTTCATCATTCTCCATGCATCCCACCATAGTCTTCTGCTAAGCCAAATTACCATCCTAGTATTTTCCTTTAATATTTTTCAAATCTAATCTGATATAATAGAAAACAAATATGTGCTTATTGGATGTTTAAGTATCATTTTTATATAATAATGGGATCCAATAAGCACAGGCTGATCTTCTGTGTCTTACTTTTCTGTCTTTTCTTCTTTGACAATGAGATTCAGAAATCTTTCCATGTGATTCATGGGAACAATTCATTCTTTGAAATAACTTCAGAGTGTTCCATGTTGTGAATATGCCCCCTTTTTTTCCTATTATGTATCCTACTCATGGGAAGTCTCTTTAGTTGGAAAATTGTATTTTTAATTTTTCAATCATCAAGAACAATGCTGTGTGCTTTTATTTCTAAGAACTATGGCTGTGGCTGCTGGATGGAATGGTGTAGACAATTATTTTTAATCACCATATAATATTTCAATATTTATAGGTTATGGTTGTAATCAACCTACAACTCTTGGATATGTAGTTGGCTTCCAATTTTTCATTATTAGAGGTAAATTTTAAAATCTAATTTTAGAGATTCTAGAGACTCAGTCCTCCATATTTGAGAGTTACCCTTAAACAAAGGTCCTAGCTGTTAACATTGCTAACTTCCATTAAGCTATTTGTAAGTGTGTACCATTAGTCACCAGGGGAACAGATAGGAAAGAAAATGGTATAAAACCAATCCTTTTTATCTTAAAAATTAGCTGGAAGACAAGCCAGGTATGGTGGGGACTGCCTGTAATCTAGCAACTCAGGAGGCCAAGGTAGAAGGACCACAAATTTGAGGTCAGCCTGGTCAACTTAGTGAGACTCTGTCCCAAAAAAAAGAAAATAAAGGGGGCCAGGAGTGTAGCCCAGTGGGAGAGACCTTTGGGTTCAAGGCCCACTACTAATTAAAAAAAAAAAAAAACTGCAGGTACATATCCTACTCATATACTCAAAAAATGTTTTTATCTTTGAATTACTATACAGAACATAGTTTAAATATGTTATTAATCTGTATGTGGTGCCTCTACCACTCGAAGGTCCTAAATTACTTGCTCGGCTTCCATGGTCATCACATGATTAGAGCAGAAGTGAACAAGGCTCTAACTGTAGCACAATGTTTTAACATACCTTCAGTTTGACTACATTCTCCCATTGCTTTAGAGGGTAGAATCAAAATCACATCTTGTACTCAGAATCTGCTTAAACTTTATTTAATTATACTTGGCCCAATCATATCAATTATAGCTAGCCCAAGAAAATAATATAATAAAAATACATAAATCTGGCAGAAAATATTATTTGAGTATGGACAGTCATATTATGATTAAAGTGGATGTGTGTCATTAATTTATTGATGCATGCTCAAAGGATGGATAAGTTCTGTTTTGTTCTATTTTTTTGACCTTATGCTCCCCAACCTCTGAATGAGGCTACCTTGATGGCTCTGAGCAGCCCAATTTCTAAACATCTGGCTAGGCCCCCAGTGGTTAGGTTGCCTGACCCACCTTACCCTAGAGGAAGGGATACCCAAGGATGGCCTTCATCTTCTTGGAGAATCAGAGGCAGTTATTAACAGAGAATGAGAGTAGATAGACTGAAATGTAGATTTAAGAAGAGTTAAAAACTTGCGTCAGAAATGATGGTGTGATTCCCATTTGAAACTAAAACTTCGAGGTAATTTGGAAGTAATTAAGAAGACATAAAATATGTATATATTTATGATCTACAATTCCACTTTAAGTACTTATGCTAGAGAACTACTTATGATACTATTTCTGTTATGAGAATCACTAATGAAAATATGTAAAAAAGTATTCACTACAATGCTATTTACGAATAGCTACAAGATGCAAAAACCCTAGATGTACATTATATTGTAATAACTCAGGGAGTACTGATCTAGCCATTCCATAGGAGATTCTTAATGCACTTAGAGAGAATGAATTATACCTGTTTCTTCCAAGTAGGTAAAATTTCCAAGACACTGTTGAATGAAAATAGCAAGTGCACTATGATACGTGCATTATGATACGTGCATTATGATATTTGTTTTAGAGATTCCTTTGGATGGGAAACTGACTGGTGAGCGCGCACTTTTGACATCAGGGAGGTGGAGAAAACAACTGGAACTGGAGGTGGAGGCAAGGAGGACTCCACCTTTATCCTCTAATTCTATTATATTACAAGAATATATATATGACAATTGTGTGTTTCAAATTTTATTTGAGAATTTTTAATTCCTTAGTATTAAAAAGTGGATTTTCTGACTTACTAGATCTTATTAAAAAAAAAAAAAAAAAAGGCCTGTCCTCCAAAATGATTGCTGGTCGAATGGAGAAGTTAATGGTTGAGTAACGGCTACGTAGGTAGACAGACAGACAGACCAAACACCCTACTTCCTTCTGCCAATCTCCTTGAAAGCTGCCAATTCTATGCCGGATTACCAAGGCAACTCTGTTCAGTATAGTCATGGGGCTCCACAACTTAAGTAGTGTGGCAAAATAAATATCAAATGGCATGCCCTGAATTGCCAACACAGGAAAATCCTTGCATGTGTCATTTCTAAAAGAGAGTGTGAAACATCAGCAGGCTGAGATGAGATCCATGAATGGAACTGATTTAAATCAGAACTAACTAATCTGGATAGAAATTTATTCAACTGAAATATTTTTTCTGGGCTCAGAAATCAGTGGAAGCAAATTATTTTCTAAATTAGAAGCTATGTCTACAGTACCTTTATAACAGTTCCAATTTTAGAGGACAAGGTAGAGCTAATGCAATTTTAATATAGTCTAGCAGATAATGATTATCAGCAAGATCGGCTTTTGCTCCCTCAGGACTTTTTCACTTAAGAACTTGATGGTGTTTGGGGTAAAGTGTCATAGGAGGAATTTTAGCACACAACAGCAAAGAAAATATTAACCCACTCTGTTGTCACAGGCTGGATTAATCCTTCAAGCCATTCAAAAAAGAATCAAAACATGATCCCTAAAAGATCAAATATTCTGAAAAAGGCTCTACTTGTATCATGGCACTTTGGAGTAATTCAGTTATTTCAGTCATAGCTTCAACTCCTTAAATCATGAGTTGCATTTTAATGGAAGTCATGTTATTTTTTTTTTTCGTGTGTTTCCAAGTAATAACCACTGAAATGGATTTTTAAAAAAATACTTCTTGGAGCCTAAAGTTGAACACAATCTGCATGGCTGAGCACGTGAGAGTCACTCTGGGAAACGGGTGTTTAATGAATAACTTTACAATAAAAGGCCTTGAAAACTTCCTCTAAACATTAGACCATGTTCTCTTTCTGAAATACATTAACAGCCTCCAGAAGGCTCATAGACATTGGTAACAGTGTCAGGCAGACTTCAGAAGTCCCTGACATTTCCATGTGCACGTAGGAGAAGGCGCCTGCCCATTCCCTGCCCCCCTCCCCCTCCCCCACCCAGGCTGTGTTTGGTGATCGCATTGACTCCAGTTCCGCTGGAGAGAAAGATTGATAAAGCCAAGCAATCGGAGTTATTTCCTATGCATGAAATTGATTAAATGCTTCACTAAATGGCTTATAAATTTGCTTCTTATATTTCTGTCACCCACTGAAAAGATTACAGAAACTCTGCATATAACCATGTTGTATACAATACCAAATTACAAAAGGTTGTAAAAACTAATGTTTTGTTTAAAGTTTTGAGCAGGACCATATGCCTTCAGTGACCTTGAGTAAGCTATTTTAATTCAAAACATTTCAAAGAATATAAAGGGGAGAAATATTCAACTACATAACAAACCAGACAAGCAGTTGGGTAGATCTCGGTTCACTTGCTGAACTTCTGCTCCTTTCTGCCAGGGTGCAAAGCGAATCCCTTCATGCAAGCGCTTTGTGCCTGGAAAGCTGGGAAGCACATGTGGTGTCAACAGGGATATATTTACAAAGGAGATGGAAAAAAAAAAACCATTAAGACCTCCCAAAGTCGAGTCTGCTCTATTATTTTTAGTTCAGGACACATCCTAATGAGTTCTGCATCTTGTATAGGCTCCTAGGACTGTGTAGAAAGATGACAAATATTAGCAGGGATGGGTGGGATTTTCTCATTTTAGGTTTTGTTTTGTTTTGTTTTTAATGTTTACACATCTTTCAAATGTCAGTGGCATTCCATTCTGTCTCCCATGCGAGAATTCCTCCTAACTATTGTGTAACGATGGGGGGAGGGGTGCACTGAGCCCTAGAAGCAATTTATAGGCAAGCAGGTGACCTGCAGATGTAACTTGGGAAACCTGCCCCTTTCTTAACATGGCCTTAAAAGTACCTTCACTTCTTCAGGGAAAATGATATTCTTTCATAACATTTATAAGACACCACGTCCTCAGCAAGAATTAACATTTGGCATTAATGCACAGTTCTGGCAGTAACTTCAAGAGAAAAAAATTTTTACAACCAGTGATGTGCTTAAAATCCCCACTGGCCTGATCTCCCTAGAATACACCCTCAAACTCCATCACCTTCAGAAATAGCCAGCTTCGGGACAAAGAGGACTGCCACAGTCATGGCCACATGGAACCTAGTGAGGTGGAAAGGACAAGGACAATATTGTCCATGAAAGGGGGTAAAAATACTTTTCAACATCAGGCTCAGTCAGAGACACATCTCGTTTTGCATGTAGTTTCTGGGTACTTATAAGGAATCAGGATGAAATTATCCTTCATATATAAAAACACAGTGTAATCTCATTAGTAAAACCCAAGGGTTTTTTTTTTCTTCCTTTTTCTTTTCTTTTATATAATGAGTACCTATTCTGGGAGATATGCCAACAACTCAGGGATAATTTAGCCAGACCATCAACAACAAGACAACTTATTTAACTCTTTGGTGATGGTCACATGAACCTTCTTATTGGCTTAAAGCCATCACATAAGTAATCCTGATGCCAGATACAGAGGATTTAATGAATTATAATAAAAAGTTTCTTTGCTATAAAACACAAAGAACTCACTTCTTTATGCAGATATTTGCTATCTTAAATATTTGAACTCATGAGTCCTCAAAGTTGATCCTGAGACAGAAATTCTATAAGATTGCTCTTCATAAAAAGGTTTTGATGATCAAATCCTTTAAGTGACCTCTTCTGGAGATGCACAGTGCATGGGTAGCCCCACTGGACACAATCCTATCTTATTCACTTTAGCCTACTGTTTCTCACTTGACACCAGACATTCATTTATTTATTTTTTTGTATTAATGCTTAGAATCATATTCTTTGAAACATATTCTGTGGAATATTGATTTAAGCTAGGGCTTATCTAGCAAACTAGTCCATCTCTTGTGAAAGATTATCAAACTCCCCTTCAGGAAGACTCTTAACCAAAATAAAAAGAAGTTTCTACCCCTGCTACAAGAAGATGGTTGCCATGTACCTTCTCATCATATGTCAACCTTGGGCCAGCCATATCACTCTTCTCTCCTGATGAAAGCAGGTAAATATTAAAAATAAAAACAATAGATCTTATTCATCTATACAAAGGGCCCGTGGGCTTCCCAAATGGCATATAATGCCCAGACAAATATTAGTTATACATCAAACCAAAGCTTCATTTTCCTTATGGATTCCTGTTTTCTTTTCTTTTCTTTTCTTTAAAAAATGTTTACAAATCCACCCTCCTTTTCTGTTTTAAAGAATAGACTAGGTCTATGTTTATCCTTCCCTTTTTGTAATCAAGATCATTCAAGAAAATCCAGCAATGTACAAATGAATGAACATAACATGATTATAAAGATAATCTTAGATCAACCCTAATTTAATTTTATAAGTAAATCATTTGCAAACATTACCCTGCCAACTAGTTGGAGAGACAAATTGTCCAGGAAGGGCCCAAAAGTGAGAATCTTAATTTTAAAACCCGAGTGTCAAACTGCAAAGTGCATCAGAACCACCTGCAGACTGCTTCAAGCAGATTTTGGGGAAGGGCCTGAGCATTTGCATTTCTCACAAGCTCCTAGCTGATACTGAGGCTGCTGGGCTGGCAATCATAACTGTATAGCAGTTCTCTCACCTGCCTGATCGGCATTACCTGAAGCCTTTGTGAAAATCACCAAGCCCTAGCAGCCCTATTCCCAGACTCCTGAGATGAAATGGCTAGGAAGGAGAGTCAGGAATCTGTGTTTTTAATAAATTCCTTAAGTGATTCAGATCATTCAGGTCTGAGGTCCTTCAGACAGAGAATCTGGGCTTAGCTTTTAGATCAGGGCCTCAGGTCCTAGACCTGTGTCTGCCTCTGTGCACAAGGACTCTCCCCACTACATGTCTGAAGACACGTGAATGCCTCATGCAATAACTTGTCCAGTAATTGGTATATTGATTGCTAATGTCATCATGTTTTAGTATATATAAACCTCTCACTCTATTACACAGCCCCCAACAATCCAAAAAGCCATTGTTTATTCATTGTGACTCCCAAACTGGCTCTTGTGGGCTCCTGCTGGAGGGCTTGCTGATAAAAATCAGCAGATGATTGGACGCACACATTCTTAACATGACTGACCCATGACATCTCAGAGGGCAGCCTGAGAGCCTGTCATTACAGCACAATACTTTTCTTTCTTCCTCCTTATCTAGCCCAGATGATTTTGAGATTTTTATTAACTCATTAATGACTGAAGATGTCATTAGAGCCAATGCAAAGGGCTTTTTAAAAATTTTCTTTCTTTTTTTTTAAGTGGGAATAAATGCACAATTTGTGGGGGTGGGGGGAGATGGGGAATGGGCTCATAGATGAAACAGTAAGACAAACCAAGTGGAGAGACTTACTTTATTAGAATTTGAAATCAGATTGACGGAGACTGGGATTGAAAATCTGCAGACAGAAATATCAACTTGCTTCAGAAACACATTGGAGAAAAATGGGGCATGCAATAAAGGAAATAGTGGCCCATAAAATCCAGCAATTTCTATTGTGTTGTGGACCAAATCATTTCAAGCTAACAGCTAAATAAAAAAAAATTCTTTTTTGGTGTAAGGCTACTAAAACCTTTAAATGTTTCTTAACCTACACAGTCATTAAACCATATCTTGTTTCTGCGTGCCTTTAATTTTCACATCTGCAGAATTGCTTTTAAAAATCAAATTAGATCTTTTGAAGGCACTTAAATTGCAACAACCTTATGTTTTTTCATATACTCTTGGGCTTCAGCCTTTTCATCTGGGTTGTGTGTCCAATTAATGGGATATCTCAAGGAAGCACTAATCATTTTGAAAACTTGAGACTATAAAAAGCAAGCAGACTATTTTCATTATAACTGATTGGATTGAGAATAGGCTACAGAGGAAATGTTCAATAATTATGATAACTTTTTAGATGAGATCTCACACACACACATACACACACACACACAATGTCAATCACATAAGGTGCTTTTCACTGCTACAAAGTCTTTGAAGTTCAGTTTCACGTGATTTCTCTTTGGGGTTCATTCCTGGGCATGTCAGAAGGCTGCTGAGAGTGGGTTTACACTGATTTTATCAGCTTGGATAATTCATTTGGCAAAGGAAACGTCTATTACTAGATGTAACTCACATGTTACTAAGTGTTTACTAAATTTTACTATTGTCAAAACACAGAGCCTCAAAAAACATGGGGAAACTATTCCCTAAGAGAGAAAACGGTTGTCTCAGGACCTAAAAAGATTTTTGCTCAAATAAATGTCTAAACTATAATCAAGATTTACATATGCTTTAAGCCAAGTTTTTTTCTTAAATCACCTAATTGCATCTTTTTTTATCTACTTGCATGATGTGGAATTTTATTCATTATATATTATGTTAAATAAAATAATTAGTGTTTTCAGATTAGTTGAATGCAATAATTTTATCTAATTTCATATTAATGGTACTGAGTTTCTTTTTTCACCTTTCTGTACACCCAGATGAAACCCAAGAGGGGGGGATGAGTTAAAAATCCCAGATGTTTTTAAATTTCCAGATGTGTAAGTGTCAAGTAAACAAAACATGGGGGGTTTTTAGTACTATTTTTCCTTTTTTTATCCAGATGTTAGGTGTCATATAGACACAGCCTTTATCTTTTTAGTCACAACCACAGTGTTTTAAAACATCCTTTGCCAATATCTGAAGTCTTTCTTCACAGAATCATTTCTAAAAATCCCATTTAATTCTCTCACAGGGAAAGCAAGGGTATATTTTTCAGAAACTTAAGTCTAACATCCAATAGTCTTATAATACAAGAATACTATCCAGAATTGTACCAAGTTTTTATCAAAACATTTCATATCTGCATTTTTAAAATGATGAAGTATAATTCAGCTTAAATGAAGGGAATTGGCAACTTACTTTTAATTGACATGCATGTTCTAATTTCAATTCTAGTAAGCCATGTCAAAGTCACAGACTCTCAGGGGTAAATGACAACCATCTTTTCAGTAGGCTTCCTTCCCAATCTATTCACTCACTACTAAATCCTAAAATAGACTACAGTTGTCCCTTCATATCCATGGGCTAGGCATCTGCAGATTCAATCAACCATGGATCAAAAAGTGTTCAGGAACAAATGTGTATGTACTAAATATGTATAGACTTTTTCTTGTTATTATTCCCTAAACAATGCAGTATAACAACTATTTACCTAATATTTTATTTTGTATTAGGTATTATAAGTCACCCAGAGATTTCCAGGTCTCTTCAGTGTGAGGAGAGATACCTGGGATTGAACCCAGGGTTATTATCTGCATTTTTATGTGCATTTTAACCACTGAGCAACATTCCTAGCCTTTTTTATTTATTTTGTTGTTGTTGTTTTGAGATAGGGTCTTACTAAGTTGCTGGTCTCTAACTGGTGAGCCTCCTCCCTCAGCCTCCCAAGTGGCTTGGATTATAGACGTGCACCACCACTCCTGATGAGATGATTTAAAATATATAGGAGGATATATGTATATTATATGCAAATACTATACTCTTTTATACAAACAACTTGAGCATCCACATATTTTGATATCCTTGAAGGTCCTGATGACTGAATTTGAAATTTTAAGAACAATTTCTGCTCTGTGACTTTGGATACATTAAAGTACAGACCTAAGGATCTAGAGGGTTGATGGTGAGCCTCAGCATTTTCATTTTCTCTGTTACCTTAAGGCAGTCAATCACTTTACCGCTGAGCCTCCATTTTCTCTTCTCTAAAATGGAAATAGTGCTGGGGGTGTAGCTCAGTGGTGGAGCTTTTGGATAGCATTCATGTGGCCCTGGGTTTGACCCTTAGCTGTGGATAAAGAAAAAAAAAGGAAATAATAACCTGAGAATCTGGTGAAATAACTCTGCAGAGTCAAAATGTTTTATAAAAATAAAATTATTATTAATATACAAAATATTTTAACATTAATTTTAAAAAGCACTGTTATAAAAAATAATATCACTATGTAAAAGTGTCCTTGTTATGAATATGGAATCACAGGAGAGATATCCATGCTGAAGAGAGCTGGAAAACTATTGAGTCTTTATAAATTATATACTAGAATGACTAAACCAGACTCTAACTCATTTTGCTTTGGTGCTTTGCCTGTTTGAATCCAAGAACCAGTTTTAGCACTGCTCTTTGTATTATAAGATAGACAAATTATCAAGCCCCAGATTTTTCTCTGACCACAGAAGAGTGCTTCTGCCAATCTAGGACCCTATTCTTGGCTGACTGATGGACTTGACTTTTCTGCATGCATACGCGACCTTCCTTCCTGGGTAATGGCAAAGACTCCTGCCTTTGCAAATGGCAATTCTGTGGCAGCTGAATGTCCCTACAGGCCTCATGGTGTCTGTCATGGGAGATTGCCTTCAGGTATTTTGGTTATTGGTAAGCTGTCATCAAAGATCAAGCTTTTGGGCAATCTTCCTCCCCACAATATAACAAGGTTTCTAAGTGAGAAATCAACTCATGTGCTGATATGCCAACCACTAAAAACTTTCAGATATTGTAATTTTATACTTTTTTGTAATAGTTCCAAGATTTTTGGAAAAGACATCAAAACTTTTTGAGTTGTACATTGAAGTTATTGAAAGAATGGTGAAGTACAGAAAAGGGGAATAAAATAAACCAAGGGAAAATACTTTAGTTCATTATCATTTTTTAAAAATAATAATAATCATTGTCATGTCAAAATGCTACAATTCAAAGCTCACCATGGGGGAACTCCTCTCAAAGTTTAGCCCAACTCCACCCCCCATGATATGCCTATAGTGAAGATGGAATGAAAAATCAAGTTTCAGTTCTTCAACTTTGAAAGTTGCAAATCACTCATTAGCATGTTGCTCCTGTTTGAACACTTGCTTCAAAGAGCCAGAAATCAATACAAAAGGAAACAATAATAATAAAAGGAAAGATTTCTTCCACCATAATAGGGAAAGGTGTGTGAGCTGGAAGAAAGCACAGTACAGAAACCCATGACAAGTCATGATAAATGGGTCGTTATAAAATTCATGTTTAGGCAGCACCAGGCCGGGGATAATGCCATTCGTCATGGCAACACTAGGCCGCTAATGAGCCCTCATTGCATATTCATGTACACGGTGGTTCTTCTCTCCCTCCCACCCTGAGCTAGTGCCTGGAAATATCTCTACCTCAAGCAGAAGCTCAGCCTAGGCCTTCTTCTTCTCCTTCTTTTCTTTTCTTTTTTTTTTTTTTTATTTGTTATGTTGCAGCAATTACACTGTAAAAGTGCTGCCCAAGATTGATTGCTCTGATCTGTAGTTCAATTGTAAATTAGAATACACATCCCCCCAGGGACACATGGCCCCTATTTGTGATTAAGAAAAAAGCCCCATAATAGACTAATAGCTAAAGTTCTCTCTCTTTTACTTTCAGGCAATTAGCTTGATGAAATGGCCTCTTTTTGTGTACCCTGGAAGTGTAAACCGATATCATAATGAAGTATATGATGTTTATTCTATTATTCTCACCTTGCCGGGTATGCAGGAATGCATAAGTAATAGCTGCTTTGTCTAGTACGTTTACTGATTCACGAGTAAACTATTTCTTAAAGATGCAGTGTGTGCTTTCTGAGCTTGAGTTAAGCAACCCCAACTGTGGGTTAAGCTTCATGCAAAGGACTCTACTCAAGAGGAAGGAAATGGATTTCCCAGGTAGTGGTGAGAGCAGTACCCTGATATTCAAGAGGCATCTGGCCAACAGGGTTGCTCTGAATGGATGAGGTACAAAGTACAAATGCCAGCACTCAGGCACTGGGCCCTTTGGAAAAATGTCCAGCGGTTACTTTGTGCCCAGCAAGCAATGTTGTGTATTTCATCTTCCCAATTAGTTTTGGATCACCTACTCAGCCCCTCCTTGGGTGGATGAATCTTCTCCTACACAATGGTTATTTGGTCATCTTTTAGTAGATCATTCCTCCCACCTCAAAATAAAATTTATCTTTTCAACTGGATCTTGTAAGTTTCTCATGGCAAGAGAATGTTCTTTAGCATCCTACATGTACCTACTGACTGAAGTTTTGACCAGAGAACCAACGAATCCAATCACTTATAGTTGGTGCATTACCAAAGCCATCTGTGTAATACTTTAGTATTTGTTTCCTTTTTGTTCCTGAGGATCTTGAGATTAGACAGAGAAAAAAAAATGATAGAAAAAAAAAGAAATAGAAGAAAAAAAAACAAATTGTTTTATGGCAGGTTACTTAGGAAGATGTTAATTACTTTTCTGATTCTACATTTCAGTTCCCTGCCAGTCTTAAATAGCCCAGTTTGTTTTTACCCACCAAATGCTTCCTAAATTTATGTTATCTAAAAAAAAATCAATCCCTGTCTTCTTTTTTTACTATTTGTTTTAATTAGTTACACATGACAACACAATGATCTTGACATATCATACATTTGAATCAGATGGGGTATAATTTCTCATTTTTTGAGCGAATCCCTGTCTTCTTTGATATAATTTTCTAAAAACTCAAATCCTATTTGAGTTTTTAGAAAATTATTTTATATCAAAAAGATCTTAATGGTTTTTAATACTGACTTTGATGTACTTTTTTCTGGTACTGGGTATTAAACCCAGGGGCACTCCATCACTGAATCACATTCCAAGGTCTTTTTTATGTTTTATTTTGAGATAGGGTCTCTCTAAGTTGCAAAGGCTTACCTCTAATTTGAGATCTGCTGCCCTAGCCTTTGGAGTCACTAAGATTACAGGTATATACCACTGCACCCAGATGATGTACATTTTTAGGTTTGTCATATTGTCATATTAATTTTTAAGAGTCTTTGGTTATATGTAAGTGAGCTTTCATTTCCCCTAGTTTCTCTAGGTACTGCCAGGTTAAATAAAACATTTGAAGGTAATTTTGTTACTATATTCTGGGAAGAAATTCTAATGCTAACTAATTTACAAATATAGCCCAAAAAGACCTACCAGAAAATAGTTCATAAACATTCACTTTATACCTTCCTTATTCAAAATCAAAACTTTCTATCAATCTTCATCTTGGAGGCTTACTTTTAAGCTTTATAACTTTCAACTACCTTCTAAATTGAAAACCTGCAACATAATAAGTAAATTTTCATTGCTCTTAGAAATGTTCAATGTCTCACTATACTGTCATATTAGAAATATGTCATTGTGAACTTCCAAATGACCTTGAGCTAAGGTCTCCTCCACTCAACTTATATCACCTGTCACATTCTTTCAAGGTATACTTTTTCTATGTGGTACCTAAAAATGTTCATGTCGTGGAAGTAGAGAGCAGCTGGCTGCAGGGGCACATGCCTGTAGTCCTGGCTCCTCAGGAGGCTGAGGAAGGAAGTTGGAATGTTCGAGGCCATTCTGAGCAACTTAGCAAGAACCTACTTCAAAATAAAATTTAAAGAAAGGGCTGGGGTTGTTTCTCCTTTCTAGAGCACTTTCCTATTATACATGAGGTTCTAGGTTCAATCCCCAAGGAAGAGCAGTGCCTAGAGGAAAAAAAAAATAGTAGAGAGTGAAATAGTGGTTACCAGAGGCTGGGGAAGGCGGTATGGGAGGAGATTAGCCAATAGGCAAAAAGGTACAGTTAACTGGAAGGAATAAGTTCTAGTGTTCTATAGGATGACAACAGATCAACAGATCACAATCATATATTGCATATTTCAAAATGGCTACAGGAAAGGATTTTGGAGGTTCTCACATTGAAGAAATGATAGTGCTTAAGGCGATGGATAAATCAATGACCCTGATTTAATCCTAATATAATGTATTCATGTTTCAAACTGTCACATTGCACACTGTAAATGTATACATTTATTAGGTGACAATTGAAAAAAAAATCCTTCAAGAGTATACTGATTCTAAAACATCTAATGCTTCTTTTTCATGATGTTTGGAGTTCTTTCATATAAGTTACCTTAGGTAAATAATCCTATCAGATAAATGAGCTAATCAATTTTATCATTACCCCAAAGTGAGTGGAGAGACACTGAGGGTCAGAGAAGTTATATGACTTGCATGAAGTCACACATTTATAAATGCAAAATTGGGTCTTGTGCCCAGGGCTTTGCCTCTAAAGGCTGACCCCCATGTGGAATGTAGTACTGCCTATTCCCTGGCTGCCCACCCACCACCCGCAGAAGCTCTTTAGAATGTCACAGCTCTCCACATAAACAAGTCTTGTGATCTAGATATATATCTGGGAAAGATTAACAAACTGATTTAAATACACACACACATTCACACACACACACATACACACACACACACACACACATGCATATCTTGATTAAAAACCTAGAAAGTAAGTCATGAAATTCACACTGTATCATGACTTACTACCTAAATAAGGTAGAAAATCTAGGATAGGTTACAACATGCACTGGGTACATCTCAGCCATGAATTGAAGTCATTATCTAGAATATTCAAATTTGAGGGTCCAGGGGTTGACCACTCTTCTCATAGTTCACAAATTGAATACTCTAAGAGATATGAGTTTTTATATCCAGATATTTAGTTGAGTTTTTTCAGCAAACAACCCACAGGTCTTTGTTGACATCAATTCCTTGACCGCAGCCTTAGCTCATGCTACATAGCCCTATCTCCCCAACCCTCAGCACCAATGTAGATGCAGAATGCAGCTTAAAAATCAATTCTCTTCAGACATGTCCCCTGACTTCTATCTCTTTCTTCCTGTTCCAGATACAGGGATGTTTATCTCCACAATAAGCCTCCTTCACCCAGTAATGACCTTTCTCTTCTTGAAGCCAGTGAAGACCAGATTTGGATCTCAAATGCAGCAGATATATACTCTCACCAGGAAGCATGGGCCTGTTTCCCATGGTACCTCCCAAGCTCAATACTGCTGTGTGGGGAAAAAAAAAAAAACATGCTCAGAACTCTTTAGTAAAGCAGCTTTAGGCCACTCTTTGCAAAGAAATAGTCACCATTTCAGTAAGAGTTGAGCATTCAATGCATGGTTTTGTCCTTGCTGGAGTGGTCTTGAGATGAAAACTACAACAAATAGTATATCCAAAGCAGAAGCCACTGGAATAAACAAAATCATGTCAACCATAGCTTCTCACAAGAAACTACAGCTGCCTGAATTTGAGAATGATAAAACCCCAGAAGTGAGTCCAAAATGAATGATCCCAGAATAGCATATAAATACTTCTAAATTTAGATGTAGCATTACCTACAGTTACACGCGGGGGGGGGGGGGAAGGTATATGTCATTTTTTTACCTATTCATTTAATAACTTATTTAACCAATACCTATTGAGCCTTAAGAAGATAATCATAAAGTAGACACCATCCTTTTCTTCATGGAACTTACAGTTTAATAGAGGAAATTAATATTTTGTATTCACACCACTGAATATAAAACAGCATACTCTACTATGTGCACAAAGTGTAAGTAAGGATAAAGTGGGACATATAGTGGAGACAATGTATATATAAGTGCTTTATTGCAGAAAATCTTGAAATAGAAGCCTAAAGAATGGGGCTATAGATGAAGGTATTGAGAAGGAGCTAAGTATTTCTGGAAACAGTGTGGCAAGCTAAAGGAACCTTGAACAGGCCAGCATGACTGAGCCTCCAGGAACTGATGATAGAATGGAAAGTGGAGAGGCTCAGGTATGGACATAAGTGTTCAAGGATAGGTGGGGCCTTATAGACTTTATTGTTAAGTAGGAATTTTGGAAGCCATTCAAGTCCAATGCAAAGCAACTGAAAGTGTTAAGCAGGAAAGACATGGAATCAGATCTCAAAAGCCTATTTAATGATGGTGTTGTCCTGTTTTGAATAAAGATCCTTAATTTGTTGGGCTAGAAATATACAGCAGTTTCTCCATCACCAGCTACCAACCACACTCAGGGGAATATCACACCCTGCATGTAGCCTACCTGTGCATACCACACTCAAGGAAACCACATCTCCTTTACTGATGGTAAGAAGACTCTCTCTTTCCATCTCATGACCTCTGTGAGCCTAATATCAGGTCTTCCAGCATCTAGTGGGAAAGATCTGCTATCAGGTATGATATCAAAGAGTCTTTGAATCAGCTCTCATAAACAATGACTGCTCTTATGATAGGAAGCCATCTGCTAAAATGCAAGTGCTAGAAGATCCCATATAAGATCTTAGGAAGTGGAGTGAGACCTTGTTGGTCCAAAGATTGCATTAAGATCTCAACATCTTGAGATGCTGACCTTGACCATGTGAGTCACTTTCCTAAACCCCTTGATCTAATTAGGACCCACCAGCTCAGAACCACAACCCACTGTCAGTGTGTGCTGTTATCATTGCTTTTCTCCTCCACTTTACAGTAAGCTCCATAAGATTAAGAGAAAAAAAAAAGGCATGCTTCTCATTCACCACTTTTTTCCTAATGCCTGGCACAGTGCTGAGCACCTTTAGGTGCTTACAGTGTTGGTTTATTTCATTTGTGTTATGGTATGCAACATTATATTGTACTTGTGGACTTTTTTTCAATCTCCTCCTGTAAGTTCTTTGAGAGCGGAGTCTATGTTTCCACCTTTTTATCTCCAGTTTATCAAAGGGGCTGGCTCACAGTTGGCACTTGATATAGGGTTGATTATTTTATTAGTTCATTAATGGAAAGAGAAAGCAATTAAGTATAAAGAAACTTCATTAATGCAACCAGCTCTACCTCCTCATTAGTCAACCACAAGATGCATAAAACCACATCATCTAAGAATCTTGCATACCATCAATATTCATTGTTGAGAGATGCTCCCTAAAGACTGCTCTATCAGGGATGGGGATGTGGCTCAGTGGGAAAGTTCTTACCCAACATGTGCAAAGCCATTTCTAGCACCTCAAAACTAAAGAATTTCTGAAATTTTATGCATTTCTACCTGTGTCTACACACCGAGAAAAGAGTGCCTATAAAACCTGAAATTTGAATAAGATCTCTCACTGAATATAGTATTGAATCAATTTCCCACCTTGACATTGTACTATGGTTAAGTGAGTTGTTATCTTCAAGGGAAACTAGACAGTGACAACAAAGAGATCTTTCCAAATCATTTTTACAACTTCTTGTGAGTCTTAAACTATTTTAAAATTAAACATTGTAATTGTTAAGCAAGTGAATTTTATTTTTACATTTTTTATATTTTTATTTTTATATGTTCCTTGAATATCTAAGAAAGATAAGAATGATTACATGATATAATCACACATTACACTGCATACAGGAATGGTATGTACCCTAATTCTAAGCACTTATTGTTTTTGTATGGCTCAGTTGGCATCTAAAATATGGTGGGAATCCAGGAATGATGGTGCACACTTATAATCCCAGTAGCCTTGGAGGCTGAAGCAGGAGGATTGCAAATTCAAAGCTAGCCTCAACAACGTAACAAGGCTCTAAGCAACTTAATGAGACCCTGTTTCAAAATAAAATATAGAAAGGTGCTGGGGATGTTGCTCAGCAGTTAAACATCTATGGGCTCAATCCCTGGTACCAAAAATAAATAAATAAATAGATGAAATTAAGTTTGATGGGAGCGGTCTGGAGATATAGTTCATTGGTAGAGTGCTTGCCCAGTATGCATTAGGCCCTTGGTTTGATCTTCAACATTGAATAAAATTAGATAGATAAATAAATGGGTTATCTTTGTCTGATTCAAACATATCTGCAAAATGATATTTCCATAAACACAGTACCAAGAGTTATAATCTTCTCTTCCTCTCTTTTTCTACCTGGTAAATAACAAGCATTTTTGCTCTCTTCTGCATATTTGAGGATTTGGAAGACAGAAAGCAATTACAAGCTACAGGGATTAGTTAGCAAAATTTATAAGAAGTAAGAATGCCTTAAACTTCTTTCTACCTAAAGTTGTCCTTTTGAGAATAATGCCAATTTTAGGGGGAAAAAAAGTGTTTTAAATAAATATTCATTTAAATAAATAAATTGGTTGGGACTGTAGCTCAGTGGTAGAGAGCTTGCCTAGCACACACAAGGCCCTGGGTTTGATCCCCAACCCCACAAAAAGTAAACAATTAAAATAAAATATTGTTGATGTTCACACTCCACCAGTGTTATTGGAGATTTTAAATCACATGTCTAAGATTTCACTGTTGGTTACAAGAATAACAATGTGGGTTATCTCATCGAAAATCTAAAACAAAGTCATTGATTTTTTTCTACTATCTGGGAGATCTGAAAACCACCAGCAATATATCCATGTATGTATAGCACATGGTAAAAACTGCTTAAACATGTAAGTTTAGAAAGGACTCTCTTACATAAAGAACTACAATTTTCAATACCATCTAGTTATTAAACTTCCTCTAGTCAATAGGATGAAAACTATTTAAAACACTATAAATATCATAAATATAAAGTCAAGTTCAAAGATGAATGGCATGCCTCTATTTTCTTCCTTCTTATTCTGGAACATGAAAACTCTTTAGTAGATCCATCTGAGAAGCGTGTGTGCTCAAGATTCCCATAGTGGTGTGACAATTTAAGAACTTTAGTTTCTGTCAAACTAGTTGAGCTTAAACTATGGCATGGTAGCTTCATCTTAGAGACCCACCAGTATGTCCAGAAGATGATCTGAAGGATACAGTGTGGTAACAGGTGCAGGAGAAGGGTGCCTCTGTTTGCTGAAAATGCTCTTCAGGGAAGGGCATCCAGCCTTACTTCTTCAGGGCAACACCCATGAGCTGTAAAGACAAAATATCACTTTGTAAAGACACAGGATGGACTGGGATGTAGCTGAGTGATAGAGTGATTGCCTAGCCTGTGTGAAGACTGGGGTTCAATCCCTGGAAAAGATGGAGAAGAAGGGGAAATACACACAGGCATGCTTTAGTAAGACAGTTTGGCTGTTGGACAAACAGTTTGAAATCAAAGAGGAAAATCTATAATTACCTCTGGTTCTATCTGAGACATTTCATCCGCACAATCTTTTGTGCAGCAGAAATAAAGCTTGATTCCAAAGAAAACCCACTTTAAAATATCCCAAAAGAGATAAAATGCCTTCAAGATCTTGCAGCTCTTTAATGCTTGCTGTGGGCCAAATCTTGCAATTAGAATCAGTCACTTTAAGTGCTGAAGTCGTATAACGCTAATAGATCACTTTATAATGTGAGCAGTTTTTAAAAGTCGTATTTAATTTTCCATTATTACTGTACTGAATGCTGGTTGTGTCTGTCTATTCCATTATGGATTCTGAGGTCCGTGGAGGGGACAGATTGCTGTTTGCTGGGCCATTGCTCAATTCTGGCTCTAATTCTCAGAGACCTGAATGAGGACTTTAAACTAGACCATATTTCGGCTGTCTTCACGAGTGTTTATTTTTACTTCCAAACCAAACGATGAGGGCTCTTTTTTTGTTTCATAATTATTTTATTTTTTAAAAAAATACAGATTGAGGCAAAAGCCACAGTGGCCTGTTGTATGCACAGTGTCTGAGTGTGTGTGTGCGGGTTCACACAAGTGTGTGGTTTTCTTTAAGAAAAAGAAATGAACCAGAAAATAAGCCCTTAACAGTAACCTAAGAAATAAAACAAAATCATTTACAACACATGGGATTGTAGCAGGATATGTCAAGATTAGATGGTTTAAGGGAGCTATCCTGAATATGGAAGCAATTATAATGAAATTCATGACTCATTAGCAAACATTCCATATTGTGTTTCTCATTTCTGGGTCAATGTAACTAGGAAATATAGACTTAAGATTGAGATGTTTCATTGACTTCAGTGCTAGATTATAGATAGTTGGGGCCATACAATGACAGAAAGCAAAGGCTTCAGGGTTTTGTAGTTCTTAATTTCTCAGATGTAGGCAATTTGGTCCTGAAGGTAAATATGAAAACATAACTTCAAAAATGTATGGGTAAGCATTAAGTTGGTTACAGAAGGGTTGTCTGTAAATGTAAAGTAAGAATTACATGGTGCAAATGTGTACTGGCGGATGTCGGTGGGGATTTTGTGTGCGTGCTGCTTGGTATGCAAAATGGCTGGTGAACTCAAGTACCCAATACTGTATGTAATGGGAACCAGATGTCGAACACAGAGAGAAAAATATTTTATAGCAATAAATGTGACATTGACTCTTAAAGGGTTTGCTGTTTATAACAACTTCTTGGTCTTACTTTTCCTTGTATTTGAAAATAATTTCAAGTAGATGGTGTAAGGAAATTATTCTATCTTAAAAGAAAGAGTATTTAACTTGCCACTAACTTCTAAAAAATGTGTACATGAGGAGAAATGATCTGAAAAAGATAATCTTGGAATTCATTCATTTACCAAGGCATTGTGCTCAGCAATGCAAATATATATATATAAAGGCAAATAAAGAATAATTCCTCCTGCCCTTAAGGAACTCAAAATATACTAGATGTGATAAGAGGCAAACAGCTGTTAGGGTACATGACACAAGCAGGACCTGGGGAAAAGACACAGAGTACTCTGAGAATTTAAAGGAGGAGGAAAAAATTCCAGAGCTGGCAGGCTCCATAAAGGAAGATCCCATGGTCAATGTTCCTCACATTCACCCCTCCTCAGTGCTAGTATTAAAGGCCTCCTTGGTGGAGGACCTTTGTCTCTCTGGCATGGCCATGGCAGTGGCCTCCAGTGCCCAGTTCTCTGAGCCTCCTGCACCCACTTCTAATGCCAGAGTACCTATTCTACAGCATTGATCCATCTGAGAAGCAGAGGACACTAACAGTAAGGTTGCAAATCCTATAATGAGGCTGTGGGCCCACTTCCTGCTTTATCATTTACTTGTTGTGACCTTGGGAAAGTCATTTAACCCATCTCTCCCTACTTGAACTCTCTCAGCAGTGACAGTACATGTCTCATGTTCTTGGAGTCAGGATTTAATGAGGTCCTGCACACGACACGGTTGGCATGGCACCAGCATGGATGCAGGGCATTGTTAGAAACTATGTTAGCTGTCATCCTATCCACCATTCCATCTAATTCTTGTTGGCCAAATTCCAAAGTCTTCATTTTGGTATGCCATGCTGTGCATGACCTGGGACTTGTGTATACTTCACTAGTTCTCCCTCTTTATGAACCCCTTTCCTCAAATACCAAACTCTTTTGCCATCCTGTGTGGGTGTCACTATCCAAGTGGACCTTCTGTGCTCAAGCCCCACACCTCTGGACAAGCTATTCCATTTGCCTTCAGTGCTTCACTGTCTATCTACAAACACAAAAAATCCCTGCTCAGCCTGCAGGCCTCCCTTCTACCAGATTTTTCTGAGCTTTCTCTGATACCCTGTGAAAGAACAAGGGCCTCCTTCTGCTAAGTCACAACCATAAATCATATGGCATACACAGATAGCACAAATGAGGGAAGTAGTACATTACAAGATAGTAGGGAGTGGTAGGGACTGTGGCAAAAAAGGAAATCTTATTCCTTGGCCTGAAGGTCAGCCTTTCTTCACTATTGCTATGATGAAATGGGGGATCATTATTGCCTATTCTTCCATTTTTCTTTTTTTTTTTTTTTTTTTTTTTGAAAAGGAAAGAATCTTTTTTTATTTTTATTTTTTTATTTTTTTTTTATTGGTCGTTCATAACATTACATAGTTCTTAATACATCATATTATTCTTCCATTTTTCAAAGGTAAGACAAAAATCTGAATTTTTACCTAAAAATTGCCAGTTGTTCATTGTTGGAAACTTTAAAAAATTAAATCTATAATTAAGACCCAATAAAACAAAATCATCAAGGACTAAATGGCTAAATACACAGCCTCAGCTCTTGAAGTAGTTAATTCTGAAATTTTCTTACAGGTGTCTACATACATTCTAGCAAAATTTCCTTTGCTCAAAAATTATGTACATATCTATTTTCCCAGTACATTCCTTGAGGTCAAGGATTCTGTTGGGTTATCCTTTTCTTCCTAAAGTTCCCAACACTGTAAGTGACTTGAAGGCAATTCTCACAAAACTTTATATTGATATATTTTTCCAAGCCTTGAAGCCAGCTAGGGTCCACAGGTAGAAGGTTATTACTGGAAGGTCAAGCAATAATGATGCTTACATTCCAGATGTCTCAATTTTCTAGAGAGGAAACAATGTCATATCTATTGTAAGTCTTAGTCAATATCTGACTTCCTACTGTTTGGTACTCTTTCTACAATGGCTCCAAAGCTCTCAATGCAAGAATCAGTTCTCAAAATATAAAGCTAATCTATAAGACTTACCTATACATAAACTAAATCTGCACCTGGCATGTAAGTGAATTGCTAACTGATCTCATTAAATTTACCTGAAAGAGCCCCCACTCAAAGGTCAGATGTGACAGTGTTTTAATTTTGTTGGAAGATGAGCACAGACTCCATCCTGGATACAAAAGGAACATAATGTCTTCAAATCTGCAGCCAAGAAGAAGATGGTAAAGGGTGAAATGGTGGACAATTTAGAAGAGATCAGAGATAGCATGACAAAACAATTTTTAAACTTTTTTTTAATGTTCATAATCTTTGATCCATTATTTCAACTTCTAGGCATTTAGCTCAAGGAATAATCATGCACAAATATTCAACTTGTTCACTGAAGTTCTGTTTAAATTGTGCAGAAAATAGTGGGGTCAGGGCTGGGGCTGTGGCTCAGTGGTAGAGCGCTTGCCTAGCACGTGTGAGGCCCTGGGTTCGATTCTCAGCACCACATACAAACAAATAAATAAATAAAGGTCCATCAATAACTAATAGAAATATTTTTTTAAAAAGAAAGAAAATAGTGGGGTGTTATATGAGCAATAATAAAGAACAGGTTTATGATTATTAGTAATTCCAGGTGGCATTACTGAACCCTTACCTTTGTGACAGACAATGTGCTGGGAACTTTAAGATTCATGATACACTTCAACCTTCTTTTTTACTATTTTATGAACAAAGAAACTAAGACATAAAGTATCTAAATAACTGTTCAAATCATATAGCAAACAAGGGCCATAGAGGGTATTTAAATCCAGTATTATTCAACACAGAGTTCAAGCTTCACCCCTGAATTGCACTTCTCCCATAAATATCAAGACATCAACAGTAATCACGGGGCACTTATCAAAATTATAATCTGGGAGAATATTTGACATATAGAAAAAGTTATGATACATTATTCAGTGCGGAAAGCAGATTTAGACAAAAAGTTCATCTTGCACAGTCATTGGTAAAGTCCCATAAGCACTGCTCCATTGAAGACAGATATGAGGTAAGGAAGGAAGCATCCCGTCCCAGTTCCACACCTGTAGTCCAAGGTGCCATCTGATTTAATCTCATGGACAGAGCAGATATCAGTCCACTGGGATTCAGATGTCCAGCCCCACTCCAGTTAGCTGGGGCCAGGAAACAGAGAACTGTAAAACTGGTTCTACAAAGCAGCAAGTGGCTTGGAGGAAAATACTGACCATCTGAGTGGGTGATATTTCTGTCTCTAAACGACCATAAATACAGCCAGGTGTGGTGGTGCCTGCCTTAATCCCAGCGAATCAGGTGTCTGAATCAGGAGGATCACAAATTAGAGGCCAGCCTCAGCAATTTAGCAAGACACTCTGCAATTAATGAGACCCTATCTCAAAATAAATGATGAAAAGGGCTGAGAATGTAGCTCAGTGATAAAGCATCGCTGGGTTCAGGTCTCAGTACCAAAAACATAAAAAGCATAAATGTAGTTGGGGAAGGGAGGAAAGAAAGCCCCACATCAAGGTATTAACAATCTTTCTATCTATAATGTTTGTTTAATTTTTACTTCTCTATGTAAGAGAAGTAGTGGATACCTATCGTTTTTGTACTAGGATAAGAAAAGAAACCCAGCCTACATGAGGATTAAAAAGTGAATTCCACAGTGGGTGGTATGGGGATATTCAAAGCCCAGATGAAGAGAAAAGTAATTTTAGTGTTGATGGAATGTAGGAAATGCTTACCAAAGCAAGGTGAGAAATGGGACAGCAAATCTCACCTGAAAATCCTTGGCTGGGTGCAAGCCACAACTGCCCCCCCTCCACAACCCCAGGAAGAGGGCTGTGTGTCTCTGGCGGAGGTGCGGGGTATTCTGTGCACCTGGATCCGACGTCCTGTGATTCTGTGCTGGGCAACAGGCTCCTATAATAAGATAGATCAGAGCAGGGAAGAGAGGCATGAGTTGTCGAATACAGGATATGATTTAAAAGGCAGGAGACAGTGGCCAAAAAGGAGGAAAACAAAATAAAAAGTCCTGTTTCAAGTAATCAACTGAGGAATGGACAAGAAAAGTAGAGAGAAGTTCAGTGATCTGAAAGATGGTAATGGAGCAGCAAAAAAGTAGGGAAGGGGATGGGACTTTATGGCCCAAAGGATAAAGTCATGACCCAGGGGTATGAAGGATTCAGAAGAGTTTTCACACCGTAACAGAATATTTCAGTGAAAAGAAAGAACAGTTGGTAGGAGCCAGGTGAGGCAGAAGGAAAGAGGTAATGAGCAGGTAAGTTATGGAGAACAAACACAGAGGATTGAATAAAACTGGCAACACCCCACTTCAGAGTTAGAGGATGTTGGCCACTGTGTCACTGTGTCCTGCTGGCCTTCAGTGCTCTCCAGTGATAAGTGACCACCCATCTTCCTACCCACTCTGCCTATGATCTGTGAGCAGGCAGTGTTCATCTTGAGCCCTGCTTGGTATTTGCTCTTCTATCACCTCCCTCCCCTGGCAAATGGATACTTCAGTACTTTCCACTGGATCTTTGGTGGGATTTTACAGCTCCAACTAGACAGAAATGGCTGGAAGTTAGATGTTGGAAGCATCTGACTCTGTGATTGGACATTTTAGCAGTTTTAATTCAGATCCACAGGTTCTTTAACACTCCTTAAATCTATAGAAGGCATCCTGGTGCCCTACCTAGGAGTCTGAGCATACTTCAGTAACTGGAGGACCATAGAACATATGACTGGAAAGGAAGATTCAGCTCGTACCTTGTTTTCTTGGAACACTCATCATTGGACCCCTGAGCAGCCATGTAAGAAGGGCTAGTATGAAATGCTGTGAGGAGGCTCAGACCATGTGCAATGACTTCATGCAGCTGTCCATCTGAGGTCACAGGAAGGACCAACATCAACCACAGGACACACCAGAGAGGAAGCCTTAGAGATGCCTCCAGCCTCAGCCGCCATCAGACCCCATAGACTGCCTGAGAGCCACCCAGCTGATCCCAGTCAACACTCTGAATCAGTACAAATTGATTGCTGTGGTTTTCATTTTTTTTGTGTGTGTGGTTTTCAGTTAATAAATTTTAGGGTGATCTTTGCTGCAGAAAGATAAGAGAACCAGACATGGTTAGTTCCAAATAAATTTCTACTAACTTTATTTCTGTAGCAGATAAGGAAAGACAACATTTTCTTGATCGTTTTCTTCCTTTTTGTTACATCCTCCCTTATTTTCTGTTCCTTGGTCAAACTCTCCTTACATTCTCATTCCCTCTCCCCCACCCTTTCTTGCTTTCATCCTTCACCCCCTTTTCTCCCCAAATCTAGAATTCTCTCCTTTGTAGCTAGGGGAAATGGAGAAGAGAACTACCATCCAGAGATCCAGTGCTCTCTCCATACCAAAAAAAAAAAAAAAAAAAGTCTCTGTTTTCTGTCTTTGGGCATAAAGAAATTCAATTCTTTTTTTTTTTTTTTTCCAAACTGGTCCCATTTTCCTGTTGTCATTTTTTTGGTTTTTTCCCCTGATTTTATTCCTCCTTCCCAAATGATCTTTGAATCTTCTGTGTACTTTTTTGGGTTGTAAAACTAAGAACAAGATACCCTGCCCCAGTGATGATCTTGGCTCTAATATCACCCTCATCTGGAAGCACTGTTAGTTTTGGCCCCCTTCAAATCTTCTTGCAGCTATTCCGCCCATCTGCTACAGGAGGGTCGGACTCCCTTCCCCAGGCAGTACAGGGGGTCTGCAGTCAGCAGCTGCATCAGGAACTTGAGTGGGAAGAGAACAAGCAGGGTGGTCAGAAGAGCCGCTGTGAGCACACAACTTTCAGTAAGGCAGACTCGGTGGGAAGGCTTGGACACAGTGGCCTGGAGACCTGCCTGGCTCAGAGAAGCAGTGACTCACTCAACCATCCTTGAGCAGCTGATAAAGCATGGAGGCTGAGGGACACACAGAAACTGGACCAGCAATTTTTCTCCACCTCCTGTGTGGAAGGGAGTCAGTTCCCTCTGACTTTGCATCCAGAGATGTTGGACCACCACCTTATTGGGTCAGCCTGTGACAAGCCAACATGGGTACATGTCAATAGATGCATGCCCTTGCATAAAGACACAGAACTCCAAATGAGCAGAGAAATGCTCAGTGAGGAAAGAAAGAAGCCACTCCCAGGAACGGCAGACATGTCACTAAAAAGACCACAAGCAGGGTTGGCTGGCCATGCTGCAGCAGGCAAAGCGGTATCATCTCAGGTCAAGGAGAAAGCCCAACAGCCAAAAATAGCTGCCCTTCCCAGTTGCCACAGCATCTAAAATTATACCATTGAAGATTTATTCCTTTGCACACCTCACCTTTGTTGGGGGCAGGTCTGGGGAGGACCCACAAAGTGTCTTCACATTAAGGTGCAAAAAGCCTGACAGCTCCACAGAGTTATTTGGGGGTGGAAGAGGAGGGAGGTGTTGAAAGGGCAGGAACAAGGCAGAGGAAGTGCCGGTGAGGGACAGCAAAGGGCGACTTCTCCTATTTCAGAGTCTTATTCAGAAGGAGCCTAACTGGCAGCTACATCATAAAACCGAGGCCTAAGCAATTTGCCAGTAAATTTGAACCATGCATGTAAACAATCCTAATAATTTATTCCTTGAAATTCCTTTATAACACATTATTATGCAGAGCTGCACATACCTCTATTTTAAATTGCCTAAACAGGAAAAAAAGAAAGAAAGAAAGGGGCAATTAAAAAGAATAACTTCAAGAGGCAATGTGAGGGCTGGGGATGTGGCTCAAGTGGTAGCGCGCTTGCCTGGCATGCGTGCGGCCCGGGTTCGATCCTCAGCACCACATACAGACAAAGATGCTGTGTCCGCCAAATACTGAAAAATAAATATTAAAAGTTCTCTCTCTCTCTCCCTCTTTCTCACTCTCTCTCACTCTTACTTTAAAAAAAAAAAAAAAAAAAAAAAAGAGGCAATGTGAGAAATGGTTCTGGAGCAGAGAGGGAAGTTGAACACAGGGAATGCGATCATGTCAACCAGTGTTGGTTTGGGGAAGAGTCTCTTCAAACTTCAGGCAGGGACTCTGTCTTTGTACAGAGAAGTTTTGTTGACTGGGCCCCAGAAGACAGAGCAATAAACAAGAACACACAGAAGCAAAAACGAAAAGAAATCATTATTTTACATCCATATCCATCCCACAGTATCAACAAGTGACTTCTCCATCTGATTCCATTTGTAAAGCCCTTAGGAAAATCTACCCTGTTTAACCCACCTCTGGGAGAGAAAGCTAAGTACCATGGATGCCACTGGTGGACTCTGAGCGGAGGCAAGGGATGTGTCAGGGTACTCGGAAAACAAGGATGGAAGGAAAAAAAAGAATGAGAGACCCAAGTACAGAGTGTTGGCGAAACCCTAACCCTGCAAAAAGAACCAACATCTTCACTCCCTTCGGCAGCTTATAAAGAGCTTCCACATAATCTTACCTCCACTCCTCCAATCCCCATGAGGAAAAGAAGTTGTATGCCCATTTTTGTAAAGAATGCTTTGCATGAGAGCAATTAGGTGATTGACCCAAGGTCAAATAGCTGGTTCCCCGGGAACATGATTGGATCTTGAAACAAGAGGCTTACTAACTATATCCCTTGCTTTTTCTACTCTGATAATCTTTGGAGTTAAAACAGCAGTACAAGATACACTCCTCCTGGGTTTGTTGAGCACTGTCTGGATCGTTTCTGAAACTAAGATTGTCCTTCTCAAGCTTGACTCATCCAGGCCCTCAACAAATGATTGAACCTCCACTACTGGGCCTTGCTCTGGAACCTGGAGCTCACCTTCATGGATATTTCACATAGATGACTCATTGGTGGCCAGTCTCAACTGTCCCTTTTTCAGAAAGTAGCCCTCTGACAGTGTAAACTAATGTGGCCCCTGACATCCTTTCCCAGGAACTTTTAAATTTTTCCCCCAATATAGTTTTCCTTTAGTGTCCATGTGGGGTTGGTTCCAGACACCCCATGGAAATCAAAATTTGAGCATGCTCAAGTCCCTTATGTAAAATGGTCTATAATTTGCATCTAAGCTATAAACCTCTATAGAAAAACCAATACGATGTAAATGCTATGTAAATAGTTATTATATTGTATTATTTAGATAATAATGACAAGAAATAAATTCTGGCTGAGGCTGAGAATGCAGAATCCATGGATATGGAGGGCTGATTGTACTTAATATCATCCAAAACCAGGCATTTCAAATACTTATTCAGTATTTTACTGCATGTCTCCTTCTCTAGAAAATTAGGTCCTTCTAAATAAGTCTTACTCAAGGCCATCTCTCCAAAATTAAAACAGTTCCTTCAAAAGTAGGTGCACAGTAAATATTTGTCCAATAAATGACATTGAATATTAATAAGGGTTCTTTTCTGGCACCCATGATGTGTCCAAAGTAGTGGAAAACCACTAACTTAAATCATCTCATTTAATCAAGATTATGATTGCTAAAATAGAAAGTATATATAGAAGATAAGGTTTTAATAATAGCAAAGAGAGTGCTCGGGAGAATTAAAGCTTAATTTGACATGCCTTTATCCCCTGCCACTTAATGCAAGAGCAAGGGCCATTTTGTGACGTTAAAAGGCAAGAAATTTAAAATGAGTAAAAGGAAATACTTTTTAAAGCAGCGTATAATCTACCTGTGGAATTCACTGCCGCGGGATATTATTGAGGCAAATAGTCTAGCAAGATTCAAAAAAGGATTAGACATTTATATGAATAGGAATAATATTGGCAGTTACACTAACCAGGTTAAAAAGTTACAAGGCATGTCCGTCCTGAGCTCCAGGGCATAACTGTTCACCAGCTGAAGTGAGGAAGGAATTTCCCCCTTGATACAGCATTGCATAATTGGTCAGATGTATGGTGACTTATATTTTTGCTGTCTTCTGTAACATGGAGAGAGACCACTGCCGAGGGGAAGTTCCTAGGGAAGATGGCCCAGTGACCTCTAAACATGATATTTCTGACTCCTTCTTGAACAATTCTGAACAGAACCTGAGAAATTTTTTATTTTAGAAAGGGTAAAAATAATTTACCTCTTCTAGATGATGAAAATATTTCATGGAATGAAAGCATGCCCTGGCTATAATCTTATTAGTAGCACAGCCAATGGTACTTGAAGGTTCTCTGAGCACTGCATATAATGCAAAAGCAAAAACCCACCCATTTTCTGAGTCCATCTAACTCTTTGCCTTATGCATATCCACTTAATACATATGTGTTTATCAAAATATATATCTCTACAGGTGTACTGAGAAAACTGCGATTCATAATTCTGTCTACTCACCTTGCTCAGCTTCTCTCTGTCACAAAGTCAATTATGCTGCCAGGCACAATCTTTGATTCTTGGTAATGTATGCCATACATTTTTTTTAACCCTAAATAGGATAACAAAAAAAGAGGCAGTTTTTAGCCAAGTATCTGGATACAAGTTCTATAATAACATGATATCATATTAATGAAAATGTTGAAACTAAATTATTCATTATAGTCACTTAATTTTTTAGTCATCCAGGTATTGACAAATATTCTGAAGAAAATGTGCATGCTTGACTTATTAGAAAAAGAACATCCACCAAACTGTGTTATGAAAAACAGTCTGCAAGCCAAGACAGAAAGGGAAATTTTAATTTAATCCTTCAAGCCAGCCACTAATGTAAAAAAAAAAAAATTCTAAGATCCTTGAATAAAAGTCAACATATATCCATCAAGATGTGTTAATATAGAGGTTTTTCTGAACAGGAAAAAAAAACCCACAGATTCCATTAATATTTTCAGATACATTCTCATACAAAATAAGCTAAGAAATCTTGGTCTAGGTCCCATTCCAAAAGGAAATTCCCAAATGAATCTGGATGAAATCCTTTCAAAGTCATTTGGACCTACATGTAAGATTTGTTCTTTGGACCTTTTTTTTTTTTTAATTTTTATTGGTTGTTCACAACATTACAAAGCTCTTGACATATCATATTTCATAAATTAGATTGAAGTAGGTTATGAACTCCCAATTTTACCCCAAATGCAGATTGCAGAATCACGTCGGTTACACATCCACAATTTTACATAATGCCCAATTAGTAATTGTTGTATTCTGCTACCTTTCCTATCCCCTACTATCCCCCCTCCCCTCCCCTCCCATCTTCTCTCTCTACCCCTCTACTGTAATTCATTTCTCTCCTTGTTTATTTTCCCATTCCCCTCTCAACCTCTCTTTGGACCTTTTTTAAATTGGCAGAATAACAATTAGATTCTCTTAGCTAACGATCATTCCTATAGTATATGATTCTCTTCCAGAGGAAAGACCTGAAACATTTAATTTGCTTCAGATAGCAACAAATCATTTTATTAACTGGTTACAGACGAGCTTTTACAAATTAGGCTATTTCCTTGTGGCCTAAGATTTCCTGTTTACTTTTTCATGTGGTTTTTATAGAGTATAGCTTACATTTTTGTTATTAATGTTTTTTCCCTTAAAATTAACCACACAGTATAAGGAATTCCAAGTTATTTTAAAAGTGAAAACCCTATAGTTGCGATGAGGTTGAAGTTTCACACTAGCAAGGTGACTTCAGGTAAACCAATTAACCCCCCTACATCTCTCTTTTGTCATCTGTAAAATGGAAGTATAATAATATCTACAACACAAAACCCATGTACAGATTAAACCTAAAGACAATGCCTAAAAGCATTTGGCTCAGAGCCCGTCACATGTTAAGAACACAAATGTTATCTATTATGATGATGATGCACATTTTGACTATATATGTTTAAGCATTCGAAGTGTATTTCCTGTTTCCTTATTATTACATAATTCTTGTTTTAGTCAGCTTTTTGTCACTGGATCCAAAACACCTAACAAGAACAATTTGAGAAGAAAGTTTATTTGGTGCTCATGATTTCAGAGGTTTCTGTCCATAGATAGCTGACTTCATAGCTCTGGGTGCAGTATTATGCAGAACATCATGGCAGAAAAGTACAGTGGAGGAAAAAAAGATAGGCATATGGCACCAGGAAGCAAAGAGCTCCGCTTACCAGCGACAAAATGTAAACCCAAAGCCACATGTTCACTGACCTACTTCCTCCAGCTACTCCCCACCTGCCTACAGTTACTGCCCAGTTAATCCTTATCAGTGGATTCATGCACCAATTAGGTTAAAGCTGTTATAACTCATCCATTTCATTTCTAAACTTTCTTGCATTGTCTTATACATAAGCTTCATGGGGACACCTCACATCTAAGCCATAATTGTTCTCATGAATGTTTCATGACTCCCCTGATAAACACTATGAATGAGTTTCCAAAAGAATTTTCCCAATATACCATGTCACAGAAGTATAAGAGTGTCCATTTCACCACTCCTTGTGAAAAATGAGAATTATTATTCATTTTAATTATAATTTTATGAAATAGAAAACACAAAGAAAAAATGAAGGGAAAATATGTTTAAAAGGCATACTTAAGCTTTTCTGTTTCTATAATGGCGGTAGGGAGGTGGGGGGGTTGTGAATAGTGCAAATTTCCATTCCCTATTCAGTTTCCTTCCAAGAGCCTTCTCAGAGTATTTGCACTCCACATCTCAGAAACATGTTATCCTACAGTTGTAAACTTGTTTTCCAGCTGAGTGAGGGGAAGATTGACTTTCTGGTATTCTGCCAGATGTCCATTGGTCCCCATGAAGGCAGGTGATTCAACTTCAACCACCAGTGTGAAGATGGCGCATGCAAAACCATTCCCGGGGAAAATGGGACCTGGTGGAGCCAACATGTAAATATTTTCCTGCAAGATAGAATAATGCAGAATGACACAGCCCCATCTGACCACAAGTCACAGGAGGTATAACCCAATGAGGCATATCACCTGAGCTCTGAAAGGGATAATCTGTAGAGGAAAGTTGGTTTGTGCAGCTTTTCAAGAGACTAAATGCTACCTGGTTTTGTGGGAAGAGAAAAAAATAAAAGAATGCAAGAGAACACTTTGACCTTTGGTAGTGAATTTGCTGCACCAGAAAGGGGAGAGGCCAAAGATGTTGAAATGGAAATTTTCTAACTTCAGGCAACCAAACAAATGGTTTTCCTCATTGTTTCCACACCAATTTCCAACTGATCTCCTCTATGTCTTAAAACAAGTCATGAGGAGGGGCCAGAAAATTTGTTTGAAGTCTGTATAGGCATTGCTCCAAAGGTAAGAGAACTAACCTCCTTGGGTCATCCAGACAAAACTACAATGAGAAATCTCTTTAAAGTCAATATTATAGATATAAAGTGGTTCCAGGGCTTCTCCTAGCTCCATTAAATAGAGGACTCACATTAAAGCTCAAATCATAGTTGCCCATCAACATTTGTAGATGGGATTATATTATAAGATAAATCCCATTATAAGCTGAAAAAAAATAGCTGCCTGAAGATAGATAGGAACCACTGAGATGGCATCCTGTCATGGCTCCATAAACATCTCTATGCCAGGGTGTGAAGTACACCCAGAAGCCAGCAAAGTGGTAATGGAATAAAGACTCTCATGCCTGAATTTCTCTGTAGCCTCTCTAGACCTCTGTCACCATAGCTATCAAACAGCAGTCATAACACCTTGCCTTGCAGAGTTGTTGGGAGGGAAGAACCAGCTCCTGCTACTTTGGAGATATTATTTACATACACACACATGTGTATGCATACCCACGTAAATGCACTTGAGTTTTTGAAATCAATTACTCTTTTCCATCTTTATAGCTCAGAAGGTGATTTTTGGAAAGTCAATCGAGAAAGGAAGGAAAGAAACATTTTTTTTCCTCCAACAAGAAAAAGCAATTAAATGTCAAATATTAACTGTTCCTGGGAGTAAATTTTTTTAATGGGTTAAAGTCTTGGCCATTATAGACCTCCAATATGTAATTTCTAAGAAAGGACCAGGTAATATATTTTTTTAAATTAAGTGGAAGATAAAATGCTAGAACCAGCGTATCAATTCAGAAAGCACTTTTTTTTTTCATTTTCAGTGGCTTTCCAATTGCATCATGCCTTTTAAGAGGCCCAATTTGTTTAACAGCACTTTATTTTAAACCTTCACTAGTGCAAAGCATTGATTTATGATAGAGCTGATTAAAGCAACGGTGTCTTAAGCAATAATGATTTCAATTACAGGACTTACACCAATGCACATTATTCTGATTTTCTTTTCCTTCTGTCCACATTTTTATTCACTCAAGAAGAGGGTATGAGTAGATGATGTAATTTTGAAAAGTCCCTGGATAAAGTTAATATCAAAAAGGAATGTATAGACAGATGGACTGATGTACCTTTTTTGATTATGTGAATGTATTGTATTTTAATATGCTCTGACAAACTCTTGAACAGCTCCCTGATGAGCTCCTACCCGATATCATTAGGGTTATTTAGTGCTTGGATCCTGCTCAATTCCCACTGGAGCCACATTGAAGTACTAGGAATATGCACACTAGCTTCGCTCCAAGTCCAGTACTTACAGTCTTGCCTTCTTTTTTTGTGGGGCTTGGAAAAAAACAATTAAGCTCATCCTTAGATCTTTAACTCATTCAAGTCCAACAGCAATAGAAATGCATACCAAATGCTGTAACCCAATCTTGAGGGCCTATGTTACTCAGTTTTCCACTGGTATCACAAAATAGCTAAGAAAATCAGCTTTTAAGGAGGAAAGATTTATTTTGGCTCGTAGTTTCAAAGGTTTTGGAACATGGTCACTTGGCCCTGTTGCTTTGGGCCACATGGCAGCATCATACATCATGATTTCAGTAAGTGAAGGGGGATTGTTCACCTCATGGTGCCTGGAAAGCAAAAGAAAGATAAAGAAAGGACTGGAGTCCCAATATCACCTTGGAGGCATGCCACCAGTGACCTAACTTCCTTCCACGAGGCCCCACCCCTCAAAGGTTCCAGCACCTTTTAATAGCACCACAGGTTGACAATAAAGCCTTTAACAAGTGAACCTTTGTGGGATGCTCCAGGTGCAAACTAAAGCAGGGCCTATCCCACAGGCCAGTTTAGAAAATAAAAAAGCGAAGTCAGCCTAGAATCTTATGCAGGGAATTCAGTCCATTTATCTGCTTCCACATGCAACCCAACATGGAACCAATCACATTTTATTAATGGTGACTAGCAGAAAAGGAACCCTATTTAATGGGAATAGCAACTCCTGGGCCCTAGCCAATTGCTACTGTGGGGACCTATGAACCAAACTGTGCCACAACTTCCGAAATTTCAAAGGAATCCAGAAATTTATACTGAAGATGAAGTTTCTCAATTTTTAGTGGATAGACAAGCATGACCAAATTCAGTTTATAACCTGCCTTTGCAGTGCTTCTTAGTTGGTACACAAGCAACCCACCTGTCTACTTATTGGAGAGAAAATGTGCCATGACAGAGCACCGTGCTCAGCAATAACTCTTAAAAACTAACAAAATATTTATATTCTGCTATTTCATAAACATTTAATGGGAACCCAGGCACTGCACATGCAAAAGAAGGAATAATGCCCATCATCTACCTTCAAGGAGCAAGGCTCATACATATGAACCACAAAGAATTTCAGGTTTAAAAGATTAAGGAGAAATGTAATCTAAAATTAAGGCACTCTATGACATTTATTTTTAGATAAGAACTTCCTTTATTACCTTTCAGATAAATTAGTTTGTCCCCATGCTCAGATTTGAAACTCCATTTTAATTTGAGAACTAGTCCTGTGACTATCAAAGTCCATGTAGGATACATTCCCATTAAAATCCCCAATAGCAACTGAAAGGAAAAATTCCAATCACACCTTGATAGAGTTTTTCTCTACCAATGTTACAGATTTCTTAATTAGGCACTGATATTAACTGGGCCCTTGCATGATTTAAATCTAGCCCTTAATCTCAGCTATTCTATGCTGCTGTAATTTTTATGGGAGCTGACCAACTAATGCTATATGCATTAATTTCTGTGGAAAAATCATCTTAAATTTTTAAACGTTTGTTTTTAGAGGAGTAGAAGCCCCAAGACACAAATGAAAGCCGTCAGGTCCAGACATTGAATTTGTGGCTTAGCACTTCAAAAATTATGTTCCAAATTGCTTTACATTAAAAAAAAATCAGATCAAAGTTTAAAGTCTTTCTTTTCAAACTTTGTAATTATTTCTCAGATTCCTCCTTGAAATGCCTTTAAAGTATTTCCATTGAATAGTATGTGAACTCTTTCTCTTTCCATCTCAAATATGCTGTTGCCATCCATTACCTCCTCTGATGGCATTGCCTAAAGGGAAAGATGTCAAACGTCACCACTATGGGCAGGATATAGAAAGAGCCAGAGCAGGTTGTGCACCCTAGAGCTCAGTATTGAACTGATTTAAACACAGCATTTGATCCCTTTTGTACCTTAATAACCGGCAATTCAGGAGACCTCATTTCCTTCTTTGCATAAAATTCCCAGCAAAACTTTAGCATACAGCTGCCCTGTCCTTCTTCTCTTTTCAGCACATCCCCATACAACCTTGTGAAATTCTTCCCAGTGAGCATTAAATCATAGATAACTTGCTTTCCCTGCCCTGGGCACTAGAGGTGGTAGAACATCTGAACCTTCTTATCGGCTTTACATGGCTGGAAATCCTTATAGGGTCATTGACTTTTCTTAGTAAGGAGCCTCTTGGGTAGTCTTCTCCAGACCATTCAGTGATGAAGGAAGAAAAAGAAATTGAGAGAAGTACAGTGATTTTCCCAAGGTCCCACAGGTGGCCCCTACAATTTGTGATCTAGTGCTCTACTTTTTCTCATTGCTGTTATGAATAATAGTTCTCAAACTGGAATTTTACTTACGCTTCTTCATCAATAACAATTTATTGCAGGTTAGGATGCCTGATCTGAAAATCTCAAATCTGAATTGCTCCCAAATCCCCAAATTTTTTGACCAATGACCTGATGCAATAAAGGGAAAATTCTACACCTGACCACATGTGATAAGTTACAGTTAAATGCAGATGCACTAAAAATATTGCCTAAGATTACCTACAGGCTATGTGCATAAGGCGTATATGAAACAAATGAATTTCTTGTTTAGATTTGGGTCCCATTCCCAAGACATTTCATTATGTATATGCAAATATTACAAAATCTGAAATCTAAAACAATTTCATCTTAAATATTTCAGATAAGGTATGCTCAACCTGTATAAAGTGTTGACAGGCCCCTACTTGGCATCAAGTGCCATGCTCATCTCCAGAGACTCAATGAATGAGACCCATTCTAATCCTCATCCAATGCCTACTAATGCTGCTCCCTCCATTAGTCACTGCACAAAGCAAGCACAGAATGAACATCTCAGAGAAAACAAAGGCTTAGAAGAACTTTACAACATTCATCCCAATTCCTCATTTTACAGAAGAGGAAACAGAGACCCAGAGAGTCAGTTCATGTTAGAGGAAGGTCTAAAACCCATGATGTAGACCTCAGAGTCAAGTTCTTTTCAGTCCAGTACATTTATGTAATTCAGAATGCAACCTAACTTTTTGGTCCAATCTATCACATTTATCACAAATATTCCCTTTGTTATCCTTTAGGTAAGTTACTTTGTCACTATGGTCTGTTTGGAAGTTACATTTTAATTTGAGAACTAGTCTTTTGAATACCAATGTCTACACAGGATACATTCCCATTAAACTCCTCAACATGATGGACCAATGGTCCCCAGGTCTCAGAATTTAGACATATAGAAGAACTGAAATAATTAGGATAGAATACATAGTAATAGCACACACTAACATCTCTGACATACTCAGGGCAAATCCAAAGAACTTGTGGGATAAACTGAGGTCACCAGAGACACTAGGATTTTCATTTGTACATCATGATGCTAATGAAATGTTTAGACTCACCACAGATATATTTAAAATACTAGCTATAGTTCCTATATATTTTCAATGACTTTATAGATCAATTGCATTCAAAAATCTTAGCTTAAGTATAAATGGTAACTGGATCCATTAAAGAAGTAAGTTAGGTCTTTTTGTTTTTTAATGTGGTCTTTCAGGAAGCTGCCTCTGGACATAACTACAGAAAATTAACACAATAAGTAAAGCATTATAGAACAGCTATTAACTGATTATGCTAATAAAAACCAAATGGGGGCCTTAATTCTGTCCCTCTGGGAAAGCAGGACAGATAAAATAAACAACAGGGAAAAATATGAAGTAAAGGATAATTGATTTTAAACAATAATAATACAGATAACTCCCACCATATTAAAAAAAATACAAATGTCTATTTTTGGGAATGATACAAGAAAATTCTTATTCTGACACCTTAACACTGAAGTTTGGTGATAATAGGAGTGCTTCCTAGGCAAACAAGTTGGAAAAGCTAAGGAGTGCTGGAATTTTCTTAAATGCAGGCACATAGCTACAACAATTCAATTTATTACATTATCAAATGTCTCCCTCAGAGAAAGACAGAATCTCAACTTTCACATGGCATGTTCCATTATCATGGGATAGGAAGTAGGGTACAAGGAATCTGAGCAGTCAAGAACAAGGCCACACAAGAGGATAGAAAAGAAGACAGAGTTCCCACTCCTGGGAAGAAGTTAGGGAGCCCTTTGACCACACCCCCAGTACAGCCCATGCTGTTGACTAAATCTGCAAATTTTTGAGCATGCTTGGGATTAACTCTATGTAGAAAGTCATGATAGAAATCCTCTTTGCTTTTTATTTGTTATCTAAAACATGGCACATACCACTATCTTCAAACCAAACAGACCCAATAGTGTCCCGTAGGAAGAATCTATCAGGTGTCTTCTTTAAAGTGATAAGTCTAATTAAAATGTTTTTGGAAGTTGTCACTAATTTTTGCATTATCTCACAATTTACAGAAGACTTAGAGGGTCAGGGTGATACAGTGACATCTCCAAGGATCCACCCTTATTAGGTCTGGCCTACCCCAAAAGTGCTCACCAATCTACATCCTTTACACAGCCTCAGCACTATTGCTAACTCTTGCTGTTTGTTCCCCTAGGTCTCTTTTCACATATTGTTTTAACCCAAGGAACCAATCCTTTTTGCATGGCATATGCAAAATCCCAAGATATTTTTACTTCTCATTGGCAAAAAGTCAGCAAATTCAAATGAAATGATAATTTCTATGTGAGAAAATACTTTAGCATTTTCTTAAAATGGGAAAATAAAAAATCTCAGGCAAGACATTAACTTTTAAGTTGGCAGAAAATATCCTGTTAAGTTTCACATGTTGTACTAAAATAAAACAAGAGCAGTTCAGGTTTTTATCATGTTAGTCTGAGAATTAAAGGAGAGTTGTACTATCAGTAAGTAAACAATGGGTGTTTAGAGTTCCAAAGAAGAATCAACAGATACAAGCAGGAGATGTCTGTGCACAAGAGTGAACACTCTTGAGTAAAGGAACAGTAAGACTTATTTAGGACTTGGCAGAAGGGTGGAGTAGACAAACAAAAAAATAATAATAATAATTCAGGAAAAGAGGCTGAAAGCTGAATCTAGAAACATGTATGAAAGTCAGAACTCAGGAAAATTACACATATTCAGATATTCACACTTAATGTCAAAATATAGGAAGCATTCCTAATGATGAATACCTTTAAGTGACTTGGAGGTTCTCATCTTTTGCAATAAGACAAGAAAAAAACTTTTTAAAATTATATAATTTTGGCAAGGGGATAGAGAGATCATTATTTGCAGATGATAATCTCATCTGCCTAGATAATTCAAAAAGAATCAAATTACTCAATGGCAGAGCAGTTGCCTAGCATGAGCAAAGCCCTGGGTTTAATCCCTACCACTGGAAAAATATACATATAAGTTTATAAATGAAAATAATAACCAAATTGGCCAAATTATTTGAATAGAAAATCAGTCAAATGGCAAATAGAAAACAAAAATGTATAAATAAATTGACTTCCCAGCAAAGTGTCATAAAATATACCAAGAAAATTTCATGCACAAAAGCACTGAATAAAATTGAGACTATAGTGAGAAACTACCTAAAGAAACTCTACCTTTTCAGAAGATCATATGAAAAGTTAAATAAGAAGCCATCATTTATTTCTACATGAGAAAACCCAATACTAAAAGAACTCAAATCCTCACCCATTAAGAAATAGTTTGGAATTTGATGACTTCTTAAAGCATAACAAGCAGGAACACATAACCCAGAAAACTAATTTGAATGAGGAAAAACTTGCATTACTGATTAAGAAAACATTTTCTTAAATTATAGTTAAAAAGAAAAACTTGGAGAAAAGAGATGAAGACAAAAAAATGAAATAAAACATAAAAATTTGAAAAGGGTCCAATAACATATAATATATAATAAAAAGGAATTTCATTAAATATATTCTTACCCCATGGACTAAAAAGAATTCCCAGAGAAATGAGAGATTTAAATGTTTTTAAAAATAAAAGGATCCACAAAAACACTAGTAGAAAATATAGATTAATAACATTGATCTCATGCAGGAATGTACGAAGCCTTTTTAAACATAAAAGCAAAGGTAGAAAGAAAAAAAAACATTTTGCAATTAAATTCACAAACATATGTTAATGAATTAACAACTAAAAACCAAATGACAAAACAGAAAATATTTGCAGTACATCATGGTGAAAGGGTTAATAAACTTAAGATAAAGAAAACGTATAATTTAATGGAAAATCAGCTAATACCCCATAGAACTAGGAGGCAAACTTAAGCAAATAAAAGTAAAAGCAAGGGTTGGAGTTGTGGCTCAGTGGCAGAGCACTTGCCTGGCACATCTAAGGCATTGGGTTTGATCCTCAGCACCACATTAAAAAAATAAACAAAATAAAGATATTATGTCCATATATAACTAAAAAAAATTTAAAACCAAAAAGTAATGGCAAGGACACAAACCACATACACACAAAACAAGACCGATAGTCAGGAAATGGGAAGAAAGGGAGCATCACAAACAACAAAAAGTAAATAAAAATCACAGTCCATAGGCCACTAAGGTTTTTTTTCTTATTTGGGGAAGAATTAATATTTCCTGAAATCAGCATTCTCATTCAGTGCAAATGGCATAAATACTTCAGAGGGCAACCTACAAAAGATAGCCGAAAACAAATAAATAATAAATAGATAAATAAATAACAAATAGATAAATGAATAAATAAGGCAGGATTTTCAATTATAGTAATTAAGACAGAGGAAATGAAAATACACACAAAGATTTTATAAAAGCTACAAAAGACCTAACTATCTAACAAGAGGTCAAATGAGTCACTGGTGACATAAAAATAATGATTTCGATTAGTTTTGAGAATCCAAGAAAATCATCCATTCTGTCTTGTCAAATGGAAAAAGCAGTTTACTACACAGCGGCCCACCCATCAGGGCCCCTCTCCTGTTTTTCAAACAAACAAATATATGCATGTTAAAAAAAAAAAAAAAAAAAAAGTCCAGGAGGGTTGGGGTTGTGGCTCAGTTCTAGAGCACCTGCCTAACATGCATGACACACTAGGTTCGATCCCCAGCACCACATCAAGAGATAAATAAATAACGGTCTTAAAAGAAAAGTAGAGATTTTAAAATGTATTTAAAAGTATTAGCAGTGATGACACCCTGCTGGTAAGGCTCAGAGGCCATTTCTATTCACTTCATGGTTGTTTTTTCCATAATTTCCAAATGTTCTGCCATGGACATATATCCTTTTCACAACAATAAAATACATTTTTTTTTCTTATGCTCTTTAAATCCTAGTTTGATAAAAGTGTGTCAATGGAAGATAAACTGCTGAGAGAGGATGATGCAGGGGACGCAAGGAGAGCCCAGGCCACCCGACCTCTTAAGCTTGTAAGTCTAAACCTTCACCTTATTCTGGCTCCCCCCCCCGCCTCCTTTTTTTTTTTTTTTAATCTGTTCTCAGAAAGTTTGCAGCTTCCAACTGCATTTTATTTGCTCCCCGTATGAGTGACAGACCAGAATGTCCCAAGAATCCTTAATGTATTTTGTGTCAGGGGCCTGTGGGTCAGTAAGGTTATTAATAAACATAGCCTCTTGTTCTAATTTCGGTCCCTCCTCTCCTTCATGCCTCTCCTCCTGCCCTGCTTTTCCTTTCACTTCTCTGTCTGACCCTTTTCCCCTCCTCCCTGATATAAAGGAATCGGCCTTCATTTTAGCTCAACTTCTGGCACTTTTCCCATAACTCTTTTTTGATGCCATTATTGGTCCTGCTAAGTTTTCATGGGGAATTTAATTTTTGAGGAAATGTTTAGTGTTCTAAATCAATTCGATGCAGCTGAGGCGATGCTATGATTTGACAGGCATGGGAGGCTGGAGGGATAAGTAAAATTGAGGCAAAATGTGGCTGGGCAAGGGGGTACCTTGTTTTTAAAAAAGAATTTCTGTTAGATCAGACAAGATTCACTGACCACAAATTTAGCAGAACATGAGAGGCTAGGCCTATACAGAAAGACATGAGATTGGAAGGCAGAAGGCAGATTTGAGTTTTTCTATTTTTATATTATCTTTGATGAAACAAAAAGAACTTAGAGAGCTCGCCATTGTGCAAACTCTTATACCTGGATACATGTATGAGAGTTACATGGATGTGCATATAATTTGATGTATGTACAGCAATTTTATTTTCCATTCAGAGCTTGATTTACTACCTAAAGTTGTGTTTAGAGTAAGCCTTAGTCTTTTTTTTAATTATTTCATTACACATATAGAAGTGATTACACTGCCATCACCAAATGCTCAGACACAATCTTCAAAGCCCCTGCATTTTGTACAAATTCGGTTCGATTTTTTGTTGTCATTTTTACTTCCAACATTTTGTAACTGCAACTGCAAACCATAGAAGATTACTTTGTGACCTGAAAATAGTCCACACACAAAAACTGCATGTGCTCTTTCAATCTTATTAAACTTTAGTTCTTTCTCAAAAAAAAAAAATTGGATCTCCAAACCTTGCTCCAAATATGTAACTGATATATGTACCAATGGGCATTTACTTAACAATGATAAAGCAACATTTTCATGTGGGAAAATACGTATAAAGAAACACATGATTATGTGTTGAATTATTCATACCTTTCAAATTAACCTATTACACTTTCATATGCAAGAACACATTAGTTTTTGAATGTGACCTAGACTACCTTTCTTAAAATGAGTGGAAGTCTTTTGGAGCAATGCAATTTTTTTTAATACATGATTAATCCAACTCCAAACTGGGGTCTTTACATTGTGAACTGATGAAAAAAATGAAATTACAAGTCTAAATTTATTAAGTAAGATAATTATGTATATATAAATTCATTATAATGAAACCTACTAGTTTCATAGCATTAAAAGAATTGCACCTAACTTTTGGTCTTTTCCAAACTGAGAGAAAAAAAATCTATGGAAATTTTGAAATAATTATGCATTCAACCTTATTTTTTCTTTTGTTTTGGGGGATGGAACCCAAGGCCTCACATATGCTAGGGGAAGTGCTGCACCACTGGGCTATATCCCCAGTCCTGCATTCGGTTTCTTCATGGACACCAAAACCACTTCCCACAACAGTTAGAAAGGCAGGAATTTAAGCTCAGCTAAAATTGCCACTGGAAGTAGCCATTAATCAGACCTGATTGAATATCTAATGTGGTTCCTTGCTTGCTCTTTCCTTTTCCTTTTCCTTTAGAATTGTATCTGTTTCCTTTTCCTTTAGAATTGTATTTGTTCTGTACCAAAAATCAAAGGATGAGTGTAGCTTTAAATGCATTCTGTTAAATGTATGGTCATCTCTTATTCATGAGATAATATTTAATTGAGTTACTTTTAAGAGCAGTGTTTTTCTTCACATACATAGGTTTGAATAAGCATGAGCTTATTAGTTAATGGTGGAGAAGAAAAAAAAACAAGGAAGCTTTTATTGAGTGTGTACTAAGTACCAGTGTCATTTGTTGGAGAGTGTACCTTATGCTAAGTGCTTCCACTCTTCGTTTCTCATGTTGTCCTTACAACATCACTGTGAAGAAGTGTTTGTCAACTTCAAGATACAGATGGGGAAAACGGGGTTTACAGATGTTACACAACACTCGCAAGACACACAGTAATTGTAGCACAAAGCAGGGATTCAAACCCAGGCTCTGCCTGCCAAAATACTACTGCCACTGATTATGAATAAACAGAATTCACTGTTTACAACAGCGAGGGCTGGGACTTGGAGCACTGAGGATTAACTCCCAAGGTTTACTGCAATCAGGGATTGAGGTTAGTGACACCTGGTCACTTAGAAGATATGATTTGGGGATGTTCAAGTGGCCAAAAAAGGACTTGCATTAGAAAACATGCTAAAAAACACTAAAATAGGTCTCCAATAGCAGTGATCATGTTAGCATGACAATCTATGTGTTATATATTATAACACCCATAACACTGTGGGATTCAAACTGGATAGATGAGTGACTTTGAAAAGCTGAGCACTTTTGTGCCCTTGTTTTATGTGTTTTAAATTTTCTATATTTGAAGAAGGGTTTGGTTCCAAGGTGTTCCTTTAAATTTTGATAAATAAATGTTCTAAAGATCCTCTATGGGGAATTTTTCCCTCACATAATAAGGTTGCATGCAAAGCACGGTTTGATGCCCTGTAGCAGACCTTTCTTTTTAATGCCCACTCTGTTCGTTGCTTCCAAGTCCCAGCCTGGGATCCGCAGGTTGTGGGACAAGGATAAAGAGTGTGGTGAGTATCAGGCTACAGTTCTCAATGCTCAGGGGATAAGATTTCTTATGAAAACTGGCAGCTTTTTTGTTCTTACTCAGCCTTTTTAACACACAGCCAGGTCTCTGTTTAGCTGCGCCCGCTGTGGTTGCGACTGTACAGGGCTAAATTTATGCTGCTGACAACTCCCATTGAAGTGTCACGGTGGCACAGTCAGTGGGAGTTGTGTGAATACCTGCACGGCAGCCCGTGGCCCGCCGAGTGTAACAGCATCTCTGCCCTGGGAGATTATTGGTATGATATGGGCGATGCGTAATGGATAGGGCAGTCTGTGTACAAATTTCAAATGACTTGCTACACCCCTTTCGGATGGTTGCTGTCAAAAGTATTAGCACATTACACACACAACAACCACATATCATGTTACCAGTGGCCCCTGCTCCTACAGAATGGCTCCTCCCACATCTCACAGTAGGTAATTGCTTGGGGGTCACCTATTGAACACACACAAAGGAGAAAACAGCGGTGAATTTTATTCTTTGAGCTCAACTGTACTAATTCAGAAGGAAGAAAATACCCAATGTGTTTAAATTAGCATGGACTGAGGTTCAAAGAGATTTGCCTGTAAAAAGGTATCTCTGAAAGTTTTAAATTTTCAACCTGATGAGAACTGGTTATGACACACTGAAGTGGAACCTAGGGGAGCCTTAGGTTGCTATGCACATAAATCAAGACCCACTCTGACATCAGTAGCTTCATGGCTGGTGTTAATGAAAAGGTAGGACCATGCAGAGACTTCCACATACTGGGGGAAGTTTTAAAACATCTATTTCTTAGCATGTGTTATTCAATGAGTCTGCCTCTGGCCTGGGAATCTACCAAAGTTTTAAATGAAATAAATATCTAAGAAGCACTAGCATTCCTGTTCAGCTCTTTTTCATGATAAAAATACATGTCATCTCCTCTCAGCCTGGAATAAATACAAACTAAGCAGTGTGATTCTCCCCTTCTGAGTTTAGATTGGACCTGAGTGTGTGATTTTTCTGGTCTTCTATGCTAAATGAAGGCACGATAGATTTGCCTCAATAAAGATATTATTGATGTTATTGTTCGTAGAAAGGTTAGCAGGAAAATAACCACCAGAGAGATGTTGAATCTACACAACTTCTCTTTTCAGGGTCGATTTCTCTCTCTTTAGTACTTTTACTACAAGGGATTGAACCAAGGGGTACTCTATCACTGAGCTATGACCCCAGCCCTTTTTAAATTTTTTTTTTAAACAGGGTCTCACTAAATTGCCTAGGCTGGCCTCTACTTGTGATCCTCCTGCCTCAGCATCCCAAGAAGCTGAGATTATAGGCATGAGCCTGGATTCAAGATTTCTTTGTTATAATAATATTGAAAATCTGTGAGCATTAGAAACTAGAGTATTGATTATACTGTCTGCTTACATCCAGTGTTTACAACACTATGGAAACTCATTCACCTGTATTCTCAACATCTTAGCACCAAATGCCCCCGTAACTCTTTATTTTTCTATTTTTGGAGGTAGTGGATATTGAACTCAGGGGCACTTGCCCACTGAGCCACTTCCCCATCCCGATTTTGTATTTTATTTACAGACAGAGTCTCACTGAGTTGCTTAGCACCTCACTTTTGCTGAGGCTGGCTTTGAACTCCAGATCCTCCTGTCTCAGCCACTGGAGCCACTGGGATTACAGGCGTGCACCACTGTGCCCAGCCCCTGTATCTCTTTAGAGAAATAGATATGAACAACATTGTCCCCTTTCTTAAGTATCTTTTCTCAATTTATTTTATCTCTATAATAAATAATGCATGTCATATGCTAGACACTAGTTTAAGTGCTTTAAAAATATTAAATCATCAGGGCACAGTGGTACATGCCTGTAATCCCAGGGACTCAGGAGACTGAGGCAGGAGGATCGAAAGTTCAAAATCAACCTCAGCAATGTACTGAAACCCTGTCTCAAAATAAAAATAAAAAGTAAAAGGGGCTAGGAGTGTGGCTCTAATGGTTAAGTGCCTCTGGGTTCAATCCCTCATACCCATGCCCTCCAAAAATACCAAATCATCTAGCCATTAAAACAATTACATATAGTAATTACATTATTATCTCCATTTTACAGATGCAGAAACTGAGTCACAGATAAATAAACAAGCCCTGGGCCATCTAACTTGTATATTGTCAAATGCAGCATTTAAACCCAAGCAAATTTCATTCCAGAGACCCCTCTTCTAACCATTTCTTATGAGCTGATTGAAGAAATAAATATGCAACTATTTTCAACATAACACTAGTGTCATAGAAGACCCCAGAAACTCTAGAAACCCAACATCTGCAAAATTTAGTTCAATGATTGGGAAAAACTACTTCTAAAAAGGCTGGGCAATTTGTAAGACAACAAAAGATGAGAGAGAGACAGAGATTATAAAAGCTAACAAAAAGCCAAAGCAAAATGAAATTTAATGGGGATAAACATGAGACATTCTTAAATGCATTAAATCCACTGCATAAGCCCCAGATGATTGAAGTCTGACTCAGGGGTGCAGAGCTCTTCCCTGGTGGAGGGTTCTCTTTAAGACCAATAACAAGATACAGTGGACAGACACTGTCTCTGCTGGTCACAGAACTTCTGTGTATTTGATTTGTTTCAAGAGACTTTTTTTAAAAAATTATCGTTATTTATTTTTATGTGGTGTTGAGGATTGAACCCAGCACTTCATATGTGCTAGGTGTATGCTCTACGGCTGAGCCACAACCCCAGCCCTCAAGAGACTTCTTAAGGGCAGGGGATATAGCTCAGTTGGTAGAGTGGTTGCTTCACATGCACAAGGTCCTGAGTTCAATCCCCAGCACCACAATAAATAAATAAATAAATAAATAAATAAATAAATAAATAAATAAATAAAGACAGAGACTTCTTAAAAGATTCTGGAAAGCCAAGACTAACTCAGGAAAGCAAGAGTTCCTGAGTTATGGGAAACTGGAGAATCTCTCCAGTTAAACACCAGCAGTGGATTGGGGAGCATGACCGTTATCTTCAAGTATCAGGAGGTCTGTCACAGGGTAAAGGGACAAGATTCAATTGTATGTCCTCTAAGGATAGAATTTGATATGATGGATTGATGTTCCAGAGATGTGGATTTTGGCTTCCATTTGAGGAACAAAGCTTTCCATAAACAAAGCTTTCTCCTACACAAGCAGCTTAGGGAGACTGAGCCCTTCCCCTCCATTTCTTTAGATGGGCCCTGGGCCAACTGGAGGCTTTTGCCCAGACCTTCCCACACATGTTACCTGCCTTAAATCTGCAACTCCTGAAGTTTCTCAGTCTTCATCTGCACTCATCTGTCCATCTCCAAAACCCTGGGTTCAGCAGGAATTTGGACCAATGCTCAATTTTCCTTCCAGTGTCGTAGAAGTCCATGTCTTCTTGATTTTGTAATGGAGTCTTGAATTTAAAAAAAAAAAAAAGTAAACAGATTATCTCTGTTTTATTAGGTTAAGAAATGTCAGAGTGCCAAGTACCCAGACAACTTCAGAGACGGACAATGTCTGTCCTCTCACACCTAGATTCCTGCTCACATTTGAACGACTGCTTCTATACAACCAACCTTAGCATTGTTACAGAGCAACTCCGTCCTAACCTTATTCTAGAAAATTGGTCTGGTCCCCAGTGGCCACTATATCATTTAGCTGAGAGCTTACTATCATTTCTAAGTTAATTTGTGAGTTAATTGTAAATGTCAGGAAGCTCTGACATTGCAGAAAATGTTAAAAAAATTTTTAGATGAACCAGAGTCAGAAAAATCCAAAGTTGAATACAGTTGGCTTTCCAACCAGTTTTTTTTTTTAATCAGTAAAATATGTTGATGTATGAAGGATCTGGAATGGCATCGTCTAGGAGCTGCCTTAGAAGACTAAGTACATACAGGATGATTTGCTCAAAACTGAAATGCTTTCCTGCTCTGAGATTCCCACAGCACTACACTATCACAGCCTCGATTCTGTTTTCATCTAAATGACTGTCCAAGTGACAGAACTTGAAAAACAAGAATTCAGTCCTTGACTGTTGTTATTTCCAATTTGATGGTCTAACAGTTGTATTTGGTGTGGCTGAATTTTTAGACTCTGAACACATGCCATTATGAGCGCAGGTAAAATGATAATCTGTCTTTTCCACACTGCTGCATTTGGCAGCTTACTCTTCAGGAATGACTACTTTTCCCACTTCTTCTTGTTTCCTGATCTCTGTGGATATTCACCCCTTCCCCCGACCCACAAGGTCAAAGCCTTAACATCAGGATTATGTTAAAGGAAAGAGAGTACTTTCAAAAAGTTCTAGAATTACCAGAGTTATGAAAAATGAAGATTGTTCCTCCTAAGAAGAGGGAGAAATCTATACCTCAGTTTCAAACAATTCAAATTTGTGAGTTTTGTCCAAATGTTCTAAATGCATTTTTTTTCCCTCAACATCTGTATTTGCTGCCACCTAGGCTAATCATTGCCACCAATACAGTTCTCATGGTAGTAATGTCACTATCTACCATTAGTTACTAATATACAATGTGTTGGAAAAGGGAGTTAAATTGAAGAGGCATGGTAAGTAAGCAAGAGATGACAGGCAGCCTTTATTTCCTAACTTCTCTTGCAAAAATCATTTTTGAGAAACTTTGCAAACTGAAAAACTATATCCTGACACATTTTTTAGTCAGCCAGACTCCTCTCTGCGTGATAAAACCCAGGCCTCCTTTATAGAGGGTCTATGTGTTAAGTGTTTTACCTGGAAGACAATGTTCAGTTCCCTATTCATTGACATTTTTCAGGCAAGTCACAACAGGACTTTTTCACCTGCTTTTCTCTGTACTCAGACACATAGGTCAAAAGAGAAGTCAATGTTGGGCTGAAATTCCTGTAATTTACAATCCCCTGCCTGTGGACCAGAGCCAAAGGGCTCTGGGCTACAAAGTGTAAACAGACCATTGTTGCCGCCTAATCTGGGTAATTGGTCCCAAATGCTGTTGCCACTTTACAGATCGATGCTTTACATACTTTTTAAAGAATCTGGAACTTTTCTTTATTGGCAGGGAACAGTTTGCAGTGTTAATTCAGTCTTTTCATCAGCACTAAGATTCCTATAAACAGCCAGGTGATTTCATTTGGGGGTCTGTAGACACAGGATGCTCAAGGCCTCCTTTGAGAGTTCCTCTTCATTTTCTTATGTGTATCCGGCTCTCATTTGGTCCCACATCCAAACCCACTGCTGTGTGTTTAATCAACATGCACAGTTTCTGAACAAACTGAGCAGACTGGGCCACCTCCTAGAAGATGTCAGCCAGATTTCAGAAGCAGGGCTATGTCTCCTTCCAGCATAATGTGTTCCTATCAGTACGATCCTTCCAGGTAATGCAGCATTATGAATTTGGAATAAAACCAGACGATGTTTTACAATATCACCTTCTGAGCACAATTGTGGGGGTGTTCTGTGGGAGTACACAGAGTATGCTTCTGGGAGAAAACCAGGTTTGGGGAGGACTTAGAGGGATTTTGGCTTTCTGATCCTGGGCAGGTAACATAATCTCTGATTCTGTTTCCATATCTGTAAGGTTGAAATAATGATACATACGCTTTACAAATATATAATGCAGATTAAATGAGATAATAAACATAAAGGATATGGAGGCATTCCATGTATTATTATGCAAAGCTTTTTTTTAAATGGGGAAAGAGAGAGAGAGAGAGAAATTTTTTTTTTTTTTTGTAGATTGACACAACACAATGTCTTTATTTTTATGTGGTACTGAGAATTGAACCTGGGTCCCCCCTGTGCTAGGTGAGCACTCTACCACTGAGCCACAATCCCAGCCCCAGCAAAGCTTTTTATTTATTTATTTATTTATTTATTTATTTATTTATTTATTTATTTATTGGACTGGGGATTGAACCCAGGGGGACTCACCACTGAGCAATATTCCTAGATTTTTTTTCTTTTTTATTTTGAGACAGGGTCTCACCAAGTTGCTTAGGGCCTTGCTAGGTTACTGAGGCTGGCCATAAACTTGCTGTTTTCCTATCTCAGCCTCCTGCATTACTGGAATTACAGGGGCACACAAACCATGCCAATTTATGCAAAGTATTTTTCAATCTTTTTTTTTTTTTAATGGTACTGGGAATGGAACCCAGAGCCTTATGCACTCTAGTTGAGTGCTCTACCTCTGAGCTACACCCATAGCCCTAAACCATCATTTTTAGCCTATTTCTCTGCTTCAAAGTACAACACAGGGAATGAAATTTTCTTTTCCTATGAAATCTCTGGCTATGGCTTCGCTATTCTAAGAAAATATGGCTTTCTTTGTGGGTCTCTCAAGACAATGCTTAGAGTTTACTTTAATTTGATTTGCTCTTATACCTTTCCTTTTTTGCTTCTTTCCAACCTCCCTACTGACATTTGTAGGCCCTCATTTTTCTTCTAAATATTTCTAGAACACAGTCTAGTTCTCTAGTAACTACTGCTTAGCCAATTCTACTTATTTAGTTCTTTCCATCTTTCCTTCTAAGGCAATCTCTCACCCTGTCATTCCAAACTTTCTTTAAATTTCACTTTGTTCCCCTCTGCCTTGCACACTGAGGCATCCTACATATAATGTAGTTTTCTAAGTGGAGGTTTGGGAAACCAATTCCCCACCTACTTCTGGGATAAGAAAATTAGCTTTTCCCCATAAATTTCCTACTGCCCTCAAAAGTCAAAAAGAAGGGAAGACTTCCCTTCCACTCATAGTCTGCTGTAGTTCATTTTCCAAAGAACACTGTAACTGTATGTTCCCTTGAGAAGCAATATAGCACCAGACCTAAGGGTGGAGACTCCCAAACAAGTGGTTGTGGGAGTCAGATCACTTTGACAAGCAGTGTGACTTTGGGGCAAGTTATGTGACTTTCCCTCTGCCTGGTGTTTTTCATCTGGAGAATAGAAATAATAGTGTTTTCCAGGGACTGTGATAGAAAACTAAATTAATATAGGTGAAACACTTAGAACAGTGCTCAAGAATACTAAGCACCTTACAAATGTTAGTTCTTCATCCATGTTCTCCTTTAAAAAGAAATTGTGCATATTTGGCAATTCAAAGACTGCCAGTTTCCCTGCTCTGATCTCCTCTTTGTTGTCATCTTTCCAGACATCACTAAAAATTTGTCTCATTATACTGCCCTTCTCTAATACAGAACATGACAGGAAATATGAAATAAAATAAAACAACAATTCCAAAAATATCTTCTAGTTCCCTCTCCTCTAACCCATCATCCATTCATCATTAGCTAAAATAGGATGAATGTTTTGTTATGAACCTAAAATGGAACCATAGTTTACCCCAAAGTTAGCGAGTCTAGTTTAGGGTTTAGGAAAAGCTGGTTTAAATTTTAGTGAACCTCCTTTCTACCTTCAAATGCCAACAAAGGATTTATAGCTTCGGGTGGATACCAAATGAAATTGAGTAAGTTCATCTGAGTTTTACTTTAAGTTTTTTATTTGAATGAACTCAAATTTCATACAACCGAATCCTTATATTTACAATTTTTCTACCATTTTTACCTCAATTGACAAGACATATTAAGTAAAAACTGAGACAGGCTGTTTAGTCTCTGAACAAATTGCAATATTATAGAATGCATGTATTCCTTTGTCTCAATAATAAATAAAATTTCACCTTTATTATTAGAAGACTATCATATTTTTGGTAACACATACTTTAATGAGAAAGCAATTTTTACAGAATATTCCTCTTTATTTACTACTGTGTTTATTTGCCACAAAATTCCAAATTATTTAGATGATGATTAGCAAAATAATCTATTTCTGTCAATATGTAAAGATCTGTATCACATCATCCTCTTATCCCTGGCTCAGTTAAACTGTGACTTTAAAATCAAATGTGTATAATGTAAGCGTTCCCCAATTTTTCATTTTATTCCCCAGAAGTCAGAAGCCCAGACTTTATGCAAGTCAATTTCCTCAAATTATATGCTAGAGATTTGGGCAGACTTAAGGATAGATCTTTTATATCAAAATGATAGGTTCACAGTTAGTGATTGATGATCTTGTACATATAAATGATAACTGCCCATTAGATAAAAGGGCCTTCTGGGATGAGAAGATTAGGCAAAAGTAAGCTTGGATAAATTTCTAAATCTTAATTTTTGCAGAGATATGAGAAACATACTTGGCAGTTTCTGTGTTATTATAAGACCAAATAATCTTAAATAACATATATGAAACTCCTGTCAATGAACTCTGAAAAGATTATTTGCCTAAAATGCATTTTTCCCTTCAAGAATTAAATGAAAGCTTTTCAGTAACATTACTCAGAACAACCACTTTTAATTTAATGAAACAAAATTATTCTGAGATAATTTTTTTTCTTAAGAAAAGTAACCATAAGCCAGGTGTGGTGGCCCACTTCTATAATCCCGGCTACTTAAGAGACTAAGAGAATTGCAAGTTCAAGGCCAGCCGGTGCAAAATTGGTGAGATCCTCTCTCAAATAAAATTGCATAAACAAAAAGGGATCCTAAGCCCTTTTTAGTAACCAGAGGTAGAGTGCCCCTGAGTTCAATCCCAGTACTGGAAAAAAAAATAGAAAACAAAGAAATGTATGCTATATAAAATTCCCCCCAAATATGAATAATACCTTTTCATTCATTGGCTACTTTTCATACTAATGAAAAAAATTAGAAGCTGAAAACACACAGAAAAAAAAGTCATGCTTTTTCTTTCTTTCTTCTTCCATTTGTAGTCCCCAAACTCTGCTCATAAAAATAAACTTTACAACATCTTTGAGAATCCCAAAGAACCCTGGTCAAGATTTTGTTGGCTTGAAAAGAAAGCAGTTTCGATATTCAAAATTTTGACCTCCCTTACTCAATCCCCAAAAGAGAAAAACCAGCTAATCTTAGCAAGATGATAAATTTAAGGGATTCTGTAATCTAACTTCTGATCAAACAGTAGGGAATGGGAAAAGACATAAAAAGTTTCAAAAATAACTCAAAATGGAAAGTTGAGCATTTATTTAAGAAGCTTTTCTGTTTCTAAATTAGAGAATGAATCGCATCTTACTGAAAAACAGCAAAGTTTGTGCTGGCATGTTCCACTTAACAGCAAAAAACAAAAAAGTCCACTTAATATTTTCCACTACTGAATCATTTAAAACAATATTAAACAACAGACTTTTGTTGATCAAATATTCCAGGTGTCATCCTGGAGAACCAGCCAGCTAAATAATGGACATATCTATACATGGTCACTGGTACTCATGCAACATACAACTCTGCACGCATACAAACGCATACATACACACATGCATGAAGCCTGACTGGGCTCTGCTTTGGGTCCTTGATAACTCAGGCATATTGTAAACCCTGGAAAGAATTTTAATCTACATGGTTTGAAAATAGGGGCCTTTTAAATATGCTGCATACAATTTGTGATGGTCATCTCTAAAATGCTGCTCCATTATCCTTTTCCATTTGGAATGAATGAGGCTAATTAATTTCAGGCCATACTTGATGAGGTCAGCACCATACGAGGGGTGCGTGCTAGACATTGCTAATCTCTTTCAGCTGAGAGTGATGAATTAAAGATGAAGCATGCCTTTGCAGGCCTAATTTAGAATGTATATCAAAAAACCTACAGCAAATAATACTATACCCTACAACAAAGGAAAACTTGTTCTCTCAGGCTCCCTGAGTTGTGTTGATTTTAAAGACATTTTGAGTCCTCTTTGGAATTCCAGCTGTGGATGGGTGAACCATATCAAGAAAATCAAGCCATCTCTCACACATGGCCATGTGGACAAAAAGTGGGATTAAAGGAAAGAAAGAAAGAAAACAAAAACAAAATACAATAATCAGGGTTTAATCCTTTGTGTATTAAAATTCCACCTATACATTAGGCTTTTTTTTTTTTTCCAGAGCTACCAGACTAACAAAGATCCCAAATTAGCAATACCTGTATTCAAGCAGTGACCACCCAGCTCTTCTGGGATGTTTCAAAGCAACATGCTAAATGAGGCAGCCTGTTGTTTTTAAAGCAGATATACTAATGAGGCTTATTAGGTTTTTCCATGTCTCTACTTTGAAAGCCAATAGAGATTGACCAGGTAGATAATGTGATACCTTTTATTAAGCCAAGAAAGAAATTGTAATACAGATGCCTTCAGGCCAAAATGTTCTTATGAAAGTTAACGCTAAGCCAACTTCCGAGTTTTGAAAAGGGAGGTACTTGCTGATGTAAACTCCAAGGAGAAGGAATTAGTCATAATTTCTCAAAGCTGACTATCACAAGTCCCTAAGCATGGCAAGGAGGGTGGTTTAGGACACAGACTGGAAACTGTACCTTGCAAAAAGTTTCAGCATATCTAGTAAGAGGAATCTTGACAGGTTATTCCAAAGCATTGGAAATTCCAACTGGTGGCCATGACAGCTCCTAACTTTCTGTCCCAGTAGCTCTCATTAGAACAAAGCTGCTTCAAATTAGGTCCAATCTACATGCTGAATCAATCTTTCATCCCTTTGATTGCTTCTGAAAATATTTATATTTCTTAATAATGCACATTTTGTCTTGCAACTTCTGATTAAACCCAGACAGGGGTTCCCAAAGCAAGCAATGTATCTGGAAGGATGATTTGGGACAGGAAAAGGAAGATAAAAAACACAGGTTTTTCCCATTGGGAACCATTAGAGAATATAAATCTAGCAATTTTGGTTTGGAAGTTATCAGAGGAAGATTGTAATAAATACAGATTCGAGTATTATTGTGACCTAATGGAGATTACAGAATATTCTTATTATACTGTGATTCTTCTTTGCAGCTTCCACTGTTTGGCTGGTTAGCTTAATAGGTTTTATGAAAAATGATTGTGAGAGAGACTTAGGAAAATTTCATATTACAACTAATAATAACCCATACAAAGAATCACATCATAAAATAGAGAAATAGTTATAACAGGAACATGACCAGCTGATGGAAAGTATGTATTTTGTTGAATAAGGAGCATAATGTAGAGGAGAGGTTTTTGGTTTTGGGGGCTTTTGGAAGGGTGAGGTGGAGGTGATGGCAATTCCTGGTTTAAGGAACAGGATTCAGTTTTAACTGTGTCACCAATTAGTTGGATGACCCTGAGTAAGTCCCATAACTTCTACAAACCTCCACTTTATCTTCTTGTTTTTACTTGGAAAATCAAATTTAAACTATATGGTTTTCTAGAGAGCCTCCATTGTTTCAGGTAGAGTAAGATCTCTGCATCAATGAGGTCCAAAAAACAAAACAAAACAAAATTGTGCTCATACTGAATATACACCAACTTTTTTCCTTGTAATTATTCTCTAAACAAGAAAGTATAACTATTATTTACATTGCATTAAATGAGAAGTCCAGAGACTATTTAAACAGGAGAATGTTCATAGGTTACACATAAATATTAAGGTATTGTATATAACAGACTTGAGCATCCTCTGATAGATATTCGATGGGAGCCCTGGAACTGATCCCCATCTGATAGGAAGGGACGATTGTGTTTAGTGCTCTCTGGAGGCAAGAAAAAGAAAATAGAGACCTCGACTAATGCTGAGTGTACTTAATACCCATCTCCTAGAAATGGGAGCCATGTTTTCTCCAACCTCTGAATGTTACTATCTCCAAACACCCTTAGAGATAGTTATTTCTTTTCTGTTCCCCTTTTCTTTCCTCTTAGTAATCATGAATGAGAGAAGCACCGAAAAGCAATATACAAAGGCTCACTAGATCTAGTCACCCCAATTTAGAGATGATGAAAAAAAAAAGACCAATGAGGTTGAGGTCACCTACTTAGTAAATAATTAAGCCAAGTCACAGGACTGGGGTATAACTCAGTGGGGTATAACTGGGGTATAACTCATTGACTAGCATGCCCAAGGACTTGGGTTTCACCCCCAGGACTACAACAACAACAAATAAATAAGTTAAATAAATTTAAAAGGAATATATCCAGCTCTCTTTACTTCCAAACCAGGGCCTGTTCATCATAACACTGTCTCAGAATCTGAGAAATTTTTACATTCTGGAAAATAAGTGAGACTTCCGTGATTATTCAGAATAATTCAATGTTCCTTAAAATTGAAAACAGGAACATAGGATAGAGCAGTGGCTTTGCATTCAGACTTCCTGGATTTAAGTAACACATTCCAACTTCCTAGCAATAAGAATTTTAGGCAAGTCCTCAATCTCTGTAAGCATCATTTTGTTTTGTTTTCATTTTTTTGATAATAGAAATAATAGCAGTTTCTATCTAAAATAACTGTATAGAAATGAAATAAAACAACATGTAAATGCTGACCATAGTTTTGGCAGATAGTGTTAACTGCAGCAACCATCATCATCATAGTTTTATTCTTTACTTACATAATTTTATATAAATAATGACTTGGAGTGAAAAAAATACTAAAAGGAACGCAGAAAACAGTTTCAAATGGAGCTTCTGTTAGTTTTCTGACATCACTAGAGTTTAAAAACTTTGAGCCTCAGTTTACTCAGGTGTAAAATAGGAATTCAGAATACCTGCCTGAACAGGATTTCAATAGAAATCAAATGAGTCAGGGGCTGGGGATGTACCTCAGTTGGTAGAGTGCTTGTCTCACATGCACAAGGCCCTGCGTTCAATCCCCAGCACCAAAAAATTCAAATGAGTCAAGCATCAGACACTTTTTAAATAGGAAGAGCCCTGTAAAAATGCAAGAGTTGATGATTTTATCAAAATGTGATTATCCCTGAGTTGGAAAACTTCTGGATACTTAAGAGTTGTTTAGCAGAAAATAAAAAGAAATGACTGTGTTTTGCTTCTCAAATTAACCAACTTAAAAATGAGGTATGAAGAAGGTTGGGGACAGTTCTGTCATAGACTACATGCCTACTATTCTGGAGGTGCTGTATTCAATCCCCAATACTCCCTGAACTAAATTACATGAAACACCCTTATATCATTTTTTAAAAGTGCTTGTCCTCCATTATCATTTAATCCTATTCTACTGTTCTCTACATAAAACTTGCAATTCTCACAATTTTAACAGAGCATGAAACACCCCTTATATTGAAGGGTTTGAAATAGTAAACCCGCTTTTTTTGTCTTCCCAGTAAAGAAAAATCTAAAAGTAAAAATAACATGTTTTATAAAGTATTAAATGATGACCCCCAAGAAGTCTTCACACACTGGTTAAAATACTGCCAAACTTTGGTGTTTGATTAGCTTTTCATTGTGTGGGAACTTAATAATATATTCATTATTGAGAATAATTCCAATTAAGCTAAAGAAGTATTGTGGTATAGAGAATTGTTTTGTGCGTGGGATTATTAAACAGTTGGGGCCTAAAGGTGTATGTCTATTTTAAAAAGAAATTTTCTGATTGCAGATAACTTCTCAATTTGATTTAGTGTCGAACGATAGTGATGGGGTTGATAAGTGAGCATTCATCGGTAATTCATCTTGTGCTGGTAGAAATTTACAGCAAAGCAGTGCTTTCCCAACAGTGACAAGCCCTATTAATCTTCTTCAGACACATTTCAATAGGTGTTCCCATCTGTGGCCAACATCTAAACACTCTGGCATCACTGGCGACTTGAAGACACCTTCATTTCAAGTTACACTAGTGAAAATGTGATACTAGATTGTACTCTATTTTTTAACCTAATTCTCTCTCTTCATTCAATTAGCCTTTCTTGCCTGGATTTTCTGCTCATGTGTAACATCATTTCCCAGGGAGAGCTCTCAAAGATTTGGTTTCTTAGAGATGCACAATCTCCCCAAGGTTAGCAACCAACAACTTTTGCACAAATTAAAATTGCATAGATTCAGGTTCTGACAGTCATTGATGGCCTCTGATTGTGGATGTCCTTAGAAAGTAGAATTACACAAATAAAGCCTGCCTATGCATTGAGAGAACTGACAGAAAGAGGAAAGCTAAAAAAATCTATTTGTATTCATAATCCAAATGCAATTTATTATTCTGAACTATAACGCTAAATTTTACTGTAGGGGAATGTTGGAGCAGAGAGAGGCAATTAGAAAAGTGTGGTAAAAATGAAGCCCAGTGTTCAAATATCACTTTTTCCCATCATATTTGGTTCATAGGATAAAATCCCTTTCCTATATTTCTGTATTCACTGGATGACCTCCCTTTAAAGAGGAAAATAAAACAATCACTGTAGAGATAGAATAAAGGCATTTTACATGAAATAATCTATCAGCAACATGCACTGGCTGGCTGTAACTTTAGGTGAAAAAGATGGAGGGGTGTTTGATTTAGATGCACCTTTGTGCATTTTGGTGCCATTTTCAACTTCATAATGCAGTTGGTTTTGCAAAAAAAAGTAGATCTGAACAGCATGTTTCCTGTGCATGTCAGAAATAATTCAAAAGAGAAAAATCCTTTCTGACACACTCTTGGTTTTGGAAGGTTAGCTACATCTGCATAATGGAAGGAACTTTTCAACTTCACTGAATTTTTTTGTCATATATGTGATCTGGAGATAGGGGGCACACACATGCATGTGTGCCTATGTGTTGATAGTGTGTGTGTGGACATATATATATAAGATAAAGCTAGACAGTCTAAAAAATTCTTCCTCTCTCACCCAAACTATTTTTCACAATGATCATTTGGGTTATTATAGATCTCAATAACCTTATTGTAGGTGGCAAGTTTAAATGTGCCATATTAATAACTTGTTATCCAAGACAAATTAAGTCCTTATGTGTCAAAAGCACTCTGCACTGAATTATCTACAACACAAGTATTTATTGAATAAATGTTGAGTCCAATTTCATTTTAATGTGACTGGCTGTATGTTTCAGCTTCTTAGGCAGAGATAAAAACACTCAAACCTATAACTCTGTTGCAACGTTACACCTAACTTGTCTATTTCTATTACTGTCTCTCTCCCAACATAGAATATGGAAAGAAGTCAGTCTCTCTCTCTCTCTCTCTCTCTCTCTCTCTCTCTCTCTCTCTCTCTCTCTCTCTCTCTCTCTCAGTTGTTGTGTTCTGAAGAGCAAGAGGAGAGATAGAAAAACGGCTGGCATTCAGCCTAAAGAGAAATCATTGAAACAAATTAATCCTATGCCGTTTAAATTGACATGGTAATCCATCATCAGAGAAGGCAAACTCTGAAAGCAATCTAGAATCTGCCCTGCTCTTTCACTGGCCCTGGAGGCACAAAGGGAGATAGTAAAAGAAGGAGGTGGGGTGGGGGGGAATCATAAAAGTTAGAAATGCCTTAGAAATTAAAAAAAAAAATTGTCTATATCAGCTCTCAGTGTCCTGCTTCTGCAAATCCCCTTCAGAAAGGAGAGGTTAACATTCAACAGTTGCTGTCCCAAATTTATCTCTAAGGGTAGGTCTTTGGAGTTGAGCTCCCAATGTCAGGCCTTTTTCTCTAGGCTGCTAACTACAGTCTATCCATTGCCTGCTGAGTTAAAAAAAAAAAAAAAAAAAAAAAAAAAAAAAAAGAAAAGAAAAGAAAAAAGAAAAGAAAAGAAAACATTTGACCAATTGGGAGCCTTGGCAGGACCCCCACTTATACAAAAACTTTTCCAAAGTTGTAAGGGGCTTCTTCTGGGGAACTTAGGAGATGGGTTTTATTTTGTTTTATTTGTGGTTGTTTGGGGGTTTGTGTAGGAAAAAGTTGGAGGGGAGCTTCTTCTTTTTTCTCCCATTATCATCTCATTTTGTACTTGAAGAAAAAGCATGATATTGTTATTTTAAAAAGATTACTTTTGTAACATCTCTAAAAACTAAGGTAAGCTATAATGTCCTGCTGATTATCTCTTTATTTTGGAGGCTTATTTTTCAAATCTCCCTTTACTTCAAAGAAACTACAATCATGTGTTGATAGGACTTGATTTAAAATTTTTTAAATTATATCTATATCTATATCTATAGATATATATATATATATATATATATATATATATATATATATATATTTGTATGTGTGTTTCATCTTGGTAGATAGTAGATATGTAATAAAATCTTGTCCAGAGTTCAATTATAAAAACAACACATTTATATTTGAATTCTGAGAACTTTTTTTTTCTTTTTAGCTGATAGATGCAAAGGTTTTGTTTTGTTTGTTAGGGGTGATGCACTTTGCACAAATTCACCTCATTATTGCCTGGACATACAACTTTGAAAACAAAAGTGAATATTATTTTTTAATTTAATAATGTATTCAGCTATAGAAGCAATACAATTTGGATTTTTTTTTTGTATATTTCAAAAATTCACTGTTAACAATAGACAGTGGATGAAGATAAAAATTCAAACACCACAGTACCAGTGGCAACAGGGCAGGAAGATATAAATAAAAAAACATACCTAACAGCTGCCCTATTATATTTTGTCAGGGATAGTTTCTTCTAGTTTACTAAGAAAACTTTGTATGTTACCAAAACTTCAGAATAAACATCACACCTCTTTTCTATGATTAGAATTTTTTTTCACTGGCTTTTAAAAGAGGGTGGATAATTCTTGTACATTAACTAATGCTTTTTAAATTACATAAGCTTAGAAGACAAATTAAAGACATTTCCAGGGTAAATAGGAAAAGAGAGTTAAAGGCTCTTATATTAAATATTCATCCACAGTCATGCCAGTTACAATTTTAAGATTTGTTAGGAAAGAAGAACAGGTTTAGATGTTTGTTTTCAATATAACTTGGGATTTAAATAGTAGCTCTTCAGTAACTGAACATTCAATTGCACTTCCTTAAAAAGAGCTGATGCCTTCAAAGTTATTTTCAATTTATACACAGTGCAGACTTTTGCAACATAATACATGACTTCAAGAGCCATTGAATTAACCAAAATCACAAGAAAGAAAATCAATGAGTATATAAGTTTTTATCATTCAAGAGGTCATGAAGAAAAAATACTTTTAAATCCCTTACTGCTTATATTTCACAATACTTTTAATTAGTTTGTCATGTGGCAACAAAGTGTATGTAAAATGGAAAACCACAACATATCACTGGGAATAAGTAAATAAGTTATTAACACACATTCTGCAAAGAAATAGGGTCCCTTAATATTTTAACTTTTCTTTGACATGTGATATCCTGTGATCTTGTCAAGAAATACCCTATATGACATTTGTCACTGAAGTCAATATTTCCCTCCTGTAATGATTTCAGTTTTGCTTTAATCACTTAAAGTGACATCATCTCAATCAATTTGCCATAGTCAGGTACACAGAAATCTCTTGAAAAAGATGTATTAATTTATAGTAAATTATAATAGATAATACTCTGTGTTCAAAATAAAAAGTCCAATGTAAATTTTCTTCAAATAATACACTTTGTAAACTCTCAAGTTAATATTTCCTATGGCCAAGAAGAGAAATGAGGTTGGTAATGTAATTAATTAAATGTTTTCTAAATTCATGCACAATGTTTCTTTATTGCGTGTCTGTCCATATCATGTATATGTCTGTCTCTGGTCATCTTATTTTCAAATTATATGCTTTATACTGAAACTGTCTCTTTTATTTTAAGATAAATCCAAAAACTAACCGAGTAGAAATTACTTCTTAAATCATATTTCTTCTTTTGAAATTCACTTTGAAATTGTGGTTAAAAGAAAGTCAATGAAATAAATCCCTATTTGTTATTCTGCTTGTATTTTCTTGAAGTACACTGATGCAGCTAATTAACAAAATTAATTTATCTGGATATGTGCCTAGCACCTTCACCTTTAAGTGAATGGCCTTTGATACCATTTGATTAATACTTTTTTTGGGGGGGGGGCGTGCCAAAAATCAACTGTCATTTTAAATATTTCATTAGCAGGCTCTTGAAAAGGTGAAAAATATAAACTCAGACCATCATTTCTTACTCTGCCCCTTTAAATACACATTGATATCCACATGGCTTTAAATGTTTTTAGAACTTTATCAGAAGGAGTTGTCTTAGAATATAATATTAATATTAAAAGCATATATATATATATATATATATATATATATATATATATCCCATATCAGACATGGTCAAATAGGCAAAAACCCCCCATATGCCATCATCTCTAACCTCTTCTTTAATTGTGTAATCCATTGAAAAGTTTAAAAAAAGAGTAGCATACACCTGATTTTTAAAATCAATATATCAGGCAAAAGATGCTTAACTTTTGTTTAAATGTCCTGCCAAAGCTACCAAACTGTAAATCTGGTGTTTTTACTTTGAAGTGCCTTTCTATGATTTTGCAAGCCACAATAGTTTTACTAAGTTGTTTCAGCTTCTATTTCAACAATAGTGATTCCAAGAAGCTCATTCAAAACTCTGTTGCACTGCCTTCTGCTAGACTCCCAGAATGTACAGGAGTGATAGCCTCTATCTAGTGTTTGAGTATATGAACCTTTAATCCATCAAGGAACTTATAATACCACAAGAATATATATGCACCTAAGTGTATACACCTCATGCACATGACTATCATATTACAACCCATTAAAGTGCCACCAGGTTTGAAGCCAGCAGAATATATTTTTCTAATCTCATCTAGATTTTATGGCTGTAATTTGGCTACTGACAAGATTCTAAATTAGCTTTTACTTTGATGAAAGAAAGTAAACTATATGTTGGGTTTTTGTTTTGTCTGTTTTTAAAATTCCTTCACACAATAATCAGTTACATACATATTAGTCATATATTTAAAGTGAACTGGGTACTCAGTTAAATAGAGAAAATATTTCACTACATTCTATTTTCTTATTCCCTAAAGTTCAGTTTTCGTGGAGTGTACTGTGTTGATGGATGAGACTGTTGTCTCTTTTGAGTGGGAACACGGTTGACTTAGAAGGGTGGAGGTGGGGGGAGGAGCAGGGAAGTACTAGAGCTCTAAAATTATTGCAACTAGAGTGTATTTATCCTTCCTTCTTTCCTATTTTCCATCGCTCCTTATTTTTCACCCTTCTTTCTTCCCTTACTCCCTTGCTTGCTTCCTTTTTCTACAACGCCTTTTGGTTGCTTAATGTAGTTAACCTTCACTCTGGCCAAGACCAAAAAGGGTTAATGGAGACCGGGCTCCTGACACCACTCCAGGTCAGCGGTGATTGCCAGCTTCCAAAGCAGAAATCAGAGGATTACTGAGGAAGGAATTCGAGGCACTGAGCGCCTCACACCTGAACACAACACTCCAATCCATTGGGATTCATATATATATATATAAATTCCTTTCTGGAAAACGGTTAATTGGATCTGCAGCTCTATTTCCTGTTGCACTGAAGAGCCAAGCAGGGCAATCTGAACTGAATCCTTCAAGCTGCCAAGAAAATAAAGCAATGGGGTGGGTGATGAACGTTTCTCAATACATTCACACGTACATACATACAGGTAGCTATCAGTTTCTTCAGGGAAAATGTATTTTGGGGAAAACATTAGGAGCGCGAAAAGAAGAAACGAAAATTATTCTCCTCTTTCCCCGCCTTCCGCCAGAGAAATTAGTGCTTTCTTGATTATTTGCAGCTGTTTCTCGAACCTCAAGATTTGTTCACAGTAGCGCGAAAGACTAGCGCTTCAAAAAGTGAAAAGCCATTTTCGCGCCAGGACTCTACTGCTTGAGTTTTGGAGGAAAGGGTTTTCTCTCCCTTCCAGGAAATCTGGCCCCCACCACCAAAGCTTACTGCGAGTTCTGTAAGCCTTTACATCTCCACCACTTTGGCTAGTTGCACTCAGCCTTGGGGCCCAAGACGGCTTCCCATCCCTTGGGGTGTGGCCTTGAACCCGCAAAAGCTTGTTTCCTGCCCGGGAGAGAAGGAGCCATCCTGGGGCTTCATTGATGTGTGTCATCCTGCCTCCTGATTTCTTTCCCGGGCCTCAGACTTCGTCCATCCCACCTGCCCACGGCCGATGAACCTGAAATCCACTCGCCCTGCAGTCCCCAGCGGGTTCTGCCGTCCGGAGGGTATTCTCCGGGTGGGTGGGTGGAAAAGCAGTTATTGGGGACTGAGCCACTGAATCCTCTTTAGAAATACTAAAGGAGATGAGAGGCAGAGCTTTACCAAAGAGAAAGTTCGAAAAGTCTCGGGTCAAGCTGGGAGGACCCCCAAAAATGCCAGGGGAAGAAAGCAACTCTTTGGGGCTACACCTTTGCAACCCCAGGCTGCCTGGAGACAGCGCGTGTGGCGAAGTGTGCCCGCGTCCCTGCGTCACGCCCGCCTAGGCTTCCACCTGGCTACCGCCACTGGAGGCGTGGAGTCCAAGGCTCCCAAGCACTCGGCCCTGCGGCGGCCCAACAGCCCTCCCACGGTGCCTGCCCTGCGAAGCCGGGTGGCTGCGGGTTCCTGCCGCTTGCTGCGCCCTCGCATCTCCCGTCGATGAGAGGACCGAGGCCTGCGCCCAGGAGCTCCCTGGCGGTGGTCGGGCCGCCCCCCTTGAGACTTACAACCCCCCTTCCAGCCCCGCCAAATCCCTGAAAGCCTCGTCCCCCTTCGTCACCCCGGGGGCTTCTAATCACTCCGTATCGATTTCCCTAACTCTTTTCATCCCGTTGAAGACACATCTTAAAACACTCCAGCCCGGAGTGTGCTCTGGGCTTTATCCACACTAATAAAATGATTTACCCTTCTCTCCGCGCTCTCCTCACAGAGGAAAATCGTTCGAGTCCCGGCTATTTGTGTGTGATCAGTAAATATTTAGTGCGGTGACATCCTCAGCTAGGCTTTGGATCGATTCCGGGCCCACCGGGAGGTGTGCACGGTCCGGGCGGGGCAGCGCCAAGCCCGCGGATGGGGCTCCTCCCGCCCCTGCTACCGGCCGCTGATTTACAGCCTGTGCAACCCACACAGGGGGGGCCAAAGCGCGCCTGGAAAATTGGCTTTTCAACCTTTTTACTTTTGACATTCAGCCACTTCCCCAGACTCTAATTCTCGCCCCCTCCCCTCTCTTCCCGCTATCAAGGGCGCTGGGCGCCCTGCGAACCTTTCTTAAAGCAGTGCGCCGCGTTCGCGCCCTTGCGGCTTGGGGACCACCTATCACAGCCCTGCCCCGCGAAGCAGAGAGGCCCCAGCCTCTGCTACCGGGGTCGGCTTCTTCGCGGAAAGACGCTCTCGGCCCGCCCACCCCTCAGAGAGCCGAGAGCAAGTGGAGAAACCCACAGCAACATTTGCTGAACAGGAGCCCCTTTTTTTCCCCGCTACCCTTTCGCGCGACCTTTCCCCCACTCCATCGTCTGGTCCTCGACGCCCCTCGGGCCGCGTGGCGTCGGGTGGAAACTTTACTTTCCTCTTCTAAATACTTCACTTTCCTTAGAAGGAAATAAACCCTCAGCTTGGAGATATTGAGAGGGGACCTCCTTCCTGATCTTGGCTGACAAAGGTTTGCTGCACGGCTATGGCAGTGTCAATGTTTCCTTGGCCCTAGTCACTATTCCTGAGCCACACCCTGGACCTGGGACACCAGGAAATGGGCCAGACCTGGAGTGGGGTACCGCAAGGTCTCACCGTGCAAGGAGACCCACCACCTCTACTCTCGGAGTGCTGATACCTTACCAAAGTAGTATGTGGAGAAGACAAACCCCTCGTGTTCCACAGTTCCTGATGCCCACCTGTTAGCCGGCCTGCCCCCCTCACCTGGAACCTGGACCTTTGCAATTCCCCTGGGGCCCAAAAGGAAGGGGCTTGACCTTGCTGTGTCCACACACCCCTCCCAAGCACTAGCGCCCTCGTCTTTGTCCTACACATGGTTTTCAAAACCTCCTTATCTGTAGACTATATCTTCATACTAATGCATACTTAATTGGTCGGTCTTGACTGTCCTTATAAAACAATTTAATTAGGGTGCTTTCCTGCTTTGGAGAGCAAAGAAAAAAAATCTGCCCAATGCTTATTGTATTTAGCACCAATACAGGCAGAAAATGTAGCACAAGTTTTTGGTTGAAAGAGCACCTCTGTGTCCATTGAAGGGCGTTGATCCGAAAAGACAGAAAGGACAAGTAAAATCGATTTGAAGCGACCCTCTCTGTCCCTTTCACACCATTCAGAAACTCCATTCCTTCTAAGACAAAGACCAGTGCCTTGGGAATTCTCAGGGGAAAAGAAGACTCCAGTCCCACAAGCCTAGGGCTCTATTTAAAAATTCTTCAATATTCCACTTTAAACCTGGACTCGGTGCTGTGCTCCCTGCATGCTAGTTTCACAGACACCCCCTCTGAAGAGCTAGTCAGGCTAACAATCTTGATTCCCCAACCGGCTTGGCCTTCTGACCAGCCCTGCCAGCCTTTTAGGGTTAGTGGAGGCTTCACCTTTGACCCCCCCCCCCACCAAGACTAGAGTGGCCACCAGTGCTACAACTCTGGCCAAAGTTAAAGCAAAATGACAACAAAAAATATCACTCCTAAACCTAGGGAAACCAGTTCTGCTTCAGCAGCCTGACCTACCGTACCCAATAGCCACCTCCATACCCATTTTTTTTCCTCCTTCTTCATTTGCAGTGACCTGACCTAACCACCTCTGAAGGAGAGAACTTTAAGTTGTCAGGGATGCATCTCTAGGTTGCGGTGAGTTGCCTGGTCTAATTGTTCTTCCATTAGGAAACCGGAATGCCAGATTATCCCACAGGCACCCAGGCTGGGGAAGGCAGTCATCGATCAGACCTGGCAAAAAAAAAAAAAAAAAAAAAAAAAAAAAAAAAAAAAAGGAGGGGGGAGAGGGGGGAGAAGAAAGAAGAGTGCAGAAGAGGGAAGAGGCCCCGACTGTGATCACCTTCACCTGCCCTGGGCCGGGCCTCAGGTTCGAAGATCCTGCGACCTTCAACTAGGGTTGAAGGGGGCAGGACAAAAGGGAGGGGGCACCCCTGAGTTACACAAGTGGCCTCCTTCTAGTAAGAGAACGAGTTCACCACCTCCCCAGAGGGACCTCACCATCCATCCACTCAGTATAACTGATGAGACAAACCGCAAGGAAAAAACTTCTGTAGCCCATATTTATGGTATTAATGAATAGTTTTAAAAAGATTTACACTTCTTATGATCAATATTCTGAGTTATTTCCCTCAAAGTATATAATTACAGTGTCTTCAGAGTTTTCATCATTGTTTGAGGTGGCAAAACCATTTGTAATTTTCATTAGCCAGTAAACATGTAATTAACATTCAGCACTGTGTTTAACTTAATTCCTGTTTAAGACAAGGACAAGAAGCAGCCCAAGAGCGTTAGTTCCATTTGTCAAGTCTGACATACATCTTACCATAACAGTTTCCTAAAATAAAAGATCCGTGTTTCCCCATTATTCTTCTCTTAAAACAAAACAAAACAAAAAAATCCATTAGTTAAAACTGTATTAAACAGCAAGAGGCAGCATAGTTTATTCTAAATTTTTGCTAGTTATTGTATTCCTGGTTCCTTTATTCATCTTGGGGAGTGATGAAGGGAGGGGTGAATTAAGCATTCATTATATGAAGGCATGAAATGGGGAACCCCTCCCCCCCAAAAGAAATCATTTCCTCTTCAGGAAAGTTCTAGAATGGGCACCAGAAAGGGGAGGGAGGCACTGATCCACAGGGGAGAGGGAAAAATCACTTGGGGGGACTTGAGTTAGAAGTAGAAAATGAGGATTCCAGCAGATTCCTAGGAAAATATTGCCCTCCTGTTTCAAGTTCTATCTTTGATCCAGGGTGAGAGGAGCCTGTCTGCCAGTCTCCGAGGCTGCTGCTTTTTCCCCCTCCTCTCCCACCTCTATTTTTTTCCCAACTTGCTTTAGGATTAGCCTCCATCCCTCTCGACCCCAAACAGTGGAATTTGGCTGTGCCTCCGGTCATCTTGCTTTGCAATATCGCCTAGAGTTGTTGGCGGTTTTCTGTTAAGACTGAGCCGTTTGCTCCAGCCTCCGACTAAACTCATTAAGTTGGGAGATTTTTTTCAATTGGACGGGTGTTTTTAAAGTCTCGTCTTTCCAGCCCCAAACAAGGTGTAACAACGCACTCTTCCTTCTAAGGAATGAGATGAGAGACAAGGATCACTCCAGACATCTCCTACCTACGGTTTGGGGTTTTTTTTCTTAAAGGCGAGGCTTGCATTCCTCAGCAGTTATGTACAAAGCTCCCTGAAACCTTGTCTCTCTAAAGTTAGTGTGCAGGGTTTTCCAAGGCTGAGAGCGCCTAATACATGGGGAAGCACTTCCTTGAGGTGGAAGATCTCTCCCTTCACCTTTCCTCTTTTTCCCTGCAGGCTAGTGCCTACTTTTTATCAGTTTGCACAATCGCTTAGATAAACACCGAGGAGGAGATTCTCTTTAATTATCAAAGACACATCTTTTCAGGGGGCCAACAAAGCGTTTATTTCACCCGCCAAACTAAAGGAGAGTTATTCCAGTTTAGAAGGAAGATGCAAGCGGTTTGGGACCTTGAACAAGGCAAATATGGTTTTGGTATGTTTACTTACAGTATTTTTTTTCCTCTTTCTCTCCTTTCTCACTTTTCTCCTTGTGCTGTGTGGGGTTGGGGATGACTTGGGGCTTTTCAGAAAATCGGTTTGCTAATGTGTGTGAAATGCCTAGGACTGTGGTTTAAGGGGTTTGGGGAAGGGGGAACAGAGTCAATTCAGTGCATTGCCATATTTTATTACATGTGTGTGGTAGAAGTGATGGAAGGAGAAGAGGGGGAAAATACAATTGCAAAGCTGCCAAAATATGATTAAACCAAAGCATAAAGACTGCGGTGCCTTCCATCTCCTTGTCCTGTCTTCTCAAACTCATTTCCTTCTATAGAGCAAACTGAAAACCAGTCCTATGAGCCTGGTTTTCCAAGCAGCAGACGACTCGGTTTTCTATCAAAGGAGCTGCTAGGCTCGCACTAAGTATCAGAATTTACTGTTCGATTTGCTTCTGCGCTTCATTTTGCAACCTTGTGCTACTGACAGCCAGGCAGGCAGGGAAGGAGGGAGGAAAACCCTGCCGGTCGCCCTCGGCCGCGGTTCGGGAAGGCTAGCGCTCGGTTAAGCTAGGAGGAGAATCGCAAGGAGAAGGGTACTCACCATCGGGCGGGGTGGTGGAGCTGGCGTGCGGATTTCAGGCAAACGTTTACCTTTTTGCTGTCTATTGCAACCGCGCTGGGCTGACTTAAGAAGCAATTCTGTGCTCTTGTCCAAAACGTTCACAGAATGGTTCCTCATTTTTAAAAAGGCAGCGAGAGAGACGACAGAGACAGAGAAAGAAAAAGAGAGAGAGAGAGAGGAGGGGGTGAGGGGGACGCACATAAACCCAGTTCAAAAAAAAAATCATCACCTCTTCACCAGTGACTCTGGAAATGCAGAGGCGGCGACATCCGAGTACAGCCCAACCAAGCCAGAGCCAATTAATTTTAAATCCTGAAGAATTATTCAGATTAAAATGTACAGAAGTTTCATTCTCCTATGCCTACGTGAGCCCAAAGTCGTTTCCCTTTAAGAGCTCCTTTTCTTTTAAAGTTGAATTTTAGGCAGAGAGGACTCTTACACTAGGGGGCAGACAGATACTGTACTTGCTCCAATCTTAAGCAATTTTTTCCCTCCCAGCATATGCTCTGATTTAGCACTGTAAATTTTTCAGAGGACCCAACTCTGACAGCCCCTGGTGATTTTCAAAGTACCACAAGCCAGTGGTTAAAAATTGCATTGACTTGGAAGTTCAGAGGGACACAATGGAAGCCCCTTTCCCTATTCATGGAGCTCCAGTGTGGTGGAAGAGAAAAACACACACGGACTAGATTGGGGGAAAGGAGGAATTCAATGAATCCTGGTGGACGGAACTGGTTTCTACTGAGTTCAGAGTTAAACTCCGAATGTGCTGGGGTCTGTATTCATATTGTGATTTAATCTGTAAAGAATTACAGACCATTCGGTCACTTTCTGCAAGAAAATCATATGCCTGGATGTTTGGGTTCCCCCCACCCCATATTAAGACAAATGTTTTTTCCAACTTTCACCAGCCAAATTAAAGCTTGCCATTCCTCTCATTAAAATAAATTTACATTTGCAATAAAAGTCTAGGCTGGGTTTTTAAAAGATAATAACAATATATTGATATTTATCTTTTAATCTGAGAACTTTATGATCTTAGAGTTAAGGCAAATAAGCATCTCTGAAGAAGACATTTTAAAATTTCCACATCCTTTTTCTTCTTAGCCGGCTATCTCTTCTTCCATGCAATAAAATTAACTACAATTCATATGATTATCCCCGCTTCTAACCAGCATTGCCATAACTAAAGGAGTCCTAAAATACAGAGTGAAACTCCTTTGACTTCATGGTAGCCCTGTGTTCGTACATGTAACAGGCTCCAATCCTTCAGGAGAGATAGTTGGGAAATTCTTCATTTTCAATACAAGGCCATCAGAGTCTTCAAATCCCACCCCCCCCCAAAAAAATCTCCAAATGAAGATTTTTCTTCCTCAAAATCATCATCTCATATGTTTATAAAAAGTGATCTTGCTATGGAAGTGTCCACACTCAAGAGACAAGATTAAAATATCCCTATAATCAATTATTCTCATCTTCTATTAAATTGAGATGGGAATACACATTAGATTTCATATCTCAACCCCAGCCCCACTATATGACTGAGCTTGCCCCTAAACTTCTGATATTATAGCATTAGGCAATTCCTCAAATCATAGAGTTGAAAGGGGGAAAAAAAAACCCAAACCTTTCCCTCTGAAATGATTTCTTTTCCATATCTCTTATGCTCTTTAGGAGAAAGTTATATTGTGTCTCTAATCAGCCTGAAATTTTCAGCCTAGTTTCACTCTGTGGCAGTCTTATTACATACCATGTTTATGATAGTTCAGTGTCCATTATAAATTGGTATTTCTTAAATATTTAATTAATGTCAGCACCTGAAACCTTAGTGAAATATGTTATTTCAGCGAAGAAAGACAAGGCTAAGAGGTTTTCAAGGTTGTAGTTTAAAGGGAATTTTTGATTCTCTGAAAACCAGCTCCTTTCTGTTCACATCTGCACTTAATCCTTACCTACATATGTAAAATACACTGAAACAAAGTGTAATCTAAACATGTCAATTACATGTATGGTTTATTTTTTAAAATATTTTCAGAATTTTTTGAGCTATCAAGGATGCTTTTCCGGAGTCATCAATTTACTCTTTATGGCATTCATTATTCCCTGGAGCTTAGCATCTTTTGTGCAAAATATTGTAATTGTTCATAAACCTGTTTGGCTTACAAGTTTACAGTTTTTCTTTGTGCAAAGTGTCTGATGGAAACATAATTTTCTTGTATAAATGTGGATTAATCACAATTCATTGACTGGTCATAATCAAACAGCAAGATTACTGCAATAGAGTATGTGATCTGAGGTAGTGTTTCCACATGTTTGATGTTTAAAACCAAACACCCTGGAATTCAAAAACACAACACTGTCAATGATTTTAGCACATTGAGTAAAAAGGCATAGGCTATGAAGTTGTTCTTTTTTGTAGTAATTCTCTTGAAGTAGAATATGGCTTGTATGTGGTTCTTGTGAGTTGTACTGCTATTTCCAATTTGGGGAAGAATTTCTGGGTGTGTTTTAATGACTATAAGAATGCTTAAAAGGAACCTGAAGAACAATGACGTTCGTACCCAACTGTTCTATAACCTAGAAGCATAGTCTCGGAAGTCTTTGTCTGTATACATTGACAAATGTGTATCTGATACATGTGCGCTTACATGTGTGTACAGAGGGTGTGCACAGGGAAGGTTGAGCGGATGCCTCCGCCTGTCCATCAGCGGGCAGAATGGTCTTTTCCCTCTTACCACGACTGGGTGTGTGGCAGGATGTTGGCTTGTGAGCTAGCTAAAATCAACGAGAGAAAATAAAGTTGAGTGAAATTTATTTTAATTGCGTCATGACAATAAGATGAACTCTACTTCTGCTTCTTAGCATCGGAGATGTTTTATTTGAGCAATTAAAATGTCAGGCCATAAACCTGTGAAATGTTAACTCTACAAGGAGGAGACGGACATTGAATGCCCCCCCCAAAAAAAAATAAACAAACAAAAATGAGCTATCAACCGAGCAAATGATCAGAGTTGATTAAGAGAAGGGGTTACCATCACCCGGATTTGACCAAATATTTCGTTTGGAAAATGACTGCAAGCTCAATTTGTGGCACCTTCCCATCTCCTCTCCCTGCCCCTCTACAATGAAACCAGGGAACTTTTCCCTTTTCTTTGGCATCGTGGGCACCAAGATGCGCGGAGAGTTCCGGGCCATGCGCAAGCGGCGGATTTTGTGGCATTGCCAAGTTGAGCGAGGCAAGTCCTCTATTCCATCCAAAGCTTCTCGTGGAGCCTTTAAGAGGCGTTGTGTGTGCGCGCCGCGCTTCTCTCCCCTCCCGGGTGGAAACCTGGGGTTCGAGGTGCGGGGAGAGCGGGGGCCGCGCTCCCAGGGCCAGCGCGGGCCCATCCCCCGCTCGGCGGCAGGGGCGGCGCGGCCACCCGGTCCCCGCCCCCCTTCATCCCCCGCGCTCCTCGCGCAGCGATCCGGACACCGCTCGCGCTAGGACCGGGCTGCGCCCACGGCCGCCATGGCGGGGCCGCTGCGCTCCGGCCAATGACGGCGAGGGGGCGGCGCGCGCGCGCCTGGCCAGGCCAACCCCGGCTGCTGCCTTATAAGGCGCGCCGTCGCCATGGCAACGTGCGCTAAGTTGCAGCAGTCGTGTCAAAGTTCACTATATAGAGAGCTCAGTGAGCTGATCGCGGAGAAGCCACTTCTGCCAGCCCCGGCGCCTATAAATCGCATTCCCTCCCGCGCCCCCCTTTTTAGCATATTTGATCACTTTGATTCTCTGTTCTTTTCTCTCCGCGGTGTGTGTGTGCGTGCGCGCGTGTGTTTTCTTCTCCTCCTCCTCCTCTCCCCGAGTTGCCTCCTTTCTCCGGTTGCCGTACTGCCTTTTTTTCCCCTCTTTCATTCTTTCTCTCGGTCTTTTTCTCCCCCCTCTGCGCACGAAGGATGTGCTTCTAGGTGGTGATCTGCCCTCCTTTCTCTCTTTTATCATTTCTCCCCCGCCGCCGGCGAGTTGACTCTTTCCCTATGTGTGTGAGGCGGCGGCGGCAGCAGCAGCAGCAGCGGCTCCGGCGGCGGCAGCAGCGGCAGCAGCGACTTCACCGGCGGCGGCGGCGCTAGACGCGGCGGCTCCGGGCCCGACCCGGCGGCTTCGGCGGCGGCTCCGGCGGCGGCGGCGGCCCGGGCGGCCCGCAGGGAGCAGAGAGCGGCCTCCACCAAGCAACTGAGAGCAGCGGCCACCGGAGCAAGCGAGGCGCGCGCCGGGCGCCCGGGGCAGGCGGCGGCGGCGGCGGCCCAGCGCCAGGACGACGCCGCGCAGCGCCCGACGCGGACCACTTTCATGCTGATTCCCCCGGACCCGGGCAGTGCTCTGGCCACTCAGCGGGCCGCCGGCCTCCGCCCCGGCCTGCCTGGCTCCCTGGGCGCGCCCGCGCCCGGCGCCTCCGCTCTCCTAGTCCTCCAGATTTCGATGGCTTTCCTGAATGGCTGACTGTGGGCTGCCCTGGACTTGGCCCCCGGACAGTCGCCTCTCCTCCTCCTCCTCCTCTTCCTCCTCCTCCTCCTCCTCCTCCTCCTCCTCCTCCTCCTCCTCCTCCTCCCTCTCTTCCTCCTCCTTCTCCTCCTCCTCCTTCTCCTCCTCCTCCTCCTCCTCCTCCTCCAACTCCTCGGCTGCACACCAGATCTGAGAGCGAGTGAGTGAACGAGAGAGGGAGGGAGAGAGTGAGAGCGAGCGAGATCTTTGGAGAGATTTTTTTTTTTTTTTTGCCTTCTACTTCTGTCTTGAAGCCAGACAATCGACTTGCAGCTCTCCCTCCCCTCCCTCTCTCTCCACGTTCTGCTCCCACTCGCTCTCTCCTGTACCCTTCCCCTCCCCTCCCGACGGAAACCCCCCGAAACCAACAAAGCTGAGCCGAGGGAAACAAACAAAACAAACACACCGGGCCAGACAAGCAATCGACAAAACTTTGCAAAAGCAAAAACAAAAAAGGAAAAACTAACCAACCTCAATCAACTAGCCCTGAGCCACCCGGGGCGCCCTCCCGCGCCCTCTCGCACCCTCGCACACACAAAAGGCGGCGCGCCGGAGCCCGAGACCCGGGAGCCGCCGCCACCCCGCCGCCGCCCGCAGCCAGGGGAGCAGGAAGTCCGGACTCGGCCCCCATAGATATGGCAATGGTAGTCAGCACGTGGCGCGACCCCCAGGACGAGGTGCCCGGCTCCCAGGGCAGCCAGGCCTCGCAGGCGCCTCCCGTGCCCGGCCCGCCGCCTGGCGCCCCGCACACGCCACAGACGCCTGGCCAAGGGGGCCCGGCCAGCACACCGGCTCAGACAGCGGCTGGCGGCCAGGGCGGCCCTGGCGGCCCGGGCGGCGACAAACAGCAACAGCAGCAGCACATTGAGTGCGTGGTGTGCGGGGACAAGTCGAGCGGCAAGCACTACGGCCAGTTCACGTGCGAGGGCTGCAAGAGCTTCTTCAAGCGCAGCGTGCGGAGGAACCTGAGCTACACGTGCCGCGCCAACCGGAACTGTCCCATCGACCAGCACCACCGCAACCAGTGCCAGTACTGCCGCCTCAAAAAGTGCCTCAAAGTGGGCATGAGACGGGAAGGTATCGGCCTCTCATTTCTTCCCCCTTCACTCGGGGTCCCGGGGCCCTGGGTGCGTTTGACTAGCCTGCTCTGGGTAAGGACACAGAAGCCCCAAGCTCTTCTCTTCATATTGCAGTCGAAAGGGGTTTTATAACTAGAAGCGAGTCCTGCACTGGAACCTATACCCCTAAATCCGCATGCTTTGGCAGACTGATTTCCTTCTTTCTCTTCGCGCTGTTTTCATTTCCTTTGCATTGATTGCGAGTTCATTCGAGTTCACCCTTCTACAAGGGATGGGTTGTTGTTTGTTGTTTTAAAAGCCTGGTCTCTCCCTCTTTTCCTCTTTCTGTGTCCCCTTGTTTTTCCTGCATGTTCAACATATGTCCCTCCTCCCCACTCCTCTCCCTAGCCCCCACCCTCTCTAAAAAAAATCTGAGATTGTACTTTTGTACAGGAGGTTCAAATTACAAATGGCAATTTTATGCACTTCGCCGTATTAACGCTGCTGCCTGGGCAGAGCTCATGTGACCCTCCGTGGATTAACGTTCTGCTAAAAAAAAAAAAAAGCTGTTTTCCTTTTTCCTTTCACTTTTGAAATGAGGAGAGCTCTATAGGGAGTAGGAAAGGGTGGTCGAGGGACCTTAGGCGGCTGCTTTCGCTCTGCGCGAGTTGGGTCTTTGTGATATAAAATTCGCCAAGCGCCGCGAGCAGTGCTCTACCAATGGCGCGCTCCGTGCGGGGCGCGGGCTCCGGGTTGGGGCGAGCCAACGCCGGGGTTTCTTTGTGTTTCTGCGAGAGCGACTCTCCCGGTCCGGAGTCGGATAACAGCCGGAGCCCGAGCCTCGCCGCCTTTCCCAGGCCCTCACGGGCCCTGCCCGGGCTCCGCCGGCGCCCGCAGCCAGCTCCCTGCCTCTCTCCGGCTTCCTCTTGCCGTAGTCGGCCTCTCTTCCCGACCTCTCCCTCCGTGTCTTTCTCCGTGTACACTGATTAGGCAAACGCCAGACCTCGACAATCTGCTCGTCTGTTACCGGGCTTCCCCGCCGGGCTGGGGCTGGGGCTGGGGCTGCAAGGTTTGTGGAGAGTGGATCCGGGGTGGCCACAGGCCGTCTGGGGGTAAAAACCCTTGTGTCTTTTGCAAAAGCGTCTCACCCTCCCCCTAGACTCGCCCCTCCCGCTCCCTCTCCTCCAATCAATAAGAAATATCAGCTGTTTAGCAGTAAAGAAGAAAGATGCCCCCGGAATGCTACATCCCGCCCACAGCGCCAGGGACCCCAGGCAAAGTGGCCAATTCTGGGTACTAGGCAGATCCGCCGGAGCGGGCCTGGGATGCAAGTGTGCAACTCTGACCTTTAGGGCTTCCCTGGGTGATGATTTGAGAGGAGTGTTGCCAGGGCCCAACGACTCCCAGGATTGTGGCAGGCCTGCCTGGTTCTTTCATTGCTAGGGATCTGGGGCACTTGGGGGTCGGGTTGGGGCAGATCCTGCCGGGTTACCCAGGCTGATAATTAACTGTGGAGTATCTCCTTTCCTCCCCGCAGCGGTGCAGAGGGGCAGGATGCCGCCCACCCAGCCGACCCACGGGCAGTTCGCACTGACCAACGGGGACCCCCTCAACTGCCACTCGTACCTGTCCGGATATATTTCTCTGCTGCTGCGCGCTGAGCCCTATCCCACGTCGCGCTTCGGCAGCCAGTGCATGCAGCCTAACAACATCATGGGCATCGAGAACATTTGCGAACTGGCCGCGCGGATGCTCTTCAGCGCCGTCGAGTGGGCCCGGAACATCCCCTTCTTCCCTGACCTGCAGATCACGGACCAGGTGGCCCTGCTTCGCCTCACCTGGAGCGAGCTGTTCGTGTTGAATGCAGCGCAGTGCTCCATGCCCCTCCACGTAGCCCCGCTTCTGGCCGCTGCTGGCCTGCACGCTTCACCCATGTCTGCTGACCGGGTGGTCGCCTTTATGGACCACATACGGATCTTCCAAGAGCAAGTGGAGAAGCTCAAGGCACTGCACGTCGATTCTGCCGAGTACAGCTGCCTCAAGGCCATAGTCCTGTTCACCTCAGGTAGGAAGAAGCCCTGTCCTCTCATGCCCAGAAAGTCCTAGTGCAGAATTCTGGCCTAGAGAACTTGGGAGTTACCAGGGCAAGCCCACCCTCCCCCCTCAAAAGGTCAAACTGTGGAATGTAACTTTGTATAGCTTTTGAGCACCACCAGACCTGGCCTGGCTAGAGAAGAAGGGTTGCATACAGGATGCTTCAGATACAGTGTCCCCAAATGGGCTATAGGGTAGCCTTTCAGGCCTATTCCCCTCCTGCAGTGACCAGACTAGAATGCACTCCCTCCTTTTCCTCCCTGAGCTAAGGCCTTCTGGGCTAGTTGGCCCTCAGGGAATCTCCTGAATCCCTGGCTTTCTCTAGCACCCTAGCTGGGCCTCTAGGAGATGCCCCTGGGCACTGGATCAGAGATGGCATCATCCTGTAGGAGAAAGTTTGCCCCTGCAGGGGAGAAGTTTGCCTGCTAACTCAGTAGGAGTTTGAGCTTCAGGCAAATTCAACCTGAGGGCAGCAATTTTCAAAAATCATTTTCATTAAAATAATGCAGACTGCCAGGAGAAGAGAAGAGCTGTCATTAGGGGCAAGAAGAGGAAAGGGACCATCACAACTCCAGAATGTCTTCAGGGGGTTGAAGTATCTGGCCTCTTGTTTCCCCCCACCTAGGCAAACACTTAAGGCAATTTCAAACAATCCCAAGTATATGCCAACTTAAGCTGGATATAAATGTTACTGGTGGTATAAAACCATCATTGACTGCATTATGAAATATAATTAGTTTGCATGTAGTTTAACCTGTGTGAGTAATAGATCTGATATTAATTAACTCTTGAGGCCAAATGATTTTTGAAAGTGCCTGACTTTCCATTTCTGGCCACACCTGAGCCTTTTGGCTGCCTCCAGGCTGAGTTCAGCATAGCCCAGGTGGGTGGAAATTACCCCCTCCCTTCACATTCTTGTACTAAGTTGTCAGCTGATCCCTTTGTCATGGCTGAGAGGGGAAAAGGGTTCCGGACTAAGAATAACAACATTTGGACATTTGCAGGACTTGGAACCTCATCACCAACTACAGTTTTTTAAGCTTGTAATTTGGGAACTAGAAAAGATGTATAGTTAGTGTGGCAAAGAGAGAGAGAAATCCTTATTGTTTCAAATTCTGGGAGAACCAAGTCATTAGCAGAATCTATTGCAAGTTCTCCAGCCTCAACCCTCTTTTATACATTACTGCCTTTCACATAAAGTCTCCCCTGACAGCCACCCCAAATCCTGCCTTTGGAAGTCCTTAGGTAATCAATTAGAGGGCAGCATCTGGGCAGGGAACTGCTGAATTCAGAAGCTAGGATCTGGTTTATTTTTTCTCAGAAGCCTGTCAGATTAAGAACATTTACCTAATGCAAATGTCCAGGTAGGATAGTCCCCTGACCCAGGGCCACCTTCACCCCCTTTCTACAACCTGACACCCATCCCATAGTCTCAGAAGGTGGGAATAGTTATTAATTTCTTGGTATCATTGTTAGTTCTTTGCCTTACTCTTGGTCTTTCAAGGGAAGAAATGCCTGATACTGTCGTAACAGTTTAATTTATTACTATTTGCAAAATGTGGAGGCCTGTGTGGAGAATGCAAATTGCCTCACAAAGAGATAAAGGTTCCTGTTATCTGATTCAGAGGGAGACACACAGTACTGATGTAGTGCGGAGAGAAGGAGTCCTAGACAAACAGCTTTTAATTTCTGACCACAGACACCTAGGCATTCTGTGGACATGCAGAGTAGTAGACACATTTGAGGAGGCTGCATGTGTTATGGTTCTAGTGGTAGAGATGGTGGCTGCTGTTTTCCAATATCTATTTTAATGATTCACAATATGCATGTGTTAACCCCAGTCTTGTCTGGGGAGCCCCAAAAGGTCAGGTCACAACCTGAACTGCCTTCACCAAGAAGCCTCTCATTTCAAAGGCACTTATTGTATTTTCACGTATCAGAAAAAGAAAAGTGTTTTCCTGGAGATAACAGGGAGGGGGTGCTTCTTGGAGGGACCTGGATTTTTTTTTTTTTTAAATAAAGGGGGTGGGGGAAAAGGGAGAGAGAAGAAAAGGGGGAAAAGAAACAGCTCAAATGAACAGAGAGATCACAGTTTGCATGGCTGCCCTTCAATAGACTAAACTGACAAGATCAGTTTTAAAGGGCCACTTAAATCAGTTTCAAAGACTGGAGAAAAATGAGTCGCCCTCTTTGGGGAGAATCTGAGGCTGGGTTGTGGACGCCATTACTTGAGGCTGGGCCAGGTTGTTGCCCCACTACCACTACTATATAATTATAAGCCAAACTATTATTTACAGAGGAAGAGGGGGAGGAGCGCTGGTAGTTTGGGTTTTGTCTGTTTTTCTGTCTGTGAATTGACTGGGTCCCGATATACCCAATGCATTTTGCTTGGGCCTTCCAGTAACCCAGCCTGAGGTCTTAGTCAGTGAAAGACATATAGTACACTAAGGTATGTTTTATTTTAAAGCAAACACTCTAAGACCATCTCATGCTTTCTCCTCACTCCCTTCACACATACATATACTCACCTACCCCCCAAATTTTCAGAGTATAGACATTTGCTCCAACTCCTATAGGGGCAGCTTGACATAGCACTATACACACATCTCATGTGACCCATTTCAAACCTCTTAATCTGATGACTGAATTCCTCTTCTTCTTCTTCTTCTTCTTTTTTTTTTTTTTTTTTTTTTTTAACTTTCTTCCAGATGCCTGTGGTCTCTCTGATGTAGCCCATGTGGAAAGTTTGCAGGAAAAGTCCCAGTGTGCTTTGGAAGAATATGTTAGGAGCCAGTACCCCAACCAGCCAACGCGATTTGGAAAGCTTTTGCTTCGCCTCCCTTCCCTCCGCACGGTCTCCTCCTCAGTCATAGAGCAATTGTTTTTCGTCCGTTTGGTAGGTAAAACCCCCATCGAAACCCTCATCCGGGATATGTTACTGTCCGGCAGCAGTTTTAACTGGCCGTATATGGCAATTCAATAAATAAATAAATCAAAATAAGAAGGGGGAGTGAAACAGTGAAAGAAAAGGCAAAAGACTGGTTTGTTTGCTTAATTTCCTTCTGTTAAGAAAGGATATAAAAGGATGTTACAAGTTTGCTAAAAGAAGAGAGGGGAAGAATTTAATGGACTGTGAATTTCAAAAAAAAAAAAAAAAGACTGTCAAATGAACTTTTACAGAATGCATTAAAAAAAAAAACTCCTGTGTTGGTCAGAACAACTTGCTACTTATCATTTTTGTATAAAAAGGAAATTAGTCTTTTTCTTTTTTGGTAAAATTTTGAAAAAATATTGCTAAAAGTGCATTTAAGGAGATTGGGAGAAAATTAGCAGAATGGAGAAAGTCTTTTTTTTTTTCCAAATTATTAATTGTCCTGTGTCTATGTACCTCTAGCTGTTCTTTTTTGTACTTTTCTGGTTCCAAACCAGTTTATTCTGTGGTTCTATAATAAGTTTTGATATAATCTTGGCTTCTTAAAAACTGTGTATCATTAAAATATATGTTCTGCAAGAATTAAAACTGAGTCCATGAAAATATCATAGGAAGACATAAAACTTTAAAGGCAACTTAAAGATGGAAACGCACTTACAAGTGGTGACCAAAAATTTTAGATGAAGTTGAGCACTCTAATTAGAGAACTGGAGGAACCACATACAACATTTAACTTCCCCTACCTTCCCCCCCCCCAAAAAAAAAGACACCAAGACAAACCTAGGTTTTTAAAAATATTTTAAGAAAGAGAATGAACTGTGGAATTTATTGGCAGCCAAGGAATGTGTCCAAGACACATGCTGAGGTTTTGAATAAAAAGTGAACTTTTGTAATTTGAATTGGGTCCCCGCTTAGTTCTTGAATTGTTATGAAAATCCTATATCTGTTTGTATATTTGCAAGCCCTTTGTATTATAATTGTTGATATTTTCCCTTTTTAAAAAATACCATTGAAATCAGCATGACAAAATAACACTGTTGGCACTTATAGGTAACGTGATTGATTCAGTATCTTAGAGTTTACAGTTTGTGTTTTAAAAAAACTGAAGGTTTTTTTTTAAGTGCAACATTTCTGTATACTGTAAAAGTTATAATAACTGAACTGTTTGGTCGAGTCTTTGTGTGTTATATTCCAAGGAAAATTGAAAGTATTCAGAAATTAAAATATTATTTGATATCTGAAACCTGTTTGGCTGTCCCCACTCACTGTCTTTCCATCGAGCAGAGCCCCTGTGAGCTTTTGCTGAGCGGGCTGGGGTCTTCATTTGTTTACTCCCCTCAGTTAGTTTACTCAAAGGTGGACTAGTGTATTTGCCTGTTTAATTTGGGTGTGGGGGGGAGCTAAAGTTAATGGTTTATATATGGTTTAGGAAGTGCCACACTGATATAGTAAGCCACCTCCATTCACCTAATCCTCCTTTTAATTAAAAATGGATTTTCCAGGAAAAAAAAAAAGGCCCTTATATTTGTCACACTTAAGTGCCTGCTTAGGGAAGGTATTGTGAAAAGTATTAGAAATCTTGAGATCAGTATCTATTTTATGATCAGAAAAAATACTCTTTTGTACATTTCTGACAGTTACGCAAAAGATCGTTCAAGCAAGCTAATCACAGCATTGTAAATAGAGGGCAGTTGTTTGCAATGGGTTTTTGCTTAAGTAAGTGTCATTTTTTAAATATTCTGTGGTTCTCATCTAGCGTGGTTGTTGAGAGGATTTCAAAATCAGTGGTATAGTTTATAGTGCTGAAGCGTCTGTTTTAAATGTATATATGATAACTTGCAATTGGGCTGCCTCTCCCCTCCCCCTTTACCTTCAGTCTGTGAGAGCATGACCAGAGGTCAAGGGAATCTTTTCCAGTGGGTTATGTACATAAAAACACATCGACATTTGGACATTTCAGATTGTGTAGATACAATCTGTACTGCTCTTGGAATCCTTTGTCTTTAGAAGCCAAATTAAGAAAAAGAAGAGAAAGAAAGAAGGAAGAAAACTTTACAGGATGTGCTGATTTGGAAGTAGTAACTATTTGTTTCAGCCCCCGCCCCCTTCTCTTTTCCTGGTTTGGAAAAAGCTTAGTGTTGGGAGTTTGCGATTTGTTCTTATTTAGACTTTCCAAATTGCCCTTCTTCAATATATTTTACCATGCTGTGGTTTAATCTTAAAATTGGGGGTGGGGGCTGGTGAAGGAGGTTAAAGAAAAGATCATTTTGTAAAGTCTATTAAACTTTGATACTCAGTTCTAGTCAATACATGCAGACCAGAAAAATCTGTCTGATTTGTGCATTTGAGCAGAGTTCTCCATCAGACCCTCATGTCCTTTCTATATGTATGTGTGTGTGTATATATATATATATATATATATATATATATATACACATATACATATATATGTATGTATTCTTATTGCACAGTATCTCTGACCTTTAGATGGAGGTTATGTTGGTTGTTTATTTTCTCCACTTGCAAGTGCTATCCATGTGAGTGTGTGAAGTTTTTCTAATAAGTAAAACACAGGCCCTTTTCCTTGTTTGTTTTGTGTTAGTTTATTGTAAACAGTCATTTGTTGTAAATTATTATTGGTATTAAATTATAATTTATGATTTTCAAAGCAAAAGACAGTCCCTGTTTTATTATGCTTTAAGCATGTGTTCTAGACGTGGAAAAATCTCTTTAAGTTTCAGCAGTAAGCTTGGGGTCTTTAAGGTAGAAAAAGAGGACTCAAAAATTTTCAACCGGTTAAAACAAAACCCCTTGTATACGTTTAGAGTGGCCAGAGGAGGATCTGTTTAGAGTCTTGAGTTCGGTTTAAGTTTATTGCATTTAAAGAAAGTTTTTCTTTTCACGCTGAGTTAGAACAAAAGATCTTTGCTGCGACTGAATTGGACAAAAGACGAGGGCTGGAACCCAGCGAATGCGTTCTGTGTGAAATTGACGAGATCTTTAAAAAAGCTGCTAAACATGGCGACTCTTTCCCTTTAAGTGTCTCTTTTTCCTTGCTGGTTTTTTTTTTTTTTTTTTCTTCCTCCATCTGATCTGAGCTCGCTTTATTTCTTTTCCCAACCCCGCTCCCCCTCCTCCTCTTGGCGCTCGGGGGTGTGAGAGAACCCAGTTAGACGCGAAATGCAACAATAGTCCAAGGAGAGAGAGAGGGGCGATCGCTCCTTCTTGCCACTTTCAAACAAACCTGGGGAAAAACTGAGCAGGGGGGGCATTCTAGCCTGTTCGCTCGGCTCGCGGTGGCCCTGCCTCGGTCTTTCACGATTCGCGTTCTGTGGGTCGCCAGAGGCTGGGGCTGAAAGTTAGCGGGCGACGTCCGGGGCTGGTTCCGCAGAGACGGCTGGGTTAGCATCCGGCCGGCTGCAGGGCTGGGGGCCCGGAGTTGGCAGCAGCTGCGGGAAAGTGCCGGCCCCCCAGCCCCCGCCCCCACTTAACGTGCGGCAGAATTTCGCCAGCGCCGGGGGAAAGTCCGGGGTGCCGGGCGCGCGGAGCTGCACTCCTGGGATGTGCATTAAGCGGCGACAGGCAGGGGGCGGGGGCGGGGGGCGGTCAGGGAGAGCTCGAGCGTGTGAAACTCTGCCTTGAAGCTCGCTTTTGACTTGGTCCTATGAGCTGAGCCAACATGGCGTCTCCCATTGCACCGCGAGCGCCGGGCTGCCAGGCACGGCAGGGCCGGGTAATAGAAAACACATTGGTTACTAAAAAGAAAAGAAAAAAAGGGGAGGGGGGTTGGGGGCGGTAAAGACCATTCCTTCTGCAGGCAGAAAATCTTCTTTTAAACTCTTGCTGGCAAGTGAGTGAGGTCCTCGATTATTCTGTAATTAAAGCAACAGAATTCCTAGGGAAAATATTGGTAAAGCAGAACCCTCCCTCTCTCTCTCTTTTTTTTTTTTTTTTTTTTGCCTCTTCCACCCTTTATATTCGGGAGAGTTGATTTCATGTCTCCTCTTTCTCCAGGAACCAAACTAGAAAAATAAACTCTGTATCTACAAATGATCTTAAATATTTGAATGGTATAGGGGGAGGGGGAGAGGCCAGTATTTACAGATCTCCGTCCGTTCTCGCGCTCATTAATGCAAGGGCTGCGCCCGGGTTTGCGCGGGCCGGAGCCCAGCTAGGGGGCGGGGTGGGCTGCGAACCCCGCCGGACGTGGGCACAACTTGCTGCTTGCATGTCAAAGTTATAGGAAAGGTGGGTTTCCAGGCAGAGGTTTAACTAAAGAGTGATAGCAAACAGAAGTCGGGGGCTGATTCCAGGAGGGTGGTCTCAGGCCCAGGACATGCGTGAGCCCGCGTGGACTGCGCCTTTGGCAGGGGAGCGTCTGTACCGGAGAATCCTCTTTGTCAAATAGGTCTGTAAACGGTCAAGGGCGGCAGTGGGACAGACCTGACCTTCCTGAGATCAGTCTTCAGAGGTAGTAGATTGAGGCCGAGCCCCGCTCTCGGCCAAAGAGGGAATTGCCCCTTACTACCAATTCCAGCCCTACCCGGGCCTGAAAGGACCCAATCTCTCAGCCGCCTGGGAGGGAAGCAAGGTACTCTCTGAATTCCAGGCCTCGTCAAGATTTATTGAAGTTGGGTTTAAAAAACGTGCTTCAGATGATTTTTTCCCATTTTCTCAGATTTCAAAGGCTCCCTGCAGTGCGGCTGCCTAATTAATGGTGAAATTCAACTAAATCTAATTATGCAGTAATTTTAAAGCAGTTAGTGCTGGGCGTTGGTTTGTAATAGGACCCCAGTTTTTTAAAGTTTGCTTACTGCGTTGATTTAGGGGAAAGCTATCTTTTGTATGGTAAAGCAAGATGGGGAAATAGTTTTTCTGCATGAACTGGAGGATTGAGAACCCGTTCATTACCCCACCTCCTATTCTGTCTCCTTTGCCTCCTCTTTTTTCTGTCCCATGCTCACATTAGAAACTGGGCGAGGTGCTCACCCAACAAGGAGACCTGATCAAAGAGGAAAGGGAGAATCCTTCATGTGGTGACACAAAGGGCTTGGTAATATGTCCTCCTGGATACATCTGTAAATGCAAAAAAAAAAAAAACAAAAAAAACGAGGAAGATACTCTCATCTCTAATAGAGAAGCGATTTCCTCTCCTTAACATCCATTGTCATTAAGGTGTAAAGCTGATTCTGAGTTATAAATCTTATCGTCCTTCTGATAACACACTTGTAATAAGTTAGCGTCCCATTCCAAGTGAATTGTAAAACTGCCTCATTTCATATGGCATCTGTATCATTAAAACTTTTTTTTTTCTCCCCTTGGCGTCTTGCAGGTCTGGCCTTTAGGCTAGCGCTGAGGTTCCTGCCTGTTGGGCCTGTAGGATAGGGCTGATGGGAAGAAAGGTGTGAGAGATGAGCTGCCTAGTTTAGCCTCTGGATCTTAGACTGGGGCCAGAGACCCCCAGGCAGATAGGGCCTAGGGGGGCGGTATCCCCCTTCTTCAATTCCCCCCAGTGGCCCCCTTGAAATGACGTTCCTTGAAAGAAACATGCTTGTGATTAGCTAAGCAAACACATCTGCTTTCGGAGTTGGGCCTTCGTTAATTAACCGAACAAAGGGCCGTTTTGCTTTTTACCTTTTGCTGGGGGAGAGTGTGTTATTTCAGGAGTGTCGCGGGCCCTCCTCTTTTCAATTGCAGCCACGACGTTAATTTTATTGGGATTACTGATGGGAAATGAGGTGGCGCAGGCTTCCGAGAGGAAAAGCTTGATCATTACCCCCTTTGGAACTATATTTTTCCACCCAACCTCCTGCTCGCGAGGAGGGGGTGGGGGCGAACTGCGCAGCAAGTTCGGAGCAATTGGAATCAGGCTCGCGGTACGCTGATCTCGGGTGACAGAGCGTGTGTTGAAGCTGAACTCTATAATTTGCGCTTCTGTTCCTTTATTAGGCCTGGACAACGAACTAATGAGCTTTGGCCCAGTACAATGTCACTTGTATTTATTTTCTTATGGCAACTTTGAGATAGCGGAAGTGTTCCTTACCAAGAGCCAGGGAGGGCCCCGGAGTCCAGCCGGCTACTGTCGGAGCCTGGGTGGGTGGCTGCATCCCAGGGGAGATAGGGCTAGTATAGAGCCCGCACAGAGCTGGCAAAGCCAGGGGATTGGGGCTCTCAGGGAGGCCCAGTCAGCCCTCAGGCCCAGCTTCCAAAGCATGAGGTCGAGGGGCATGGGACAAGTCCAGAAAAAGTTCCCAGGCCAGATAGTCGCAAAGATGGCCTGGTTCTGTCCTTGCGTCAGGCAGAGAACAGATCTTCTAGCAGAGTTTGCCAGGCCAATGACCCTTCAGAGTTAGCGAGAGTTCCCTGCCCCATGGCCTGAGTGTTTGCCTAATGCTGCAGGAGGTCTGGCCTAGCTCCGTGGCTAGAGGGGTACAGTGAGGTAGAGAGAATGCTTTAAATGGGACCGCGAAGGAAGTGCGGGGTCTCCCTTCCATCATCTTCCTAGTTTGCTCCAAAAAGTCGCAGTTGGAAAGACCTGATGTAAAGAGGAGTGGGGGGTGGGGACAGAAAGGGTCAGTGGAGGCTGTGCAGTCTGCCTTTTGCTTTGGCAGAAAGAATACAAGCCCCCCCTCCCCCCACCCCCCGGATTTGAGGGAGGCAAAGGAAGGGAAACCCTGGAACTGAGAGGGGAATGGGTACTTTTCTCTACAGCCAGAGACTTCCCGGCTCTCGCCTTGCTCCCCACCAGGCAGCCCTTGCTAATAACGCCCAGGCTCTGTGCCCCAGCCCGCCCCATCTCTCCTCCTTTCATCCCTCTGCCTTACCACCTCCTCCCCATCTCTTCCTTCCTTCCTGCAAATGGGTGTTAACGTGGGTCTTTATGTTCTGTCTATAACTAGGATGTAATCACGCGCCCCATGCCTCTCTCTAAAAGCATTTAATAAATGTCTATTAAAGCGCTACAAATGTAAGATGAATTTAGTGGCGCGGCTGCCTCCCTGAATCCGAACGGTAATGATGGATTTATCAACGGGGATTCGCCTTCAGCACAGCGAGGGAGGTTTACTCAGCAAATATGTCGGCGAGCACCCACCCAAATAACAATCATTTGACCTCTTGCAGGCGCTAGCCTCCTCGCCCTTTCCCGATACTGGGCCATCGGCGGGCCTGGAGGACCAAAGAGGAGGTCTCGTTTATCTCTTGGCCTCTCGCCCAACCTTTGCCTCCTCTCTGCCGGTGATTTTCATCTCTCCAAGGGTGTGAGGGACCTAACCTTTGGTTTGGAGTTGGGGAGTGGGTGGTTGCGTCCCAGAGACGTGGTTAAGTGTAGACTGCTTTGGCTTTACCCGGAGGCATAACTGGGCGCCCTCGTGCCCTTCTTGTTTTTGAAGAGTTATTGATTGTTACTGAGTCTTCAAGAGGGCGCTTGAGTCATGGCTTTAACCAAATCTTAAGGCCTGAATTCCTCAATAGGCTGTGGCCAGCCTTCAGCACTCTTCTAAGGAAGACACCTCTAGGTCAGAGGTGTCTTGTCTCCTGCCTTCAGAGAGGCGGGGTGTGCCCAGAGCTGGTGCCTTTCATGCCAGACCTTCTTGGGCTCCCTACACTTCACCACCCCAAAGCAGAGGTGGCTTTTATCAGAGATTGGGGAGCAGCCTCCAAGATGGGAGCATACCTTTCAAATCTTTTCCATTCAGCTGAGTTGGCTTCTCCCCCAACTACCCCTGCCGGGCCCACCCGGTCATTTTAAAGTTCTTCTGGCTGTGGATTTTTCAGAATTTAGTTTTGGACTGTGATCGTTAACTCGCACAGCCCATTGACCACCATCGCTTTCTTTTTGTCTTTTATCTTTCTCTTTTTTCGAGGGGGAGTAAAGTGCTGGCCTGTTCCATCAAGCCCAGTTCGCATTTGCTTTGGCCTCTGATTTCTCTTTCTTCTTTGGAAATTTCATTGAGATGTCTCTGTACTTCGCTTGTCAGTTATCTTTGTTCCTCTTAAATAAAGGGCTTTTAAATGGACTTATTGCTCCCAGCGTGGGTTCCTCTCTCTAAATGTTAGAAAATTGTGCCATCTACCCGCTATGTTGAGTACTGTCACACTCAGAGACCTCGGGGACCTCCGGGCCGGCTTCAATGCTGCAATGTCAGGGGCCGCGGGCAGAAGGAGGAGGGGGCAGCTCACGTGGATTTTTACAGATCTCCGCCTGCAGCCGGCCCGCGTGGCCACGACAGGGCACGGCCCGCGACGCGCACAGCCGCCAGCTTGATGGCAGGCGCGAACTTGGCTGTAGTAGTTGATCCCAGACCAAATCACAGGCGTATCGGGGACTCTCTTTCCTTCTCCAAGATGCCTTTGGCAGAGGGGGCGCCACGGCTAGTTTTGGAAGCATACGGCCGCTGGTGGTCAGGGATAACCGAGGGGAGAGAGAGAGAGAGAGAGAGAGAGAGAGAGAGAGAGAGAGAGAGAGAGAGAGAGAGAGAGTGTGTGTGTGTGTGTGTGTGAGAGAGAGAGAGAGAGAGAGAGAGAGAGAGAGAGAGAGAGAGAGAATATGAATGTGTGCTTTACGGGGAGGGGGCTGGGGGGGCCGGCTATCTATCTGCGAGCAGCTGAGGACTATTTCGCTGCGCTTCTTAGTAGTGCTCTCTCCAGCCCCCTGTCACTCCCTAGGGGAAGCTGGGTTGAGGCTGGCCGAGAGTGATCGCCGCAGAGTTGCTTTGCCGGCTCTTGGCCGGAGAGAGCTTGGCTAGGCAATTCGGCTGCAACTTGCAGATCCGTTCTCTCTGGTGGAGGTATCTGGTGTCGTTTTGAAGGACAGAATTTCTTTCCTTAAGGGAAATGTGGTTTAGATGGACTGCATTTGAACAAGTCAGGTGTCTGATGTGGGGTCTTCTCACCACGACCCCTCCTTTGCAATACACCTACCCGAAACCACAGGTTCTTTTGAATGAGTTAAAATGGATTAACAGTTTAGATTTTATTATGTGGCTACCCCTCTCAGATGCTTTTTTTTTTTTAACCCATTAGGAGTATTAGCTAAGATTTCCAAGTGTCAGTTGAGTATTTATGCTTGTGGGGGGAAAAATCTTCGATGCGGTTTATGACTTTTATTACATGCTTCACACTGTTCGAGAAATGGAGTTTTAAGCAACATACAATTAAATCTATATTGCTCTTTGGAGAAGGGCCAAGGAACTCAGCAATCAATTAGTTTAGATATTTTGATACTTGTTGCTAAAATCAAAGAATAAAACTACAACCCATAGGTATAACTGTTTCCCCCATTTTTTTCTTAAGGTTATGTAGCTGCCACATAATTAATGGAAGTTGTTCCTCTTCCCAATTTTACCTCCCTGATTGTTCGCTACAAATCTGTTTCTAAATATCAGACTTTTCTTTCCCTTTTCTTTTTCACTGCAGTTTCTCATCTGCTTTTATATACCTGACTTAGAATTAATAAAATAAATTATTAAGAACTATTAAATTCATCAAAATGAATTTTCATTTACCACTCTCTTCCCTCTCCCCATGCCTGACACCATGAAGAGAAACCATATTGTTTAATAACCACAATAATAGTGGTTTCCAGAAAAAGACAAAATTATATTCTTTATAACTACAACAGAAAGGGAATTCTTCCCTTCCCCCACACTCCTGTTTGTAAATAAGCAGTTTAGGGAATAATCTCCTGGATTGAACAAAAATTGCTTCTTCCATCATAGGAAATTGAAAATTCCACTATTCCCACTTCCCTGAACCTCTCTGGGTCAGTCCTCTTGGCTGACCTGTCTGCATGCCTTTGGCCCAGGTCCAGGACCTTGGTGAGCATATCAAGACCTGAGTGCCTCCCGGGGAAGACTGGGGGGGGGGTGTACTGCCCACCTGTGTGGCTGAGGAGGCAGGGCTGATAGCAAGTTCCAAAGAGGGGCAGCTAATTTATTCTTATTTTCCCTCACCATCTTCTGCCTACAGCTCCCGAGGCTCCTGAAAGGAGGGGGGAGGGGTCTGGGTCTGCTCATTCAAACACCCCACCCCCATTTTCTTCTCTGTCAGCCAGGCTCGGTCAGCCTGATCACTAATTAAAAAGCCCTGTGGCTTTGGGACTAAGCAGGTCGGTGGTTGAACTGTCATCTCCACTAGGATGAGAAGTGTGGAACAACCCTTCTCCCAAAAAGGATCCTAACCAAGTGAAGTGATTGGTTGGAGTGCCATTAATTTTCCTCCCAAAGCTTTCCTGTACCTCCCAGAGAGAGAGAGGGCTCCCAGAGAGGAAGGGGCCTTTGCCTCACCCAGTGTGGTGGCCAGGGTCAGTCATAGCCTCCCCACCATGGACACCCGCAGTTGTGCCTATCCATATGCTGCTGCCCTAATTGTGAGGAAGGTCTGGGAAACATTTTCTCTGCGCTAATTTTATATTTCCCCTTTCCCTCTTCCAACATTAAACATAATTTTGTGCTGTCATTGTCACTAAGATTGCGGTTTGCTGATGTCTCTACTTGGAAACACGACCCCTTAGCCTTTTACCCAGAGTACTCTCCTGCTTCACAGATTCCCTTTCTCCATCCGGGACTTCAAGGTTTCCAGTCAAAATGCTGACACAGAGAGATGGGTCCCTACCAGAACCCTACAATCACCCAAACCCCCTTTCCCTATGACAGAAATGGCAAATATGTTTTTGATGTGTGTTTGGTTGTTGGCTTGTTTGTTTATTAAAGTTGTATGTCTGAGTGTACACATACAGGGAACCACTTTAAAGAATTTCCCTTTGAATGTTTTTTTTTTTTTTTTTTTTTTTTTTTTTGCTTGTTGTTTTTGTGTCTTCTTCTGGTCTCTGCCCCACCCTACCCCACATACCCACTGCAATAGTCCTCTGGCCCAGTGGCCATGTTCCTGAAGATAAATCCATTTATACTTTGTGTGGTCTCACTAAATCCCAGTTTTCCAAGCCCTTGGTGACAGATTGGAGGAGGAAAGATGAAGATATTTCTTATTTCCCAGGCCCTGCACTTCCCTTCCATTAATGTGCCAGTTGGAGTCTGTCTCTGGGTGAGAACAAATGTCCCCACATTTACAGGTTTTCTCTCCATACCTGTTTGTGGCTCTGGTTGCTTTTTGTTTCTCTTTTCTTTGGAAGAAGCTGCTGTCTATGTATCACAACCGTGGCATGGAGCTTGTTTACATCAAGGCTAGTGGGTTTCAAGGCGATTATCTCATTTCTCTGGTGCAGAGAGAAGCTGCTGGCAGCCCCTGGGTCAGACATTCAGTGGAGAGCCCATGTCACAGACCCAACCCGAAGGTTAATTTTCCCTCATTAGCATCTCCATAGTCTGCTCCTTGCACTGGATCTCTGGTCCTGGCTGTTGTTTTCTCCCAACACTCCTCGCCCCTCTTTTGCTGTCCCAGGCATATTCTCTCCCCACTCCCCACATACTCCCATCCCCTCATCAAAACCTTCCATTCTGTCAGGTATCTATTGGACTCATAGGCTCTCATCACTGCAAACCATTTCATCAATTTCTTACCAATTTGCCTATTTTTATTTAGAGGCCCTTGCCCCTGTCCATTTTTCTTTCTCTTCTTCCATGTGCCTCATTTACAAATGTATTCTGCTTTATCTGAATTAGTTCACTTCTCCCTTTTTGCTCGCTCCCTCTTCTCACTGTTCTTTCAAAGGCTGCCGTAAAAGCCAAAGATACAAAATGAAAAAGTCCAAGGGATGGGGGACAGACAATCTCAGCCACCTAGAAAGACACTGGACGTTTGTAGTGACAGAAGAAATGATAAAGAAAGAATTTCATTTGTGGCTTAAGTGAGCAAGTGTGTTTGTGTGTCTATATCTGCACATTTTAAGGATTTCTTTGAAACTGCTTTTGTGCTGACTCCACAGAGGCATTTACCGAAGCTAGTCACGGTGTAGGAACTTTGAGTTAACCTCTTATATCAAACGAATCTTTTCATTTAGAGACCAATAAATCTCAATCTCTAGCTACCTTTTGTCGACCCAATCTGGGCTCAATGAGACAAAACTAGGGCTTATAATAATGACCACATAAAGTTTACCAAAGTTAGGTTTTTCCCCTCCTTCATCTTATTTTTTTAAAAAACAACCTGAAAAATTTTCTCATCTGACAAATAAAAGTTCCGTGAAATAGTAGTCCTTCCTCAGCGAGCAGAATATTGGAAGTTTCTTTGGATTTTCACAGCAAGCCAATGAATTAAATGGCTTTCCAAACTCAGAAGCTGAAATGATTTATAGTTTTTCAACAAGTCATTATTTTGGTATGCAGTTTAGGTGAGGCTGAAACAATCTAATAATCAATGTAAGACGGGTGTGTGTGGTGAGGGGATTGTCTATAACCAAGGGAGTTGACACCAGAAACATGAAAGCCAGTCTGGTCTCCAGGGATGGAATTTGGGAAAGAGCCTGCACACGTCTGCTCCGGGACTCTAAAGAAATACATTGTTAACAACAACAAAACAGACAATGCCCTGAGCTCTGCCTGGATTCAGAGCTGAGCTACTCTTGAGATATTTTAGCAGCACTGTTCATTTTGATGGGGTTTCTGGGCCATTTGAAATTCAACCTTTAGCCAGCTTGCTCATGGCGTATGGTTACAGAATTCATTTTCTGATTTACTACCCCTCCTCCTGCATTTTCTTTATTTCCTGGTGGCCTCCCATGAGGTTAATCTTTTTTTCCCCTTTCTTTTATATTTTCCAGTTTTGTTCTCCCTACAAACGACTCAATGTTTTTCCTGTTTCTACTGATCACTCATTTGCTTCCTTTCTCTTTTTCCTTCCTTAAGAGACAGAGGAAAATGAAAAGAATAGAAGGGGGATTTCCAAATGGTTCCTTTCTAAGCGTTATTAATTAATGTTACAAGGCAGACAATTCTTAACTAATAACAAAGTTGTAAATTACCACTGACTTTCAGATATTTCTCATTTGTCAGCTCTGATTAATTTGATTAATATTCCAGTCTTTGTAATAATTTCAGCTGCACTTACAATCAGCTCTACTCCAGATACCAAGAGCAGACTCTCACCCCTGCGTGGAATTCTGTTCCCAGGTTTTCCTCTTTAAGTGAAGTTTTGCTTTCTATTCTGAGGTGCATGGCTTTGACTGGGAAACTGGGAGACTGCCACAGTTTCAGGGTTACAGTGGACTGGCACAGCTTCCTGTATTTAGTGATTTATATGTAATTTTGAAAACTTTATTGAGCGGCCTAAGTCCTTTCAGTAAAGAACAAACATTTGTTAGAATCTTATCAACATTTTTTAAAGTTCATATTCAAGGCTGAAGGAATAAGACTTTAAAGGATCCCCAAGTCCAGGAAACTCATCAGACTCAAGCCCTGTTTCTCCTTATCCTCTAAGGAGGTGAGGCAGAAAGCTGACCTGCTCTCTGCTCAGACCCATCCTAAGTCAATACTACTTGGGAGGAAAAAAAAAAAAAAAACAACGTGTGTCTGTGGGGGGCAGGGCCAAAAGGGGCTAGAGAGAGATATCAGAAAGACCCCATCTTTTGGGAAGGGGAGTATTTCTACTGCATTCCACCATCATCCAGAATGCAATTTTTGAAGCTATCAATACCCGCTGCCTCCAATACCCCTAGAGTTTTAATCTTAATTATATTATTAAGTGAAGTACTGTGCTGTCAGGATGTTGAACATGATTTATGACGTCTGCCTATTAAAGGATCGATTGTGAATATCGCTACTATCATCTATCAATATTCTCAAGTCAGGGGTATTTCTCCCACCACTGTTGTTATTTGTGATACGTAAATCTCAGGTTGCAGGGAAAAAAAAAAACTATTTTTTCTTTGCAGAACTGGCTTTCCAGGTGCAGCAGCAATGAGTTTAGGAAGCTGGGAGCCTCAGCGAGGCTCTCACACCGCATCTCACACCCTAGAGAGAGTTTAAAGATTTTTTTTTTTTTTTAATGTTAAAACCAGTGAGTTCTCCCTGAGGTCTAGCAGAGGAAGGAAAGACAGAGACTTTTTTCAGGGAAAGGAGGAATGTCTGCAGGTCGATATCAGGGGCCAGCGTCTCCTAGCTGCCAGGTGATTTGCAATGAGATGAGAAAGAACAAACCCAGAAACAATGTGGCCCTTTACAGGAGGATGATGGCTGGCTGGGTTCTGGCGAAAAGTGCTGGGGGCCCGAGTGTATATTTCTTGATCAGATACCGGGTCGTGTCTATGCCCAATTTCCGCGTCCAATTTCAGCGATCAATAAAAACTCTCTGCTTTGAGCCATCCCTACATCTACGCTTCCACCTGCTGGTGCCTCCTCTGCAAAGGTGGAGGCGGGTGCGAAAGGCGCAGCGGGTAGGCCTGGAGGAACCCCAGCGCGGAGGCCTTTTGTCTCCAGAGAGCAGCAACTGTTTTTGCCACTCTCGCCGGGCACAGCACCCTGTTACCAGCGAGTCTCAGGCTCCTGATTTAGGGGAATGGGAAAGACAGGCAGAGAATAGAGCAAAACTCCCATTCTGTTGGCCTGGGAACGAAGGCTACAATACCCAGCAGGATGGAGCTTCGAGTGCGGCGAGAGGGGACCTGAGCTGCGCTTTGCCGGTGCCCTAGACTCGCACCAGGCGGCGAACGCCTGAGGTTCCCTCCAAGGCTCGTGAGGCGCCAGAGTCAGTCAAGCGCCCCCTGGCACCCGAGGGAGGCCAACCTCGTTTGAAACCGTGTAGCCGAGACCTGGGCGGGAGTAGGCGTAGGACGCCGAGCCCAGGGCTTGCCTGTGAACCTAACCTCCGGGAGTAGGGCGGGAGGCTCCCCACCTGCCCAGGTCTGACCTCCGAGGCCCTCACAGCCCAATCCATTTTCCTCTCAGGATTCCAGCGCGAAGAAGAACGAATACGAATAGAACTCTTTGACTTTCCTTTCCCAGACCAGAAGCTTGGGGCCACGCAGGACAGACCAGCTATGGAGACACACCGAGGTCAGGTGGGGAGGTCCCTTCTGCAAGGCTGATGGATGATTACAGCACCCTGCCGCCCCAGGTCCTGGAGTGCACTGAGGAGCAGAAACTTTGACCTCCAGCTATGCAGTTCCACTTACCTGGCTGCTTGCCTGCCTTGGTCGGGTCACACAAGCTTTGAAAACTACCCTTGCCTACGATGGTTTATCCTTAGGTTTGGATGCTCTGAGGAATATGAACACAGTGACTAGCATATAGTAAGCACTCAATAAACATTAGCTGTCATTTTTTACAATTATTAGGTACATCTTTTCCCTCTAAGAGCACCCTCCCAACCCCAGAATCATCTATCCCAGACCAAACACTGCCTAACTATGATCATGAAATAGCCCTCAAACTAGTACCAGGGGCCCATCAGCTTCCTCTGCCCGCTCTGAGCGCTGCCCTCCCCCACCCCCAGCACTGTGGAGCGGTCCATCCTTGACATGCTGGGAAAAAACCCAGCCCCTACAGTTCCTCCCTGAAGGTGTTTGTCCAGACCTGGGTCACCGGAGAAGAAGACACAGAGGTCTTTTATGTGCCCTGTACAAGTCAGCATCAGATGAGGGGAATTTTAATTAAATAAGAAGCCCCTGGGAAGAGGGATGATGGTTCATCAGTTTTGTTGTTTTTTTAAGGGAGGAATCTTTCAGTGAGATATATTTATGGTTGGGAAAGATGGGGATACTCAAGAGCAGGCTGAGGCAGGAGAAGCAATAGAGATTAAAGCATGGGATGACCCATTTTCCTTCCAGGAACATTTCTTTAGGTAAGCCTTTAATCAGCTTCTGGTGCAGGTTGGGTGGGGGGAGTTGAGGGAGATAACAAATTCATCAACAATATAACTGGATGTTTTGGGCCGTAATAAATAAATAAATCTAACTCTACTTTCTGATTATTTTATTACCAACAATACTAGTCATGATGTTATTATTTTGCAAACGATATTTCAGCCCATGGAGCAGCTACAGGAGCCATTCCCAGGACGACGGTCACCTGCTGTCACCCTACTCTCCATTTCCGTCTCTACAACTCTCCTGCAACCTGACGGATGTTCTTGGGCCTGAGCCCGTTTAAAAACGACAAATGTCTAGTTAATACTGACTATCCATTCGCTCCTTATTTCTAACCATTTTTGGGTGCGAAGGACCCTGACGCAGGTCTAACAGCACAGCGTGCCTTGTACGGTAATCGCCAAAACGTTGGCCTAATTTGCAGTTAGAAGATCTGGAGGGAGGGAGTCAGGAAGAAACCGGTGGCCTAAGGAGCTAGATTTAAGCTTTGGAAGGATCGGAAATTAGGGGACTGGAAGAAGGATGTGATTCATATTATTCTCCCCCTCCCACACAGGATCAAGTGTCTCCTCACTGGGCCTTTGGGGACGCGGCCCTTAGCTCTCCGCAGCCTGTGTCCCTGTGTTTTGCTTCTTGGATCCACACCATTAAGCGCCTGGGGCGCCCTTCTCAATGCGCTCAGACCCCGCGCCCTCCGCCTGGCTTCTCCCAGGCCCCGGGAGGAGGCGCTGGTGCCCGGGTCGGGTCGGCCTCTGGTCCCTCCCAGGCGGCGCCTGGTGCTCGAATTCACAATGCCCCGCTTTGGGAGGAGGACGGACACACACACACACACACACACACACACACACACACACACACACACACACGTTAGGAGGGGAGTTTGATCTTGTCTCATTGGCGTCTCGGACCTGAAAGGAAAATCGTTTGGGTAAACAGCCAGGCTTCCAGGCTTAACGCCCGGCTCCCGCCCCCGCCCCTCTCCCCTCCCCCTCCCCCAGTCCCCTTCAACCCCACCCGCCACCCGCACTTGGTTCTGCGGCCGGGCCGGGAGCGAGCTCCGCGCGGCCGGGAGGGAGCCAAGGGCTCCCCAGGTTCAAAGGGCCGCAGCCCCGAGGGAATGCCCTCTTCGTTGTGTCCCGGGGTACAGAAGCGGACTGCAGGGCGGTGGGACCGGCCTAGGTCACGGTAGGAACCGCGAAACCTCACTCTTCCCTGAGTAGCTGGTCCCTGGGGAGGGTACTGGGGAGTTCCGAGCCCGGAGGGACATTTTCGCCCAAATCGGGCAGAGGCCGAGCCTGGCGACTGGCTTGCTTCGGGGCTCCACCGCGGCCCCTACGGGTCCTCCTGGGTCTCCACCAGGTAGCCATAGGCATTGGTACATTTGTGTGCACTACTACCGGCGCTAGCTTTGAGCTTCTGCTTACCCTTTGGGGATTACCAGTCCCCCACCTGCCTCCAAAAGGCCTTAGCTCCTAGAAAAGTCTTTAACCTAATATTAAGCGTTTTCTAAAGTTTGCTTCTTTCTAAAAGAGAGTTCTTCACTTAACCGGTTGTAAACATAATTACTAGTTATTAACATGCAAAAACCATTTTCAGTATTTAAAAGGATAATGGTTTCTCCCTAGCTCACTCTTAAGCACGGGGAGAACCTTGAAATCTGGAAATATCTTGATATAGAATATTAGACCCAATTATGTGGTGATTTCCCTGTTCTCTAAAGCAATTCTCTCTCCTCCCTTCCTCTGTCTCTTATTCTTTCTTTTTCCTTCTCCCGGTCTCAGTCTCACTCTAATCCAGGAGTCATTAGCAACACCCTCTGGCTACATGTTTTGCATCAGTGAAACATTGTGACATAGTTGTAATACAAACTCTGCCGTCTTGCACTGCATCTTGTGGTAGGAAGTGTAATAGCAATAAAAATCATTTTTCATCTCCAGGCATTATTCAGTGTGTGTGTGTGTGTGGGGGGGAGTACAGAAGAACTGAATGTGAGGAAAAAATAAAAAGGAAGGGGTAAAGGAAGAAGGAGAGGGGGGGAGGGGAGAGTTAAACATCTTTCAATTTAGAACCCTTCTTCTCCAAACTGTGAGCATGTAGATTCAAGCATATCATTTTCTATGATCTCCTCTCCAATGCTTTTATCCCTTCTCTTCACTGCCATCCCTCAGAGGGCCTCAGGACCCTTCTCTGGAATTGTCTCTAAGCCCCCTGGGTCTCTCAACAGCTATGTTCCCCCAGGGTAGCACCCTCTCCCAGAAAGCCCCAGAACTTCCAGGACTCTGGCCACCCCTTTCTTAGTGGGCTGGCATGAGGGATGTGCCTTCAAGTTCTGCTAGAAAATTGGGGCCTCTCTTGTGTGGTCTCTCAGGAATCTTTCCTAGCTTGATGGAAAAGGGACAAGCCAGCCAGAAAGCTAACCTGGCTATTTTCCTGGTTGCAGCACTGTAATTTCTGAGTGGGAACTCTGAGAGCCCTCTAATCTGCAATGAGGAGCGCTGGCTGGTTATAGGGAGAAAGGACACTCACTCCATGCCCTGCCTGGCCCTTGGGGGCATATCCTGCCAACACAGGGGTATAAAGTCTCAAGAAATTGTCCCCACCTTAAGTTTGCTCAGGCAGAAAAATAAAGGGACTTATGCAACAGTACTACACAGTACTTCCATACCAGAGTCCCTAGGGCAGCTAGCATTTTATATGTAGAATCCATTAAACATCTTTTAAAAAGATTAAGTTGTAATCAAAATTATAACAGAAAAAGTTCTGTACCTTTCCAAAACAAACAAACAAACAAAACCCCCATCAGTTCTCACTGGATTTTAAGAGAGATGTTCTGCTTTCAAAACTGTTTGGTATATGAAGTGTATTTTTATTATATTACTCCTGTCTCTGGGATAGTGCACTTTTGAAAGTAAATTGAAACAAAGACTCGTGAAACCATTTAAGTGAATTAAATTTTCTGTGTTTTATAGTCCTGTGGAGGTTCTTAAGAGTGGGGCAAACATCTTTAGTTACCAAGGTGGAAAATAGAGCCAAATGTACAGTTTCATCTTGAAGAGAAACGCTGTGTAATTTGTAATTCTTGCCATTGCTACTTTCACTGGCTGATAGGTGGATATGTCAAGGACTGCATTTTATAGTTATTTTGTTAGTAAAGTCAAAAGTTGAGAAAAATAAGATACCAACGGGCTGGCCACTGGTATGGCAAAGCCTCTCTAATGCCCGACTGACCGGAATGAATGAATGGATTTCCGTGGAAATCATAATTGGTAGGGGATGACTTCATAGGCACTTGTCTCATGGGAGATATTTGCATCGGCCACCACTAACTGACCCGATACATGGCAGCTCGAACTGGTGGCCTCCTAGAGAACACTTCTCGCTTATTTTATTCTTTCTAGGAAAGCAGCCTCACAGTTTGGGTGACTGCCTTGAGTTTGATGAAAGTATACTTGTATATTTTTTCTTCTTCGGTTATTTTTCTTTCATTCCAATGTAGCCACTGTATATGTATCGCTCACAGATAATGGTTTTTAAGCAGTGGATAGAAAGCCTGTAGGTTTCGGCTTCACTTAGGGTTTTTATTGCGGGGGGGGGGGGAGTCCTAGTGACGTTCAAGTTTGGCTGCGGGAGCGGAGGAAGGGTTGGCCGCGTAATTCCAGTTTCCGAAGCGAGGTGGCGCTCCAGGGTACTGCAGCGCTCCCGGTTTTCCTCCACCGTGCGATTCTGCAGCTTTTCCGCAGTACGGCGGCCGCCACCGAGCAACTTGAGCGCAGGGTTTCTAAAGCCTCCTTGTAGAGACCAGGAGTGCTCAGACCCGTTTAGGCCGAGAGGCCCTCAGGGCAAGAGAAGACCCGATGCTACTACCCAGAAAGGCTGATGGCGGCGGGGAACAAGGCAGGGCAGAGAACGCGGTATCTTCTGGGAGCCGCTGCTCTGGGGAAATTGCAAAGCTCCATCACCCGTTGGTACCCAACCCCCGCCGACAGCACCGTTGCGGCTGCGGCTGAGGGCCCTCAGGGCCCGAATCAGCCTCCGCCTTTCCCCGGGAGATCGACCTGAAACACGCGGAGAGTGTCGCGCATCACCCAACCACTCTGACAGGGAACTTCACAATTTTTTCCTTTTTGTTTTTAATGGAAAATAAATAAAGGAAACAAAATCTGATGCGCAGGTCTTTGTCTCCCAAAATACGAAGCTCTCCTGATTTTCCCCTTTCCCTTCCCTTTCTTTTCTTCTATTTCTTTTTTTCTTCTTTTTCCTTTCCTTTTCTGTAATTTTCCTTCCCTTTTCTTTCGTTCTTTTTCTGTTTTCCCTTTCATTTATGGAAGCCGGTTGTGTGTGTGTGTGTGTGTGTGTGTGTGTGTGTGTGAGAGAGAGAGAGAGAGAGAGAGAGAGAGAGAGAGAGAGAGAGAGAGAATTCTCAGTCTTAGAAAGCCAGCATTGAGTAAATGACAGAAAAATTGAGGAAGAAACTATTTTGATTTATTGAACGGATTTCACTCCATAGGATTTCTTTTCTACATAACTTCTGCCCTTCCTGGTGTCTGCCTCACAGCCCCTAATCAAAGATGACCTGGAGGAAAAGTCTCTCACTTTGCACTACTAATCTGTGGTTGTGGGGACACTTTAAACCCATTTTTGAAACAATGATAGAAATAATAATAGTAATGATAATAGTAGTAGTTGTAATGAACAGGATTTCCATCTTGCCTGAATTTCCTCATGGTTTTGCAGCAAGGTTTGTCAGAACAGCAGCAATGCAAGTGGCTGGGTTGCTACTTTGGGATCCTCTTTTCAGTAGTTCCATAAGAATCCCTGGATCCCTGAGCTGTCCCTCTTCCAGTGGGCTTGGGTATCAAGCATGGGCTCTCCCAGCTGTAGGGAAGTTTTTCTTGACCTGTGCAGATCTTGGGTCTCAGACTTGTAGACAGCTTCAGGCCTTTTAGCCAGCATTTCTGGCCACCTAACCTTCCCAGAACTTTTGTAGCCTAACTGGAGGAATTTACAGCACAATATAGGAGTCTACAGAAACTCAGAGGGTCAGGTCATTAGGAATATTGATGTGTGATTAAGAATTATAAACATGATCTAAAAGTCTCTTTCTATTCATTTCTTCAAGTATTTATTTGAGCTAAGTGATGAAAAGTGACAGTTATGAAATAGACAGCTTTTAAAAGTAATGAAGGCAGATGAGGCTTTAACCTGTCGATTGCTATAAATCAACTTTGAAAAAGATGAATGAAGAATGTTATTCTGGCACCTAACTGCCAACATTTGCTGTACTGGCTGCTGGCCTTTGAATTGGCCTGCCAATATCTTAGGGGTAGTTTGAGTCTCTAGAGCATGGCCCTCTGGTGACTGGGAGGCCTGGGACTCTGCTACCAAAAGGGAGACATTTTCTGTTTAGATGTCAGCCAATGGTTGGGGCCACTGCAGTGTGTCGGTTGAGAATTCAGAAGAGTGGTCACCCAGGAGACTGGATGTATGCTTAGCCCAGCTCTACAGTCCTTGCTGAAGGGTCAGTTCCAGCATGATTCCCCGAATTATCTTACTAACTCCCTGGACTTGGTGGCAGCAGTGTTGCTAGGAATGGGGGTGGGGAGAAGACCAAATTTCTCCAGGCTCTGGGAGGGGGTATGAGGTTTTAGGTGACATTGAATGGCTTCCATCTTCCAGGGGAAAACTGTGAAAAGGGGAGATGGGGGCTGCAGAGAAATTGGGCAGGTGTCTTCAGGTCTTGGGGAAAAGGAAGGGAAGGGTCTGGATTCTGCATTTGTCCCAGTCAGAGGGCCAAAAAATTACTTTTGAGAAAGGTGATCTGATGTGATATTTTATAGTAAAATTTACACATATTCTTGGAGATCTCAGCTCTCCTTAACTGTCATTTCAGTCATAAAGCTTGTGGTGAGGAAGGTAAGCTTTCCAATGACTTCTATCCTTCTCACCCAAACATTCTACCCCCAAACATGTCATTCAGGATCTGCTTGTCCTAAGGCTTCCTCCAGATGATCACCCATGCCCCTCCCTTGCATCTTGGAGAAATGCTGGCCACCAGCATTCTCTCCAAGAGGCGCGAGCCTGCTTGAGAGCCAGCAACAGGTTTTGCTGAGTGGCTTCTGCAGAGTTCTCTCCTCCTTCCCTCTCCATCCTCATTTCTGGGGTTAACTGGGGAAAAGGCATACTTCTCTTCCGCTCTCCCTTGGCCATCCATAGCAGTCCTTGGGTAAATGCCAGGTGGCTGCAGAGATGGGCCACACTCCCCTAGCTTTCAAATTCTTGGCTGAAAGCTCTGATTCAGAGGACCCTTTGGGGATGAGACCCAGGGGAAAGTACCAGGGAGAAAAGTGGAGAGGACCACGCCCTTTCTGGAGACGCTAGCCACCTCTCGGTGTGCTGAGCTTTTGACTCCTTTCAGCTCACCCTATCCTGTGATGCCTCCCGGCAGGCTGGGGGCCTGATAACAGACCTCTGGCAGCCCACCACTTCTGGTCGGAGTTCCCTTCTTTGGGGACCCGGAAGCGAGAAGGGCGGAGCCCAACCCTGGGAATTTGAGGCTCCAACCCTGTCCGAGCCCAGCCCGCCTCAGGGTCAACAGGAGCTACAACCTGTGGGTTGCTGTCGACAACAGGCTACCGCTTGGCCACTGACCCCTACCCCCCTCACAGCAGCTGGGGTATCCCGCACCCTAGGCTGGAGCACAGAGGGTCCGGGGAGCCTTCTGAATCGGGCAGTGTGGTGGTGGTGCTGGCAGGAAACCGGCGACTTCCATTTTCCTGCCGGGAGGAGGGAAACTCTTCGGAGGTGGCCGGTTGAAACTCCTCCTCCACTCCGCCCCGAGGCAGCCGGATCTCGGTTAGCGGCGCGTCTCCGCCCGCCCGAGCGTTTTCATAAATCAGGCCGCTGGCAGGCTGCTAATTAGCTTGGGCCGAAAAGAATGAGAACTCCGTAGCGCACGGTGGGGTGGGGGTGGGGGCTCAGTAGGTGGGAGATCAGAATTTCCCTAGGACCATCCGGAGACTCCTTGGGGCACTTCAGCAACGACCGCCCAAGCCACAGCACATCACCTCCTCCCAGCCCTGGCCTTCTAGCAGGGTCGTCTAGATCACACGCCTCCCGCACTGCGCGTATCCCCACGTTCGACCCGGCCCGCCCACCCACGCGGAGGCCAGCTCTCCCACTAGTTGAGCAAGCCCAGCATTAATTAACTCCCCCTCTACCCCCTTGCAATATCAGAAGACTTTCAAAACTCATCCCCAAGTGTTTTCCTCCTTAAGCCTAAAGTCTGCGCTTGAAAATCACTGCTAGAAAAAGAGGGTAGTTGGGTCTGGAAGAAGGGTCCGCCACCGCAGGGCTTTGGGACAACAGAAATTCCCCAATGATAATGTGGGGTATGATGTGGGATGCTAAAATCCTATCCCTCCTCCCCCAATGAAAAAGCAAGGCGGTCAATAAACATTAGAAATAACATTAAAGTTGGATTATTGATTTTCATAAAAATTGCTAGCAAAGGATACTGCGAGAGAGAACAACTTCTGTTTATTTTCGCTTTTTCTCCCCCACCCTTAGCCCTCTGGGCTCTGTACCCCTCCCAGCCCTTCCCACCCTCGGTTGGGAAGAGACTCTGAGATGACATCACCGCGGAGACCCGCGGCCTCCCCGCCCCTGGCCCCAGAACCCCAGAGCCAAGATTGACAGGTGTCGCTCGCAAGGACAATGCCATCCAGGTGTCACCGTCACAGTCGCATCCCTACTAACTCGCCCTTTTTGCCCCCTTCCGTTCCAACTCTCCTACCCACCCCCTTTTCTCCTCTGGGAGAAGCTCTCTCACTCCCACCCCCACCCCCTTGTAGCTTCTCGCAGCTGGGCACTGGGCCTCAGGTCTAGAGAAACTGGCAGGGGGCTGGCACCAAGGGGCAGGGGTGGCTGGGACTCCGCCTACTGCCTGCCGCGAAGCCGCTTGGCGATGCCAAAGGCTCCGGTGAGGGTCCAGGCGGCGACAGCCCGGGAGTGGGCAAACAGTGAACATGCGTGCATTTTAAAGGAACTAGCGATCTCTGGGCTTCCTTGTCTTTGCTCTTTATTCCCCCCCCCACCCACCCCACCCATCACAAACACATAATATAACAGACGCGAAGATAATCCTGCCATCTGGCAAATCCCAAATTTGGCGACCAAGCTCGGAAAGCAACAGCGACGTCTCATCCCTGGAGTAGGTGGCCGGTCCTGCCCTATTCCCCGGAGCTAGGGCAAAGGCGATGGATTCTGCCTGCACCGCCCCCACCTCTGCCAGATCCCTCTCTCTGACCCCGCAGATTGTGGGTGTTTTCTCTTGTTCTGGGTAGCTACTCAGGGGTCCAGAATGGAGAAGCTGCAATTGTGGAGTTTCCACCCTATTTTCCGCCAGTATTGCCTCAATGAACTAAAACCCAAATTCGGCTTCATTATGTACAACCGAGTGTAATTTATAGCTGGGCGGCCTGTCTGCGGCAATTTAGATCATTTGGTGATAAGGATCACACTTATTAGATTTCTTCAAAGCTGATGGGGTTTTCTATCTTTTTTTTTTTTTTTTAAGGAGGGTATTTGTGCTAAATTGCCCGGTGCTGGTGTGATAACTGTCAAAAGTTTGACATCAAAGGAGCTAATATTATTCAGTTACCAGAGGAGCTGTCTGTCTAAATAAGAATATCTTAATTACTGCATCACAAAGGTAGAAAAGGGGTCGAATCTGAAAAGGGGAGAGGTATTCAGCCAGCTCCTTTTGATGCACTATCTATATTAGACCGATGAACGCGCTTAATCAGGCCTAGTCCGATTTCCTTTCCTCTCCCTGTCGGTCCTCTGAACTTTATAACTATATGTAAACACGTTGTCAGTGGGGACATAATCTTCTCGGGTTCTTATTAGAAGAAATTTCCATCCTCTCCCGTTCTAGATTAGGCGGTAGAGTCCGCTCCATCAATGAAGGGACTAAGGTTTCGTGGACAATAATGTGGCAATTGTTGATGGTTTGTGACCCATAAAATGTGGAGGTGACTGTTCTGGCTTTGGTATGTAATTATGCAAAACACTTTCCATAAAGACTTGCCATTCGATCTAATGGCAGTCCCTGCGGTCTATTTCAAAAAGGGAGGGTCTATGTACGCAGAGAGAAAAGTAACATTTGTTTTAACACAGATTTTATGGTGGTGGTGGTGGGGGGGGTAAATACAAACACATCCCAACGCCACCCAAAGTATTTTTCCAGTCAAATTAAAATAATTACGAGGGGGTTTAATAAGTTAATCATAGCAACACGGCCCTACCAAACACTGTGGGGGTGGGGTTCAGGCTTCAGCCTAACACCTCCCGACCTGGGACTGTGCCTGAGAGTAACAATTCACCTCTGGGGTTTTCAGGAGTGGAGTAGGGTGTCTCTGCCTCAACTCAGCCCACCTGGGTGTCCCACTAGGCTCTAAATTACCTGCCAGGAGCTGAGTTTGGGAAAGGGTTTGGGCAACGTCTTTACTCTAATGTCTTGAATGAATTACTTGGTAGAGGGAATTTTTAACGAAGCGGCCTTCTCCCAACAAATGCCCCCATTCCCCTTCCCTCTAATGCCCTCAAGCTCGCAGGGACTGATCTGGATTGAAAGGCTAAACCCGACGCCTACGCTCCTACAAGCCAGCGGTGGGCGGAGCACACTCCAAGCAGCTAAAGCTACAGCAACACCTTCGCAAGCCACCTGAGATTTGGTTTTGTTTTTAACAAATAATAAAAGAAATTAAAAATGCCTGGAGGAAAAATGTGGAATGACATGGGAGGTCGTCACTGGTCCGCACTCAGAGCTGGCTGCTAGCTAAAAAGCGAGTCTATTTTCTGGCACCCCACTGGTCCCCACCATGCCTGGAGACTTGCCCTCCCCAGACTGAGCTGCTATGTGTTGGGCTATGAGTCCTCACTGACCGCAGCACAGTGACGTTGCTGTGTGAGCCCCGCAGACGATGGCAACAGGGGATTTTTCAAGGGGGAAATGATGATTAAAAGAATCATCTAAATATCAAAGTGACACAGGGGAGACCTGGAAAAAATATTTAAGCTAATGAAAAGCAAATAAAGAAGCAGGCACTTAGGCTGGGAAATTAAATATTATGTTTAAGATGGTGCTTTTGTGCGGGCTTGAAGATTTCCGATTCATGTACACATAATAAACACTAGGGTTTGTCATCCGGAGGTGCAAATCTGAAAGATATTCCAACAAATGAAGTGCTGGCAGAGAGAGGAATAAAGAGATCGGTGCCTGTCAGGGGTCAGGCAGCCTGAGATTGCTTCTAGAGATCTTTTGAAAATTTCACACGATTGAAGGCTTAGGGGCTTCACTGCGCTCGCATTTCAAACTCAGATCAGTGGGATCACAATCAAAAATAGAGGTCTGGAAAATTTTGATGCAAAGATGGCCATAGGCTGCAGGGCTTCTCTCACTAGTGTTTCTCCCTCCCTCCACCCCAGACAGATAGCCCGACATGGCTGTGATCCTTTGGATGACAGAGTTGTCAGAAAAGAAAGAGAAAATTGCATCTTGTCTCATAACTTCCTTTCAGTCCAAAGGAATTTAGGATCTTATTTCCAATAAAAGGGGGGAGAAGACAATTCATTTCTAGCAAGCATAGGAAGCTTGAAGAGTTTTGGATTTTAGTTAATAAACTATTCCTAGACAGTTAGGTTTGGCTCTCCTCTTCATTTATCCAGATTAAGATTTTTTAAATTCAGTTTATAGTCTGGTATTACACTGAAAATTCGTCCCAGACAATTTCTTGCCACATGAATTGTATGAATATTTGGCTGTATAAAAATTATTATGTGACTATGTATATTTTGTGCACATGACATCTTTAACCCCTAAACCTGACTCATTCCATGGGAGTAAATGCTCACTTATATATTTGTTCCCCTTGTTCAACAAGTCAGCACTTTCTGGTTCAAACAAAAGACAAAATAATAATAATAATAATAATAATAATAATAATAATAATAAAATAAAAGTAAATTTTCTGATTGAGCCATGGGGGAGAATTAAAGGAGCTGAGGAGAGGGTTACTATGAGAATAGATCAAACTAAGGAACTCTGAAGTGGGGCCAGACTTAGGAGTGTGAAGAAGCTGGCTTGACAGCCAGGGGGATAAAACAGAGCCAATCTTGGGAACAACCAGAGTAATGGCAAATATGCTAAATCCGGTCTCATCTAAAATTAATTGCATTTGGTTCAGCAAACTTTAGGAAGAGCAGGAGGAAAAGAACTAATTTAACATTACTCTTCCAGTTTTATTTTATTTTTTTACTATCTTAAACAAAGGAATAAGATATTTTTGGGAATAATTTGAATTATTTAGTTTCATTGGCTCTATAGCCAAGATGACGGAAGTTGAATTTCTGAGAACTTCCCTTGAGAGCATATACTCAGAGATCTCTAAGAGGGAACCCCAGAGGAGGAAGAGAAGACTTATACAAAAATTTTCCCCTTTTTAATTGACTTAACTCATTATTAATGTATATTACTTCACAGGTGGGCAGAAATCAAGAAGTATAAGAATTGCTCAGACTGGTTTTATAAGTTCAAAGTTTTGGTGGCTCTGGCTTCATGGGCAGACTCTGGGACCACCCCCAGGATAGGGGTGAAAAGGCAAACCATAGGTGCCTGGCAGGCTGGACAGCCCCCAGATGCAGCTTCTATGCAGAGGAAAACTGGGCCCCTGGGTATGATGAATAGAGAGGTGGAGGAAAGTGGAGTGTGAGTGCCCCACAAGTCCCACATCCAGAACCTTCCTAGGCACTCAAGTTGCCAATTCTACCCAGGGAACTTCTCACCCTGGAAGTTTTGGAGTCAGGGTTTAGATGTTTTCAGGGTGATCAGTGGGATCACAATCCCCCTAGATCCGGCTTCTCAAAAAAAAAAAAAAATTCTTTTTTCTCTCTCCATATCCACAGTTAAAGGCATTCAGAGCAATCCGAAGTGTAACTTTAAAACACTTGAGCAGAGAAGCAAATGAAGGGGAGACTTTGGAGAAGGGCCACCTACAGGGCTCTCAATCGTGCTCTTTCTTAGTAGTCTAAGAAGGGTCGAGGCCCCCAGCTGGGCTTTAAAAGAGAGGTTTTGTGCAGTGAAATATGATGGGGCCGGTCCTGGCGTCTAGGAAGAGAAAAATCAGGCGCGAAAAAGTAAGAGAGTGGGGAAATTGTGACGATCTTTGGCCGAATGCGGTCTGTGTCTGTCGCCTCTGAGCCGGAGAAGCGACCTAACCCCATCGGGGAGACTAAGCAACCAGCTTGGTTTGCGCCGAGATCCAGGTTAGGCGCTCTTTAGGGCTGGCCGAGAGTACCAGATCCAGGCCAGAGATTCAAACCTCCTCTGTTGACAGGAGGAAGGTCTAAGGGTTTGGATGCAGAGCTGAATGCAGAGCGGGCAGGAGCCTCCATTAAAACAAACACACAACTCAATGAAGCAGTCTTGAGGGGTTGCCCACTTTGCCCATAAAAGAGGAGTTTTCTCCCACCAAAGAGGTGACACCTATGCAACTTGTACACTCCAGGGACTGTGCAGGATGTCTGCTCGGCGAATTTTTAACAAGGAACTCCAGGGGCGGGGGAAAGGGCAGCAACCCTACATCTCAGGCTGCAGGAGACCTCCGGTGATAGTTACAGGTTTTCCGTTCCTAACCGTGGTCAGCCTTAGGAGGACACAAGAGCAACATTGCTCTCGCCATCCCATTCTCGCCAGTCCAAGGGGCGGAATGGGGGGCGGTGAGTCAGGATTCAGCGAAGGATTGCAAACAGGAGGTCAGAGTCTTAGAGCTTGAGATGAAACGGCGCCTCTAAATTTCTAGATTTTAAAGCAAACAAAGCTGAAAAGAACCCAAACGCCTCTGGTCAGGCAAGGGCTGGAGCTCCCTCGCTGCGTTTGAGGCGGAGCACGCCCTTAACAAAGCACCGCACTCCCTTTCTATCAGGGGCCAAACGCCAACCTGGCCCCCTCACCCTTTTGCTTGGTGACCGGGAATCAGAACACCCGGACTCCACTCCTGTGGTATCTGCTCATCGCCTTGCAACAAGCTGACTGCGGGGGCGGGGCGCCTCGCGTAGCCGGGAATATATTGAGCTCAGGTGGGGAACTAGCCGGCTGGAGGCTTGGCAGCAGGGGCCAGGCCCCATCCAACCGCTGCCCTCTCCAGGAGTCAAACACCAAAACCATTCAGGGGCCTAGTTGAATGCTGGATGAGAAAGAAACCTCCCAAAGCATCTTCCAGCTCCATTACTCCAAGAGCAAAAAAATTGAACGTTTCCAATGTTTGGAAACCTCCTGCCACTGTAGGAAGGGGTTTGTCCTGCAGAGAGGCGAAACCATGTTAGGACACCCGCGTGACCGTCTTGGCCTTTTCTAAAATTATGTTTTAAAAAATATCATGAAACTAAAAACTCCATGCGAGGCAATGCCTTTCTTCGCCTTTTGCTATGACATCCACTAAATAAAATCCTCTTTCAAGCCATCATCATTCTAACTTCAAAGGAACGAATATTAATTTTACCTTTATTTAAATGATTGCCAAAGCGTGAGCGAATCTCACCTTCTTCAGCCCTCCCTGTGGATTTTAAGCTATCAAGTGCTCTGAAAAGTAAGCAGCTCCCCTCCTCCCATACTTTGCTTTGTTTTTTGTTGATGCTAATTCCGTGGAAGCTAATTTAAAGTTGAGCATGAAATGTATGAGCCGTGACTCAAGTGTCAAATGTGTCAGGTTTCTCCAATGACCTCGGAGTGGAAGAATGTCAGGAGCACCTGATCTTTTCCTTGGATGCCTGCAGACCAGGCCACGTGGGATCTAGTGGGCACCATCTCCTGCTACGAGGCTTCATAGTCTTAAATACAGAAATGGGGGGTTGGACACACGCACAGCCAGATGACCACCTCGCACAACTTTGCCTCTGTTTCTTTGGAGGCAAGAAATGGAACGCGAGAAACTTCGGGCGATCTTTTGGACGCCACATCCAATTTTTAGGATCTCTTGCCAATTTCTCAGTGTGTTTCTGTCTAGATAGACTAAGCTCTTTGGAGTTAATTAACCCGTGGTCCACCTACAATTAATACAGAGAGAGAAAAAAAAAAACCAGAAAAAGGGAATCAGAAGGAGGGAGGAAAATGAAAGTAATTCAAGTCTAGCCGGATTCCTTTACATCGGTCCGTCACAGTTAGTTACCGACTTTCCAGCTGCGAAGACGTTGCGAGCCATTTACCGTAATTGAATTGCTGTTATAACACCTTTCAGGGGGACAGCAATGCGTTTCAAAAAAAGTTGTTCTCGAAGCAGCTTTACACTGCTTGTGCTCCTCCTGGAGTCTCCCGCCACCCGCCAGGCACAGCTGCCCCAAGGGGGGATGGGGACACTGCTCGGTAGGCCCCAGGTAGAGCCCCAGAAACCTGGTCCCAGGTGAATTCATGCTGGGAATGAATGTCCCTGGTTTTGCTGATACTCTGGGGATGCTGAGAACCCCATGAGCCAGAACACCAAGTGAATGAACCTGAAAGAAGGACGGGGGCAGGGCCTGGAATTGCAGGGATGGGGTAAATCAACGTTTTGATGGGAAGTAAATCCGTCGCCACCAATGCCTTTTGCCTTCGCTTTCCATTTGATTGATTTCTAGAGCTGCCCCTGCCGTGGTACAGCACCACCTTGTCCTCCTCCTTTCCCCAACCTTGGCAACCCTTAGGAAATTTATTCACCTCAGGAAATGAGAAAATTTCCTGTCCTAGGACTAGGAGCCAGAGGTTTGGGCATGGTACTGAGTTGACCTTTCACGTGCACTCACCCTGCCCACATCACTCTGATCCACCTCCCCAGCCTGAGGTTTCCATGTTGCCTGCGGAGGAAGAACATCAGAGCCAACTAGGATCTACCACCTCAGTTTCCCAGTCACAACTTCTGGTCTCTGTCAAGGGCCTCTCAAACGCTTGCTCAACTTTTGCACCCTTTCTCCAGTCTCTCTTGTCCCCAGCAATGGCCATAGCTTGACACCTTTTCTTTGTCATTTCTTACTCCTTGTTGTTCTTGCGAAGCTTCCACAGAGTTTTCTAGGGATAGAGGGATAGAGACTCAGATGACCTTCAGGACAGCCTCAGTTTCCCAACGGTCAGCACTGTTTTGGCACAGTCACCAGAAGTTCAGCACATTAAAAGAAGTGTCTGGGTGGCAGAAGGAAGGGATTATCTCTCCACCTCACTGCCCGGAACAGGATTCTTTTAGCTAATTTAAAGAGGCTCCAAGGGAAAGGTAACTAGTTGAGGCTATAGTATCTGAACCCAGTGGATACACCCTGACTGGGGGCATCCTCAGTTTTTTTTCCCCTCAGATTAACCGAGAGAATTTGAAACAGAGTCGGATTAGAGGGGCGGCAGAAATAAAGGTGGTTGGAAAGCAGTCTCCAGGATGTTTGGTACTGATACCAAAGGGCAGAACAGGGGAGGAGCAAGTAGTTTTGCAGAAAAGGAACCAGTGTGAGGTTTGGTCTTTCGCTGTCAGGTCTGGAAACTTGATGACTGTCATTTGGGGTTTACCAAATGACAGCGTGTACATGCGTGCGCTTATCCTCCTGGGAACAGATAAAAAAAGAATAGGAATTTAGGCAGGGGGGAGGTTCTGGCACCACTGCAGTCAACTCTTTTCCTGGGAGAACTTTGGCTTGCTTGGATGCTTAGTAAGTATAAGGTCTTTAGAAAGCAAGAAGCCCATTTATCTTGGAGGCATCGACGCAAATGTGTTCTCTTTGGTTCTGAGAGTTGGGGCGCATGCTGCACCCTTCCACAGTCGCGTATATTTAAAGTTTAATTTCATTCTTAAGTGCTCGGGGAAATGGAGTGGGGAAGGATTGCCTCCTAATCCCCAAGAAGTCTCCTGTGGCAGATAACTAGTTGGAGGTGGAGTTGGAGAGGAGGCAACAACTGCAGTACTAGGAAAATTCGGTCAGCTTGACAAAAAGCGGTGGTAGGGGTAGATTGCTTCAAGGTTCTGTTGAGGACAGAAGAAAAGCAGGTCCTGCATCTGCACCCAGTTTTCTCTGCAGGGAACCCTAGAATATTTGATTTGCACCTCTTTATCCCCAGACGGGACAGGCCCTAGCTTGCCTCTCCTGGTATCTTGGCGAGTGCAAGGAGGCACACGAGGTAGAAAAGAATTCAGAACTTGAGAAGGAGTCCTGTGCAAAACCTCATTCTCCGCGTCCTAAGTCAACAGCAGGACTACGACGGGTCCTACTAATCTGAGACAACTCCCACCTAGCACCCCAAACCACAGCCAAGGCTGGACTTGGGCTTCCCAGCCCTGCTCTTGCCTCACTGCGTTGCTCTATTTTTGCCCACCCGCCCCAAACGAAATCTACGCCCTTGCCTATGTGACTTTTTAATTTCTAGATTTGGCTCTGCAGCGATTTTTGCGGTATATTAATCTTCACAAAAAGTTGATTTCCAATGTACAAACATTATTTTGGAGAAGACACGGAGAAAAATAGAAACAAAGGAAACAGACATGAGCCAAGAGACCTGCCGGAAGCTACCTGCATTTTCTCTTTACAGTCTTACAACACCCGACATCAGTTACTACTCTAGTCTCCTTTTTGCTGCGGGTACGCAGGCTCAAGGAGGCAAAGAGACCTCCCAAGCCTAACCAGTTAGGAACAAGCCAGGTCTGGAAAAACCAGGCTGGTTCTCTTGGCAGCCAGCTTCTGTCCCAGACTAGACCTCAGGAGAGAAATTGGTTAGCTTTTCAATCCCTTGGGAGCTGTCCTAGCCTGCAGGGAGCCAGCCAGGGGATTCCTGGCTGTCTCTAGCGTCTTGACTGCTGGGCTCCGGAGGCTGCGGTAAGGAGGGCAAGGAATCCCCTTCCGTGGCACAGTCTGCAACTTTCAGAGAGGGGTCAGTGTGACCCTGTTCTTTCCATATTTTAGAGATGAACCAGGGGTGCTTCTTGAGCTCTGTATCTTTGCTAAAGAAATGCAGGATTACTATTTCTTTTTGAGAACCTATTAAGAGAGCACTTGTATTTGTAAGAGGAGAAGAAGGAAAAATAAAGAGAAGCACTTACAATATGGGGCAACTCTGGTGTGTATTATTCCTGGGAGATGGATGCAGATTAGGGTACAGTAAACAACTCAATTTGCAACATCAAAACAAATGGTCACATTTCAAGCTTCCAGTTATAGAAAGAGACACTAATGTAAACACATACAGGAAAATTTCTCTTGTCCTAACTAATCCCAATATCTGCATGGGGCCCCAGAAAAAAAAATGTTTTCAGTTGGGGACACAAAACTATTCATTTATGTTATCAGAGGTGCTTGTCTGCAAGTATTAATAGAGGGACAAATGGCAAAGAGGGTATCTTCCCATTTTTCCCTTTTAATCTACTTTCACTCTCTTTTCACAGTAGTTTCAGGAGGAAATAAAGACTTTTAAACTGACTTTTTTTTTTTAAGCTAGAAAAGCAGATATTACCTTAAAGGCATCTGCAACAGAGTATGCAGAATAAATAAGTAACAATGACAGAAACCATTAATTATTCCAACAAATTGGTGTGAAGAATGTTTCACCTACATATTTTTTTTCTTTCCTTTCTTTATTTTTTTCAACTTTTTCATGGTTTCTTAAGCTATGCAGGTCCATGTTCAGTGAACTTAAAAATATATATATCATCCTTCAATAGATATAAATCAAATAAAAAGCATAGCCTATGGGATTGTGTAGACCCAGGAAAAGCAATATAAAGTAAGTATAGGAGAATAATTTCATCTTTATCTCATGGTTTCTAAGATTAAGACCTATACCATAATTTGTTATCTGTTATTTGAACAACCACTTAGCTATGTGATCCAGGCATGTTCCTACTTCATTTAATTGTCATTTTAACTTCACTCTTGGAATAGCACATGACAATTTATTGCATTATTCCCATTTCATTGATGTGGGCACAGAGGCCTGAAGTATAATGTAGCTAGCTGGTCAGTGGTAGAGGCAAATTTTGAACCAAGGTCATCTGACCACACAAATCATAAAATCAGCATCACAAAATGTGCCATTTTGGTAAGGTATATTGGAAGACTATATTTAAAAACATTTCTTGTTGTAAAATATATTCTTTTTCATGGAAATAGGTGACTTGAAGGTGAGAAATTAAAGATAGTTGTACTCCCACTCCCAGCCCAATTATAACATTACCCATTTTTATAACTTTGTCTTCAAAATCACCACTTTCTTAAGAGTCCATATGTTTTTCTCATCTTGGCTATAATGCCACAAGCCACAGCGTAGGTCTTCACAAATATTTAGAAGAGTGCCTGGGTTTGTTTTCTGTTTTTACTACCTGCTTAGAGTCATTTTCTGCTCTGTGAGAGGGGTCTTTGCTTATCCTTCACAGGAAAGGCGCTACTGCACACACAGACCATGCTGGGAAAGATTCCTTGATCAATAGGACCTATGTGGATGTCCATATGCTAAGGAGTCAATCTCTTTTCTCTGAGAAGCCAGCTCAGGCTGGTTTTACCAGGCCCATTGATTCAAACCAAGATTTTACATCTTGGTTCACCACATTGGACACCTTTCTGTGCTCATGCTCTTTGACTGATCAGTGGGGTCACTGCAAGCAAACTGAAAGTACATGTTCAACTAAACACAGGGGAGAATCTAAAGTAAACTGTTGATTCAGGATTAAATTTTGTGGCTGGATACATGGTAATGTTATCTTTCCATGAAGCTGAGCATCTAATATTTCTAAGGCCATTGTGAAAAAAAAATCAGTGCACCTAGTTATTATTTTATTAATTCAAAACAACAAAATGAGAAATAGTGTTGAAATCTTTAACTTGTAGGGAGGAGTCACCCATGTGTACTACACGTTTGGCTGAATATGGTCAACCTAGACCAACCTGTCCTACAGGAATATTAAAAGTCAAGGTCAGCTGTGCCTACCTGATTATACTTTAGACCTATTCTAAATTTAGACTTTCCCCTCCTGGTAAATGAGTCATGGGATATTTGAAAGAGTGGGAATGTGATTGGAGCTGTTGGTCTAAGTGTGTAGCAAGGAGAATGCAGACATCCTGTAGGAGAGTAAGAGCAATTACTTTCTTACTTCCCATAGAAGCTTATCATTTGTGTATTTATTCACATGTACTTATTGAGTAGATAGGAGTGTCCAGCGTAGGACAAGGCACTTGTGAATATGAATGTTGGAGTCTCTGCCCTTGAAAGGTTTTTAGGTTAGTGACGGAGAGGTAGGAAAACATGGCAATACAATACACTCTGATAACGGATACCAAGAGCTTTGGAAACTTGATAGAGTAAACGGTCCTTTCTGCCAATGAAAAACTGCCTGAGAAAGACTTCATAGTAGGGGTGATTCTGCCCTGGGATTCAGAAGTTGTGAGATAGAGGCAGAATAAGATCAGGAATGGGGGTGAGGAGGGAGAGGGAGAGAGAGAGAGAGATAAGAGAATTTGACTGGTGCGAAGCACAGAGCAAAGGTAGAGGAGGTCCCTTTTTCCTCTGGGAAGTCATTGTTCCTTAAATTGCTGGAGTTTGTATAAAGAAGCTGTAGAGTCCCACATTGTTCTTAATTAGAGTTTGTCTTTTCCTCTCTTTCATTTTCAGGGGTTGGAGGGTGGGGAGAAGAGTGGATTTGCAATGATTTCCAAGATGAGGTTGGTTTTATGTGTTTTTTTTTTAAGTTATATTTATACTTCTTTCTATAGTGAATAAATTCAGCTCATCATGTCCTGGACATTTACCTGAAGGTTGGAGGCAGAGAGACACACACATTAAAGAAGACAAGACTGTGGAACTATCAGAAGAGATTAGTACATGGAGAATGGTGGCCAAAAAGTACTCGAGCCAGAATGAATTGTTAACTATGCAAGGATGCCAAAAGTATCTGTACCTTTGGCTTCCTCTTCAGGGCTTATGCCTCTACCAGAACAGATGAAGCACACTGTTTTGGTTAGTTCTCTATGGGTCTCTCTCTCCCTCAGGGCTGGAAGATCCTTGGAGGCTGGGACTCTGACTGATTCACTTATGTTCCCAGCCCCTGGCCCTGTGCCAGGCTCATAATTAAAGCTCAGAGCATTTTGAATGAATGAATGAATGATGCAAGTTTAAGAATACAAGTTTTATGTGTATTATGAAAATACTATGGTGAAACCCATTAATTTGTATAATTAATACATTTTAATAGTTATTATAAGACATATAGATTTTTAATTTGTGTTAATGATATTGGAACATCTAAAACTCATTTTATGTTTATCATTTGAGGTTTTTAATTATAATCAAGTAGTCATTTTCAAGTGGTTCTTATTTATGGTGGGACCTACCTACCAACTAAAGAGCCCAAATACAAGTTATTAAACCGTGGATTCAAGCCCAGACCTTGGATAGTCACTTCTAAGAAATTCAAAAGTGCCAAGTATGAAAAATACTATCCAACAGGCTTCAAGTTAATGCTGCTTAGTTTTTGTTTTTGTTTTTTTCCCCTAATCACTGCTTAGCTTGTCTCCTCAGCATGACTCAACCATACTCTTTATATTGGCCTTTCAACCATTCAGAGCCATGGTAAAATCTCACAGGGTTAAAACTTAACTTTGTGCATACATTTTTTTTTTTGTACCAGGGATTGAACTCAGGGGTGCTTAATCACTGAGCCACATTCCCAGTCCTTTTTTATATTTTATTTTGAGACAGGGTCTCAACCAAGTTGCTTAGGGCCTCCCTTAATTGCTGAGGCTGGCATTGAACTTGTTATCTTCCTGCCTCAGCCCCCTGAGCTGCTACGATTATAGGCATGCACCCCCATGCCTAGCAATATATATATATATATATATATATATATATATATATATATATATATATACACACACATATTATATTAGTCATTTTATGTAAAGCCTGGGCATTTGCCAAGATACTTTCTTAGTCAGGCTAAGGAGTGCATGAAGATGATAATATCTTCTTTGGCTCATGGCTTCCATATAACTGTTGGATGTCTTTGTGAGATGTCAATGCCCTGGACTCTTAAAACCTAGGGTTTTACAATCACTTTCCCAGGGAGAGGGTGAGATCCGTTCAGGAGGAGGGGTTCACCTCAGATGTTGTGATGCCCTTGTTATAACACTGCTTTGTGTTAACATTTTCCAACATAGGCACCAATTAGATCTTGGAAACAAGCATGAAGAAAAGCATTAAATGAAATCAAAACATGATCAGCTCCCTCTGAATTATACCTTATGTTTTAGCTACTCTACTGGCTCCCTGGCTTGGAGAAATTTCAAATTCCCACTGGCTTAGTAGCAAGACATCTTCTCATTCTTCTTTTCTAAATATATTCTTCCTGTAAAAATATATTCCTCATACCACGTTATCTCTCTTGTGAATTCTCTTTTAAGAATTCATATTGTGAAGGACTTTAAAGGTGAAATAGAATACATTTTTTTGAGCATGTTTACTGGTGTTCACAGCTCTAGGGAGCATTCAGAATTTTCAGTAAAGAAGTTTATAGCTTTTGTTTGCTTTGAGTTGAAAAGGCCATGTTGGCCTTGATAATCATCTTGGAAACACCAGCCTGTGTCTTCGAATCCAGGCAGTTGAATTACTGGTCAAATATCCAGTCATCAGCACATGATTCAAAGACAGGAACATTTTTCGAAGAGTGTGAGCCTCCATTGATAAGGACATAATCAAATTCTTTTATCAATACTATAATGTGATTCCAGAGAGCCCATTACAAGAGATTCACATGATATTGGGTGACATAAATGAAAAAGATAGAAAATCTAGAGTTAAGTCAATTGCCAAGTCTTTGGCATTCTGCTGACCCTGTGCAGACTATAAAAATGTAGACCAACTTTAGTGAGTTTGAGGTAAACTTGCTATAGTTTGTATCTTGAATGTCTCCCAAATGCCCAGGTATTACAGGACTAAATGAAATAAAAACATGATCAGCTCCCTCTGAAATTATACCTTACATTTCAGCTACTCTTGGGTTGGCCCTGGGGGTGGCTCTACTGATAGGTAGTAGAAAATTTAAGAGGTAGGGCTTAGTCTTTAGGTAACCCTCAGGTCCCTTCTGGTTCTCTTTTGTTTTCCTACCATGAGGTTTGGCTCTACCATACACTCCTGCCATGATGTGCTGAAGCAATCCAGGCCCAAAGTAACAGGGCCAACTGATGATGAACTTCAAAATTGTTAGCCAAAATAAAACTTTTCTTGTTATAAATTGAATATCTCAGGCATTTGTTATAGTGACAAAAAGTTGATGAATACAGAAGCCAATATAGTTCCCTCTATCACCTCAGGGAATTATGTTCATACACAAATGGCTAAACCTAGAAATATAAATGTTATCATGACAAATGTATCAGATTAGTATTTTCAGCACAAACAAAATTCTTAAGAAATAATAAGGAAGGAAGATCTATGACTTCATTATGAAATAATTACAAATAATATGCTTCAATCCATGATTACATTTACTGGATGCAAAAAAAAAACTGGAAAGAAAATGAAAAAAATCATTAATAATTGAATAGAAACTAAAAATATCTAGATATAAATATCAGACTTTCTATTTAAATAATGGAACACAGTTTCTACTTTATAACCATAGGTTTAGCCTTGTGCATATAGATCCTGTCTGTTTTACATCCAAAGAAAAAACAATGAAGGAGCTGGTTCTAATTCTGTCTCTTGCTGAGAAAGCTAAAGCTGAAAACAAATAGTTAATATTTACCTGTCAAGAAAGCAAGCATTTCAGGGCAGTGAGCTGTTATCTTGGTATAAACCTGAAATTGGAAAAAAAAATACAGAAGTAAAGTGAATTATAGAAATAAGATTTTCCTGTATTTACCTAGTTTGGGAAAGAGGGATTAAAAAAAAAAAAAAAGATGAAGTCTATCCCTGAGTTAGATTCTCCAGAGAAGGATTTTCTATGGAAGGACAATTATCTAAAAACTAACATTATTAATGTACAAATTCAAAAGATGAACATTGTTTCTTTTAAAATTCAGGATGCTTGGAAATTTCCTCAGATATATAGTAGGACTGCTTGAGCAGTCTTTACTGGTGCAAGATGGCCTTTAATAATCTTCCATGGTAGTCAATGAAAAAATTCTTCCTATGTTGCCAATTTAGTGAGCATAAATTACTGGAAACCTTATATGGAATAAATTATGTTCTTAAGCCTTCTCAGATGTGCAGCCAATAGAGATTTTAAAGCAGAAAACGAAATGCAAAATTTAGCTTGAAGGGGCATTGGTGTGCATTTGGAACCCTCTCTGGAGTTGTTCCCTCTCCACCCCTGTGAGGGGATTACAGGGCTGCATTCCAACCTGAGGCTGTCTTAGCCACATGCAGCTCTTCAGAAACCTGCATGTGGTTTTCTTCTTAGATTCAAATAAAGCAACAAGGAATATTGCGATGTTGATGTGGCAGTGAGCCTGAGGAGGGTGGGAAATGAAGAACTCTGCATAAGTCACAGACAGGACAAAGAGGAAAAGTGTCACTGACCCCAAATGTGCTATTACCTGACTTGCATGTCTTTGTTGAGAACCCTGCACTGCCATCCCTTTTTGTAAAACCATTGTAAGTGCAATTCATGGGCACTCATAAATGCAAGGTAAGTTTAATTGATTTGTGGCTTTCCACATTGCTGATGATGAAGTGGTACTTGGGCTGTTGAAAGGTGAGGGGAACTTGATTTCAATGCAGAGATGAGATGCTGCATTCTCTAAACTGACAGATGGAAATTCTGCTTCAGAATTCATTATATGATGTGAAGGACAATGGTGAAAATTTGAATCTGTGAAACAGTTCAACAGGTCAAAAATACAGTCAGACCATTAAAAGTTAAATAAATTGGAACATTATCATTCATTGGGAAACACATTTATGTGGCAGTTTCTAAGTTCCCTCAAGATCTTAAAGTTCTGTGTCATCTCAAGTTTCCTTCACCTTCTTTGAGATACAAGGTACCCAGCCTGACTAGAATTTTTTGCCTATGCAATACCTTGATATGTGACAGAAAATATTTGTTATCATCTAAAGATACCAAATATCTTCATGGAAAATTAATGCTTTCTTAGTGTCTTATGAAGAGGCTGAGAAAGGGAGAGGATTGTCCCTGATTTAAGTCCCTGTCTCTCTCTTCCTATTCCCAGCAAGTGACCATTTGTAAATTGTCTATTAACAGGAAATTAAGTTACAGAGTAACAGATGTCAATAGTAATAAGTTAGAATATCAAAATGTATATGAAGTAAAATTTAACCACTTTTCTTTCTAATCATCCTCCTTCATATTTTTTTAAAAACAATATTCATGAATTCTCTAACATTCCTCTCTTCAAGAAGTGAAGTCAAATTCTTGGAGGTGACACCATGATACTTTGAAGTAAAAGGACACATGTGATACTTGTGTCCTCTGACTTTGGAACATGCTTTTGGGCTTCTCTCACTTGGATCACAAACTCTGGGAAGTTTACAAGAAGGTCCATGTGGCCAGGACCTGAAGTCTCTGCAGGGCCAGCAAGGGGCTGAGGGAGGCCTGCTGACTGTATCAGTGAGCTGGGTGCCAGGCCCCTTAGCCTAAAGATGACTTTAGCTCCACCCAACATCTTTCTACAACCTCATGAAAGACCACAAATGAAGCCATCTAGAAAAGTCATTTTCATATATCTGACCTTCAGAAACTGTGACATAATAAATGTTTCTTGTTTTAATGTGCCATTTTTGGGATATTTTGTTATACAGCAATAGATTGCTAGTACAACTCCTTGAAGGAACTAATATAGTGTTCAGTATTGACTACAGAAGGCACTCAATAACTATTTGTTGAACCCATGAATTAAGATGCACAAATGGAAAGTTTGATTTATATCCTTCTATACCTTTCTCTATTCATGTAGTCTCTTTTAAAGCAGTGTCACAGAAGAGTTTTATGGTACAGATCTCAATTATTAAAAGTTCAGTCATTCAATAAACACTTATTGCTGTTGCTATTTGTCAGTGAACCACTCATTCTCTTCAACTATGAAATATTTGTGAGCCCAATTGAGCATCTGCCAAGCTTTTACAAAGTATCTATTGAATCTCACTGCAAAACTCTCTGTCCATAAAGGAGAAAACCCAGATACTGGGCTAGATATATGAGGCTGACCAAGAAAGATAAAGTATAAATAAGAAGACAGAAGTCACTGCTGTTATTGACATACTGAAGATCATCAAAGGTGAGCACAAGATCTATCATTGACCTAAGGTGTATGACTAACTCAAGGTACTCAACAGTCACAGGAACAATTTGGGAGAAGTGTAGCTCACTCACTCTCTCTGTGATGTGCAGTATGGCTGAAGTTGGATTTGGGTCAGGCATGGGGTTGCATACCTGTAATTCCAGTGACTTTGGAGGCTGAGGCAGGAGGATCACAAGTTTGAAGCCAGTCTCAGCAACTTAGGACCTAAGCAACTTAGTGAGACCCTGTCTCGAAATAAAAAATAAAAATAAAAAAAGGCCAGGGATATAGCTCAGTGGTAGAGTGCCCCTGGGTCCAATGTCCAATACCCATTTCCCAAAAAAAGCATTAGAAATTTGCCAAGCATATGAATTTATTTTTATGTGGTCCCATTAATATTTTATATAGAAGTCAAGGACTCATGTGGATGTCAATAAAATGCAAGTAAGACTTTGATATAGTACACAAAATGTTATTCCAATTTGGTTTTCTCCTTGACTATGAATAATTATTATTCTGATTCTCATCCATTTGATATTTTCCTTGAATGGGTTTTCTGGTCCAAAAATGCAACTATATAAAATTAACCTTATACTCCTCAGTTATTAGAATAAAGATATGATGAAATATGATGTTATTTATTAAATTAATTAAAACGTGCTTATTATGCAAGCCATCTGGGCCACATCTTCAAATGAACACAACCAATAGATTAAATGCAATATCTGATTCTATTAAATTGACATTTATGTTTTGTACATGTTTATTTAGCCCATGTGTCTTTCTAGTTTGATATCTATTTTTCTGGTAAGATAAATTACTCCTTTATATTTATTTTTTAAGGTCTTGATTGGAGGAATTAAAACTCATGTTCAAAGAGATCTTATAGAATGTCCTCTCTTGGGAATAGGGAAACTCCATAGGGCCTCTCCTTAGCCCATCTTTCCCTATATGATATAAAGAAAAATTTTCTAGCAGATCTATAGGTTTTATAGCATCTTTTTGCTCTAAATCTATTTTTAAGTATAACTATATATATATATATATATATATATCAATTGTAGTATGTGAAAGTTGAGAATAATTATATAAATTACCTGAATTAACTGGGCATGATGATGAACACCTATAATTTCAGCAGCTCAAGAGGCTGAGGCAGGAGGATCACAAGTTCAAAGAGAGCCTTAGCAACTTAGCAAGGAACTAAACAACTTAATGAGACACTGTCTCAAAAGAAAAAAAAAAAAAAGGACTGAAAATGTGGCTCTGTGGTTAAGTACCTCTGGCTTTAATCCTTGGTACTCACAAATCTCCCCCCAAATTAACTGTATTAATTAGAATAGCCAGGTTATGTTGCTATGAAAAAATAGCACTAATATATTTGAGGCTTACCACAACAATGGCTCATTTCTCATTCCCACTACATACTAACTGTGGATTATTGGAGAATTCTGTTTTACATACCCACTCAAGGCCCCAAGAAGAAAGAGACTCTATTATAAATAATAATATGGACTATCTCATATTAGCAGTGTCCTCTGTGGCTCCAACAATGCAAGAGAACATTGGAGAATCTCCAATGGGCAAAGAAATATCCAGAAGTAACACAGATCTTTGCTGTTTATATCCATATGACTGGAATTAGTTACCTGTTCAAGAATAAATATGAGTGATCTGAGATAGTCTTGTGTGTGCCTAGAAGAGGGCAACCAGGTATAGGTGAGCACCAGTGATGGCCACCACATTACATAATTTAATCCCTTCATTTTGTAGATAAGAAAACTGAAGGCTAGAGGAAGTTGGTATCCTAGGTCACAAAGTAAGCTAGTGGCAGAGTCAGGTCTAGAACAAGCTCTTTTGATACCAGTATTATTTCTATTGTTGCTCTTTCCTATATGGGAGTTGAAAACAGGTAGAATAAGGCATTAAGCATAAATTGGGAATTACGACCTTATTGTGATTTTCAGGTTGTGTGATTTCCTCTGATATAATGAAGAGGGAAGTCTTCTCTCTTAATCAGACAAATATGAATTTTTGACACTTACTATTACTAATACTACTTCTACTACTACTACTAGTAGTAGTAGTAGTAGTAATTGTAGTAATAACAATATTTTGCATATACCTAGAACCTTGAACTTCTCAAGGCTTTTTCAAATATATTTCTCATTTGCTCCATGCATAATTTAGGTAAAATAAGCAGATTTGCTTTCACTGATAACTTTATGGACACACAGGGTTATGCAGTACCCATACTCAAAAAGTCAGTTAAGGATGACATTGGGATTATAATTCAAACTTGATTTTCAACCCTAATGTTAGAGCAAAAACCAATTATTTTTTCCTTTCTCTTTTTTGGGATTACAGATTTCCTATGGGAAAGGAATAATTTGGAGCATAATTTGAGTCCTAATTTAGAATGCTCTTAATTTTTTTTTGTATTGGGGACTGAACACAATGACACTTTACCACTGAGCCACAGACATCCCCAGTTCTTTTTTTTTTTTTTTTTTTTTTTTAATTTTGAGACAGGGTCTTGCTAAGTTGCTGAGAGTCTTGCTACATTGCTGAGGCTGGCTTAGAACTTGCAGTCCTCCTGAATTGGTGGGATTACAGATGTGAGTCACTGTATTCAGATTTTTTTAGATTGTTATGCTGATAAAACTATAATACATGTTGATATTTGGAAGGTATTCCATTGAGGCTTAACTTTTATCTTTCTGTGTTGGGATAACTTTTGAAACACTACAAAAAATTCTGTCCTATTGGTGTCCTTACCTGGTAAGAGGTATTAATAATTTTTTTACCAACAATGTGGGATTAGAATAGTGCTTGTCAGATTATAGTCACTCCATGTATATTTGCTGTTACTAATACTTAACATTTCTTGGATAACAGAGAAGGAAAATGAAAAGGAGTAAATTTGACTTCTTAGATTTTCTTTCTACTTCCTATTCCCCAAAGGCTGCAGGGGGCCTGACAGATTACATAATGTGATCCATAGAAACTTTGCACAACTAAATCTCTTTGGGTTAGTAAGCTTGACTTCAATTTAAACTTGACAGAAGCTCACAAGGGACTGGTATAACAAAAAGAGGATGTGCTAACTAACATAATGGAAAGAATCAGGGGAAGAGAGAGAGGTGTGCAAAAGAAACCACTAGGAAACTATTGTTTTATTTAGTGGCTCTCCTTTCCTTTGGCTTTATTCTCAAATACATTCTCTTCAAAGTGGCAGCAAAGATACCAAAAGTTGGATCTTACTTGTTTAGTTTTTTTTTTTTTTCTTCCTATAATTGCACCAAACAGGCCAGGATGGATGTCCACAGGTCTTCTTTGGGTGACATGTCCAAACCTGAAAAAAAACCACTGTCATTTTGATTGGCCAAGACTTAAGTCACTTGCAGACTACTGCAGACAGTGAGTATAATTAGCTCCATTTAAACCTTAAAGACTGAGAATCAAAAAAGAGGATGGTGTCCTAAAGGAAAATTAAGGCATTATTCCAAAGGGGAATGAATATTTGGCAGAGAAAAATTTTATGCATGTTTTCTAGTATTGGACTCTATGCTCAGGAACAAAATAAATGTAGGAGAAGAAATAAAGTATTTTAGTCAATGATATTATTTTTCACTAAAATCGAGGAGGCCACAGAGCTAAGGTTAGGTGGAAAAATTTGATGATTCTAATTTGTTCAAGTTATATTCTGTTTAATATTACATTTTCCATAGACGTGTACATGCAATAGAAGTTGATAATACCTTTTGCATTTTCATTCTTAATAGAAAAATATTTTAGGAGGGGGTATATAGGCTGTAAAACAAAATTTTATAATCATGTAAGTGATCAGTCCTCTTTAAATAAGTAAATATGGAGATTCTGGCCTACTCTTCAGAGAAAACCACTTTTTTGGGGGGGGTGTACTGGGAATTGAACTCAGGGGCACTTAACCACTGAATCACATTCTCACCCTTTTTGTTTGTTTGTTTGTTTTATTTTGAGACAGGGTCTCGTTAAGTTGTTGAGTCTGGCTTTGAACTCGTGATCCTTCTGTCTCAGCCTCTAGAGCTGCTGGTATTATAGGCATGCATCACTGCAACCCAAGAGAAAACCACTTTTTAATTCCCAGGAAATCCCTGTTACTCAAATTTTCCTGCTCTGTAAGCAGCGATGGTATAAGCACAAGTGTGTTCAGAATGAAGACTTTCTCTTCATATCTTATTTTTCTGTAGATGCCAATTATTGTTTACTCAAGGTTGGAATGCATGGTTATGGGACAGTCACTTTCTCCTTCAAGCCACACCCATTTGTTTATGTGGGCAAAGCATCATTTACATCTATCTATGTTATTTGGGTTGGATAGAACTAATTTTCAACTGTCACACATAAAATACTCCCTAAATAATAACTAAATTCAAGCAATTTCACAACTATACTGTTTTTAAATAAACTTTATCAGCTGATAATTGTGTAGTACTTTCCTGTTTCCTAACTTTCCTAAGGCAAGAAAGGCATATAATAATATTATTATTCTCATATCATAGATGATGAAATAGATAACTGGAGAGATGGGGTGACCTGCTCAAGCTGATGTGAGCAGTAATTAATGCCACGCTTCAGATCTAGACCTCAGGTTTCTCTCACTACATCTCATTATCTGAGTTTGGGTGAGGGCAGCAGTGTTAGCTAGAAGCTAACAGGAAAAACTCTGGAATTGAATGACCAAAGGCTTGAAGCCTAGCTCTGCTGATTGTTAGTTGTGTGACCCTGGGCAAATTTCTTAATCACTTAGCCTCAAGTATTACTCTTCTGTCTTGTTAAATAATTCCACACCTCTTAGGGATCTTGTAATGATTTAATGAAACAATGCTTGGACAGTCCTTAGCAGGGGCTCTGAATCTTGCTCTTGCTTAAATATGCCAGTTATTGTTATTGTTGTCATCAGATATCTCAAAATGCAGATTCCACCTGCATTTCCAAAGAGAAACAAAGAACTGAATCATTCATACACATTATAACATGTTTCTGATTCTACTAACTACATCTTTCAGGTAAAATGGGAGGGCAAATTGCTTCAGTATTCTGCTTAATTCACTATACTATACTGGCTTTCCAATTGCTTTGTAGCCACCCCTCTGCCCCGATTATGACCATCCACCACCAAACCAAGTATATGTGCCATATGTACTGACATGATTTTAAGTTTAAGACAATTTTGCTATTCTGAGATAAGTGTAAACTGCAATTGGATTTAACAATTAAATTTAGACTTATGTAAAAAAAATAACTCATTTGAATCTTCCATTATAGGCTAAATAAACCCAAGGATATTATGTCTCCATTTTTTCCCCCCTACTTTCCCCAATTTATACTGCATTCTAGATTTCCCAGTATTAGTTTCATGAAAGATCACCCAGTTACTTCCCCACAACTCCAACACAAGTTCTTCTGGAACACTGGCTTTGAATACAATGGGGAAATATCAGTTTCATTTGGGCAAACTCTGATTAGAGGGTGGTTTTGTAGAGTAGTGGCAAATGAAAACCAAAGGCCTTGAGCAGGAACAGCCTTTTCCAGAGATTTTATTTTATTTTTTTAAAATCTATTCAGAACCATTGAAAAGTGAGTCTATCAGAAATGGAGTTCTTTGAAAGAACAAGACCAAATTCTTGCCATGCAGAGCTTGAAGTCTAATGGTGTATACGGGCAAGTAAATAATGAAAAATGGTGGTGAAAGTATAGTGGGGCTACATACAAGGAGCACGGAACTCAGACTTTGATAGTTCTTCTCAGAGATGGCGACATGTAAGCCAAGGACCAAACCGTCAGTGTGAGTTTAGACAAGTTAGGGTTTGGTGGGAGAAGGGAAGAGACAATCATTTGAGTCTAAGGAAGAAGAAATGGAAGATCTGCAGCAGGGAGCATGCTTAACTGACTTTGTGGAGTGCAGAGGTCAGGGAGAAATCCCATCAGAGAGGGATACAACAAAGGGTAGGGGCCAGAATAAGGAGCACGTGTAATAATGAAAACTTCCCCCAATCCTACCCTCAAATCTGTGAAAGCAGAATTGACTTCCACTGTCCCTCTCTCTTCCCAGGGAGAGGTGCACTCAGAAACATCCAGGCTTTCTGGAGACTGAAGGGGGGGGGGAAGCAATGACCGAGCACTAACGATATCACGGCACAGTGTTGTCATTGTTTTTAAAGTAACTTTATGTTGATTTAAACTTAAAGCCATCATATCTAGGCAATAAAATAATAGATTTTAAAAGTCCAAATTTAATTTGTGATGACTTTATCAAAGGACTTTATTACTGACATTCAGCGAGATAACCTCAAAATTAACACTGTCTTACTGATATTTGCAATACACTGGCAACTTGCTTTACAAGAAGTGATATGAGTTCCCCAGGGAAACCTGCCTGATGAGAGACAGAGCTAGGACTGGCTCCAGAGGTTGCATGTCCACGGCAGTTTGTAGCAGGTATGAGCTGATTGTGCAAAGTCTTGCAGAGCTTTCGACACAGTACCCTGTCAACTCTAGAAGACCCCCTGACATCAGATTTAAGGCATCAACTTATGTACTTATTTTTTTGGGGGAAGGTCAGGGCAATGTTTAAATAAAACATACTTATAAAAATAAAGTTGTTGTTAAGCTCCAAAGTTACAATGACTATTGTAAATTATGGTGATTTGCCATGAAGGAGCTTTTAGACATCTTATATTTTTACTTTCTCTTAGCATGGATAATGAAATTAGGTTATTGTCTCTTAAAGTCAGTAATATTTCTTGTTTCTCCAGAGGTGATGACAATGCATTTTCTTTACATTTTTAGGAAGGTATAGTTTTTTTTTTTTTTTTAATTTGAAGACAAGATTTTATCATGACTTACTTGGGATTTTATATTGTCTTATAATCTTTTAAGTATTTTCTTTTTAATAAATCATGTGACACTCTTTTGTCCCCAAATAAAAACACAGGCTCTAACCATGTCTGACATGCTGGTTTTTTTTTTTTTTTTTTTGGTCTCTTTCAGAAGCTCATAAATTAGAGTGCCAAAGATGCAATATTGCTTTTGATGTATCTGAAGTAGCATAAAGTGAAGTCTTGGAAACTACATCACATTTTCAAGAAAGAAAGAAAAGTTAAAGAGGTGGGGGAAGATGATAGCTTAAAAAATAATTTAAACTGTGACAACTGTATCAAAGGACTTTGTTACTGACATTCAACATGACAACCTCAAACTTAACACTGCTTTATTAATGTTTGCAATACACTCACAATTTTTCAACTATACTCTACTCTCCTTTAGAAAAAAAGCTGCCATGCATGTTATCTGTTTTCAAATTTGTCAGACATACTCCAAGAATACTGATTAGAGAATTAGATTAAAAATGAAAAACATTGTGTTGTATTCATATTGAAAGGGAAATTTTATTCCTATAAAAGTATTTAAGGTGTACCATATATTTGTTCCTGGAATTGACATTTTGTGTTTTTAATTGTTTGTTCCTACCAAACAAAATTTTTTTATATTGGATCAAGTCATTTTATCTCGATAGCCTATTTTCACTGTCCTTGCTGGACCTATGAGCATGGGCAAACACTTTTTAATTATCCCGATCAAGTGTGGGGGACATCCTTTTGCTGACCCCACTTGTAATCAATTGTGATCTCCTAGAAGCAGGCGAATTGATTGCCTCTCTCCTCCCCAACTAGTCAGAAGAGTGGGTCATACATTATCCTGCCCCTTGGAAAAATCCAACTCAGTGATTGATTTTATGACTGCTTGTGGCAGCAAATTCCTCAGCATGAATTCTAGCAGGTGAAGAAGTATTTCCTATAACTTGCTCTAAATTTCCTTAGAATTAACTTCTCTGAGTAGTCCAGCCTCTTATAGGACAATGGAATAAGGATCTATCAGTTTTACTGCCTACTACCTATCTTTAATGCTTAAGTAAATCTCTCTTATTTTCCAGACTTGAGTTAGTAATTTTAACTTTTGAAATATCCCGTCATGAACAAATCTAGATGGGACTCACTTCTTTCCCTACTCTGGAACTCAGCCATCCCTGCACTAAATTTTCTTAAGGCGAGAAAGTGAAAGATGAAAACAATAATCTAAATGACCATATATTCTCCCCATAACACTATATTGTACTCAGCTTTCTCTGATTTTTTTATCCTTTTGATTTCTCTGTGCAAAAAAAGGGAAATTCATTGAATACTATAAAAATTTCCTTTGAAAGATTTTTAATCTTGCTCTTCTTCATATTCAGTGCAATATCACCCTCTTACAGTATTATATACTTTAGAATTTTATTTATTTATTTATTTATTTATTTATTTATTTATTTATTTATTTTGTGTGTGTGTTGCTGGGGATCAATCTCAGGACTTAGTACATGCCTGATGGTCAGGCTATCACTGAACTACATTTCCAACCCCTGCTTAGGATAGTTTTATTCAATGATAATAAGCCCTAAAGGATCTTGGGTATGTCTTTGTTCTGATTTCTACATTCTGTCAGGGAGGGGAATAAAGCTCTCTTTTTAAAAAATTAAGCAGATTAGACATTAATTTTATTAAATCAACCATTAGTTATTAACTAAACAAAAATAAAAATAAAATATGTAGCTACCCAAAGACCACATTTTCTTTAGATTTTCCCCAAATGTGTCTCTTCTTCCTTTACTCCCCAATACTCTCATTTTTACTGCCTTCCTTTCATCAGTTTTACAATGTCAGTATCAAGATGAACTTTTGTTTGATGGCTTACAAACACCACTTATAAGATTCAAAACAAATAAAAATGGAATTTTAATAGAACAAATTTGTTTATTGAGATATGTATGAGAGAGACCTAGTATTTCATGCTTGTTGAGTAAATTGGGCTTTGAAATATATTTGAATTTGTGGAGTGACGGTGGAGAATCACACACACACACACACAACATACACATATACACACATACCAAACAACAAACAAGCAAACCAAAATTAAAAAAAAGAAAAAGAAAAGAAAAGAAAAAGCAGACCAAATTGAAAGTATATACTGAGGCAAGGGTGGTTTTAATATTATTTTAGTTTTGGAGTTTCTGTAAAGAGAAGAAAAATGGTGAAGGAAGAAAGGAGAGGAAGAGTGTGGCCATGAGCAGGGGTGTGACAAAGAGGCCATGACTCTGCAGTGATCTCTTTTTCTGTCCTTACTTCCTTCTTCCTGCCCTTCCTTTTCATTTCACTTTCTGTTTTCTTCTCTCCTTTCCTCTCTACCTTCTCTTCTACTTTCATCAAAGATCACTAAGCACCTACTATATGTATGTTTCGTGCTAGGCACCAGATGCAGTGACAAAGGCAAATCTGGCCTTAAACTCACAGAGCAGGGTCAGGCAGATGAAAAGCAATTGCACTAGGAGTCATCCTAGAGGAGCATGGGAGCCCAGAGTGGGAGGACTCATCCTATATGAGAAGGAGAGATGCTATTGAAACTAACACATAAAGGATGCTTATAAGTGGGCCAGGGGAATTAGAAGAAGAAAAGTCATTCCCAAAGCACAAGGAGCTCATAGTGGAGGAGCTGAAGGAAGCCCAGTAGAGCTGGAGAATTTCCTAGGGAGAAATTCCTCTTGCGTGGTCATCATGGCTTGGAGTATTTATATCCATTTTTTTTTCTTTAAAAACAAAACTAATGAGAATACTTAGTACTTTGGATAGGCTGGTGGTGTAGCTCAATGAGTACCTGTTTAGCATGTGAAAGGCTCTGGGTTCTATCCCTAAAACTGCAAGAAAAAAGAAAAACAAGACAAAAAAAAAAAGCTGTTTGGCACAAAGAATGCATTATTTTTTATTAAATCTAACAATTAGGTAGAGTTAGCACTGTTATCTTTTGAATAGCTTCAGAACATTAAAGAAGAGGATGCTAGAATTTCAAGAATATATGAAACATGTACATCCTGTCTCCTCTTTCCTAGTCAGGGACCTAAATTCATGACATAGGCAATCCAGGGAGGCTAGCTGGGTGCCAGGGAGGGTACTGCGTTTGTGAACTGGCAAAGATGCTCATCCCATCGGTGCAGAGAGATTTCTCTTTAAGGGTCCTGTTCTCAGCATTTTAGTATTAATTTAGAGATACCACTCAAAATATTTTTTTGGGTACTTAATTCCTTTAGAACTAGCTCTCAAAACAAACTTTCTTTTTTTCATAGTCAAATCCATGAAAGTTATAAAAATTAAAAAATTTTGATTTCCCACTCAGGGGGACAGTCACTGTTAACAAGGAGAAGAAATTAAAGGTGGGGGTAATAGTCACTCTGTTTCTATCCTATTGGTACAGAAAGATAATTACATGGCTCATATTGTACTTGGAAATAAAAGCCTCAATACTCCCACTTATTCTCTACTATATCTTCAAGGTTGAAAGCAGACCACAGGACATTTGGCTTTAAGAAAAAAAGGAAGAAATTTCTCTGGAAAAGGACTCTGCAGAACTGGGCTGCCTGACTGTCCAAAGAAAGTAGTCTGAGACCACACCCATCTCTCAAATCTCTCTAAATCTTGCTGAATCCATTCTACTTCCCAATTTAGTACATTTATCTATTCATAGGTTTATATATTTTAATTGAGCTGCTACTATTTTGTTATTTTGTTTTGCCTATCAAAAGCAAAGGGTTAGGTGAGACACATTGAAGATATGGATTCTCTTTTGCAAATGTAAGAATATATTCTGGGGCTGGGGATGTGGCTCAAGCGGTAGCGCGCTCGCCTGGCATGCGTGCGACCCGGGTTCGATCCTCAGCACCACATACCAACAAAGATGTTGTGTCCGCCGAGAACTAAAAAATAAAAATTAAAAATTAAAAAAAAGAATATATTCTGAAGCTTGGTTGGGGAAGTCAATGTAGTCCCAGACTACCACAAATCTTTTTACTTTAATACTTTTTAATTTGTTTTGTGGTGGTGTGCATCAAGTCCAGGACCTCACATATGCTAGGTAAGTATTCTATCTTTGGATTACATCCCTAACCTTGTAACACTTTTTTATTAACAAAAAAAGAAAGAAAGAAGGAAGAAAGGAAGGAAGGAAGAAAAAGATTAAAGCAGATGTATGTTATCACATAGTCTTGTCTCAATCATGTGTATATGGTGGCTCACAAATATTTTGGATGCAGAGGAACAAACAATACACATGTCTCATCCTTGGGTCAGACATGTAGCTTACACATTTGGAGCAGTCTTTTATTCAAGGTGTATACAGAACAATAGTGCTCCACTTTGACATATTTTAAACCTAGCTTTCAAATAATATTTTTTAAAAAATTAAACCAAAATTATTTTTATTAAAACTATTATATATGTTTTGAAAAGGACAAGATTCAAATAATATGTGTGTTAATTCAGATTAAAAAGGCCAATTTTTATTTTGAGCTATATTTAATTTGAAGGGCACTTTCTGTGGTAGCAATTTTAACTAGACATCTATGTTTGTGGAATCTTCCTGTGCAGGGAAGGTGCTTGTCAGGCATGGGTAACACCGTGATCCTCTCTATTCTTACACACTCCCCAGAACTCACCACTGAGTCTCCTGCAGAGAAGTTCCTCAGAACTGAATTAAATGGCTGACCCAGCACAGCTGGTGTCATCAGAGGATGCTGAAATATCCACCTCTAGTGTCTATGCCTGAACCCTGCTATTAACCCTTTCCAATTTCAGATAGAAAAATATTCCATTAAGGGAGTAGTCGACTCAGAATAGCAATGATGACAAGAATAATGCAATAAAGACCTAGACTGGGTAGCCACTGTGTACAAGAGACTGTGCTAGGCACTATTATTTTATATAAACTTTCAAAGGGATATGTTTTTATCATTATTTCTATTTTACACTTAGGAAGAGTTATAGAGTTAAGAGGCAGACCCAGGACTCTAAATTGAATGTCTGGTTTTGGATTCTGTGCTTTTAATCATTACATTCACCAGGCTGGATACTATAGCACAAAAAAGTTCTAAAAAAGCAGAAAGACTTCCTTAGGCCCTAAGCATGCAAAGTAAATTTAGTGGGGAAGATATTTGGATCAACTCTTGTCTCCTTTGTTCTTCCTTTCTTTTTTTCCCACAACTCTTCACTAAACTGTATCAAAAACTGTTGTGGATATTGTGAAGAACATATGTAAGAAAGACTCTGGCCACTTCTGATTTTCTGCCCTCTACCTAGTCTCCTTCCTTCAGTACTGATGGATTGAACAATCCTAAAACTTGGTTTTGGCCATCTGTTTGGGGGACTCCAGCAGAACCACATATCTTCTGGTTCAAAATTTAAACCCACCTTGTCTATAATTGCTAGCAGGATTATGATCTCAGCTGCAAAATTTTAAATCATCATTATTATTATTCTGGTGTTGGGAATCAAACCCAAGGGCACTTTATGACTGAGATACATCCCAAGTTCTTTTTACATTTTACTTTGAGATAGAGTCTCATTAGGTTGCTCAAACTTGAAATCCTCTGGGGTAAGTCCTGAATTATTGTACTCAGCTTTTTTTTTAATTTTGAAATATTTTTGTGGTGCTAGGAATCAAACCAGAATCTTGCACATGCTAGGCAAACATTCTACCACTGATCTACATCCCCAGCTTGCATATTTTTAGATTACCAGTTATTCAGAAATATTTTGATCTAAATATGCCTTTGGTGTCATGCTTTATTAATGTGGGTACAACTCATATTAGTGAGTGACTGCCTTGCAGCCATTTGCCCTGAATAAGTTATCAGGTTTCATTGTTTACTCTTAGTTTGAAAAAAATTCCATATGCTCTGACCTCATGACACTTAAACCCTGCACATGCAGCTAAAACAGAAAACTCGTTATCTGATATCACAAAGGCAAATCAGCTGTTAGAAATACTCAAGTGTTTCCATCCCCACTGATATGTTGATGTTGTGGGGAGCCATAGCTTATTAATTAGGAATGCACAGGAGAGAATTTTGTTGTTGTTTATTCATTTCCAAATAAACCCAATACATAGAAGTTTAGCTGCAGTGCATTTATTTTTCATTGTCAGCATATATCATTATGTTATCATGCAAGAACTACCCAAGGAAATTTTACAAATATTACCACATGGATTGCTTAATATGGCCCTCCTCCCACCTGCCTGTGGAGTTGTTTGAGAAAAGGAAAAAACATGAGCATTCATCAGGCCCTTGGGGTGAAGAGTCTGCTCGTATGTGAGGATGCCAGTTAGCCTGGGTGCTTGCAGAACAGGCTTTGGCAGGCTGCCAGAGAGAGGGTATTTCATAATTCAGGACTTACCCCAGAGGATTCTGAGCCAACAAGACACTAATAAGAACTCAGGTTTGAATGCAGAGGGAGGAATTTTATTTCATGGACCAAGACCTTGGAGAAGGAAGCATTTCTACTTTGTAAGGTTTCTTTCCTTTTGTTTTATTTTTATTTTAGCTGATAGGATTTTTTTCTCAATAGATTTCATAGTGTATAAAATTCTCATTGTCTTTGGTACTTCTGAATGCACTGTAATACCAATTCATCCCTAAAGAATGTAATAGGTATTTGGGGGGAAAAGATGCTAGTTTGTGCAATAAGATATAAAAATGGTACAACTTACTTGTACCAAGAGTTCTGTCAAGATGTGTGTGGGATATCTCAGTTAATTCTTGGAACTCTAGTGTCTGGGTATTACCAAACTTCATTGTAGTTGAGGAAACTGAATCATGGAGAGGTTGAGTAATTTGCCAGAGGTCACAGAGCAAGTAAATTGCAAGGCTACGAAAGATCCCCTGCGGCTGATTAGATCTATCCTCTTAGGTGACTTGGTGGTACTTTCTACATTTTGCTCTTGCCTTGCTGTTCACCAGAAGCCATTGGTGGGCCTGTGTCTCCATCTTTGTTAAGTAACTATTTGTACTAATATGTTCATTAAAACCACAAAAGGGGGTTGGAAGACAGTTTGGAAGTTAAAACAAAACAAAAACAAAACAAAACAAACAAACAAACAAACAACAACAACAACAAAAAAACAACTAAACATACTCTGGTAGACCAGCAATCATGGTCTCTGGTTGAATGAGGTGAAAACTTATGTCCACAAAAAAACCTGTATGTGGATGTTTTCAGCCGTTTTATTCATAACTGTCCAAACTTGGAAGCAACCAAGATGTTCTTCAGTGGGTTAGTGAATAAACAAACTGTAATACTTTGAGACAATGGAATATTATTCATAAATAAAAAGAATTTTAAGCACGTATTGCTAAGTGAAAGAAGCTAGTCTAAAAAAGTTTTCTATCCCAGTTATGACATTCTCAAACTACGAGAATGGTAAAAAGATAGTGTTTTCCATTGTTTTGAAGGATAGAAGGATAAATAAATGGGCACAGCATAGAGGATTTTTAGCAAGGTAGAAGTACTCCCTATGATAATAGTGTAGTAGGAGATAATTGTCATCATACCTTTGTCAAAATCTTTTCATTTCTCTTTTTGGGGTACCAGGGATTGAACTCAGGGGCACTCAACCACTGAGCCATATCTCCAGGCTTATTTTGTATTTTATTTAGAGTCAGGGTCTCACTGGGTTGCCTAGCACCTCGCTTTTGCTGTGGCTGACTTTGAACACACACACGATCCTCCTATCTCATCCACCCGAGCCACTGGGATTATAGGAGTGTGTCACTGGGCCCAGCACCTTTGTCAAAATCTTTTTTTTTAATATTTATTTTTTAGCTTTAGGTGGACACAATATTTTATTTTTATGTGGTTCTAAGGATCGAACCCAGTACCTTACTCATGCCAGGCGAACGCTCTACTACTTGAGCCATATCCCCAGCCTGACTTTGTCAAAATCTTAAGGTGAACTATCTACTTTAAATAATAATAATGTATCAATATTGGCCCATCAATTGTAATAAGTATATTACACCAGTGCAAAGAGTTCATTGGAGGGAAAACTAGTAGGAGAATACATGCGAACTCTCTGTAATTACCTCTTAAACATTCTATCAACCTAAAACTGCTCAGAAAATATTAATTAATTTTTAAATTATTACTTATTTATTACTGCAATGAGGATTGAACTCAATATAATTTGCACATGCTAAGTATATGTTCTACCACTGAGCTGTATCCCCAATCCTAACTAATTTTCCAAAAAGGGTAAACTTGGGTAGGAAGGGCTCCTAGGAGGTGAGATGAAAAGAATGTTTTTTATTTCTTTCTCCATTATGCATGTTTCTACTACTTATTAGAAACAAATTAATTTAAAAAAATTTAAATATCTTTATTACATATTCAAAATTAATTAAAAATTTAGAAGCCATCAGGGTGGGGTTGTAGCTCAGTAGTGGAGCATGTGCTTAGCAGCTGTGAAACACTGGATTACATCCCCAGCACCAAAACAAAGCAAGAAGCCACAAAAGAAATAATGGTCAACTTTGGATTTGATCCTGAAGCTATGATCTCAAGTTTGACCCATATTTAATGATGAAACCTTGGTCTCCCTTGTCCCTGATGCATAATAGCACCATACTCAAAAATGACACCCTTGGTTAGGAAGAGGTGGGACATATTCAAAGAGTTTTTTTTTTTTTTTTAAGAGAGAGAGAGAAAGAGAGAGAGAGAGAGAGAGAGAGAGAGAGAGAGAGAGAGAGAATTTTAAAAATATTTATTTGTTAGTTTTCGGTGGACACAACATCTTTATTTTATTTTTATGTGGTGCTGAGGACCGAACCCAGCGCCCCGTGCATGCCAGGCGAGCATGCTACCGCTTGAGCCACATCTCCAGCCCCAGAATTGGGTGTCTTACAAGTCTCCCTGCTGCCCTTCCCAGCATCATGTACTTTAATTTGCTCCTCAGGGACTCTGCAGAGAGTTCATTCTGGTGGTCCAGTTTATATTCTGATATCATCAAGGTGAGACAGTGTTGGGAGAAGGGGAAAAAAGAAGATAAGGACCCATAAAAGAACAAAGAAGGGAGAGAGGAAAGAATAAGGGAAGAAAGGAAGAGGAGAAGGGAAGGGAAGAGAGAGCAGATGTAATTTTGATGGGCCAGTTAGGAGGCCTGTTTGGCTTCCTATTAAAGGTTTGGTCTTGGGAAGGGATTCTCAAAAAAAAAAAAAAAAAAAAGAAGAAGAAGTTCAGATTTTCTAGCAAAGAATGGGACCGGATTTCTCTCTGATTCTTCTCTACTTCAAGTCTTGGAAGGAACACTAAGCCAAAAAGGGCCTAGCCCATATCTGTCACCACTTCCTGCATCCTCACCACCAGGGCTGGTAGACACCATTAATCATACCAGGCATCCATCTGTGTGCCTGTCATTTGGGCTGCTCCCTATGGCCAGAAAAGCAGATGACAGGCAAATGCCAAGCACTTGGCTGTGTGGTTCTTCAATGGTGACTGGGTAGAGGAGTTGCTTCGTTTTGCTTAGATTTTAATTTTCATATAATCCAATTTACTCTTACAGAATGAGATAGTTAGGTTTAGAAAGAATGGAGCAAACCCAATTCCTTTTGGCTTTGTAGCTGAACTGAAGACATTAGAGATTTTAAATATCACTGGGCAGTGTTGATTCAGTTGAAACACATATGCACCAAATTTGAAGCAATAGGGAGCTATCTGACCAACTTGTTTTTCTATTTAATCAGTTAATGAAGGTTTGATTTTTAAAATACAGGATCAAAGAATCAGGGCTGGGTTGTGACTCAGTGATGGAGTTCTTGCCTAGCATGGATGAGGCACTGGGTTCGATTCTCAGCACCACATACAAATGAATAAAATAAAGGTCCACCAACAACTAAAACAAAAATATTAAAAAGAAAAGAATCAGCCAGGACAAGAATCTTAGTGTGTTACCCAAGTTCTTCTTTTTTTTTTTTTTCCTTTCCCAATATGGAGTTTATATATTAGTTAGCTTCCTGCTGTTATAAAGAATACCTGAGATAATCATCTTAAAAAGAGGAAAGATTTATTTTGTTTTGGCTCATGGTTTCAGACATTTCAGTCCATGGTCACTTTGCCCTATTACTTAGGGGCTTTGAAGAGGCAGCAAATCATGGGGACAGTGTGATGGAAAAGATCTATATACCTCATGATAGCTAGGAAGGAGGGTGTGGGGAGACAGGAAGAGGGCTGGGATCCTAATATAGTTTTCAAGAACATGTCCCCAATGATATAATTTCCTTCCATTAGGCTCCACTTCTTAAAGTTTCCACCATCTTTCAAGAGCACCATAGGCTAGTAAGCAAGTCTTTAGCACACAGATCTTTGAAGGACACTTATCCAAATTATAGAAGATTATAAACATAAATTCTGATGTACAAGTTAATTTACCACCCAACTATTATTTTCAACCTGAAAATTTTATTTGGAATATATGTATAACCCCTAAAGACCCTGATAAAATTGAATTATTGGCTCATTGTAAAGTTCTCAAGGAACCTTGACTGTTGGGCCCCTCTCAGGTAGAGTAAGCTTTCATAGATGTGCATGACTCTTTGTGCAGGTGGGAGACTCCTAGCTTCAGGAATCCTTCATTTAAATGGTGCCACAGCTTACCGTTAAATGCAGACTCCAGAAAGTTTTGATCCTGTTTCTAGAAGAAAAATAACAATGTCAGGAATAATAATACACTCCAACTCCCTACTTCCAATACAATATACTTCCAATATCTCTTTCAGATTCCATGACACATCTTTGGAACAGTGTAATGCAAATGCTGATTTCTATTTTATGTATTTTATTCAAGGGTAGTAGTGAACTTGGGCTGCCCACCCCCACCCACTATTGTTAAGGTTTCTCACTAATATTCAGTGGTATGAATTCAGATTAGGCAAGGAATGAGTTGTGATCCTAGTACTAAGGAAGCAAACTAGGCATCATTTTTCAACTTTGGCTTTATTCATGCCATCTTCTATCAACTAAGTCTTTAGATCCAAACATGATGAACTACACCAAGTTGGATGCTTGAAGAATAAATTTTCTTCCCAAAGTGAATATTTCACTCCTTTCCAAAAATTCACTTCTCATTTACTGAAGGCTTCCTTGGTTCAGCTACTATGCCAAATGCTTTATACACTTTACCTAACTTCAACATTTTCTACAACCTTTTGTGTATTTTTTTTGTTTGTTTCACAGAGGAAAATGAAGACAGTAACCCTTACAGATGTTAGACCATCATCATCATTGTCAGCAGCAGCAGCAGCAATAATGATTCTTAACTCTGAGAAGCTACCTAGTTCCTGAAACATGGAAAGTATGCTATTTCAAGAATCCTCAAACAAGTCTTTAAAGTAAGGACATTTAATATTCCCATCCCACAGATAAAGAAACTGAGGCCTAGAGTTAAATTATCTCTCCAAGGTCCAAATACATCATGCAAAGGTGGAGCAGTTAGTCTGATTCTAAAGCCTCTGATCTTCATTGTTACAATTTCTGGTAATGTAGTGGAATAAAAGTAAACTAAAAAGTGTCAGGTGTGCACATATTATTTTATTAAGATGAGATGATGCTGGACGCAGTGGTGCTCACCTGTAATCCCAGCAGTTTAGGAGGCTGAGACAGGAGGATCCTGAGTTCAAAGCCAGCCTTGGAAATGGCAAGGTGCTAAGCAACTCAGTAAGACCCTGTAAAACAGGGCTGGGGATGTGGCTCAGTTCAGTAGTCCAGTGCCCTTGAGTTCAGTCTTCAGTAATCCCCCACCACAAGAAAAAAAAAAAAAAAAGAAAAAAAAAGATGAGATGAGAAAGACAAAGAAAGGACAAAAACCTGTGATTGGAAGCTTAAAAATTTAACAATTAACATACTTTATTCTTTTTTACTATTTAAAAAATTCTTTATTTTAATTGGTGCATTATAGTTAACCATTAATGTGGAATTCATTGTGATATGTTCAGAGATGAATATAACTTAAAAATTCTTAATAACTGCAGACATCCAGATAAATTTGTCCAAAATCAAGTGTAAATTGTCCCAGTGTTCATAACAGTCACTGCCTCAGTTTCATTATTATTACTATTATTATTGTCGTTTCCAAAACTTAAAATAACTTTAATCCTTATGAAAGCAAAGGTTAGATAATAAAAATGATATTAGATCCTTTTATAACAATTGTTTTTTTCTTAAGCATATGCACATAAGTTGCTTAATACTAACATTGAGGCAGTAAAATTCAGCACGAATAATTGTATTGTAAAGATCATATATATCAAGTGAAAGGAGAGAGAAAAATTTTTATGTATCTGATGGTGACTCTTAGATGTTATGTATTAAAAATGTGACATTAGCCACAGAGAACAAGAGGTATACTTCCTACTTTGAATTAGGTACTCCCAGGTGTGATTCTTGTAGTTACCACTTCTTCACATTCACTATTTAAGCTCCTTCAATTCACTCGAGGGTAGGACAATTAGGACCCATTTTTTGAGAAAGTAAAGATGTATGGAAATACTGCTATTTTAACAAAATGTAAAAACTTTTGACTTGGTTTATTTTATTTGTTGAGATTGCTATGAACATCCTAACAAAGATTAAGTGACTTTCATGGACTTTTATTTGTACACTTAGAACACAAGGTGGTTAAATACAAGATGAGCTCCAGGAGAGGCGGAGTTGCATATGGCGCCATTTGGAACCAAAGGGCTCCATCCCCTTTATGCTTCATGGACCTGTATCAATCTTTCTGCCTCCAGCATCTCCATTTCTCCTCCCTCCTCACTGCCAGCCCTCACACTTATGCACACTCATCATGGGAGGGAGGCAAGTTTACTCTCCATAAACAATTTGCTGGTTGGCTACTCTGAGTCTGCCAACCAGGTTGCCAATTCTGATGTAGACACCTGTCCATTTGGAACAGGAATGAAAACAGCCACTCAATTCCTAGAAATCATCAAACACCCTGTCAGTGAACAACAGGTCTCTGTTAACTGCAATCTGGGCAAGACGTGAATGGGTCACATAGACAATTACCGCTCCTCCAAGCCATTCAGCTTCCTTAAAATTGATGAAAGTTTCTGATCTTTTCACCACAATGTAGTTTGATGAAGGTCACCATTTAATGATGGCGATAATAAGCTGCTAAAGCTTTATTTTTTTGTTATGGAATTAGAGTTCCAAAACAATGCTATGAAGAAAGTGCTAATAAGAGTACAAGGTCAACCCATATTTTCAGGTGGTTTCCTGAATGACATCTTCATTGTTGGAATAACAATGAAAATTTATTTCCAAGCACATCACTGATAGATTCTGAAAAATATGCACAATTTCACACAGAAGCCAGTACACCCCATCTAGTGTGTGTGAGTGTGTGTGTGTTTGTGTGTATTGGAAGATTCTTTGACACTCTATCTTGTTTCTTGTTCTTTGTCTTTTCATATACTGCCCTGGTCTTTGTGACATGATCTCCTCATAAATTTTGGGTGAAAAATATTTTAGGTCAGTGTTGCCTACTACTTCCAGATGAAATGTTACTATTGAAGTGAACTTTCTGAGAAGCCTGGGTCCTGTGTTTAGGAGCTCCTGCCTGGCGGAGGCTGGGGACTAATGTGGGTTTAATGTTGTTACGAGCCAGGCAGCTGAGCTGAGTAACAATACGAGTCTGTTGGACATGTCTTCTGGGTTGTCACGTTCAATTTGCACATGACCTCCTGGCCAAAAAATGGGAAAGAAGTGGTAGAATGTGGGACTGAAAGCTCATATTATTGCTTTGACAGCTTCACTCATCTAGAAGTAATGCAAAATGCAATTTATATTTATACACTCTGACCTCCTGCGCAGAGAGGGAAAGTATCTAATGATGGGCCCGAGGTAGTGGAGGAAGAAACAGATCTCAATACAGCTGGAATTTGTCTACATTTTTGCTTTTCAACCATTCAATTACAGTCAAAATATAAATGAAACATGGACAGTGCACTGGTGAGGTAGTGACACAATTATTTTATAGTGACTGGGTTCTGGCTTTGAATCTTGGCAAAGGTGGCTGCAACACGCCTTATTTCACTGGAGACAGATAATCTGCCTGCTCCCACTGGACAAAGGCCCTCTGCTTGTAGGTGCGTCATTATGCCCATCAGAGAAGAAAAAAGACACCAGTGAGTCAGTGACACTCCGGATATGCATTTGGAAATTCTTGAGAGAGGCTGACATGTTAATCCTATTAACCAAGATAAATCAAGTCAGGCCTGGTGGTAACTGGGGCATTATTCACTTTTGAGTGGAAATAGGCAGTGGGCATAATGCACCATTTTCTTTTGTGCACCAGGAAATTTACTGGCTTTTACATGTCTCCAAATAGCTTCATTTTGAATAGAATCTGTGAGCCAACTGGGGAGAATAAGACTATCATCAGCAGCATCCTCAAATATGTCCTGACTATTTCTGACCAGTGTTTTAAATGAACATGGTTTCTATGAAAGTAGGACTCACAGGGGACAAAGACTCTGGGTTTTTCCAGAGATTAAAGGGAACAGAAAAAAATCACCTTTATAAAATCAGCAGCACCCGAAGAACTGGTGGCAAACACCACTTTTGTTCACATCAACAACCTTGCTTGAGACCCACTGATCAACCTTGAAAAATAAAGCAAAAAGAGAAATAGGGCAACAATGAACAATGCAATAGAGGATTCCTAGACCAACTGCTCAAACACAAGTTTATTTGTCTATATTTCTTCTAATTTCCTCCTTGTTTTTTCCTTTGGGGGATAAAAAGTCTCTGCTTTGTTAGTCTTCCTAGATATTAAACATCTCCCTATTGCATCCCACTAGAGTCTTTTGATGCAGAAGACACAAATGCCTTAAAAAAAAAAAAAACCTGAACACAGCATCCTTCTTTGTAGAGGAATATCAAATAAGCCCTACTCTCAAATTGCCTCTTTCTACTTTCCCTTTCTTATCACAGTTTATGACAGTGTTTTCCCACCACGCAGAAGGAAATCATCTGCAGAGTTCATCTGGGCAATTTCTCCAGGTTTCCTTTAGAGAATAGAATGTGGCTTAGGTTTTGAAAGTATTAAGTTTTCACTAGTTTCCCACTGCAGAAAGAAATTAGCAGAGTGTGTGAATTGAGAGAAACAAGCAAGGGAGGATGAAGGCTCAGGAGGAAGGAATCAGAAACTCTGTCCACAGACAGTATGCATCTCTCTTGAGTCTACTCCTGAGAAGGCAGGATGGCCGGCTAGGGAGCCAGGAATGGACAGGCTGTTTCTGTTTCCATAGCTGAATGAGAACAAAATCATATCCCCCTTTAACATTTTGTGAACCAGGAAGAAGAGTCTGGAATTCGATTTGGAGACCTAGGGGTCAGGGAGCAGACTCCCTGACAGGTACTCCACAAGGGGCTGCATTGCCTTTTTAAAAAAATAAACAGGATGCCCAGAAGGCAGGGTCAGTGCTTCTTTCCTGCTACCTGCCCTCCCTTATCAGTCTTCCTAATTCCCCTCCTCCATCAGGTGACATCACAACCATGACTCTTCCTTTCTGTCATAAACTGTTGAAAACACGTGAAAAAAAAAAAAAACACGGGAGATTGGCTGGCACCCATCAACAAACTTAGGGCATTCTAAAGTGACTTCTGGGGGTGGGGGATGGTCAGGTAAGAAGAAAGTGGAGGTGTGGGAGGGTCCTCCTTCAAAATACATAGAATTAAGCGAGAGAGGAAGATGTGAAGTCCGAAGTCACGCTTAGGAAGGCACCCGGGCCAGAAGGCTTGCGGGACACCCCAACTCCTGGCTCCTTTCTGGGGATAACGAACCCAACAGTTTCTCCCTCCCCACCCAGGTGAGAGGAAGGCACCATTCGCATTAGCAGTTAATGTGTTGGATAGAAAATAGCAAATAAATCTTCCTGTTGTGATTCCAGGCTTATGGAAAGAATTACAGGATGGGTTTGACTAATTAAGGAAATAGTTTGAAACAGCTTAATACTAACCCTGTGAAAGGCTCCCGGGTGTTGACCGAAGTGACCCTTTCTGTTCTTGGTCAAGGCCTTCCCCTTCTCACCCCAACCCCGCCCCCCCCGCCCCCCCCCCCCCGCCATGGCCCCAAAATTGCGAATTTTCGAATGAATGGGCTTCTCTCCTGTGGAGGACCGTGCCTTAGTTGCAGGTGTTCCTAGCTCCAGAGGCCCAGAACTTTCTCCCACAGCCGCAGCCCTGCCGCCTGCGATCCCCGCGGGGCTGAGCCCGAAATCGGCGGCGGCGGCGGCTCAGCTGCGGGTGTTTTGGCGGGTGGTGAGCTCCCAGCACCTGCGACCTCGGAGCCTGCGGAGGGAGGCGACCCGCGCGGGGGCACGATCTCCCCAGTCGGCCCCGCAGGAGTTAAACTCGAGGCAGACAAAAGGGAGGCCGCCGCGGCTCCTTTTCTCGGCTGTCAGTTGAAAATAGAACCGCTGCCCTCTGGACTTTAACTCCCGACAGAAAGGGCATTTTATTACAGGTTATGACAAGTTGCAGAGAGACACGGAGAACTCAATAAGAAGGAGCTGCGAGTGGAATCAAAAATGCTCGAGATGTTTGGAAGACAGAACGAAGATGGCTTCAAATGATAGGTGTTAGCAGGACTCGAGATACAATCTGCGGACTGGGGCCGGGAGGGAGCCGCGCGGCATTTCTGCGCGCGCGCGGGCGCGCGCAGGGCCGGGAGGGAGCCCGCCGCCGGGGTGGGGAGCTGTGTGCACCATCCGAGGGCGGCAGAGGACTCTTCTGCCTCTTCCGAAAGTCAGAAGCCACTATTGCAACCGATCATCCCAGAAAATTCTGGCCCATGCATCCGCTCAAATTTGCTACATTTGTGTCTGCGGGACATCTACACTTGTACTTCCCAGGCTCTGTTTCTTTGAGGTCCTCTGTAAGAATAAGAGCGCACACACTGTAATCAACTCCTGCCTAATACAGATTTCCACTAGACTGAAGAGTTTTGCTTCCCCACCCCCGCCCCACCCCGCGCCCTGAGGTTTCCTCCTGTCACCTACTTAAAACAGAAGAAAAATACAATTACTCCAGAGACATTTTTAGTAAGGTTCTTCTTTTGCACGATCTGCTAAGTTAGCACTACAGTCTTAGTTGTGGCACCGACCAACTGATTTTAGGTGGGGGATATGTCCTCCTTCTCCTCTGGCAGTTTTTCAAATGCTTTTCATCACCTATTACCAGTGGAGATATGTACCTGAATGTCCAGACCTGCAGAGCCTTGTCCTGCCCTTAACAGACTGGGGTGGCCAATCCTGTACAGAACACAAAATCAGCATCCCAACTATAAGTGGAACTTGCTTGTTTCGGGTTGACCAGAGGAGGCCAGCTTAGTTGGACAGGGCAGTCATCCGGAGAAATGCTGGTGAAAAGGATGTGGGAGCAACTTTTTATTGTAAAAGGTGGTATATGTTTATCCCAATTCCATTCCTATAACCCAAAACATGAGAAGACAGCTGGCCAAGCAGGCCTCCCTACTTCGTTTTCTTGAAGGTTTTTTAGCTTAATACAAGCCCCAAACTGGAAACTTTTCTGCCAGTAATACTTAAAGCACTTTGAAAATGCTGAAAAATAAACTCCAGATTCTTCCCCCACCTGCCTTAAAAAAATGCAAATAAAATGTGAGCAGTCTTGTTGTCTATAATTATTTTCTCATTTACTGAGGGAGGGCTGGGGTTCTCACAGGTATTTGAATAGTTGCACAAGCTCTGTGTAGTGGTCTAACCGAATTAAATGCAACAACTTAAAAAAATAAAATATTGGTTTCAGATAGGCTATTTCTTGGAGTGAGAATCTTGGACACACTATTTGCCCTCCTCTCCACTGCATAATCAACTGGTGCCCCCTACTTTGTTTTCTCAAACTGACCTAATTTTTAATTGTAATTTTCTCAGAACTATTTATTCTCCTCCTGTCAGTGTGCTTGATCTTTATAAACCTTAATCATTTGTTCGCCCTCAGTTACATCTCCTCACAACAATTTACATCAGACACATAAACAGAACTCCATCTCCTATTTGTGACAGAAGTTGAAGAAAGTTCATATTACAGCAACTTAGCCTGAAAAACATATGCTGAGTACTGATTGTATGCAGAGCAACTGCTTCAAAAACTGAAAATTAAAAAACCTTAAAACTAAGTGAGTGGAAAAGATCCTCAGAAAAGAGAAAAAAAAATTCTATAACATTGAAGTCACAAAATGAATGGAATGGGAGATTTTTTTTCTGTCGTGATATGCTGCTAGTGATCATTGTACCTTGAAGATAAAACTGTTTCCCAAAAGATCAATCTATTTGTATGTGTTTTTTTTTGCTTTAAATATTTCAGAATTAAACAAATGCAAAATAGTTGTTCCTCAAATGACTCTCCTCCTGCCATTAATTAGGAAAAAAGTTTGCTAAACTGTAGATTAATTTTCATTAAATAAGTAGTACATGGAAAAATTAACCTTCATGATAGAAAACCTTCCTTTAATATTTTGTTCTTAAAGATTTGGAGTAAGAAATTGTAAACGAAATTACTCCCTGAGCTTGGTCCGTATGAACTGGGAGCCTTAAAAATCTGAGGGGTGACACAAGCAATAGAAAAATGCTGACCAGTTTAAGGATAATGCTTATTTCTATATTTGGGCAAAGTCTTCATAGGTGAAACTCTATTTCTCTTTTTTCTTCTCTCTCCCTCTCTGGAATCTGGTAATACATTAATTCATATTTGAGAAACAAATATGCTTGAAACTTCCTTGATTTTTTTTTCATTATTTTGTCCTTTCTACACACGGTTTCTATCTCTTCCTGGAAACAGCAAACTGTTGAAAGAATAAAAGAAGTCACACATCTCAAACATTCCCCCACACCCTTCCAAAAAGAAAGACTATAGAGATTTATGTTAAAGATATTCGAAGGTGTCAGCAGCTATGCCATTGAAAAACAGTTGCACACAGAAGAAAGGTTATCTATAAGAAAATTAAAATAAGAACTATCACCTGTAAGTGAATTGCTCGGGCTAGGTGTTCTGTATTGTGACAAAAATATGAACAGAACCGCCACTTCTGGAAAGGTTTAAGAAAAAAAGATAATGGTAGAGAGGAAAGTAAACAAATTTGTAAGGAGGAGCAAATGGAAATAGGAAAAGTCCCTAGGAATGGTTTTATTTTTTGCACCCCAATCTTCAAATTTTCTAGGCAGCTTGGAGATGTGCTTGAGGACAATCCAAGATAGAGGGAACCAGGCACGCTGAGGAAGGTGTGGGCTGCTGTAGCCCCTTTGGGAGAAGAGTAGGGGCATCCCCTTTTATGGTTTTCCTCCTTTCTGAGGCTTGGAATAATAAACTCAAGTGGCTGCCTGTCAGCCCCTGTCCATCTTCTTTAGCAAACTTGACATAGTGGAAGAAATATGACACGTGAATTATTAAAGAGGAGCTAGTTGACTTTTAACCCTGGTTGCTTTTCTCAGACCCCATTACCTGCAAATTCATCTGACAATACACTGCAAGAATTACAGGGTGTGCAAGCTAGGAAGAAAAGAGGAGAAAGCAGAGTTAGGAATTTGTGAAAATATCAGGGAAAAACAGGATGCTTTACCTTACTATCTGTGACACTCAAGGGACCCAGTTATATTTCTAACAAACCACTCCTATAAAAAGGGGGTCAGTTTCTCTATCCAAGAAGAAAGACGAAATGGATTAAAAGGACATTGAGCACTATTCCTGATGCCTACTCCTTTCAGACAGAGCTAGTTAGGATTTTAAATTTCTTTAACATGACTTAAATCAATTCTTAACTGTATTAACAAGAATCCTATAAAGAATTCTTCTCCTCCCCGCTCCTTCCTTTTTGATGCAACTCCTGCTTTTGCTCAGTTGCAAAAACTTCTCAAAAGGGCAGAAACATCCTATGTATACCCTGACAGCAAGCCCACAGACCCTTCCTAAGTTAGGCTCTTGCAAAACTTTAGAGAATATCCAAAGACTACTTAATTTGCACAACTGATAAGATTATAAAAATCAGCAATAATCATTCAGGCATTCAGACAAAAGTTTTTGGTGCTAATTAAGCAGCCATTATCCAGTCGGGTTGATGGGGTTGAGTAACTGGGCAGCTGTTGATAGAATAAAATAGGAAGGAATGCATTGAAAGCTTAGGGGGTTTCTTCTTTTAAAATGAACAAGAAAGAAAGGCACAATAAAATAATAGTAAGAACTATTATTATTGTTTAGTCCCTTGGGTATAGATTTGTATATCCTGTTGCCAAGGTGAAGGTAATAATTGAATCTATCCTAAATCTGAGTGATGGAGTAGTCAGAAATGACTCCATCTGACAGAAGAGCCAGGAGGCAAGTGATGGATACTATTGTCCAAACGTGACCCTCCATTAACACTACCTATCAGCATCTGGATCCTGTCACCAGTTCCCATCCCAGAGCCAAGAGGGCTGCATGGCATATTCTAAGCGCTTCGAGGGCTTCCATGCTGTGCTCAACCCCACATCAACTAAATGGGTGGAGAGACTGACCTAAACCCTTCCCCCTCTATCTCCACTCGCCTTATTTCCCCTCTCCAGGCCCATTGTTTGGCAGGTGCTGGCAATTTGCTCCTTATCTTGCCTCTGTTTACGAGGGCTTTTTATTAATAACAAAGGGAGAAATGGTATTAATATTAATTAACACCATAAAATGAAACAGTTTTGGGAATCCACCAAGTGAATAATCTCATCGTCTAATTGGAGCTGGACAGAAAGGGGAGGAGGTGGATAGAGGAAGGGGAGGGAGGAGGGGGAGATACAGATGACCTACTGGGTGACAGGCACAGGTTGGAAGGGTGACATTTTATTGTAAGCCTCCCAATGAAAGGAAGAAAAGGAAGGGACCAGTCAATTTAATGCAGGGACCAAGAGTGCAAGAGTGTTGCTAAGAGACAGAGATGCTGGTAAAGTTCTATCAGAAGCACTACTCTGACCTTATGCAAATAGAGGCGGCCAACTCTTTGTGGAACGGCTGAAAATTCCACCCCCTGTGTCACCAATACCTGGCATCGAGCCTTTTATTCAAATGTTCTCTAAAAACACACACAGAGGATGTGACAAAGCATGACACATTTAGGAGCTTTGACGAAAAAAAATGCCACACAAAGAAAATGGGGGGAGTAGTAATAATAGTAATAATTTTTAAAACTCAGGGGGAAAAAAATCAACACTAGATCTTCCTGTGGAAATGTCACCCATCTTTACCTTCTGGCACTGTCATTTTCCTTTAGCTGAAAAGTAACCTAAAGATTCAGAAATTGCCCTCTCATTGCAGAAATAGAAGCTTACTAAGATACCGCAGTGATGCTCAAAGTACCATCATTAATTTACACCCTGAGGAGTGTGAGGAGGGGATGGTATGAGGGTGGTTGGGAAGGGGACAAGAAAGCTTGGTGCAGACAACAGAAATCACAGTATATCCTGTCCCCAAAACAAAATGAAGGATGTCTTTCCTCTAACTTTTACCTACCCACTCTAGGACAAGGTTAAGTGCAAAAACATAGAAGTGTGGGAAAGCTGGTTCTCCCATGAAATTGAATGTTCTCACAGTTAAAACAGGAAGGCCAAATACACTTCAGTGAGCTAGTGGCACTTGAGCACCTGCTGTGGCAGGGTCTCTGATCAGCCTCAGACAGGATAAGAAAATGGGTATGCATGTGTACCCTCTTGCCTGCACTGCTCTTGGCTGTGCGTTAATGTTGGAAGGTGAACTTAGAAGTGGAGCTGACACATCTGACCCCTGGGCTTCACAGAGTAGCCTTGAGAGGTTTGAGGAGAGAAACTGGATCCAATCGCTCAGAATGGCCCCACTCCGTGATATTGAATGTGTCGCCTTCTGGAATACTTTTGGGCTTGGGCTTTGTGCAGAAGTACTTCCAAGTATCCAGGCCAAGTTCTTTCTCTCTCTCTCTCTCTCCATTCCACTCCAGGTTATCGTTGGTGCTTCTCTACTGGGTTGTACATCACACAAAATAAGAACCAAATTCCCCAGAATCACCTTTCCCCTAAGCAAACCACTTGCCTACAATGTGCCAATCCTGAAAAGCTGAACATCATGGACAGAGAAATTTGATTTTCACAGTTCTTGGGTAAGTTCAATCCTTTGGGGTCACCCTTGGGTTTTCAGTTTAGGGAACTTCTGGGGCATCATGCTGGAGATGAGTGAAGAGCTGGCTGGAGGGAACCACTGGCTAGAGGAGGGAAGGGGCTTTCCCATTGCCACACATCTGCCCTCTTGCAGCCCCAGGAGCCCCCTCCACCCATGACTATCCTCAGCCAGAACTCAATACAACCTGGAAATTTCTTTCCGGATCCTTACTCCTCACATTAGCCATGGAGAAAGAGAAACATTTCCTATAAGCGAGGGAAAAGCATCACACACATCTTGAAAAACTCATTTAGTCAGCCTCGTTTAAACCACTCCCTTCCCTCCCTCTGTTTTGATTTCAATATTGATAAAATGCCCACTGTTTCACATCTTTATGATAATAGTTGCAAATGAATACATTTTTCTACTTGGGGGCCTTTCAAATGTTCAGCGGCAAGTAACTTCCCAGGGCAACTTCTCCCTAGGATCCTCCCTCCTCCCCTTTTAATGGCGGGACTTTTCATAATGTGCACAATACTATTAAAATTTCATATTAGCAGTGTGTATGGTGAACTTTGTAATGGGAAATTCAATAGCTGCTGTAAATATTAATGGAATATGAAATGAAGCCACAGCCTCGACCAACCCTGACAGTAAAACGGAGTGAACATGTGGCGGCCCCGGGGCGAGAGAGGCCTTTCCTCTTGTCGCTCTCGCTTTATTACATTAGCACGGGCCTCCCCGCGCCGGCGTGGGCTCTGAAGCCGAGGCGCCGGGTCACCCATGACAAATGTCCCCGTGTCTCGCCAACAGGCCCCGCCTGGCCCTGCCACTCCATCTGCCCAACAGGCCCCCAGAGAGTGCTTGCGGGTGTCAGTTTCAGGTAAAGAGCTCTTGAAAGGGCAAAGTCTCCATAAAGGTTGCAAGGGTTCCCGGGCCTCCCCAAGTCTCCGCAGCTTGGGTCCCCGGCTACAGTAGGAGGGGTTCCTATCGGGGTGGGGGAGGGAAGAACCCCAAACACGGGTACCAACCACCCTGGGCGAATTTCTGGGCTTGAAAACACTATTAGGAATGCCAGATTCCAACCTCCCACCCGCACCTCGATCCCTTCCCACCTTCTGCCCAAAGGATCCACCTCAGAATTGGGTGTCGGGCTGGGTAAGGCTTGTGGGAGGGGACAGGGGACTGTTTGGACTGGGATTTGGCGCCAGCTGCCACCACCTTCCCCAATCCCCGATCCCCGTGCTATGCGGAGTTGCAAACTGCCCCCACCGAAACCGGCCTGTCGGGAAAGCTTGAGACGCTGGGGGACAGCTTATTTGCAGTGATCTGTGGACATTAGGACCCCAGACCCTGGACCTCCAGCTCAGCCTCTACCTTGGCATGAATCTTCTGGGAACCCCAGGGGAGGGTGTGCGTCGGCTCTGGGAGGAACAGCGCTAACTGGGGCCAAGGGCGCCCAGATGGGGTGGGTTCTGAGCTTAAGTCGCCGCCAAGGAGGGTCCTGGGAGGCGAGGCGTGCTGACAAACGTGGCCGTCAGCACCTAGCTGCCCCGACGAGTTATTTCAACAGGCTGGGAGGGATCGGTATTTGAGTGGCAGGCGACGCCTTTCCTCACTCCCAGTATTTATGTTGTACTGACGGCACTTATATGAGAACTTAGTTTTAGATGGGACATTAATCTTAACTTGTTAAGAGATAGGCTGTCAACATTTACCATGGGCTTTCCCACTCTCGACGTCCCAGGCCCTCCCTGGAGTTCAGCCGCTGCCCACCTGGTCTGGGCGCCGGGTGTTGCTGGTCCGCGTTCGGCAGAGGCGGGGAGCCCCTGGTGAGCAAGGTGAGCGGTGGAGAGAGTTGGAGACGCCTGTCTCCAACGGAAGTTAAAGTCAAAATCGACTTAAATAAGATCCCAGCCTGGGCCCACGCTCTAGACGATCCCGGCACCAATCCCTTTCTTTTTTCCTTTTCTTTTCTTTTCTTTCTTTCTTTTTTTTTTTTTTTTTTTTTGCCTGTTTGCAAGTGGGGAAAGCAGAGTTTTTAATCACAGAGAAGAACTTTCCTGAAGCTCCAGGGCACACAGGCGCTAACATCAGGGCAAGTCTCTCCCCATTTCCCTGCTACTTCACTGGTGTGAAGTCATCTACCATTTTCCTTTAACCACTAACTCCACGGGGTCACTTTTCTCTCAAATTCACAGGGAGCTCCCCTTTTAAATTATTCCCTGCCCAGTTATTTTTTTTCCCTCCAAATTAATCCAGAATACAGTAGTTCCCTCATTTGCTCCACTGCACGCAAACAGCAGAGCCGAAATGAACTGAAATAAAAACGGAATTGAAATGCACCAGGGGTTTCGCGGCAGGAATTGTTTCAACAAGGCATTCACTTTTTTCCAGATCCGTTGAAATGTTTAGGTGTGATTTGCATTCTCTCCGACCCTCTGGCCAGTTCCCTCACCCCTAACCGCTTTCATTGGTACACCCACTAGTTTAATAGTTGTGCCTCACTGTTTCTTTGGCGCCATTAAATCCACTTCTTTCTCTCCAGGATCTTGCAACTTCTTCACCTTGCCCTTTAAAAGAGTTACACTTTCCAATAAGACTAAGAGGGGGGAAAAGGACAAGAAATGGATATAGGTTTGTAAGTGTTAAATAACTTTCTCAGCGTGTATTAAAGGAAGATTGTATTTTATCAACAGCTGATTGATGCAGTCGTGTGATCCTGTCGGTTTGTCTATAGTATCATATTTATTTAACCTGCTGGGGGACTGTGTTCAGGGGCAGCCTGTTCATGCTGACAAGAGCATGCACATTACACACTACCCCAGGTATTTTGATTGATTGTTCCCACCCCAAAGCCTTTGGTTCATAATTTAGCACAGCGGGTTCTGCATCACAGACTAGGTTAAAAAAAAAAAAATCCTGTAAGAGATTTCAGTGAACAACTAGCGCCAACAAACCTCTCTCTACCTGCAATCCCCAAATATTTTAAATGCCTCTGGAAAGTGTTCAGTTTTTATATTTAATAATTACAGGACATGTAAACTTTATTCACCCTAGTTCCCAGCAGAGTGATAAGATGATTCATTTTAAATCTGTGACTGGATCAACATTTCCTTAGTTAGGGGGTGGTATGGAGTTGAAGAAATGATGGGGACAATGTCAAAAACTGTGGGCTTCTATGTTCCTTTCAGTAACAGGCTTGGGGTGTGGAAGCAGTGGAAAGGCAGACAAAAATGCTACTTTTTAATGATACTTTTCTGAGTGTATTTTGTGGGTTTAGTTCAAAAGTCTTTAGGCAGCAAACTAGATTTTTATTCACACTACTTACCTTCAAGGGTGAAGGATGATTTTTCTTTAATTTTATAGGTGACTGTTTAGTATGCAGTGTAAACATTCACAATATTTATGTATTTTCAAGTAAATAATCTCAATGGTTTGGGCACATCCTAGGGATTGTAAAAGTTGTGACCTGAAATTAGCATTACCTAGTGCCTAGCCAGCCTATACAGTATCAAAGAAATCTGACCACAAAATTTTAGGAGCTATATCACTACATGGGTACATCCCTGAATTATTTTATATTCTATATTTTTAAAAAGTTTCTCTTCTTTTCTCCCTACTCCAACCCTCTCTCCCTCTTTCTCCCTCCCTCCCTTCCTACCTACCTACCTTTCTTTATTTCTTTCAGAGCTGAGGAACAAACTTGGAGGCATGCAAGACATGGAGTCTACCAATGGGCTACACCCCCAGCTCAGAAAGAGGCATATGTGTGTGTGCATGTGTATATGTACTAACTAGTGTGCTCTTATTTAATGATTGTTTATGTCAAAGTAAAAGTGGGACACATTTTTCTGTGCATTTTCTTGGATTACTCTTCTTCTGGGTGGTAATTGTGTGTGTGTGTGTGTGTGTGTGTGTGTGTATGCACATCCATACAAAAGCAGAGTTTTAAACATGCTGATTTCCATGAAAAGAAATGCTATTCACTGTGCTTGGTGTTTTTGCTTTTGTCTTTTACAGATTCTTGAAACCTGTAAAGGACATCTTAGCACCAATATGAATATCTTTGCCTATCAAAGCTTTGTTCTGTGTTTAAGTCAGATGGGAAGGTCAATATCAAAATGGTTACTTTCATGGGTATATAATGCTACGGTCAAGAGTGAGAATTCATAGCATTAAAAATGGCTTAGTGCATAATTGCTCACCTGAGTCAATATGTCTAAAACAGTTTTCCTCTTTCAATTCTTGGGTTAATATTGGGGGAAAGGTTACTTTTTTTTTAAAAATATACCTAGTGATAGTAGATAATGGCAACATTGAATATTAAAATTTTCTTTCTCATTTTTGTATATTATTCACAAAGTGTAACTTTTGATTTGATTTTTTTACCTTAAAATGATGATAAAGTTATCAGCCAAATGTGATACACTTTCCCCATTCCACTTAGTATATCCCTTTTAAAATATCCCTTATTTGCAATAGTGCTGAAGATTTTCTCATAATTGGGGCAGGTTTGGGAGCTCCTGGTGGTGTGCCTTCTTTGCTGATAATATCATGTTCAGCAACTCTTTTTATCCCTAGATGTTGCTATTTATCTTTATATGATGTTCAATGAGAAAAAGAAGAATATTTGAGAAACTCCAGGAGATGCATCTTTCTGCTGAAAAAACAGCCATTAAAGGAAGTAAGTGCGGATACAGCATCCAGAGAGAAAGAGAAAGGGCAGGCTGGCAAAGGAAATATTTACCCATGACCTCATGGCAGCCAGGAGCACGAAGGCAGACCAAACAAGAAAAAGGAGAGGACAATTTGTTCATGGCGAACATCACAAAAGCTAAAGAAGTTCTGAGACACCGTGTGAATCAATTTGTAGTCATTTTCCAAAATGTTTTAGAAATCATTGCTTTGCATTGGGAATAAACCTTCTAAAACCATCCACTACCAGGTTTCTTTAATAGAATACTATGTACATTATCTGTAATAATGAAGAAAATAATTTCACGTTTCCTGGGGAGTCAAATAAATTGAATGGGATCCTATTTATTTTCAAGGGGACACTTTGAAAATATTTAAAGCATGCTCATACATATGTGCACATATAAATTAACTTCTTTGAAGTGTGGTTACTTCCTAGCTGTGCAGCCCTGGGCAAGTTACTTAATTTCTCTGTCCCTGAGTTTCTTCATCTAGTGAAATAACAATAGTACATTCATCAGGGGTTGCTGTAAAGATTATGTGAGTTAACTTATGTGAAATGTCTAAAGCAGAGCCTGGCATGCAATAATTTCCAGTCATTCACCAGCTATTATTTATACTGCACAATTTACACTAATGTCTTATTAATATCACTATTGATAAACAATGTTTGTAATCTGTTCACCTATAATGTTGTGACCAGACTTGAAAACTTGAAAATTCGCACTGTGCCAACATTTCTCAAGAGGCAAAATGATTGATCAGTGGATCACTGGACTTCTTGTGTCACCAAGTCCCAGTTACATTAAGCAGCCATATATGTAAACACTGAGCTAAAAATGCAGCTCCAGGAAGTGATGGGAATGCTACTAGAATGTCTGTATACCAAATGGCAGGCCAACTCTACCAAGACCCCCCACCCCCAATTCAAACAGCTGTGTCACTTGCTATCCAGCTAAGGATGCAGCCGTACTTCTTCTGATGGAGAAGTAGCATTTGCCCAATGCTAAGTACTCAAGTCCCTCATGGCACATCTTAACATCCTCTGTTAATGATACCTCACATGTTAGTGATATTTTAAAATTCTTTCTTAAAAGCACCCTTTTGGGATATGCATTTTACATGAGCCACACACTATACTTTATGAGGTTACTGAAGTTTAAGTCTAACAGAAAGGCATACATCCTAACAATATGTTAGAATGTTTATTAAAAATTACAATCTTGATGTGAAAATGAATGGATTGAAATAATAAAAATTTCCCGACCTATATGTTGAACTTAGGAATTAAGATAAAACCAGTTTCAATTAAAAATGATAACACTGTTGCCTTGACTCTGAAATATCTTTCTTAGTGTGTTTGAGCTGGTCTACTGACTCTTTCCACAGTGACTTGAGATCAGAGCTAAAGTTTGAAAGGTGGCTAACAGTACCTTGTCCTTTTCTTGAAGTCACCCACCATAGACTTGTTTTTGTTAAAGATAGATCATAGAATAAGTTTTCATTTCTTCTGAATAGTTTTCATTTCTTTAAAAAAATTTATTGGTGCAAAATAATTCCACAGAATAGTGGGTTCATTATGGCTTATTTGCACATGCATCTTACATAATTTAATCAATTTAATTCCCTAGTACCACCCTTTGCCCTCTCTTTCTCCCTCCCTCAATCTTCTTCCTTGCCCTACTGGTCTCCCTTCTGTTTTTATGAGAACTCCTCTCCTATTCCCTCCTTTTCTCTTTAGTTTCCATATGTGAGGGAAAACATCTGACCTTTGACTTTCTGAGTCTGACTTATTTTTTTTTTAACATGATACTTACAATTCCATCTGTTTTTCTGCAAATGACACAATTTCATTCATTTTTTGTCCCTCCTCCTATTAACTGATGCAAACAAGCCCAGACAGGAGATGATATTTTCTGACATGTGTGATCATTAACCTTGAACTTTGAACCACACCCTTCTTCTCTTTCTAGGGTGCTTGGTATCATTAGAGTTTACTTCCACTCTGCATGTACACCAAAAATAGGTGAAGTCCTGAGAAACTAGACTTTGTGTGAGGTTAAGATCCTGCAAACCAGCCATGGACTTACACAAGCTGATAAGATATTTCCTTCTAATTATCATCAGTTGCTGCTCTATTTGATATGAAAAATGGATTTTAGACATTTAAATTCAGCTTCAGGATTAGACATTGTCTCACTTTCCCCCTAATTCACTCTTTTAGATGAGACTAAAGGTAACTTTCCAGAAATATACAAACCTTCCAATTATGTCTTTCCACCATTGCTCTAGAGGCCTGGGATGGATCTTTGACTTTCTCTTATTCTGGCCAATAATAGTTTCAGAGTAGTCTAAAAGGTACTGAACAAAGATATTAGACTATTTCCAGAAAGACAGATAAACCACTGTGACCTGTTATTTCCTGCATTTGAATGGCTGAGATTTAAAGAAATATCATGGTTCTCCTTTAACTCACATATGAATTCAGTTTTTAAACGTTGCTCCTTTTGAGATTTAGCAAGTAGTTAAACTAGTTTACACAGTTCTTTTCTTCCCCCTTCCTTTCAAGTACAGCCCCAAAGTAAGCAGGCACTTTAACTTGCCTTTCTATTAGACAGCTTTTTCTTTATTACCTTTTCATAGCACAACTATCAAAAATAAGATAATGCCCAAAGATCTGGGACCTAATCAGCTTTCTGGCTGAGTTTAAAGAGTCTTGAGACTGTTTACAGGCAGCTCTGGTTATGTGTGCAGGCCCACTGCAGTGTTTGCTCTGCCATATTTTGATGGAGAGGGTAATGTGTTTGTTAGATAAGGCAAAAAGGACCAGCCAAAAAAGCAAGGCTCTGTTTGATAAACCTTGACATATTTAGCCATTTTTCACACACATGAAAGGAAGCTTTAAAACTCCAAGGAAAATAGAGGTGTCCATTCAAGCATATTAATGTTTATCAAGACAAAAAAAAGGTAAATAAAGAAAATTGGCATTTTGTAGTCTATTAAATTAATTAGCTCTAGAGCTTATCACTAAATTGAATAGCAGGATAAAATACAAGACTATTTCTTGTTGTTATTAATGTGAAAGGTAAGTTCTTTAAGCTTGTGTACATTGGAAAGACAGTTGTTTTGCTTGGCTCCTGTGGCCCCAGTGGAAGATTTGAACCTTCTCTAAATAAGCTCATGAATTGAAGTTAAACTTTTGTAAGGCTGATCTGCATTTATTGGAATGAGAATATGATTCGAAATTAGTACAAAAATACATAATGGTATTTTCTTGTAAAGTGACCTATAACCTGAAAACAGATTGATAAAGCCAGAATAAAAATATATACCACCTGGCATATACTTATAATTTGAGGTCAGTATGTTCTAAAAATCCAATTACAATAAGTTCATGCACAAACATATTTTAAAATAAAACCACTTTACACTCTAGAATGATTTAAAAAATTCTAGGGACAAACTATATATTGTTTTATTAAAATTTCCCTTCTGTCGGAAAATTAAGGGGAAAAAATCAGAAAGTTTCACAAATTATAGCCATCTCTTAAAAGGAAATATCAACTATAAGTCAATATCATAGTAAAATTTTCTAATTTGTTTCCTAGAAAGGATACTTTTCTAGTTTTTTCCTCCAAATTAAAAGTATTCAATAAACTAAAGAAATTATCCCCAATGATTAGTCATCTATAGAATACTTAAAGATATAATCACTTGAATCTCTAGAAATGTTTCTCCTATATATTAATCATTTAAAACATTTCTTATGTCTTGGTGTTAATAATCTATGTGGGTGTAGATTTTTAGATGAATTCAATGTTAACCAGGGATTAATGTGCATTAATTAAATTGACTGTATCTTCTTTAATGAGAAAAGGAGATTTAGTTTTTAATACTGATGATCTTAATAAAGCTTCTCTTTACTTATCTGTATTTTCTCAACATTAGGAATTATTTTTATTAGAAGATAAATTAATTTAATATTGGCAGGGTAGCAAAACATGAAATAAATCAAATGGTTACAAGCTGATTTTGTTTTTGTTATTGAGGTTGTATAATCAAACTACTTTTCAATGAAAATGGAATCAATTAGTATCAGCCATTTAAAAATAAAAACATAAATTGAACTTCAGACTTAATTTTCTTTTGAGCATTATGTAAAATGGCTAGCCCTTTGACAGAACCTGATAAGGCAGTACCTACCATATAGTGTAAATGTTGAACACACTTGGTTCAATTTTCTTAAAAAGTGTTAAAGTCATATTTTACAAATTCATTTAAAATAAAACTATTGTACTAAAAGGTGCAGTACCATAAAAAAAAATCTTCACAGATTTCTTTGCAGAAACATGTATCTATATGTATGACTATGTATGGACAGATTTAACAACTTGGATTTCTAGAAATAAAATATGTTATATATCATATAATTATATTTCTCTCTATATAACTATATTGATAAAGACACACTCCACCCCAAGTGCTCATGGGAGGGAGAATGCAATGTCCCCTCTCTGGGTACCATTAGTTACAAAAAAGAAGACAAACATTACTTGAGCAAACCTTGAAGTACTTATTCTTTATTTTTGGGGATTTGTATTAGGATTATAGGCCAAAATTCCTTCCTAAATTAATTTTCTGTTATTATTTGGAAACGGAATATGAATGAAGAGTCCAAGGAGAAGGGAGAAGATGGACTAACAAAAACCACTCCAAACCATGCAAATCGAATACAACTGTTGATAAATCACACTCTTCTCTATAAATTTGTACAATTGTTGTGTGCCATTAAAAACCCAACCTAACCCAAATCCATGAACTTCCCATTTTCTTTCTCTCAGATTTCCATGTACAGCCCACGTTTTCATAGTTCAAACTCATCTTGAGTTTTCTCACCCAGCTCCTCTCAAAGTCTCCTCACAAGTGAATATTCACAATGTATCACAATCTGTTAGAGCTCTTCTCTTGTGTTTGATAGCTTGACAAGCTAACCTACCAACACCCCACATTTATAGTGGGTACATATGATAGACCAAGCATTGATCCTTGACAGGCTATTTGGTACCTTTCAAGATTCATCTTTCAGCCAGTCAGATATGAGGTTGGTCCTACTGTTAAGTATAATTACAATGTATGAATAAAAAAAGGGAAGAAAACCAGATACAAAGTTGGGTCTAAAGCAAATTAAGCTAAGATTTGTTTCTTAACTTCAATCCTGGAAATATAGTGGTCTAGTCCAGAGGTTTCTGATTAAAAAAAAAAAATGTTGTGCCTAGATTTGGTCACCATAGAATTACTAGCATGACTACCTCAGTCCTAATTAATTTTAAAAAAAATCCACTTCTCAGTCTTTTTGAAGATACAAACGAAGTTCTCAGTTCTATATTTGGCTCAGAATGCAGCTTTTATAAAGGACAAATGTCATTATTATATCCTGAGGATGCTGACCATAATGGACTGCAGTTTGGAAACGAAGTCATTTAAAGAACAATTGAGAGACAATTGGGTGGGGATGAATACAATATCCTAAAAGGCTTTCAAAAGGAAATAAAGGAAGACAGGTACTGCCAGTAGTAGATCTCTACTCAGTACGAGGAAGAACTTTCTTATAATTCAATCAGTTTGAAAACATTGAGAGAGATGATTATGTCATTTGTGAGAGGTGGCAGAGAATGGATAATTAGGTTATACCAGAGTGGTACAAATCATTGTTTTCCAAACCTGGCTACATAAAATGGAACCACCTGGAAAACTTAAAATATCTGTAGTACAAGCACCTGAGAAATGTCTTCTTTCACAGACACAAGCATGCCATTAACCAGTATAATTTCTGGTATTTGTTAGAAATGAGACGCCTTGGCTATGTAACACCAAGATGAGATCTAGTCACAGTGAAAGTAAAATTGTTTGTTTGTTGTTTTGATTGTCCCCTTTGAAACTCAGCAAATCACACTGTCTCCCTTTTCCAAATAACATTCTGATTGATAGGGGAGGATGAAAATAAACATCAAGGACAGTGATAAGTGGGGGCGGGGGGATGCAGAACTATAGCAAAGAAAGTATCACAAAACTGACATTCTGGTCCAAATTAGTTCTCATTTTATACAAACAATATTGTAATACTAACTACCATTTATATAATACATTTTTACATTTCTAATTTGCTGACTAAATTTGCTTAAACTCTCTGATCCTAAGTTGACTTTACTGAATGGGGGTGGAGGAGTTGAACTAGATCAGGAGTGACTAAACCAAATGCCCATAGCAGTCTGACAGGGATTAGAGATGGATAATGAACCAGGTGTGGTATAATTGGTACTGGTGGGGACCACTGCAAACTGAAGAATACAGGCCTGTTCTAAAAAAGACACTACTTTTCTATTCCTGTTAAATGTGGCCCTGTGGAAGTAGAGGGTTTTTTTTTTTTTTTTTTTTGCCATAGTCTTTGGTTTTATAGAATAATCTAGATATATTTATTTTTTCAAAATGTAAAAGCTCCCATTTAAAAAAGCACTTTATGCCAGGCATGGTGGCACATGGAGGCTGAGGCAGGAAGATTGCAATTTCAAGGCCGACTTTAGCAATTTAGTAAGGCCTTCAGGGAGACCCTGTCTCAAATTAAAAAAATAAAAAGAGCTGGGGAGGTAGCTCAGTGACAAAACGCCCCTGGGTTCAATTCCCAGAACCAAAAAATAAAAAAAAAATATAAAAAGTCATTTTATACTTCCAAATGACTAATACTGGGGGCTAGATCTGGCCGGTGGTCATTGGCTTGTTTGTCTGTATGAGCTGATAATGGCTAATGGCATCTTCTGGCATTAAAACTATCCGGCAGTGGTTCTCAAACTTGTGTGTGCATAGAGTCACCTGGAGAGTTTGTTGAATCATAGATGTCTGGGCTGCATAGCAAGATGCTGATTTGCACTTTTTAAAAAGTTCCCAGTTGATTGGCTGGTGAGCATGCAAGTGGGGAGCTGATCACTGCACTGCTCGCCTTGGCTTGACAATTCTTGGGTACCCTCCTAAGAATTCATTCAGGAGGTCTCTCCTCCTCCTCTGTTCTTCTTTTCTTTCTCTCCCTGAATCAGTGTGACACTTTAAGGGATGAGTATAGTCTGCACTTTTCTATTAGAACAGGGAAGCAGTGAAGTGTTGATATCATGAGATTCAACCTGGAAGAAATGCTCAAAACTGTTGAGAAGACAGAATCATCCCTAAACACTTTGCAGATAATCTGTTTCATAAATAAATATAGCTAATGATATATCACAGGTGATTACTTGGTCTCAGGTGATGACAGCCTTGTCCTAGGTAGATACAGTCTCATTCCAAATTCATGGGTGAAGAAACTGAATCTCTGAGAGGTGAAATACTCATCCTTGATCTCATGGGAACTGAGTAGGCAGAACAGATTGAAAGAAGAAAGGTTTGATTCCAAAGCTTATGTTCTTTCTGTGCTACTTCCATTTATATGCATACACATTAATCCTATTGGCTATTAAAATAGAATATGCAATATAAACTCTACCTTGCTCCATAAAGGATTCAAAGTGAGTAATAAAAATGAAAAGTATGTTGCTGAATTAAATAAATTAGGAATAAATACAACAGGAAGGAAAGAAAGATGGAATACAGAATGGCATTCTACAAACCCTATTCTTTTGTTAATAGTTAGGAGTATGACTAAATTTGTTTAAAAAAAAAAAGACAGGCTATAAGGGCACTATGTTACATCTCTTGTTGATAGGGGCCAGGTGAAGGTAGAGAGGAAGCAAAAGTGAATGAAGCTGACTCATTTCTCAAATAAGCCCTGTCCTGGTCTCCTAGTCCAGGTGCCCCCCCCCACCTTGGGCTTGTGACTATCTGAGATGGTTACCATGGGGCTCATGGATTCACCTGCATCTGAGGGGTGGAGAAAGGACAGGGAATGACAACTAGGGACACACATTTCTATTGACCTAAGCAACCTATATGGTATTGTAAATCTAAAGTCAAGGTTCTTGTTTATTTAATTCCATCAGAGTGCTGTTTGATATAGCACTATAAACAGGTTCTAAATTAAAATAGTACCGTTGGTTGATGATAGTGCTTTAGATTAATTGCTCTAAATCAAATGTAAGATCATGGTTCTTCATACACTTTAAAATTCAAAGTTCTTCAATAGTCTTCAAATTTAGTTTGTTTAGAGTCAATAGATACTGTTGTTTGAAATGTAAAAAAGGCGTTTAGGATAGGGGTTGGGGATGTGGCTCAAGCGGTAGCAAGCTCACCTGGCATGGGTACGGCATGGGTTTGATTCTCAGCACCACACACAAACAAAGATGTTGTGTCTGCCGAAAACTAAAAAAAAAAAAAAAAATTGAAAAACTCTCTCTCTCTCTTTTTTTTTTTTTTTAAAGGCGTTTAGGATAGATGATTTCAATAGATGAGACAAAAAGACTCATGGGCAGCTGGAGATGTAGCTCAATAGTAGAGCATCTATTTAGCATTGCAGGAGACCCTGGATTCCATCTGCCTAATGGGGGTGACAGGGACAAGGAGTCATGGCAAGGAAAAAAGACATTTTCTTGCTCAAGATTAAGGAAATTACCTTCTACTTTAAAAATGTCCAGAGAGCCTACTATACAAGTTTTCTCCTCTGAAAACAAGGGGTTGATGTCCTATCCATCTCTAAGGTCCTTTCTGGTTCTAGCATTTTAGAAGGTATTAGTCAGACTGTGATGTGATGGAATCAGATGGAGAAATGGGGAATAGGGGTAATCCTCAGAACACAGTGCCAAGCATCCTTCTGACATGTAGCCAAACAGCTTCCAGGGAGGCTGTGAGACTCACAGGATGGGGCTGATTCTCTTACTCATTCCATAGCCGCACACTGTGAAGATCAGCCAACCAGATCTGAGCAAAGAGTTCCACCCAGGCTGGAAGGCATTTCCAAGGAATTTAGTTCTTCTGCCAACTGGATCTCTTGAGTCATCTTTCAACATCACATTCCAATTGCAATGTTTATGTGGAGTCATCAGGCATTAATAGGGAAACTGGCCTGGGTTTGGCTTTGCAGATCTGTCACATCTATGTTTCATACCTTCACCTGATTTTTCAGAAGACATTTGACACAGGTCATTCCATCAACCTTTGCTTTTTTAAAATCAAGTTTCCAATAGTTCCCAGTCTTGTAACCCTAATCCAAAAATGTGTTTCTTCCTATTTTTGTTGAACCTTGTTGTTTGACTAGTAGAAATATAATAAAAACAAGCAAAAAAGTAAACAAAGTACCTTTTGAGAGCTCCTTATTTCACAGGTGGAAGAGTTCAGGCTCAAAAGATCGGCTCCTCTGAAAGCTGAGATGTTTCCTGAACTTTTCACCATTTCAACTTCTGAGATCTCTGGGATTACTGTGTGATTCTGTCCCTTTCATATATTTTTATTCAGGTGTCATTGCAGGTATTTCAGAGTCTGTGAGTAACTAGATAGCTAGAAGCACATTTTAAACCAAATGAGTTTAAAAAAAAAAAAAACAGCACCCAACACAAAACAAACCAAAGCAAATGAAACCTCCAATCTGGTTGGTTTGGGGGCTATGTTGGTGAGATGATAGGTATGTGTCAATTTACCTACCCTGCATCCTTTATTTTATTTTATTTTTTGTACTGGGAATTGAACCAAGGGCCTTGTGCATCAGAGGGAAGCACTCTACCAACTGAGCTATATCCCCAGCCCAACCCTCCCTCCTTTTAATATCTTTGAACTCCAGTGACCCTGATTTTTCCTGTTTCTTTCCACCCCCCACCCCCCTGGGTTTTCTCTTCCCCACATTCAGTTCTGTAGCTTCATTGGAGCTGCCTTCTCATACTTACCTGGCCAGGGCAGATGTCCACAACTTGTCAACTGGCCCAATAGAGCTAATCAGAGATGCTATCAGTTAGGTTTATGTTTGGTGTTTAGTAAAAGAGATTCAAAATGAAACTGGCTTAACCAAGATACATTTCATTTATCCCCGATGGGAAAGTCTAGGTTTAGATCTTTGATGGCTGATGTGGTAGATGGGCCCTGATTTTTAAAAAAGAAATTGGTGTATTGATTCTAAAATGTTTATGAATATAGAAATAGAATGGTTACACATGGTAAGACTACATAGATGAACCTACGAAACAAATAGATTCCAGAAACAGACCCACACATATATGGTCAGTTTTTAACAAAGGCACAAAACAATTAAATGGCATAGAGAACATTTTTTTTCCCATAAAAATGTGGCAAATAAAAAATGGGGCATACAGTTTACCTCATATACAAACCTTAATTCCAACAGATTATGGACGTAAAATAAAAGCAAAATTGTACTTTCCCAGCCAAAAAGGAAAGCACCTTTAAGAACATGGAACAAGTAAAGATTTCTCTGAAAGAACATAAAGGTGTTAAAAAAATTAATTATAAACATGATCAGTTTGGGGCTGGGGTTGTGGCTCAGTGGTAGAGTGCTCAACTAGCACACATGAGACACTGGGTTAGATCCTCAGCACTACTTAAAAAGAATAAAAAACATAAATATCCACCTACAACTAAAAAATAAATATAAAATAATGATTCAATTATAATTCAAAATTTAAAACTCCTGTATATAAAAAGATATGGAGAAGAAAAAGTATAGTTTTCTTTTTCTCTCTTTGAAAAAACTTTAGTGTCATGTAGACTAATATTTAGCAAATATTTAGTTTTTGGATCTTTCTTTGGAAAGATATAAATTAAGTGGTTTTGTCTCCCTAAAACTTCCTTGGCTTTATTTTTCACTGTTAATCATAACATTACTCTGTGGCTTTTACCTCTCATCCCCTAGAAATGTTGACTTCAGTATCATTGGACTATTATTTGCCTTTCTACATGTGCAAAGCCTTAGAGTCAATTCATTCCATCTATGCAATTACCTCTCTGTCTATAAAGATCTCTATTGGGATTTCCTTGGAAATATTTCAGTGATAGCTTCATTTTGCAGACAAAGGAAACTGAGTGAATAAAACAGTTCCAGGAAATTTGACAGTCTTGGCATTGAAAAGTTAAGCACTGTAAACTTAACAGATGTAAACAAACTAGTCCTTCTAATACTAATATCAGAAGATTCCCCGAATTCCTATTTGATTGCTGCTCCAGAGACAAGCCTCATTAGAATGAATTTTCTATTCTTAGGCTCTCTCTTTGCAACACCTGAACATTGCCAATTAAACCTGAAAGGAAACTACTTTATAAATACTTTTATAATATAGGATATGTGTGTGTGTGTGTGTGTGTGTGTGTGTGTGTGTGTGTGTTTAGCATACCCTAAGGGTATGCATTCTTTTGAATGACTTAAAATACTTTTGCTGCAATTATAATAGTATATTGTTAAAAGGCAAGAGAGCTGCTAGAGAGGGGAACATGGGTGGAGAAAGAGAATGTCATATCTGTAATTGATTGCATGTATATGTGTCTACTTTTTCTAAAGATGTGTAAAGTGTGAGAAGTACCTTTTTACATTCCAGGGTATGCTGTGCTTCATAAATAATACCATTTCATTGACGTGGTATTAATTAATTCTAAAAAATTACCATCGTTTTACTAGCTTATAATCGTCTTCTGGATTTTGGTATCCTCTTCTAAAATGAATTCTAGAAGTATTGTGATTGCTAAAGGTCTCCAAAAGAGAACTTATACTGTTACTTTCCCCAGTGACATTAGTGAAATTATATCTAAACTTCATGAAGTTTCATGGTGTTAGTCAATTTCCCTGACTAAATAAATACTTGAGGTCATCACCTTATAAAGAGAAAAGACTTATTTTGGCTCATAGTCTTTGAGGTTCCAGTCCACCATCCGTTGACTTTTGCTTTGGGAGAGATGAAATACCATGGCAGCAGAGCAAAATTTCTCACGGTGTGGCCAGAAGTGAAAGAGGGAGAGACTGGGACCAGGATTCCACAATCCCTTTCTGCCCCAGTCCGGCTGCAGCAAAATAGGGGGGTGGGGGGGGGTGGGGGGGGGGTGGGGTGACGAATAACTTCTGTAGATTGATGCAGCAGGAATAGGAGCCATTTATTGTAGGACAACAGAGCTATTTATACATTTTGCACAGCTTATCTTAATTAGCATAAACTAGATACATCAATCAACCAATAAGGAATCTCCACCCTTAATGGCTCGCTTTTGTTACTTCTCAAACCACTCCCTCTGGCATTTTGCCAGGCACCATCCAGACTTGTTTACAAACTCTAACATTTCTCTGGCAAAATACCAGGTGTTATTTTTGACTTATTTACAGACCTTAACACCTTTCAAGGACACACCTCTAGAGACCCAAGGACATCTCATTGAGCCCCACATCTTAAAGGTTCCACTGCCTCCCAATAGCACCATGGGTTGGGAACCAAATCTCTAACTCATGAACTTTTGGGTCATACTAAAGATCTAAAGTATGGCTATGAACTCATGTTCTGAGACTCTTTTTTTTTTTTTTTTTAAAGAGAGAGTGAGAGAGGAGAGAGAGAATTTTTAATATTTATTTTTTAGTTCTCGGCGGACACAACATCTTTGTTGGTATGTGGTGCTGAGGATCGAACCCGGGCCACACGCATGCCAGGCGAGCGCGCTACCGCTTGAGCCATATCCCCAGCCCCTGTTCTGAGACTCTTCAGTATCTGTTTCCTCTTCTCAAAGCACCCATCTGGGCAGTGTTTTCAGATTGATATCAGGTGTGTCCTTCACAACATGGTGTTCCAATGGGACAGAAATCTCTTTTCTCTGCCCCTGTGCAGACAGGTGTGGGCACATGTCCTAAGCCTTGCAAACAGATGGAGCAAGAGGTGGGACTTCCTCCCTAGAGGATGGCTGTGATCAAGTGATTTCTGCCCTAAGGCATCCTCACGTGTCCATGACCACCCCAGAGAGCTACTTCTGTTTCTACAGGGGTCCAGGTCATATTCTCCAGCTTCCTGAAACCATCCTGTATTCTTAATGTTCTGCCAACAGATTTTCTTTTTTTTTTTTTTTTAAAGAGAGAGTGAGAGAGGAGAGAGAGAGAGAGAGAGAGAGAGAGAGAGAGAGAGAGAGAGAGAATTTTTAATATTTATTTTTTAGTTCTCGGCAGACACAACATCTTTGTTGGTATGTGGTGCTGGGGATCGAACCCGGGCCGCACGCATGCCAGGCGAGCGCGCTACCGCTGAGCCACATCTCCAGCCCAGATTTTCTTGATATTACATTAGCCAGAGTAATTTTGGTCTTTTTTGTCTCTTCTAGAAAGACTCATCTATATAACTTCTCTATTTGGAAGTGTGAGCTCACAGCTATCAGAACTAATTTGCTGAAGTAGTTGCCAAGGGGGATTGACAGAAACTTTGAAAAATCACATCCTGATCCTTTTGGACAGAGAGGGGTAATTAGTGAAAAGAGAGGACTCTAAGACGTTTACCAAAATAACAATACTCCTACTTCTGTCATTATGTTTCCTTGCCAATCAGAGATGAACTAGATTCGTTAAAGGATGGCACACACAGGATTTTAATATCAAATGATTCACTTCCCCAATTGACTGGGTAACAATTATGCTTAGGGTTCTCCAGGTATCGAGGGTTATGGGGAATGCTGTCATATTTAATTCTTGCAACAACCTGCTGAAGTGGCTGCTGTTATCCTTATTTTACCAATGAAGGGATTAACTTGGAGAGGTTAAGTTGCACATCACAGCTAGAAGTGGTAAAGCCAGCCTTCAAACCAAGGAACCCCGACCACAAGAGTTCCATATAATACGATGCACTTCATCATAAACGCTGTTTCCTAATTACACAGCTTGTGGAAATAGATAATTTCTATTCATAATGTTTATTCTTAGTTCCAACCACATATTGAATTAATAGATTGCATATTTATTTCATTTGTTTATAAAAATACGCTTTACTTTAATGATTAAATGACTAAGTGGCAGGGACTATAACTTACTTAATTACATATTGCTTAATTATGACTGTATTAGTTAATTATAGGGAGTTAATTTTAAGAATTAAGTAATTATATTTTATAACATGTTGCTGTTCTGATGTCAATCGTATTTCTGTTAATTTTGAAAATTTGACTCAAGCATTAAAAATGTATAAATAGTTAATGTTAACATGACCTATACTAAAATTGGTATAGTTCATAATAAGGTTTTTTTTGTGTGTGTATTTTGTACAGACGCACCCACAGAGCACACATCCACTTTAAATCCCTGAAGGTATTTATTATGATACAAAAATATATTAAATAGTCTGGGGATGTGGCTCAAGCGGTAGCGCGCTTGCCTGGCATGCATGCGGCCCGGGTTCGATCCTCAGCACCACATACCAACAAAGATGTTGTGTCCGCCGAGAACTAAACAAAAATAAATAAATAAATAAATATTAAAAAATTCTCTCTCTCTCTCTCTCCTCTCTCACTCTCTCTTTAAAAATATATTAAATATTTTAAAAAGTGTGCAAGTAGCTCCTACAAATGAACCTTGATTTCAAGAGGGCTTGCTTGGGAATTCTGTAATTTAATTTTAGCATTTCTTGCTCTTACTATTATATCCCATTATTTTAAGTAGAAACTCTTCCATATTGAAAACTTACTGTGAGAAAATGACTTACCCATGCTGTCAGCTTCTCTAGGGCAGGGTCATTGTTTTATATGCTCCACATGGAATAGCTTCTGGCACAATAAATGTTTGTTGAATTTGAATTTTGAATTTAAGTGAAATGATGCTGAAAATTTTACATTAGCTTCAGCCATCCATCTGAATTTAAGCCAGTTGTTGCTATCTTGCGTATAGGAATCATTAATAATGTGATTTTAGTGAGATTATTTTGGTGACAGAAGAAAATGAAACATTTCTTCTCTTGAGTTTTTGCTTGTTTTAATCATGCATGGCTCAATCCTGAGGGTAGTATATTTGGCTCCAATGAAAATTATGAAACACATTAAGGTTTCTGATACTTATGGCAAAAGCACTTAATAAATTCAACTCTACTGTTTTTGTAAGAACAAAGAACTTGAAGCCCAGAGAGGTTAAGTGATCTATCAATGTCACACAGCTATCTGCAGCCAGAAGTCGTTAAATGTAGTGTTTCTGGGTTTCAGTTTTGTATTTTCTCTACTGCACCTAACAGGACTTCTTACGAAGTGATTAGAAATGAATTATTACTTACTATTGATCTAAACAATCCCCCACTCATTAGCTTACTTCAGACACTTGTTCCCTATGTACAACGAGTAACAGAAATAAAACTTATCTTCTGGACAATGTTAGCATAAGAAATTTCCAGGAAATACATAAGAGGTTTCAGATACTCAGCCTGTGGAGGGTTTGGTTCTCTAGTTCACTGTAGTAGAATTATAAATCAGTGCAGCTCTACTGGAGGAGATCAGCAAGGAACATCCTACGCCTTACAAAGTACATTTCTTTAGTGTAGAGGTTTCATTAGTGGGATGTTATCCACAGGTAAAAATCTGACCAGTGCCCTGAAACACATACACAGACACACAAGCAGGCAGATATCCATCCTGGCATCATTTAAAACAATAGTAAATTGGAAGCATACTAGATGTCACTGATGGAGGTTGGTTTTGATACATACTGACCATAGACGTGCCCAGGAAATGCAGACCTTCTTTTTCCTAGCACCTGATCTGATGTCTTCATAAGGCTCCAAGTTATCAAAGGGTGGAGTGGTAAGGCCATTGGGGGTGGGGTGGTAAGGCCATTGGGGGTGGGGCTTGAACTTTCAATCTCTCTTTGATTGCATTATAGACCTGTGGGTGTTAAACTGTGGGAAATTCTCTCTCTATTGGGACAATGCACAGTCTTCTGGGTTTTTCTTCTTTCCTTCTGTTCCTTTCCAAGGTGGTATTTAGGATGATCTTGTGGGTAACTGGGGATGAGGGGGCTTAGTTTGTCATGACATCTACTGTGTTCACCCTCATCTCTGCTGTGGATTTGCATATCCAAGGAGCAACTGGTTCCCTTTATTGGTGTCATATTCTTGAGTTCACTGTTAGAATTTATGGTTTCTGGTATTGGTCTCAAAGTGTGATCAAAGTTCATCTCCCCTTTGATGGCAAACAAGTTAGTTATTTGGCTGCCCACATAGAGCAGGGAACTCTGTTTCCCAGGGGTCTTTTGCAAGTAGATATGTCCATGTGAATAATGGAGTGGGAACAGAGGTGATGTATGCTGCTTCCATGCTTGGGCCTTAAAACCTGGACCTGCATCCTCTGAGTTTTCTCTTCCCATAAACTAGAAAATTGATGGGGCTGTGATCCTTCCAGTCATTTCTTTCTAGAAAGAAGTTGTGATGTGTCTTGTCTATGTTTGTGAAGTAGGGAGAAGATCTGGAAATTAGATTAAACCATAGAGTTTTAAATCAATTTTCCTTATTTTAGTGTCCCATCCACCATCCCCTTTACATCCTGGGGTCACCCATGTCTGTACCCTTGGAGAGTGTTATGATTTAGATATTAGGTATCCCCCAAAAGTTCATTCGAGAGGCAAAGCAAGAAGGCAAACAGGTAAAGCGAGTGGGCTGTGAGAACCGTAACCCAATCAGTGAATTAATCCCCTGAGAAGGATTAACTGAGCGGTCACTGAAGGTAAGTTGGATGTGTCTGGAGGAGGTGGGTCCCTGGGGCCGTGCCTTTGGGGTATATGGTTTATGAGCTGAGTTTAGCCTTTCTCTCTCTGCTTTCTGATCATCATGTGAACTGCTTTCCTTCACCACACTCTTCTGCCATGTTGTTCAGCCTCACCTGGGCCCCAGCAGAATAGAGCCTGCTGTCTATGGACTGAGACCTCTGAAACCATGAATCCCCAAATAAACGTTTTCTCCTCTAATTGTTCTTGTCAGGCCTTTTGGTCACAGTAGCGTAAAAGCTGATTAAAACAGTATCTTTCATGGAAAACATATTGGTTCATAGCTTTCCTGACGCTTGGCTTATGATTCAGTCTTTTGAGATCAGCTATTTTAGTTACCAGTCTTCCAGATCCAAATGTCTTACTGCTTTAATATTATCTTCCATTCTTCTTGTCCTTATAGGCTTCTGTAGGAGGAAACAAAATCCTTTTCTAGCATTTGGTGCGCTGGGCGAGTGAGTGAAAGATATGTATGCTCATGTGGCAATATTTGTTTAAGAGTCTAGGATGATTCTTCATTTTCTTAATGTCAGGTTTTTGTTGTACTATAATTGTAAATAGTTTATTGTTCAACCACAAAAGTGAACAATAAAATATTTCATGTTCAAAACATATTCAGATAGTGTTTTGTTAGTGAAAAACACCAAAAGCATTTGAAAAGCATATAAACTTTAAAGTTTATGTTCTATTTCTCCCTTTCTACTTCCTTGTTTACAGAAAAGAACTCAGAGGAATTCTTGAATCACTAAAATCAGCAGTCTGGAACTCTTAATGAAGAACAATATTATACTCTCATAGCTCTGGAGAGTATCTTTCAGGTTGTGTCATGCATTTGAGCAATAAAACAGTCTTTTTTTTTTTTTTCTTGCGTGCTCTCTCTCCCCTGTGAACATGGTGTATACATTTGCAAAATCAATGGGCTTTGGGTTGCTGTCTTGGATTGTGGAACCAAGTGAAATGAGAACTGGAAATACTGTAACAAATAATATGACCTCAGAAATAATATCAACTCCTCTACTGAGTAATGAACATTGGACTCAACAACATTGCTTCTTTCTTATGAGCTGAGGTATAATGGTGCCTTCTCCAGAGACAGCCCAGTGTTTGGAATAGCATGTGGCACATTCATGAGGTTCTCCCAGGAGTTAAGATGACCATCAGGCTTTGTTATCATTTGAATGTGGAATACCCCCCACCTACCCAAAGGCCCATAAGCTAAGGGCTTGGTTACAAGGTTTTGTCACTCTTAGGAGGTTGTGGAACCTTTAGGAGGTGAGGCTACCAGGAGGAAATTAGGTCACCAGAGGAGTGTGCCCTTGGAGAAGATCCTGGGACACCAGGCTTTTCCTCTGCCTGTTTGTTTCCTGGCCACCCTGTGGTAAAAAGGTTTTCTTCCACCACACGCTTCTACCGTAATGTGCTGCCTCACCAAAGGCCCAAAGGCAAAAATGGCAATTGGCCATTGACTGAATCCTCGAAAACCATGAGCCCAAATAAATATTTCTTCCTATAAGTTGGTTTTCTCAGGTATTTTGTCACAGAGACAGAGAGCTAACAGATTTCTTTTGGTGACAAATATATTGGGGGGATGTTTTAGAGTTTCTAGAATTTTAGGGTGGGCAGAGCAGATTGAGAATACCCAATTGAACTGCCATGAAATACTGAGGTACTAGCTAACACGTGAAGGCCAAGGCATCGCACTAGTGGGGACGGAAGCCTTCCATTGCACGTCTATTCTGGAGTACAATTAAATGGAAGTTGTCCATGAAGACCAGAGATTCTCCTTTCCAGAGTGCCATTCTCTCTTCTGTTACTTTAAGCAAAGGACTCCTTCATCTTTGGGTGCTGTTTGAACACTCTAGAAGAATAAACAGCAAATTGTTACTGCTCTTTGGATGACATGTATTTTCATTAGATTTCCCAGGTCCCTAGTTTTCATTTTCTTATCCACCAAATGGGGCTAATGCTATCTACATAGAATAGTTGTTCAAAGGGTTAGAGAGAATAAGTTTAAATGCCTAGCACAGTGCCTGGTAATGCTGTTATCAAGGGAGAGAATTTGTGGGAAGGGCCTTTCATGCTTTCTTGTGAACCTCTTACATGGACTTCTGCCTGCATTCCAGTCGTCCTGGAATACACAGAGAAAATTATCCAGCCACATTGTGATACATTCATTGATTTAAACCTGAAAAATGCCTTAGAATTACCATGCTGCTCTTGAAAATGTACATTTGCTAACCAGCTCAGTAGACTAAAGCCTCTTTTTTTTTTAGAGAGAGAGAGGATTTTTTGATATTTATTTTTCAGTTTTTGGCAGACACAATATCTTTATTTTATCTTTATGTGGTGCTGAGGATTGAACCCAGCGCCCCGCGCATGCCAGGCAAGCACATTACCGCTTGAGCCACATTCCCAGCCCAAGCCTCTTTTTATCATAGCACAGTGGAGTCTTGTGGAGAAGAGTGCCTTCACCCATGAACAGCATGCCCAGCTGGGCTGACCAAAAAAGAGAGGCCAGAAAGGCAATCAAAAGTATTATTTTATATGATTCAAACACATTTCTGTACATGTACATGTAGTGGATAAGAGAGTGTCTTGTGACACCATGAGGTATGACTTACAGCACCAATCACTTTATTGGTCATAGAAACATATTTCTAGCATAGAGACTTAACAGTGTTATTTCTTATTTCCTAAAACACTTGGAAATAACTAAGCAGAAGAAAGCAAAACTAGAAATTATAATTTCTTTGATACTTTAAGAAATGCTCTAATTACTGAATGATGCTATTTGAAAATTAATCTTCTACATCTTCTAGAATTTGACCCATTAATGCTCACTCCTTTATAAACAGGGAAAACAGATTTTAAATTTAATGTAGAGGAAGAAGAGACTACATTTCAAAAGGTCCCTTTCTCTAGATTATCAAATAATATTTTTGGAGAGATACATACATTAAATGACAAAAATCAAGTTAAATAATACTTACAATATACTTTCAATTTCTTAAGGAATCTCCATGTGTATAGGAGTGTAGGATGAAAAACTGAGTTTAAGCTACAACATGTCAATGATGTTTTGTGAATATTTTATTCTTTATATTTTTTCACGTTTGTCACATTTTTCAATAAGGAATCTGTTTTCATAACCAAGAAAATGTTGTTTATGATAGAATTTTTTCTCTCACTTTCTAAATCAATCTCTCTTATTCTATTCTTGATGCTATACAACATACCACAGATTAGGTAACTTATAAACAATAGAAATTTATTTCTCTCAATTCTCAAGCCTGAGTGGTATCAAATTAAGGTGTTGAAGGATTCAGTGTCTGGTGAGAGCTCACATGCCCTTTCTCCAGAGGTGTTCAATGCTGTGTGTCCACATAGCAGATAGAGAAAAGGGCCAGGCAGTGATCTGAAGCTCTTTTGTAAGGGCACTAATCCCATTCAAGGAGAGAACCCTCATGACTAAATCTCTTCCCCAAAGGAAGCACCTCTTAATTGCATTGGGAATTTTCAACATGAATTTTGGTGGGACACAGACATTCAAACCATAAAAATCTTTAAACATCTTTCCATTTTAAATAAGATCCTGAGTTTAATTACATAAATGAACATTTTCTTAAAGCCATTTCTAATTTCCCCCACTTTCAAAATCATTTTTTGCTGACATTTACTTTATTAAATTGCTCTTGATTTCTTAAGAGTCACCTAAATGTAAATTTAGTTTATGTTTAACCATGAACTACATGCTGCTCACTACTGAAACCATAGCATGACAATATTGACAACTCACGTATGTAAAGATTCTGAGATTCTAAATGCAAGATTGCATAGGAACTTCCTATTGAGCCAGATAATGAACTTCATTTTCTTATTTTGGTGGCAATCTTCTATTTGAAAACTGGTGCTGCCAAGAAAAAGAACCAGTCTCCCTGGTTATGCACAGCATTGATAGGGCTGCTAGGATCATTTTCTGCAGGAGACAATAGAAAGGTAGAGGCTGTATGACCATGTGGATCATCAAAGCTTAGAGAAGTTACCCAAGGCCTCATGACAGGTTATGAGCCAACCCAGCTCATAGGCCAGCATCTGTTATTCCAAACCTACTCCACAATCATTTGTTCTATCTCAGCATTGCCAAATGATGCTACATAACTTGACTGTCTTGTTTCTTGAGATTCCAGACAAATAAGGACTGACTGCCATTGTAAAATAGAAAGAAGTCCTCTTTCCTCCCCAATCTTTTCTTCATGGAAAATGTAAATGAGTATAGACTGGTCTTCTCAGGCTGGATACTGAAGCTATGAGAACTTCAGTGCCTCACCCAAGTTAGAGGTTCTCACTGGTTTTCCTCAGCATGGGGCATGGTGGGTCAAAGCCAGAGTTACCTATTTCTGAAAATGAGTCTGTCCCAGTTCATCCTTCATTGAACTCATTCTCATGGAAAAAAAAAAAAACTGATTATTTCCAGCTTTAAAAACTTTCAATTAGGGCCCAGTTTCCCTACATAATAATCACATGAACTTGTTCATGTTGTATTACCTGGTTATGCAAGGATAAAGTGCTAAATAATTATAAGGCATTTCACTACAAAATATTTTATATTAAAAGTTGTCATTTAATGATGAACTGGGCTGATCAATGGGTATTAAGTTGCAGTTAGGTAGGAGTAAGAAGTTCTGGTGTGTTATTAAACAGTAGGGTAACTACAGAGAGTGATATATATCTCAAAACAATAGAGGAAAGGCGTTTGAATGTTTTCATGATAAATGTTTGATGAGATTGATTGTTTAACACATTTATACAGAAATCAAAACATCACATGCTAACCCATGGATATGTATAATTTCTGTATTTATATGAATCACTTAAAACATTTAATTAAAATATTTTTATTAGGTCTGGGGATATAGCTCAGTTGGTAGAGTGCTTGCCTCCCATGCACAAGGTCTTGGGTTTGATCCTCAGAAATAGCAAAAAAAAAAAAAAAAAATATATATATATATATATATATATTTAAGTTTGTCTTTACCTTATACATATGTACATTTTTTATTCAGGGCTGTGGTTGGAACCCAGGGCCTCATGCATGCTAGGCAGGTGTTCCATCACTGAGTTATCTCCCTAGCCCTTCCAATTCTTCCAATTAGAGTAAGTTAAGTATCATGCTTTCAAAGCACAATACTTCAGATGGTGTTTTTGCACTTTCTCACATACAGACACAAGTGCACATATAATCCTTTCTCCTTTTGTTCTGGAACACCTAACTCTAAGGTGACAGAAGTTGCCATTTACTAATGGAGGCACATTGGGTGGAAGGATGAGCATCCTGAAGAACAAGATGGAAACTCAGTAGGAAAAGCACAGAACCATCCAAATGGGAAACAGCTGAGCTGAGACAAGGACAGAGTGAAAATTAAACTGTCGGAGTTCCGGTTGGCCGGAGCCCCGCGGCGGGTGTGAGAGTCAGTCGTGAGCCGCTTCCAGGATCCTGAGGTCTGTCGAGAAGCAGGAGTCGGAGTGGCTCCTCAAGAGTTACTGATCTATGAAATGGCAGAGAATGGAAAAAATTGTGACCAGAGACGTGTAGCAATGAACAAGGAACAACATAATGGGAATTTCACAGACCCCTCTTCAATAAATGAAAAGAAGAGGAGGGATCGGGAAGAAAGACAGAATATTGTCCTGTGGAGACAGCCACTCGTTACCTTGCAGTATTTTTTTCTGGAAATCCTTATAATCTTGAAGGAATGGACCTCAAAATTATGGCATCGTCAAAGCATTGTGGTGTCTTTTTTACTGCTGCTTGCTGTGCTTATAGCTACATATTACATTGAAGGAGCACATCAACAGTATGTGCAACGTATAGAGAAGCAATTTCTTTTGTATGCCTACTGGATAGGCTTGGGAATTTTGTCTTCTGTTGGACTCGGAACAGGGCTGCATACCTTTCTGCTTTATCTGGGCCCACATATAGCTTCAGTTACATTAGCTGCTTATGAATGCAACTCAGTTAATTTCCCTGAGCCACCTTATCCTGATCAAATTATTTGTCCAGATGAAGAAGGCACTGAAGGAGCCATTTCTTTGTGGAGTATCATCTCAAAAGTTAGGATTGAGGCCTGCATGTGGGGTATTGGCACAGCAATCGGAGAACTGCCTCCATATTTCATGGCAAGGGCAGCTCGCCTCTCAGGTGCTGAACCAGATGATGAAGAGTATCAGGAATTTGAAGAGATGCTGGAACATGCAGAGACTGCACAAGACTTTGCCTCGAGGGCTAAACTGGCAGTTCAAAACCTAGTACAAAAGGTTGGATTTTTTGGAATTTTGGCCTGTGCTTCAATCCCAAATCCTCTGTTTGATCTGGCTGGAATAACATGTGGACATTTTCTTGTACCTTTTTGGACCTTCTTCGGTGCAACTCTGATTGGAAAAGCAATAATTAAAATGCATATCCAGAAAATCTTCGTTATAATAACATTCAGCAAACACATAGTGGAGCAGATGGTGGCTTTCATTGGTGCTGTCCCCGGCATAGGTCCGTCTCTGCAGAAGCCATTCCAGGAATACCTGGAAGCTCAGCGGCAGAAGCTTCACCACAAAAGTGAAATGGGCACACCACAGGGAGAAAACTGGTTGTCCTGGATGTTCGAGAAGTTGGTCGTGGTGATGGTGTGTTACTTTATCCTGTCTATCATTAACTCTATGGCACAAAGTTATGCCAAACGAATCCAGCAGCGGTTGAACTCTGAGGAGAAAACTAAATAAGCAGAGAAAGTTTTTAACTGCACAAATTAGAATGGATGGGTTCTGCTTTAAATTGGGAGGACTCCAAACCAGGAAGGGAAATTCCCTTTTCCAACCAGTATCAATTTTAAAAACTTTTTTCCTGAAAGCAGTTTAGTCCATATTTTGCACTGACATACTTTTCCTTTATGTGTTAAGGTATCCACCCTCAATCCAGTTCGAATTGTTCTTTTATTAGGGTGGAATGAGATGTTCAGTCGCAAACCTAACAGAAACTGGCCTTCTATTTGTTACTTTCAAAAGGCCCACATGGTACGATTAGAGAATTCCCTCCACACAAACAGTTCCTAAGTATGTTAAATATGTCAAGCTTTTTAGGCTTGTCAGAAATGATTGCTTTGTTTTTCTAAGTCATCAACATGTATATAAATTACATAGATTGGATAACAGTCTTGCATGTCTATCATGGTACAATTTAATATGCCATTCTGCCCAAACTTCCTCTCCCACCCTCAAAAAGGCCATTTTATGATGCATTGCATACCCGCTGGGGATATTGATCTTTAAATTTTGAGACAGTATAAAGGAAAATCTGGTTGGTGTCTCACGAATGGGCTGACACCATTTTTTAACCTGTATATTTAGAATGAAGTCATGGAAAAACTTTATAAAGACATCTTTGATCATTCAAAAAAAAAAAAAAAAAAAAAAAGAAAATTAAACTGTCTGTCAGGTACAACAAACCTGGCGAAATTTAAAGTGTTAACCTGCAGTTGTAAAGACATCAAGGGAGCTCTTTAGGGTGGGTGCCTGAGGGAGTGGAGAGCATGGAAGGCTGAACTCCTGTCTGGCTGCTTTTTGGCTGTGCTTGCCAGAGTGGTCACATTGTCCATAAGGATATCATATGGATTCATTGGAGTTGGGTTGGAATGGGCCTAAATTTCAGCAAAAAGTACTGTGAGTATTTAGTCATGGAGGAAAAGGCAGAATTTTGTGCATAAGGATGATCAGAAAATGCCTAAAGTATAGTGGGAGCTTAGGGTAGATCAAAGTTATATATTTGTGTGGATATGAGGTGTCCCCTAAAGTGCCTGAGTTGATATAGGACTGTTCAGAGGTAAAATGATTGGATCTCGAGAACTGTAATCTGGTCATTCCATCTTAATTTGAATGGACTGGCCAGGTGGTAATTGTAGGCAAGTGGGTCGTGGCTGGAGGAGGTGAATCACTGGAAGCGTGCCCTGGAAGGGTTCATTTCCCCTGTAGTTCCTCCCTCATCTCTCTGTTTCTTGGCCGCCATGAGCTGATCAGTTTTCCTTCATCAAACTTTCCGCCTTGATGTTCTGCCTTAGCGTGGGCCCAGCTGACCATCAACTTAACCTCTGAATCCATGAACCAAAATAAACTTTTCTTTCTCTAAATTGTTCTGGTCAGGTGTTTTGGTCATGGTGACCAAAAACTAACTAACACAAATAGTAACTCTAGAGGTCCAAGATCAGCAATAATGCCTGCTTCAGTAATCCAAAAGACTCTGATGTGGCCATGGAGTCATTTTAACAGAACCCCAAATATCTTTTCTATTCTTCTAATTCCTTTAACCATAAACTAAATGGTGCTCACTACTGAAACAACAGAGTGACAATATTGACAGTTCACGTATGTAAAGACTCTGAAATTCAGTGACTCTACGATTTCACGACAAAACACAAAACCAGATGCAATTAGTACTTAATCCCGTTTAACTCTCATGAGTGGAATTTGGAGGGGATTTCTCCTTTGCTCTTGGTCTACCGTCATTGTGGATGTCCCTTGGCCCAGTGACTATCTGCCTCCAGTATTTAAAAAGGGCCCTTGATACACTTTAGTTAGGAAGCAGACAAAATAAGGTCAAACAAAAGTCAGACTAAGGTGGGCTGCAATTCTTCTCATGCATTCTAAATTAAGAGGGAATGTAAGGGTTAACTATAAAGTATTCCACCTTGAACCCCGCACTCTCTTTATCCAGCACACCATAATAAAAGATCAAGAGTTCCTGCTTATTATCTTATTTTTCCTGCCTGCTCCACCAGGCTAAGGCCCAGTCTGGTTATGGATTAACACGGTGATCAATAGTAAGCCTGCTGTCTCTCTCTCGGCAGGGGAAAATGAACTCAAAATGCAGTCAAACTCTTATTGATCAAGGATATAGGTCTCACTTTCATTACCTCTGTCTCCTGATAACCCACAAATAATGTGATGAGTTGCTAATCTCTCTGATTTTCAATGGACCCTTCACCCCTCCTGTCTGCACATTGCAGCTTTTATTTTCATCTTGATACACACTCTGTAATTCATGTAGCACTAACTCTCACTCTCTTACCGTCAGACCTGGTCAATCAGAGCTAATAATATCGCCCTTCACTGGGGATGGAGGCTCCAGTGAGTTCAACATATAGCGTCCCCAGACACGGCAACAAAATGCAATGTGCACACGACTTCTTCCCCGGAAAGTGAAGTGAATCCTTTTCAGCGAAGCAACACTCCAGTTGGTAGCCATCTTTCCAGGATCTGAACTGCTTCTACCAAAGTAGTCCCAGACTTTACAACTGGTCAAAATTTCTTGGCTGCTATTTCCTCAAGGGCCTGAACTGAGTCAGTGTTCAAGGTTGTTACCCCTGTGGGACTGGGAGAGGGTCCCTTTGTGCATAAATAACCTCAGGAAAATTTCTATTAGAAAATGTAGAAAATGCCAGGGGAGAAGATATGTTGAATTCTTTAATTAAAGGTAGTGCCAGATGACAAGAACAATGCAGCTTTCAGTCCAAAGCCTTACTCAGGACTCCTGGTCTTCTACTTATTCAGGTTGTGAAATGAGGACTTTGTGCTTGGAAAAAAAAAAAAAGAAAACTAAAAACCTTTATTCTCATCCAGAAAATTCTCTTCTGCATTTGTTGATGAGCTAAAAATGAACCCAATTAAAGTTTTAGGAAAATGATTATTTTTTAGAAGCATAGTTATTTTTTAGTTTGTTAATAATTTTTCATGACTTCATTACCTTTTTTAGGGGCTATACAATTTGCTACCTTTAAAATATCTTTAATAATGCATTACAATTATAAATAACAGTGAGATTCATTGTGACATTTGTATATGCACAGAACAGGTGTTGGTCAATTTCATCCCCCATCCCTCCCCTTCTCCTTCTCCCTGATTCCCTTCCTCTACTCTTCTGGTCTCCTTTCTATATTTTAAAAATGCAGTTTCTGTGGCTGGGGATGTGGCTCAAGTGGTAACGCGCTCGCGTGGCATGCGTGCAGCCCAGGTTCGATCCTCAGCACCACGTACAAACAAAGATGTTGTGTCCGCCGAAAAATTTTTAAAAAAAATTAAAATTCTCTCTCTCTTTTTTTTTTTTTAAAATGTAGTTTCTTACTTTTTAAAAGCAAAGCAGAGAACAAAACGAAACAACCCAACTTCCATAATGTGCAATGCTACTTAGCACTTACTCATTTGGCTTATAAGAGATTCTCAAGTGTAAAATGGCACTAAAAGACTGTTGTGAAGTTAATTACTTTCTTCAGCTGAATTGTTAGAACTGAATTAAAGCTAACAACAGTTGCTTTCCCTCTCTGATATAAAATCAGGGAATGCTCACCTATTGGATCACTTTTGTGAGGGCAGTCATAATAGTTTTTCTGCTGCCAATTTGATTAAAATAAATCACAGCGAATCAAATAATTCCTCTTTCTTGAAGAAAATTCCAGATGACCAACAGCAGTTAAGCAGATGAAAGACTCTGCTTGTGCTCAGCCCAGAGGGTCTGAATTGCTATTTTTCAGCTGCAGTCCAAACAATTTGTACACCTGTTGAAGAGAAAATAAAATATGACAGTGGTACAAAGTCCGGGGATTAAAGCGATTTGCACTGAGCCCTTAAGGCTGAGGTAATTGCAGGTCTCATTTTCTTCTTTTGTTCTGCAGAACCACATATGAAATTTGACAACGAAGCCCTCATCCCATTTTCTGCAAAGAACTAGGTGGAAATTTTACCAGGTTCCCCCTTTCTTTTTTGCCGAGTCTCATTGGAAATGATCCGGTTTCCTTTGGCTTCATGGAATAAGATCAAGGGAAAACTGATTCATTATAGACTTTTGTCAGTTTGGCACATTTTGGAACGGACTTTAGAGGCATGTTTTTTTTTTTTTTTTTTTAACCAATTGTTTTAAAATCCCAAGATCAGAAAGGTGGGAGGGCAGAGGATAGGGTGTTTGGTTACAGCTGATCAGGACATTTGCCCAGCTTTTCGTAGACACAGGAGAGGAAGGCACTCTGTGAATCCTTAGGGTTCTCTGTGTTCTTGTGGGGTACAGTGTTTTTCACATTTAGACTCTGATTTGCTCTCCTTCCCAGCCTGAATATATGCTCCACAATACCTTTGATGTTGCCATAATTGTGTGTGTGATCTTCAATCACGGATGTCATCAAATTTTATTAAACTTAATATAGATAAAACCAAGACATTATTGATTAGTTCTGCCATGCAAACCTCCCAGGTTTCCTCTTAGAGTGGTTTTCTTCTGGGGAAGCTTTCTTTATCCTTTCGATAATACTCAACCCCTCAGAGCCACTGTGGCTTCTGAGTTTTCTTTTGAAGCCCACATCAATCATATAATTAAGATGTCTTAATACCAACTACAGCAATCTTGCCATATTGTGAGGCATGTTCTCTGGTCTGCTGCTGCCACTTTAATTCGTGCCCCTCTTTCATGTGGGCATGATTACTGCTGTTCTTCCTTTAGGGTTCTTTGTGGCATATTTTCTGTTGATCTAGCTTGCACCTGATGGTCCCCTATTTGGATTTAAACTTTTCTACCATGTTAGTAAGATTAATTAGATTGGGACACTGGAAGTCTCTTGCCTCTTTCTAGATATCTTCTTAGCCACGCTCTCCATGACTAATGTCTGGTGGTGTTCAAGTGATGCTAAATATTCAGAAGAAAAATGAAGAGTTCAGTGACCCAGATGAGCCAGGGGGCCAGACGTTTTGTGTTAAGTAGGCAAAGCATCCGGATCACTGACATTTTCTTAAAATTATTTGGTGTTAGGCAAATTTGTAATCTCCACATCCCAGTACACCTGTCTTTTATTTTTCTTCCACACTGTTCTGAAATCTTGCCATCTCTGGTTTTCTCCCCCTTTCTCCTTCATTTCTCCAACCAGAACATCCAAGAGGGAAACATGGGCTGGAAGGTGGGTAGGGCCAGGCAGTGTGGGGAACACAAGCTTGAGAATGAGGCCTGAACAGATGGCAGCTCTGGTTGGATATCTAATTAAACAAGGTTCTACATTGTAAGACATAAAACTTTATTTTCAACCAGGTATCTGCACTTCTTGGAAAGAATGGGACCATGTTCAGGTAAAAATATTGCATTTCTCTGAACAAAAAGCCTTTGGTTTTCACTTCAACAGGGTTGACCCGATGAATTTGGGGTAGGGTGGCCAGTGGAGGGGGGAATCTCCCTGTAAAAAAGCAGGCAACAGATTAGTAACTTTTCCTTGCTCTAACCTGATGTACAAAGCATTTGGTTCTCAGGTTAAATACAATCATAAATTTTCTTTATTATAAGTACTAGTTTGAGAATGATTTCATGGATTGTTAGCAATTCAGCATCTGCTAGAGGTTTGTTCAAACATCTCATATTTGTCTAGAATGTTAGATTTTTTTTTTTTAAAGTACCATTGCTGGAGTAATACCTGGCATTGCACATTAATGTTGTCAACCCAGGCACAAAATATTCGTGCTGATTTTTTTAAAACTGGTAGTTGATGCTAGTGGCTGTTTCACAAAAATCTTATAGAAAGATGTCGCACATCTTATTAAATTGAATTTACTTTCTAGAAGAAGTACTGTTACTGGAAATGAGTGCTTATTCTTTCTTTCAGTAGAAAAGGAAAACTTCCTAGTGACAGTTCTGCTTGGCTTCAGCTAGAAGGAAACTGCCTCTAATCTTGTCATTGGTGCTGAGCATCTCAGGGACAGGAAACTGTGTGTTTTCTCTGTGACTTTAGAAAAAGAGGTTTTCAACCCTAGCAGCTCACTAGCATTATTTGAGCATTTTAAAAAATATGTAAAGCTTGAAATCTGCCTCTGGAAATTTTTGATTTGATTGAACTTTGACTTATAGCTTATTTGATCAAACATTTTAAAAATTGTTAAAGTAGATATATACAACAAGCTAAATGCTTATGAATTCTTCTGATAAGACTAAGACAAGATATAAGAAATAAAAATATACAAAACACCAATAAACACACCTTCACAACGAGCAAGGGCATCTTGGACGAGCCACTTAACCTGCCCTGGTTCTGCTTCCTTGTTCTAATCACCAAGTTCCCATCTGCTGTAGGCCTTCCCTGTGATCTGGGGTTCCCCACCAGCCCTCTGCACTCCTTGGCCTCTCATCCCTCCATGTGGCCCAATCTTCTGCAGCTAGATAACCTTTTATGCCTGCTGTTTCCATTCTCCCTTCCTCAAGACCCTCAAATGACTTCCCATTAGCTTCTGGGTCATATTCAAATTATTACCTATTGGTTTCAAGACCTTTAGCCAGGCAATCCCTTTTTATGTCACTTTTAATCTCTCCCCTTCCTGCTCCCTTTGTGGCTGTCAGAATCATCTTCACCAAACAACCCTTGTAACTCCCCCCACCTCTTCTTCTGAGCCCTGCTTGCTTCAGCCTATCAGAGAACACTTTTCTTGATTATGGTGACTCCAGCCACCCTTTCCATCATCCCAGTGTGCGATCTTCCCACCAACCTCAGCCGACTCCTGGTACCTTATCACCCTTGCAACCAGGCATTGCTGACCTGAGGAAAGCCAGAGTCATTATGCAGTTGCCAAGGGACTCTTCTCACACAACACATGTGGAGTTGTCCAAACAGAAGAAGGTTTAAAGAAAAAAAAAAAAAACCCAAACAATGTCATTTGTATTCTTTGCACACTATCTAGGTTACTTGGTGGTTCCCCCGAATCATTAATCAATAAGCCAACTGTCTCTCCATTCTTCTTGCATATGTTTCTTTTGCATTTCTCAGTAAGTTTTTAAAATGGAAATAGAATCTAATACCCTAAATTTGGGACTAATGTGATCAATCTTTTTGTGGAAAAATATGTCAATAAGGAATGCAAGAATCAAACTGTTATTTTTATATGAATTCAGATTTCCCAAGATGAATTTTTTGAGCTTCTGAATGCAATTTTTGATGGGTCACCAAGTCTCCTGTTTTGAATAAATTTTCTAATTGTCTCTTAGATAAAAGAAAAGAATTTCATCTTACTTATCTTGTAGCCTCCAGAAATCTTCCATTACACATACTAAACAATCAAGACATATATGTGTATTTATACATATATATTTATATATGTGTATATATATATGCATACATACTATATATATCTTTTTTGATAAACTGAAACCAAAGATTTTCTACGTTTTTGGATTACATGTAACAGAATAACTGGTCAGGGGCTGTGTTTGGGGTTGTGTGTGTGTGGTGTGTGTGTTTGTGTGTATAAGGAGATGTCTCTTAAAATTCAGGAGACTCACATAATAGATTAATTAAAATTTAGCAAATTTTGGGGGGATATTTTTGTACACTAATGTTACAAGCCATCACTTTATAACATTCAGATATTCTATAATGAATTATATCCAGGATTCAGAATGTATTAGGTCAGATAAAACAAGTTCCTGGGACTGGGATGTAGCTCAGGAGTAAAGTACTTGCCAAACTTGCAGATTTCAGAGTCTGGTTTGCAAAGAAACTACTTTTGTCTTTTATGCTTTTTCATGCCTATGATTTTTATCCTTGGCCATCAAATGCAAAAAAAAAAAAATAAAACAACATTCTATAGCAGGTATTTTAAACATTTTTAATTCACAGAGATGCCATATTTTAAAAATGATATTTGAAAATGGCAATATATTCAAATTTATACTGATTTTAAGCTAACAACTATCAACAGCTGTAATGCAATAAGAATTAATGTAAGATGGGGTGCAAATAGAGATTCTTTCCTTTTCATGATGTTTCTGCGGTGGGTGATAATAAGCCAATGTGTCATTTTTTAAGACTAGAGAGGTCATTGTTTATGCTTCTTGATGTTTTATGTACGTAGGACCACTTGGGACCACTTTGTAGGATGGAGATGTCCACATTTGGGACACAAGAGTGGAAGAAAAAGGAGACAGAAATACCATATTCCCACATATCTACCTGTAAAGCCATATCAATGACTTCACCAACATTTTGTATTTCTTAGAGATTTTTATAGCCTATAAATTGAAATGGCTGCCCCATGCTTTGGCTGCTTTACCTAGAGTCTTTGGAAGACTGACACTTTTGCTGGGAATTTACATTGCATATTGACTGCCCAACTGAAGAACTAACAGTTCACTAGAGAGGTTTTATTTTATATACTTATGTGTTTCTTAAAGACCTTTAAGAACTTGATAAAAGAGAAAGGAAGAAACAAGTAAGAGTTGCTTAAAATAAGCAGTAAAAAAGTGTATTTGATGAGTTATTAACTTTTTGAGTGAGGTGTCAAATAGAGAAGTATCTATTCTCTATCTATTGTTATAGTTTAGATGTGGTGTTCCCCAAAAGCTCATGTGGGAGACAATGCAAGAAGGTTTGGAGGATAAATTATTGGGTTCATAACATAATCAGTGAATTAATCCCTGGTGGGATTAACTGACTGTTAACTGGAGGCAGGTGGGGTATGGCTGGAGGAGGTGGTTGACGGAGGGCATGGATATGGGGTATATATTTTGTATCTGGAGAGTGGAGTCTTGCTCTCTCTGCTTCCTAGTCACCACATGATCCTCCCTCTGATGTTCTCTTCCACCATGATGTCCTGCCTCACTTCAAGCCCCAAGGAATGAAGCCGATCTTCTATGGACTAAGACTTCTGAAACCATGAGCCCCTAAATAAACTTTTCCTCCTCTACATTTGCTCTGGTTGAGAGTTGTGAAAAAGCTGATTAAAACATTATCTATCTATCTACCTCTGGAATGCTATGCATGCCATGGGGTTATTATGAAGATGAATAGAGATAATGCATTATCAACTCCTCAGCAATGTGCATGCTTTATAGTAAGTGACAATAACTCTTTTGATTGCTGTCTTAAATGCGATTTCTACTATTAACTATACCTTTGCATATAGAAATATATAAGTTGTCCAGTGTAATTTACAAGCAAGTTAGACTGGAAAATTAACTATTTTGAAAAGGGGAACAATCAGCTCCCAAGTCAGGCAATTTGACAAGATGGCCAGGAAGGTATATTTGGGTTCTGGTTCCACCTGACTTAAGGTGTGACTAGCCCTCTGGCTGTGGGTATTAGGCCACAAGAGGGGCACAACTTCCTCTTTCCCAGAGCATATGCCTTGTGTGTAGGAATGACTTTCCATTTCCAATGAATCCTTTATAATCTTCTTTTCTTCTTCTTTTTTTTTTTTCCCAATGAGTTGCTTTATTTTTGTCAACAAACTGTGTCATTTACCCAAGTAAGAAAACTCCTGTTGTTCAAGGTCTTTATCAGAGTTCCTACAAATCAGGTTAATTGGTGATCAACAGAGCTTTTCTGCCTTTAATGAGGCCTAGTAGCCCAAGGCAAGGCCTACCTCTTGATAAGGGACTTTCTTTTTCCTTATTTTAAACTCTTTGATCACTTAAAAAAAAAAAAAAAAAGGAAGAACAACCACGGGAATGTCATTGTTTTTTAATTGCCTGATTACCAAATGTTGGAGATAAAAGATAGATGTTCTCAATTAATAACATTTACATAGATTAGCATCACTAACAAGCCTCATTAGTAGCTGCTGATTTTTGTTTAGATGGTGTCCCAAGTCATTTGCTCTCTCTCTGATTGTGCAATCGAATGCACCTTTAGTATGACAAAACATCGCCTTCTAATCTATTTCCATTAATCAAACTGTGAGGCCTTATAAATACACAGTCAGGTTTTTAATTAATTAAAAGTTAATATTACCTAGTGTAGACTTAAAGAAGGGTTTCATGTGTTAATAAACTTCCAGAAACTGTTTCTCAACTCTGCTCTATTTTATGAAGTCTAAACACCTTCCTTGGATTAATCACAACACAAGCACGTCTCCATTCACATAGAGAAGCATCATGGACATACAGTCATTTACTAAGCCTCCAGTTTTAAATCTATCATCTTGATGATCTGCCAACAGTTTCACAACAGTGGTAATCTCTCTCCTAGACGCAAAAATATGAAGATTAAGACAGCTTAAGGGATGTGCCTCAGATAACTCAGACCTAGCTCTAGCTCAAAGCCCAAACTCATTTCCCAGAGGGATGCCTTTTGCTTTCCATATGCACCCAGATATTCTGAGCAGAAGTAAGATGTAGGTTATTACAATTAACCATCAACCTCATTTTAAACCTTATTAACCAATTTTAAATCTCATCATTCACTTTTCAATTTTTAAAAACAAAAGATAGACAACTATCATAAAAACATCTCATAAGGGGGCTGTGGTTGTGGCTCAGTGGTAGAGTACTCACTTAGCATGCATGAGGCACTGGGTTTGATCCTCAGCACCACATAAATGTAAAATAAAGATATTATGTCTACCTAAAATTTAAGAATAAATATATTTTTTTTAAAGAGAGAGAGAGAGAAAGAGAAATTTTTAATATTTATTTTTTAGTTTTCAGCGGACACAACATCTTTGTTTGTACGTGGTGTTGAGGATTGAACCTGGGCCACACGCATGCCAGGCAAGTGCGCTATGGCTTTAGCCACATCCCCAGCCCAAGAATAAATATTTTTAAAAAGTCTTATAAGGATAATTTTTGACATATCTAAGTTTATAATAATCCATGAGCAAAAAAAAACAATAAAAATCTGACTCTAAAGATCTTATAAATCTATAAAGATTTTATACATATTTAAAGAACAGTAAGTGGATAGATACATGTTTGTTGAGAAAGGGTTTTTCCAAATATTTTGATAAGAATAAAAAATTGTTTTTTACATCTATGGGAAAAATTACACCTATTTTACAATGATACATATTTTAGACAAAAACAAAGTACTTTCAGACTCTCTAAGATGTCGATTTTTTAGAGATGTCTGTTTAAATTACATACAAATGTGAATACTGGAAGTCACAGAACAGATTAAAAAAATCAGGAATTGATTAAAATTTCAAGAGAGGGATGCCTTTAGGAAGATAAAAAAAAGAGACATCCTAATATACCCTAATTCTTTAAAGAAAGTTAATATTAATTGTGCAAAGCATGATGAGATACAAATTTTCCCTTCACTATTTTAAGGGGACCCTGATACAAACTACCAACTCCATGTAAACAAAATAGACAAAATTTTGAAAAGGGAACATAGGGGAAAAATTTTGTAAAAGAATCGAGGTTTTTGCTGGTTGGAGTAAATCATGTATCTTGGCAAATGCAAAAGATAAATTGACAATTCTAAGGTTTTAGCACTGTAGATTAAAAGAGAAGAAAAAGAGAATCACACTGAATGTGATTCAATGTGGGCATCTATTCTACTCTTCCTTAATAATTGAATTCAAAGTGGTTAAAATAGCAGGTATTATCTTTCTGCTAGCAGCACCTATCAATGAAGACTCTTAATTTATTTTATTAATTTCCCCTCACCCTATCACCCCCCACTCCGTTTTCCACCTTTCTTCATTTGCTCTTTGTAGGATCACAGATGAACTCCAAGTGTTGATGTTTAACTTTGTCTCTCCCCAATCTTTTCCTTTCTTTCTTTCTTCTTCCCCTGCCCCCACTGTTGTTTGGACCCAGGCGTGCTCTCCCACTGAGTTACATCCCCAGCCCTTTTTATTTTTTATTTTAAGACAGGGTCTGGCTAAATTGTCTTGTCTGGACTTGACCTTGTGATCCTCCTACCTTGACCTCCTGAGTTGCTGGGATTACAGGTGTGGGCCACCATGGGGCTTCTTCCCATTTTTTTTTTTCCTGTGATGTTTTGACACAAGTCATTAACTCATGCTCTCCCTGTTCAGTCATGGTTTCTGTTTGGCTTCCACGTTGTCCTGTTCTCCTTTTCATTTTCTTTCTCTCCTCCTCTTCTGCCCTCTCCATGTAGACCTGCTTAGGGCTCAGCGGTTGCCCTCCTGCTTTTGTCATAGCCTCTGCCTAGGTGATCATGCTTACTTCCTGGTCTCTAGGTATTATCTAAACCATCGCTTTTCCCAGTTTTTTTTCTCTGAGCCTTGACTTGACTTTCCTCTTAGCTCCAGATGCATTATCTAGCTGCTTAGTTTACATTTCCTCCTTATTGTCAAATAGGGATCTCAAGCTTCCTGTGTTTACAAGGTAAGTAAACACAGAAGTTTCTGCCTTCTTCCTCAATGACTCCCTCCCACCCTTTCACTGGGTCCTCCTCCAATCTTCCTCTCTTAATAAATAGCACCACCATACACTCAATGGGGTAGACAAAAACTGTGAATTATCTTTAATTCTTCCTTCTTGCACATCCCCAATATCCAACCCATCACCTAGTCCTATTTACGCTGCCTGGAACATATGCCTGGAATTAGATTCATGTTAACCACTACCCTGGCCAGCTATAGTGGTTCTTGGATCTCACCTTTCATCTTTCACTCTAGTCCATCTATAGCCTCTTCTCTACATAGAAAGGTATGCAAATTGGCTCAAGTTACCTCTCAGCTCCTGTCCAATGGTTTCCCATAATGCACAGAGCATCCCTTTTAAATGAGGGCTGCCAGTCCCTCCAGTTTCTACTCCTACCAACTATTCCCAGTTGGTGCTGTACTCTATCCTCAGGAACTTTGGCATTATGCTCAACCTACCAGCCTGTGCTCAGGCTGTTTTCTTTTCCATTCAGGTGAATTCCCAGACCATTTCCTCCTTAGTCCAGCCCGTCATGTGATTAACTAATGGCATGAATCACTATGTTCCTCTTCTGTTTATTATTATAATTCTAGTACCTAGAATAATGCCTGCTGCATGGTATGTACTAAGTAGATAAACAATGAATGAATAATGGAACGATGGCCAAGTTAGAGATAAGCAACTTTAATATAAGCAGAGGTGAAGGCTCTCCTGAAGTCTTCACAGTACAGGGAGGCTTACTCTGTACTTACCTATTCTGTCTCAAGGGCTCCATCCAAACCATTGGCATGGTGGCTGAGACCCTGTGTGCCCTACACAGAATCCCTGAAGCTCCCCTCTGCAGCTCTGGGAACTACTCAGGCTCTGCTTTCTATTCCTCTGGTTCAAGCTCTCTTGCTTTGTGATGCTGTGAACCTGAATTCTTCTTTCTTTCTGGTTAGATGGGCACCAGTTCTGTTCTCTGGACTGTGGCAGGTCAGAGTCCCACACCCCAGCCCACTTGCTAGACTCGGTCATTATGTGTCCTTCTGCTGGCTTTTTACATTTTCCTATGGTTAGGCTTTTATACTGATGGACCCCCACATGCATCAGGCTAGAAAAATAGGAAAATACATGTGGATTTTTAACCTTTCTTACGTTGTTTCAAAGTTAGCCTGAATTGATGGTTATGAAATCATGATATGGATTCCCTTGCCAATGCTTCAAGTTCAATTTTTTCTTATTAGTGCATCCTTGCTTTTAATCTATCATAAAATGTATTGTTACCTGTTTGTTTTCATCCTAAAAGTTTGTTTGTGTTAAAGTGCATATATTTTGATTGTAAATTAAAAAACCCTAGTTTTGCAGCAAGTAAAAGTAAAAAATCAGATCAGCATATTTCAATTCAATTTTGTTTCTCCCTTTTGTATTGCATTTAAAAAATGGAGTCCATGTTTCATTATGTAATCAATACATTCTCATCTTAGAAAAGGAGAAAAAAGTACATGAAATACAAGTGTTAGTAGTCCCACCGTACGTAGATAATCACCGTTAGTAACTATAGAAAATATATGGATTTCCTTTTATTTTTGTTATGTTCCTTTATTTTTGTTATTTGAAGTACAACTGTGATTATATGAGACATACATATATATATCATACATAAGAATAAAAAGCGATGTATACTTTTTTATTATAAATATAAACACAGGACTAGAGTTGTGGCTCAGCAGTAGAATGCTTGCCTAGCATGTGTGAGGTGCTGGGTTTGATCCTCAGCACCACAGAAAAATAAATAAATAAAATAAAGGTATTGTGTCTGACTACAACTAAAAAAAAATTTTAAAAACCCACATTTTTGGGCTGGGGATATAGCTCAGTTGGTAGAGTGCTTGCCTCACATGCACAAGGCCCTGGGTTCAATCCCCAGCACCACCAAAAAAAAAAAAAAAAAAAAAAAAAACCCACATTTTTACATAAAATTTTTAAAAAGAAATAAGCAATAAATCTGTTTTTATTTGTGAAAGTTATATATAATCATTATAAGAGATTGGGATAGTTGATAAAAATGAACATAAAAGTCATCCAGAATTCCACTCAGTATTTTGATATATGCCATTGCAGATATTTTATTTGTATGTAGTATATTACATTTACTATAAAGCTAAATATCATGTGTAATACATACTGTATTACATAGATAATTTATTTGAACTCTAGAGGAGAACATACTGTTTGTGTAAATATCTGAGTATCATTTGTATAGCACAATCCACAAAGCCTACTGTAAGATGGTATAAATAAAGGCCAAGGTACAGAAATATCTGCAATAGGCAATTTGTCTTTTCCAATTAAAGAAATAACTAATGAATTATATAATATGAAGTTTTGCACCATAGAAAGCATTTTTTTTTTCCTTTTGATGATGGGAATCTAACCCAGGGCTTTGGCCATGCCAGACCACTCAGTTGTATCCCCAGAGCTTCTAATGATTCTTTTGGCAGTTTATTCTAAGTAATTGAGCCTTTGTTAGATTGTTTAAGTTTTTAGACATGGTTTTTTTCAGAAAATTGTAGAATCTATTATATTTTTAAAAGTTTAAAAAGCATGCAGAGTAATTTAAGACAGAAGTTGGGTCATTTTTCACTTTTGTATTTCCAGGATTTGGCCCAAACTTGACTCAACATGTATTTATTGAAATGAATTAGTCAAAAAAGATATCTTTTGTAAAATGCCTTCCCTATTTTTATTGCCTTATGTATTTATTTTTAGGTACTGGGGATTTAATCCAAGGGTTCTTTACATGGAGCTATATTCCCATTTTATTTTGAGACAGGATCTCCCCAAGTTGCTGAGGGCCTTGCTAAGTTGTTGAGGCTTGCTCGAACTTTGGATCTCCTGCTTCAGTCTCCTGAGTCATTGGAATGACAGGCATGCTCCACCGTGCCCAGCTTATTGCTTTTTTTAAAATGATAAAATGGTGGTAAAATTTCGATGTGTTTAACTCAGAAGGCCAAAATATCTATAAAATAGACTCACTGTGAAGGCTTTTGTTTTATTTCTTTCATTTTGTCTCCACTAAGTATCTAGAAGTATGCATATGCCAGGGGTCCATCCCTCTTGTAGCCTTGAGCAACCACAGCTATCCAGTACAGTAGCAAGACTTGTGGGTGAGCCCCTGGCCTTTGCATCCCACCTCAGAGTCTTTGGATCAGAGGATGCATTACTGTTATAGCAACAATGGAACTTCTGGCTCCATTGTATAACTTGTATAACTTGAAGACACAGTGTGGGCTCCCACTTGCTTTTCCTGACCCTAATTTTTTACTTGTACAGATTCTTTTTCTATCAAAGAAAAGATACTTCCTTCAACCAATGTGCTTCTCTGAGAACACAGTGATTTTTAAAAGACATAAAAATCCAATTAATATAATCACTTGAAGGGTCCAGGATTTTATATAAGGACTTCCATTACATGAAATAGTTTTTTGATAGAAGTTGCATTCGTGGTTTCTATACATTATGCAAAATTGAACACATGTGTACGACATCCTAACACTTGAAATTAGCTTGCATCTTTAATTAGTTATCTAATAAAGATAGCAATCCTTATACTTAGACTATAGTGTCAAAGGTAAATACAGAAAAACCTCCTTTTCTAATTACTATTTTATTGAATAATGATAAGTTTCTGAAAAAAAATGCTTCATAAAGAAATACCTTCTAAAAAATAATGCCTCACAATCTTCTAGAATCCCAAGGGGCCAAGTGATTAGCTTAAGGTCATTCACTTAAGACTGGACCCACTTCTGGCTCCCAGACAATTAGACTGTAGACTCTGCTGTTGTGCTGCTTGCATTGGTAATTGTCAATAACTAAGTCTTAAAAATTCCTGGATCCATCATCAGGGTCTCTAATGTAGGCTATGGTCTCCTAACTAGGTATCCTCATGGAACCGTTTGAGAGAAGAATTAAGCTTGCTGACAAGTTTCATGCTATTAAAAATATTTCTTGTGCTAAGTACATTTTTATATTTTTGTATGTGTCAATATTAACTAGATTGTACTTACTTTTGTCAACAGTAGCTGCAGTTTATTAGTTGTGCAATCAGATGAACTTCCTTTTTATCATCTTAACCCTAATAACTTCCTTTACACCAACAATTTAATAATATTCAAGTGAGTATAATATTCTATAATCCATTAATCTAGATTTGTAGACTTAAAAAATTAATTAGAAATTGAATTGAATTTGGAAAGGAGTATGAGGAGCTGTATTGTCATGAGCCCTGTTCTGAACAGACTACTTTATAGGGCTGAGTCTTTGCTCTGATCCTTGCCTTTCATTTGCTATGGCTTATTAAAGAGACAATTTGGTATGAGGAAGTCAGATGGACTTGGGTTTTCCCTCCCAGCTTTTTCACATACTAGAATGTGAGGTAGGAAAATTCCTCAGCTTCCCTAATCCTCAGTTTCCTCATCTGCAAAGTGGGAGCATAATAATGGCACCCATCTCAGTTATGATGAGTATTAACTGAGTATAATAAATAAATACTTAGCTCATTTCTGTCCAAACATTCACTCTATAATCAGTAGCAACTAATAAAACAATGGTAAACCCTATCTAGCCAGTGGTTAGTATTAATATAACTAGGTATTTTGATGTATGAGGCCATTCAGATTATGACATTTTATAGAGACACTGGTAAAAAATGTGCTTTAGACTGAAAATTGATCACAGGGACCAGTTTTCTGAATAATTATGATTTGGGATTTATGATGTGAATGGATTGCTGCTGCCTTTTTTTGGGATGGAGTAATGAATTGTCCAGTCTCTATCATACATGTCTAGTGTTTGAAATTTACAGAAACTTAAATATAATTAAAATTTGCTCAAATAATTCTTATTATTTTCTAGGCATGGAAGTCCCTGTTCTGCTCTTTCAGGCTATTAAAGCCTGAATCATCCAGGAGGGCTCACCTTGCATGCTATCATTGTTTAGTCTGATAAGGGTATTCAGTGATGATGACATAAGATTCATTGGAGGGAAATCTTGCTTCATTCAGGTTTTGGAACTAAGTAGTGTGAAGTCACTTGAGTATTAAACTCCTTAAAATACTTCATATTATTTATCTATTACTTTTAGGTGTTTAGAAAAACATTGCTAGTTTGGCAAGGTTTTTAATAAATTAGGTAATTTTTTTTAAACAATGCTAAAAACTGAACCCAGGGTCTTGTGCATGTCAGGCAAGCATTCTACCAACTGAGCTATATCCACAGCTTTGAAATTAGGTAATCTTTAAAACAATGAAAAAAGTGGAATTACTCAGAATGTTGAGGAACTATTCCACCAAAATATCAAAGTTTAGTTTTGTCAAGGAATTCCTAATTAATAACATTTGAGTGGGTCTCCAGTGACATTCCCACCATCTTTCCTGACTACTTGAGGAAGGTTTGAGCCTTAGGGCGTCTTTTACATGAACACTAGAAGACATATTTATCCTGAGTTGAATTGCACTAGTCAATGCAATTATGGTAGAAAAGAAGCCTGCATTCCCAGGGCATTATAGTTTGTATATTTCTTTGTTTCATCATGTTAAAAGTACCAGCAAACAGCTAATACCATGTATAAAACAAAGTCTTCATTTAACATTTCCTTTGGACTATCAAAAAGGAATGCTCTTGCTTCTCTGTGGGTTTTGTTGAACAATGATGTGTGCAACTGATGATGATTTCAACAGCAGAGCGGAGAGGAAACTACTTTGCTCTATAATTACATCGTGTGGATCCTTCAGGTGCAAACCTGGGAAGGATGCATTCAGTTCTCGCTGAGATTCCTTAGTAGGATGCACAAAATTATTTCTTGGAGGGATCTCAGTGTTCACTCAGCTGAGTGGGCAGTCCATAGACACAGGTCAATTTACTTGCTATCACATTGGATTTCTATTTTGGCTGACAAGAATCTCTGATACTTTTCATTATGTTGGGTTCATAAGGAGTTTTCCTTAATTTATATGAAGACTCAGTAAAAAAGATATAAAAAAGATGAAAGAAAGAAAGAAAAGTTCCCTGGTGACTCAAAGTTTAGGCCCAATAAGAGGTATACACACATAATTATTGTGCACTCTAAACATTTCTATAGAGGATGCTTTTGGAAATTGCTGCATTTTTTTTTAATCTTAAATATATATAATTTCCAGGTCAGACTCTGACTTCATTAACACCCCAAATCATCTTTTTTTTAATCATCAGATTTCTGTGAAATTCCTAAATTCAAGTTGTTTTTAATTAATCATAAAAGTTGTATGCATATGTTCACATAAACTTGTAATGCTATTTTAGAAGGGGAAGTTCGTATTTTTTTTCCTTGCAATACTAGGAATTGAACCTTAGCCCCTTTTATTTTTTATTTTGAAACAAGTTCTTGCTAAATCACTCAGACTGGCCTTGAACTTGCAATTCTCCAGCTTCAGCCTCCTGAGTAGCTGGGATTTTAGGCTATGCTACCTCACATGACCTTGAAGGGGGAGGGAGTCTTTTGAAACAACTAAAGTCTTAATGACTTCATATAAATTGGGTAACAAGTAGTCCCAGTAAGAGAGATGATTGAAACAGAAATGGGACTAGGATTGCCATAGGTAATTACAGGTTTCAAATGCTGCTCTGGCTGTATGAGTGTAAACATGGAGTTGAAAAACACTATAATTGAAAAATACTATTTAGACATACATACATATATTTGTATCCTGTGAGAAAAGAAAATGTATCTTTAGGTTATTTATTGATGATTTAACAATTACAAAAATCAATTCACTATCTACTCAGTCTACCACTGCTAATTTGCATGATACCTTGCTTAATAGATGATCTTTTATGTTACAAATGTTTCCCAAAGATTGCCCAATTTCTGAAATTATCAGAGACAATGTTCTAAAGATTGGGTCACAGGTACCACATATCCTCGAAATCCTGATTTAGTCAATAGGATAAGATCAAGAATAGTGTTTTTTTTTTTTTTCAAGAAAGTTCTAGAAAATATGAGTCTGGGTGCAATTTGGTTTAGGAATTCTGGATCTGGTCTTTTGCTATTAATAATTCAAAATTCAGTCTAGCAATGTAGTTCAATAAAAACAATAGCTATTTTTCTTTAAAAAAAACAATTTAGATAGCTTAGAAAATCTCCTTCAGGAGCTTTTCAAAATGATAGAGTGGTGATTTACAGTGGCCAGTGAAGGTAGGATTGACATAATGTCTAGGGGGGGAGTGACATAATTCATTCTGCTTATTTATTATTTTGTTACTTTAGAAGACAGTAACTGGTTCAGTTGCTGCTTGGGGAAGTCATTATATATATATATATATATATATATATATATATATATATATATATATATATTAGGCTTAAGTTTCCTGATCGGTTGGGAGTAAGTTGATCTTTTGACCTCATTCAGCAATAGTTCTAGAAGTCTATGATAAAATGTTTTTTAAAAATGAAAAAAAAAAAAAAACAAAGACAAAGTACTGGCTGTATTTACCTAGGCACATAAGTGAAGGGAGTCATAAGATAATGTCCTTACTCTGAAGAGAAGGTGTCTAAAGAAGGATGATGAGGAGGGGAAGGTTAACAATATCAGGACCATTGAGTATAGGCTAGGAGCTCAGCATTTTGTGTAAATTATTAAATTTTAATCTTCGTACAGACACCAGAGGTTCAGGAGGTCTATGAAATGAGAACTGAGGGATTGCAAGGTTAAGCTATGTTCCTAAGGACACCCACTAACAAGTGGCAGAGTGGAAATTTGAAATACATTTATTTGACAATGTAGATTGGATTCTATGATACCTACATACCCTCTCCAGTGTCTCCTTTAGATATATACTCTGTGTGAAATAACTTACATGACTACAGAAGAGGATGAGGATCAAAAAGCATGCCTTAGTTTGAAGCTTCCAACGTGATTTCAAATGCCCATCTTGTTATGATATGCTTTGCTGCCAAATGACTTTTAAATTTTTTTCTAATTGTGAGGTACTACTCACCACGGTTAGATCATGCTCTTGTTAAAAGTTTCACAACTTTCCTTTTGATAACGATGCTGAAATTATGGTTCAAATGATTGAAGAAGTCAAGACATTAACTAACATGGACACCATTAAAGAGGAAAAAATTATTATTTAATTAGATGACTACCCTTTCTATTGTTACTTTATTTTCAAGTTCTGAGGAAATAGCCTCCCTGCTGTTTGCAGTTTCTGGCTATCTTTATTCTCCTCATTATTAATTCCTTTTACTATTCTCTCTGCTAATCAGCCCATGTCATGTGTTTGGAAGCCCGGCATCTTTTGTGCAGTCCCTTTTGGATTGCAGGGTTACTCGTAGATCCAGGCAAAAACTCAGCCAGTGGCCAAGGTCAAGGGTATACCTTGTGAACACCACGATGCATCTCACATACAGTTTTATGCAATTGTTACATTTCAGGGTCAGGGTTCATTGAGAATTTCCATAAATCTGATGGGTAATGTGCCAAATGAGATTAGAGAGGGCTTCATGTGATCACGGTCAAATGAAAATATTTTATGTTAATTTCTTAGTACAAGCTTGAGGCAGGTAGTTAATACTTCCTTGTGAAGAGCTAGAGACAAACACAGGGAGGAAACACAAGCTGTTGTCTAAATAGGAATCTGAAGCAAGTGGAGCTTCTTATAAAGAGAAATGTAGATGCTTGAAGAGCATGTGTTGGTAGGTTTGGGTCTTTTCCCTTACGTATTATAGATTATCTCTTAATGCTTACCTAAATTGTTACCCTAAAACACATTTTTCACTTAAATCAATTTTTTTTAGGTTGTCTTTGTATATGTAGATGTCAATGCATTCTTTGTTATTTTGTTGCAAAATCAAAAAAAAAAAAAAAACAACAAGAAGGACAAAGGAACATTAGCAAATGGAGGACTGTTTACAGATTTAATCTCTACTTATCCATACACACATTTTTCTTTTAAGCTTTGACCTGAATCAACCCAAATCAGAAGAGTGCATTTTAAACCATCCATCTTGGAATTGATACAAAAATGTTGGCTCTGCTTATATTTGAAAATAAAACAACATTAATATTTTAAAGCACTTGCGAGAAGAGGTCTCAAGAAAAAAGATGTGTCAGCTGTCTCTGGCCTTCTGGACCCTCATCACAGCTGAGAAAACGAAGTCTTTTAGACTTGCATCATCATAGGATTCACAGAATTGGTGGCACTTGCCTGTAATCCCAATGACTCAGGAGGCTGAGGAAGGAGAATCACAAGTTCAAGGCCAGCTTGAGCAACTCAGAGAGATCCTGTCTTAAAAAAAAAAAAAAAGAAAGAAAAGAAAAAGAAAAAAAGAAAAAAGAATTGAGGATGTACCTTAGTGGTAAAAGGCCCCTGGGTTCAATTCCCAAAACTACAAAACAACCACCAAATGCCAAAACACACAAAAAAGCAACACTGATGTGAGTACCCCCAAATGTAAATACAAATGAAAACAGCAAATGCAGGGGGTTGAAACATTCATTACCAGTAATGGAGGGGTGGTGGTATTAGTTTTAGAGGGATGAACGTGGAAGGGAAGTCTTCCGGTGTGTACTTGAGCTTCTCAAGTAACACGGGAAGCTGTTAGAGATTGCCCATAGCTTCATTTTCTAGGTGCAATGTAGTAGAGGTGACATATGGAATTGAACAGCAAGATTTAATCTGTGGAGATAGCACAAAGAGAAAACCTGACGACTACTTGAGATGCCCATGATTTCCAGCCCAGGTAGCCAGGAGAATGGTAGGGACAGGTACAGAGACTAGGGACTTTAGGGATGAATTGATAATGTCTCAGGTGAGACTGGCGAGGAAGCAAATGTAGATGTGAAGCGGCTGAATTTCAAGTATGACTGGCGTATCAGTTACCTTCAGGTGGCTAAAATATGGGACTGATTAACATTGTAAAAACTGGAAGGGACAAGGATCTAGGTACCCAACCTCTGGACACAAGCATTTGTGACTCAGTGAGGTTGGATGAGAAACTGGAGAGCCATGCTCCCTACCCTGGCTACACGTGGTCTTCATCTGGTTGGCATTGAAAACACTGAAGCCTGGGTTTCCCTTCCAGATGATTCTGATATACATTATCTGGGGTAGAAACTGGGCATGGGGATTTTTAAACTCATCTGTGTTCCTTCAGAAAAAAAGACAACACCACCGACTTGGCCTGCTGTGAAGACTGAGACGGAGAAGCTTGTGCAGAAAATTCACCTGGTGCCAGACTCCTGGGATTGGGACTTTGCATATCTTTTGCTTGTATAATTCTCCCAGCTGTTCCCTGTGGGATGTTTTACCTAATTCCAGCCTGAGATTCAGAAAGGAGGTGTAATGCATAGCAGACCTCCTAGCTCTAACTCTCCAACCATGGTTTTTCATGGAATAAAAGTGGAGAACAAAAATTGGCTGAAGCCACATCACATATGTCCAGAGCTTACAAATAGCACACGTCAACTCTCCATGAAGCAAGACTAAATTTAGTGCCATGCAACAATGTATATACATATTCTAAAAATTATAGCTTTTCATTTTATTTATTCATTTTATCCAAACTTTTCATGTCTCACTCCGACAGAAGCTGCTTCAGTTTACATGCAATTCTAACCAATTTAGTAATTCAGTGTACCAGCTCAGTGAATAGAAACTAGCAATTTTGGAGGTGAGGGCACCCATAGAAGGACTCTATGAGATGATGATAGATAATCACTAAGCCAAGAAAAAGACTTAGAAGTAGCAAAGTGACATTTATTGAGTACCTATTTTGTGTCAGATACTCTGAAAGGTGCTTAACATATTGCTTCACTTTATTCTGTAATTAGAGGTATTGTCTGCCCAGCATCTGAACTCATTCTTCTTGTTTGGCATATCTCTGGGGTGTGGGTTTGGAAAAGTAGAAGTCTGCTTTTCTATAAGAACTCCGAAAGGAGATGGTTTTCTTTCTTTACTCTTTGTCAATTGGGTGGCTTTCCAATATCTAAGGTGTAAGACTTGGGAGAGAAACAAACAACAATTATATGTGTTGATGTCACATATGTGCCACAATTGTAATATCAAAGATTTAATGTCAGTATGCCCAGTGAAGTCTTCTAATTGGTCCAACTAGTTTGTCTTTAGTTACCTGTTGCCTTGTCTCTTTTTTCTGTTCATTTTCTTTGCCCAGGTTTCCATAATTTCCTTGAATTACATGAGCTACCTGAGATCTTTCCAAATGTTTATTTTCTGCTTAAATTAGCCAGAGTCACTTTCTCTTATTTGAAATTAAGAATGCTGACTAGCGCAAATGCTTGAGACAACTCTCAGATTTATTTATCTATGTGCATTCTTATAGGTGAAGAAAACAATTTCAGGGAGGTTAAATAACTTGTCTGAGATCACAGAGCTGGGGAGATTGCAGAGCTAGTGTCCCATGCTGGGTTTTTCTGGCTTAGGCCATGTAGAAAGACATAAACAGGCCTAAAACTTTAAAAATCCTAGGGACATCATTATGCCATTTCAGACATTAAGAAATGAGGTTCTTTTGACTTTAAGATATTGTTTGATAATTGTATACTTATTTTAAAGTAAAAGGGGAAGTTTTCATATAATTTTTAGATAACAAGAAAATTGTTCTAAATGATTTTTTTTTAAAATGCCCTTAAGAGGCTGATTCATCGTGGGGTTGGGAGGGGGAGCATGGGAGGATTTGAGGAACTCTAGATAGGGATAGGGGTGGGAGGGGAAAAAAAGGGGGAATGAGGTAGAAAAGATGGTTGAATGAGATGGACATCATTAACCTAAGTACATGTATGAAGACATGAATGGTGTGAATATTCTTTGTATAAAACCAGAGACGTGAAAAATTGTGCTCTATATGTGTAATATGAATTGTAATGCATCCTGCTGTTATATATAACAAATTAGAATAAAAGTAAATAAATTTAAAAAAATTAAAAATGTCCTTAAAGATAATTATTTGAAATATTAAAGGTAAACTCTTCAGTTATCTGGAAAATTCACTTACATTGAACATCTTGATAAAAGAAAGCACAAAATTTTCTTCCCCCAAATGAAAAAAAGAGTTCTTATACTCATGGATTTTTTAGAAGAGGGGCACTCTGAGGAGCCCTGGACCCTTTCCTGAAGCCTGAGTCCATTTAGATTACACCTGAAATGTTGGATACAGCTGGGCATGGTTGTGCATTCGTGTAATCCAGTGACTCAGGGGGCTGAGGGAGGAGGATCCCAAGTTTGAGGCCAGCCTCTGCCGCTTTGGCCCTAAGCAACTTAAGTGATTAAACAAAATAAATAAAAATAAAAAGGACTGGGGATGTAGTTCAGTAGTAAACCCCCCCTGGGTTCAATCTCCAGTACACCTTTCTCAAAAAAATGTTGGGTGCAGGGGCTTGGAGGAGAAATGCACGGTCCTTCTGTCATCCTGCACACCGGCTCTCTCCAGCGCCCTAGAAGTAATGTGTGTCATGTACCTGAAACCTTCAGACAGTGATTATGACCGATTACACAAGTTGCCATGTTCCCTAATCATATCACTTGCATTCCTGCAAACTGCGGTGACAAGATTTGAAGGGAGAAGATCACAGCCTTCTTAAAAAAAAAAAAAAAAAGAAAAAAGAAAAAAAAAAAAAGAGAAAGCAGACAATGTTGCAGGCAGATCACACACCAGACTGCAAAGGAAGTCTAGGTTTTGCCTGTTCTCTGACCCAGCTTCACCTCTGCCCATTCTCCCATCTCCAGCACCCCCAGGTCACACGAGGGGAGCCCAGCAGGTATGGGCATGCACCCGCTCGTGCTGATTTATTTAGTTAGTTTTTATTATGGGAGCTCTTGCTTCCTGTTCTGTTAAGTGAACATTGTCACTTTGGTAAATTTGGAGCTCATCACTGCCAGCATCCAGCGGCTTTTGTGAATCAAAGCAAAGCCCCCTCCCTGTTCTCCTCTGAAGCAGCTCTAAACTTCAGAGGCCACCTCTCTCTTCTGCCACTCCATTTTTAATCTGTCTTCAAAGAGAGAGCCAACTGTCTTGAATTAAACACCAGGCAGTTCTTGAAGTCATGTGTGATGAAAGTGATTAAATAATTAATTCAAACAAAGGTGATTTCTGAGTCGGGTTGGGGGTCAGAATGAAAAAAAAAAAGTCTTGATTTAAAGCAGCACTTACTCAGTGTGCTGCAGAAAAAAATATTGAATATGATATAAAATTACTATGCTGGAGATGACGAACCTGTTTCTTTAGCACCAGCACTCTGACCTCTGGCTATTCCTCCAACAGTCTTCTGGCTATTTTCTCTGCTCTGAGGCCTTTGGACCTTCTTTTCCCCTTGTTGGAAGATGCTCTTCATGATATTTATCTGGGTCACTCTTCCCAATTTTCACTTTCCTAGAGAAACTGTCCCTAACTGTTCTAGCTATAACGTTGCCCATTCTTTCTTTTGTCTGTGCCTTTTTGTTGTTGCTGGGGGTTGAACCCAGGGGCACTCTCCCACTGAACCACATCCCCAGCCGTATTTATTTATTTTTTAAAATTTTGAGACAGGGTCTTGCTAAGCTGCTTTGGGCCATGCTAAATTTCAGAGGCTGGCCTCGAACTTGCAAGCCTTCCAAATCATTGGATTACAGGCATGTGCCACTGTGCTTGACTGCTCTTTCTTTTTATTTCTTTATGATACCTATAATTGTTTGGCATTTTGCCATACATTAATTCTTTGTTTTATTTTCAACTTCCTCCACCAGAATAAAAGAACCCCAGGGACACATTTATCTATTTTTTCATTACAGGACTTAGTATCCTCTGGCACAGAGTTAGCAGCAATAATTAGTTGTTCAATGAATACCAAATGGATAAGTATCCATCAGAACTTAAATCCTTCAACTTTTTCTATAATCAAAATTTGGCCTCAAAAACGCTTTTGACAATGGAAGGTACTATGTCTACTTCTAAATAATAAAACTCACCCACTAGAATGACATTTTCAAATGTGGATGCAAATGGCTTCCATTTATGATTAAATACACTCAAGGAGGACCTTCCTGCCCTTCTGCTTCACTGGTTGCGTACATCTGGTTTACAGCAAGTTTTTTGAAGTAGACAGACCTTTTGAGGGTAAGTCACAGTCAACTTGATGAAGACTCAGTTATGCACAGGGGGCTGGCCGTGTCTTGCTGTTGGATGTTATGGATGAAATTGTTTGGTAAGCTCTTGACCGTTCATCTGTCCAAAGTGGCAAGTGGGTAGGTGAGTTTTTAATGGTAATTATTCTGACCATCTCAACTCTCTTTTTGTAATCTCTGATATCTCTAGAAAACAACCTGATAGATTCCCCCCCCCATCCCCAGCCAGGACTCCAATCCTGATGATATAGCTGAGTCTCATTTGTGTCTTAAATCAGAAACTCTGACCAGTCAGATAAGGGCTGAGGTATAGAGATAGAGGACACTTCTCTTTTTCTTAGTGAAATCATCCAAGTGACATTTATTTATTTATTTATTTTAGTGGGGGGGCAGGGGACCAAACTCAGGATCTTGTATGCTAAGCACATGCGCTATCACTGGACTACACCTCTAAGCCAAATGACATTTTATTCATAATACTAAGTAGTAGAGCAAGCATAAAAAAAACTTAGGTAAAAGATTACTTACTTATATGGAAAAAAATCAGCCATTCACAGAAAAATACAGGGAAATTTGATACTTCAAAGCCACTGTCAAACTTAGAGTGGACTTGAGATTTGGGAGAAACAGGAAGCTTCTACCAAATTGTAGAGGGTTGTAGGCATATGTGCAAAATATCTGAGATGCTATTGTGAATTCAGGTGTGGGAAGGGAGATTTCACTATAGAGGAGACTGGGGCCAGGGCATAAGATAGAGCTGGGCCTTGTTATCATGACTAGTGAGGGGGATTAGCAGCAGTCCATAATTAGAGCCCTGGCTTTCAGATCAGCTGTGAGGAAAAGCCGGGCTTAGAGTCAGAGCTCTGGAAACCAGGAGGATGCCGGGGAGGAAGCAGATGTTCAAGGGCAGATGAAGTGCAAGTCAAGGAAACCAAAGCCACAAGTTTGCCACTTATCACTACAACTATCGTGAGGTGAGATTGAAATATGTGAACTAGAGGCCACAGCCATGGAAAAAGTGACCAAGTCTGGCTCAGGGGAATCCTTGACTCTGGGGACTGAGATCATTTTAATCTGCATTAGCTGTCAAAGAAAGCCCTGTTAAGTCAAAGCAAAGGCAATACATGTTAAGTCAAAGCAAAGGCAAATCTGTTTATCAAAATAGCTGCTTAAATGGGATCTACAGGACTGTTTCCTATGATTTAAAATATTTATGACTTTTTTCTAGTGTAAGGTAACATATAATAAATAATCAGGTTTAGATATATCTTGGTATAACTACAAATGTGATTAAGAGAACAATTAAAAATTTAAAAACCAATGAATAAGCTTTGTTTTCAAGTCTTCTGTCCTTAGAAGAATTTCAAATGAAAGTAGTGTGGTTGGAAAGGACCAGAAATTGTATGAATGCTATGATATATAGAGATATAATTGCTGTCAATGCAAGTAGTGTGGCTTTGCTGAGTAAAATAAGATGATTGCTTAGGGTTTTCCAAAACCCCCTAAAATTGCTTCTATACCACATGTAATCACATGTGGTATAAATAAAATCTGAGTCAAAGGAATGAGGAAAGATAAACATATAATTAAAAACAGCTCAGTATATACTTGGGCTCATTCATTTCAATGATGGCATCTGCAGTTTATGGCGCGGTTATAGACCTGCAATATATCGGCATTGACTACGTGCCATAAAACACATCAATGCAGCTCGAGCCCAAATTATTATACACAAACAATAAATCCATCCTGTTAACAGGATAAATATGATAACTGTTGATAATAATGTTGGAAAGTGGCAGAACATGATCCCAGAGTAAATAGTTTTGCATTCTTAAGAAACAAAGACTACTTTAGCTTTTAGTGCCTGCCTCCCCTGACTTCCATTTTCTTATCTGTAGTTTGCATTAAAAGACAGATTGTGGCCTTGAAAGCGTCTATGTTAATACTATTTGTGAGTCTAATAAAAGACCTCATTTCAACCATTTATTTGTGAAAATGAAATCTTCATACACTGAAGGTCAGTTTTAGTCAAAGTAATACAATAAGCCAAAGTAAGGTTCTTTTGCCATTAAAATTGTTCATGGAACAAATCTTTGGCATTCTACTTTCGCCCTTGACTTCTGCCCTGTATCTTGCAAGAAAGATACTAATGGTATGCCACAATATGATGATGGAATCACCACAGCTTTAGTTTTTCTCCAGGAGACAAGTTACCTAAATAGATGGAAATTTTCAAATGTTGTTAGATGAAAAATAGTCCGATAAACTGCATCTGAAGATGGACCGAAAGTTAGTTTCTCTTCAATAGTCTCTCTTTGTTTTCTGAGGGATCTTTTAAAAGCTGTGGTTTACATCAGGACCTAGAGTTAATATGTATTTGGGTTGAGTTGTTAGAAAAACTCATTTTATACATGGTTAGTGTAAGAAAAATACATGTACCATATTCTATGTGAGATAAGTAAGTTATTGTGTGCCACACACTTCATCCAGGGAGAGAAAGCAAATAAGTATATAATTTTTTTTTAAAAAAATAAAATACTTGTTCTATTATAGCTATTATCTTATTTTGGATAGCCAAACTTTATTCTATACAAATGTAAAAAATTGATTTATAAAGTCTATATGTAGGTATATGTGTATATGTAGCTATGTAATTTTTCTCTTTGAAGACATTTTAATAAAAAATTTGAAGTATAATTTAATATTTACATGTTATTATGGTTTAGATGTGAGGTATCCCTCAAAAGTTCATATGTGACATAATACAAGAAAGTTTAGAGGTGGAATGGTTGGGTTATGAGAACCTTAACCTAATCAGTGTGTAAATCCACTTGAATGGATTAATTGGGTACTAACTGTAGGCAGTTAGGTGGTAGGCTGTGGCTGGAGGATGTAGGTCACTAAGGGTGAGCCTTTGAGGTTTATATTTTGTCCCTGGTGATCAGGGTTCTCTCTTGGCTTCCTGGTTGCCGTGTCCTGACCTGTTTTCCTCTGCCACATGATGCCACATGCCAAGATACTCTGCCTCACCCTAACCCACAGCAATAGAGTTGACTCTCTATGATGGACTGAGATCTTGAAACTGTGAGCACCAAATGAACTTTTCTTTTTAAAATTGCTCTTGGTGCTGGGGATGTGGCTCAAGCGGTAATGCAATCGATCCTCAGCACCACATAAAAATAAAATAACGATATTGTGTCCACCAAAAACTGAAAAATAAATATTAAAAAACTCTCTCTCTCTTTAAAAAAATTGCTCTTGGTCAGATCTTTTTATCACAATGAAGAAAAAGCTGACTAAAAATACATGCAATTTACATATAATAAAATCATCAATTTTAAGAGAGAGTTTGGTACATTTTCACAAATGCATACATTCTTTTGCCCACCACCACAAGCATGCTTTTGAACATTTCTATCACACCAAAATGTTCCCTTATGCTCCAGTATTGTTAATCTGCTCCCTTTCTAACCTGTGGTGACCACTGACATATTTTTAAATTTTTATTTATCTTATTTAATTCATGTGTGTGTATGTGTGTATGTTCTTGGGGATCAAACCCAGAAACTTATGGATGTGAGGCAAGAGCTCTGCCACTGGGCTACATCATTGTCCTGAATTTTATTTTTATCATATACATTCACTCGTACAACATGATGTTCTGATGTTCATATACGTGATGACTACTGTTACATCAATTCATATCATCATCATCTCACAGTTATCTTTTTCCCCCTTTTTCGGTAAGAGCAGTTAAAATCTACTCCATTGGCAAATTTCCCGTATAAAATTCAGTATGAAGTACAGCCTTCATGCTGTACATTAGTGCTCCAGATGTATCCATATTATAGAACAGCTGCTTTGTACTCTTGGGTCTGTTCTAGTTTCCCCTCCTCTATGTCTGGCATTCACTATTCTGCTATTTCTATATATTTGATTTTTAAAAGATGCTACTGATCTGATAAGTAATCAGTATTCTTCTGTGTCTGGCTTCTTTCACTTCACATAATGTGGATGGAAATTGCAGAATCTTGTTTTTAAAGATAGTGATATTCTGCTATATGCATATCTCACAATTTCTTTAAGTTGTCAATGACACTCAGATTGCCTGTCTTCCATATCTTGGCTATTGGGAACAGTGACTGTGGGAGCACTGATGTCTCTCTGCAGTATTGATTTCATTTCCTGTGGGTATACAGTCAGAAGAGGGAATTTTGTGGTTTGATGCCCCCCCCTTTTAAAAGGCATTTCCATAGTATTATCCATAGTGATTGAACAAATTTATTTTCCCTTTTCTCTATATTCTTACCAATTCATTTTATCTCTTGTTTTGATAATAGCTAACTCAACATTGTGGTTTTGATTTATAGTTCCCTGATGACCCTTGAGGTTTCTGTCACTGTAGTTTGGTTCTTTCTATAATTTCATATAAATGGAATGAAAAAGTGGGGTCACTGGTCCCTGAGATTGATATATGCAAAAAATTATAGGAAAATACCAATTTTTTTCCAAAGTGACTCTACCATTTTATACTTTATTAGCAATATATGTTACTTCCAATCATTTAGCAGCCTTGTTAACTCTTTTTTTTTTAAAGAGAGAGAGAGAGACAGAGAGAGACATAATATTTTTTTTCCTTTTATTTATTTATTTTTTATTGGTTGTTCAAAACATTACAAAGCTCTTGACATATCATATTTCATACATTAGATTCAAGTGGGTTATGAACTCCCATTTTTACCCCAAATACAGATTGCAGAATTTTTAATATTTATTTAGTTTTCGGCGGACACATCTTTGTTTGTATGTGATGCTGAGGATCGAACCCAGGCTGCACACATGCCAGGTGAGCGTGCTACTGCTTGAGCCACATCACCAGCCCCGCTTGCTAACTCTTGATCTTGTTAATCTTTTAAATTTTATCTATGATAACACATATGTAGTGGTATGTCTTTGTGGTCTTGTACACTTCCCTACATGAATGATGCTGATTGTCTTTTCATGGGCTTATTTGTCATCCATATATCTATTTCATTTAACTTTTTTGTGTTCTTTTAAATAATGTTGGTTGTTTTCTTACTACTATATTGTAAAAGTTCTTATATATTTTAGATAAAATTACTTTGTCACATATATGGTTTGAAAAATTTTTACCTTCGTTTGTGGTTTGCCTTTTTATTTATTTATTTTTTAAATTTTTACCACATGTGCTAACTCACAGTTATTTATTTTATGGTGAGAACAGTTAAGATCTATTCCCTTGGCAAATTTCAAGTATGCATTACAGTATTATTAAGTATAGTTACCATGCTATAATTAATTGCTAGAAACTATTCATCTTATAAAGGAAAATTTGTACCCTTTAACCAACAAACCCCCATATTCCTTCTTTCTGTTATTCTATTCTACTGCCCATTCTTATAAGTTCAACTTTTTGAGATTTCCCATGTAATACCATATAGTTGTTTTTCTTTTTTCTCTAATTTATTTAACTTAGCATAGTGCCCTCCAGGTTCATTCATACTGTTGAAAATGGCAGGATCTTTTTATTATAATCATTAAAAATACTAATTGCACAAATTATTGGGATTTCATTTTTAAGTCTTTTGAAAAACATTTAAAATATTTGATAAGATGTAACTTATCATGATTTTTTTATTAATTCATGCCTATTTATATATTCTATCTAAAAAATAAAAGTAGCCTTTATGATTAGTTCTAATAGAATCTGTTTTTGTTTGTTTTTGTTTTTTAATTTCTCTTAATGTTTTGAGGTAGCAAGCTTTGAGATTTATTTTTCACATATGGTGATCCAGTTGTTCCAAGGCCATTTGTTGAGAAGTTTATATTTTTGTGATTAACATATTTTGGTATTTCTCCTAAAAATTAATTCATTTTAATTTGAACATTTAGTTCAATTCCATTGAACTATTTTTGTAGTCTTATGACAATACCACACTGTATTAATTATTGTGGTTTTGTAGTAATTCATGAAGAGATATAATAAGTTTTACAAATTTGTTCTTTTTACAAAGTTGTTTAGGGTACTCTTGGTCTTTTGAATTTAGGAATCAATTTTAGAATAATCTGTTTATTTCTTCAAAAATGTCTTCTTATATTTGGATTAGAAATTTCATTAAGTTTATGTATAAAGTTAGGGAGAACTGACATATTAACAATATATAAACCTGGCATGTTACTTCATTTATTAAGGTATTCTTTAATTTCTTTCAGCAATATTTTGCATGTAGCTTATTAAATTTATCTCAACATATCCTATGTGTTGGGATAAAGATTATACTCTTTCCTTGTTAATTTACTTATTTTGCATGCAGGGGATACAACTCAGGACTTGGAGCATTCCTTTATTAATTATCATTTATAATTATCATTTATATTTCAATTTCTAATAGTTCATTCATAGTATATGAAAATACAATTGGTTTTTCATTATTGACCAGGTAGTGTATAACTTTGCCAAACTTACCATTATTTCAATTAGCTTTAAAAATAAAAAATTCTAGAATATTCTATGTAGATGATTATATTGTATGTATACAGAAAATTTTTCTACTTTATTTTCAATTTGAATGCCTTTTCTTTATTTTTCTTGTCTTATTGCACTAGCTAGAATTTGTAGTAGAAAATTTGAGAGGAATAGTAAAAGCATACATCTAGGCTCCTCCTTAAGGAGAGGAAAGCTTTTAGATTTTTACCTCTAAGAGTTTGAGAGTGTAGGTTTCAAAAAAAATTGTTTATTTTTTCGTTTGTTTTTGATATAATCTTTTTCTCAGTTTGAGAAAATTTCCTGAGTAATGAATGGAAGTTAATTTTTGTCAATTTTTTTTTTTGCATCTCTACTCAAGTGATTTTTTTTCTTTGTTAGTCTTTTAATGCAATAAATTACCTTAATTAACTTTCAAATGTTAAACAAAGCTTTTATTCTTGGAATAGATCCCACTTGGTCATGCTGTAATAGTCTATTTATGTAATTCTGGATTTAATTTCCTAAAAATATTTTGATGATTTTGTGTCTATGCTCACGAGGAACACCAGACTGCAAGAATTTGTTTTTCATAAAGTAGTATATAGGGCTGGGGATGTGGCTCAAGCTGTAGCGTGCTTGCCTGGCATGCGGGAGGCGCTGGGTTCCATCCTCAGCACCAATAAAAATAAAATAAAGATGTTGTGTCCACAGAAAACTAAAAAATAAATATTAAAAAAATTCTCTCTCTCTCTCTTTAAAAAAAATAAAGTAGTATATAATATTCTCTTAATAACCCTTTAACATCTATGGTGTCTAAAGTAAAGTTCATTCTTTAATTTCCAAAAAAATTATTTTTATATTCTTTTATTCCCTCTGTTCAGTCTGGCTGGAGCTGCTCCTTTCAAGCAAATGGATCTTAAATAACTGTTTTTTGTTTGTTTGTTTCTTATTTCTTGATTGTGTGTTCCTGCCTTTATTATTTTTCTTTTTTGTTGAGTTGAATTTGGTCTTCTTTTTCTTGTTTCTTAAGATTTCAACTAAAGTAATTGCTTTGATTTCTTTCTTCTTTTCTAATATTAGCATTTAATGCTATATTTGTCCCTTTAAACTTTTACTGACATCAGCAAATTTTGTCTTACTTTCCGTTCATTTTTACTGTTAATTTTTTTCTAATTTTTTTTGGTAATTTCTTCTTTGACATGTGTTTTATTTAGAATTGTATTATTAAATTTCCAAATATTTTTCACATTTTGCAGACATCTTTCTGTTGTGTTCTAGTTTAAGTCTATGGTGACCAGAGAACATACTTTGTTTTTTATTCCTTTAAAAATTTCCATTTTTTAAACATTTTCCTTTTTTCATATTGAGTGTTGTTGTTATTGCCTTTTGTCTCCATTATTGACTCAATAGCTTTTTTTTTTTTGCTTTGGATCTTGATTTTTTTGTAGTTGTTATGGGGTTTATAACATTCAACTTGATCTTATCATAACTTGGTTTCAAATAATATTATACCTCTTCATGTATAGTATAAAAACCTTATAACTGTATGTTTTCATTTATATCTTCTTGTTCTTTGTGTAATTGTCATACATTTTGTTTTTACAGATTTTAATCCCCCCAATGCAATACATTTTTAAAATTTGTTTTGTATTTACCTGCATATATACCAGTTTGATACTTTTAATTTTTAATATAGATCCAAATTTTCGTCTGCTATCATTTTCCCTCTGCCTGTTTAACAGGAATGCATAACTCCTGGTGATTAATTCTTTCAGCTTTTGCTTGTCTGAAAAATTCTTTGTTTTCCCTTCACTTTCATAGATATTTTCACTTGGCATAGAAAACTAGAGTGGTGGATATTTTTTTCCTTTCAGTACTTTAAAAGTGTTACTCCATATAGCCTCTGATTAGAAGTCTGCTGTTTTGCCATCCTTACTGTTCTTCCTCTATATATAACATATAATTTTTCTTTAGTGGTCGTTCTGCACATGTTATGGTTTGGATGTGAGGTGTCCCCCAAAAGCTCACCTGTGAGACAATGCAAGGAGGTTTAGAGGTGTCATGATTGAATTAAAAGAGACTTACCACAAACAGTGCATTAATCTCCTGATAGGGATTAACTGAGGTGTAGCTATGGGCTGGTAGGGTGGCTGGAGGAGATGGATCATTGGGGGCATGCTTTGGGGGTATATATTTTATGTCTGGTGATTGAAATCTCTCTGTTTTCTGATCATCATGTCTTGAGCACTTTCCTTCATCACACTCTTCTTCCATGATGTTTTGCCTCACTTCAAGTCCTAAGGAATGGAGCTGACCCTCTTTGAACTGAGATTTCTGAAAATGTGCGCCCCCAAATAAACTTTTCTCCTAAAATTGCTCTTGTTGAGTCTTTTAGTTACAGTGGCAAACAAGCTGATTAAAACAGTACTCTAATATCTCTCTTCTTAACCTGGGGGGACCATTGGATTGTTTGGGTTCCCTTTCTAGTTTGAAGCCTGAAGGTAGCCTCTGGGTAATCAAGTTGGAGCAATAATGAGTTCAGCTCAATTGTTTCTCTCCTCTTGAACATGACAATCATGTTTTGCCTGCTGTTCAATTTTTAAAATTCATTATTTCATATTTTTTAGTTTGGTTTTCTAATTGTTTAAGGTCAACAGGTAAATGTACTCCTTTTTTTTTTCATTTTGGTCAGAAATGAAAGCTCTCTCAGGAAACATAAAACAAAGCAACTCTTTACTGAAGTATAACATGCATAGAGAAAAGGGCTGTAAGTTTTCACTTCACTGGATTTTCACAAATTGAACATAAATGTGTGCCTAGCACCTAAATCAAGAACTAGAACACTAAGAGTACTCCAGTCATCTTTGGTTTCCTTCCTACCCTACACCTCCCCAAATATTAACCTTCATTTTGACTTCTAATGATATAGATTGCAGTTTTCCTGTTTTGAACTTTATGTAAGTGGAATATGGCAATATGTAACTTCTTAGCAAGTATCTGACATCTTGCTAAGTATTATGATCGAAAGTTTTTAATTAATTAATTAATTAATTTATTTATTAGTGTTGTTTGTGTAGTTATATCCTTGTGACACTGTGTTCCTCTGAGTACATTTGTATAGTTGTTGGCTTCAGGCTATGATAATAATATGATCATAACATTCTAGCTTATATGTTTTGGTGACCATGTAAAATATGTAGACATTTTGGATGAACACATAGATAAAAGTTTAATTGTAAGATCACAGGAGATATATATACACTTAGATTTAGTAGATACTACCAAAGAGTTTTCTTGAGTATTATACTCATTTACCTTTTCACCAACAGTAGGAAGGATTTCTGGTTATTTGGGAAAATTTTAATTAAAATCTAACATACAGCCTAATTTTTCTGACAGTGTTATTATTGAGAAGACCAGAAAAGAGACCAAAAAAAAAATCATGGATTAAATCGTGTAGATAATAGAAATATACACAGATAAATCATGAGAAAATAGTTTAATTTGATATAATCTTCCTGTGTACATATACAAACATACCACCATAAATCCCACCATCATGTACATCCATAAAAAATGGGATCCTAATTAAAATAAAATATATTCCATGCTTGTATAATTACATCAAAATAGATTCTACTGTCATGTGTAACTAAAGAGAACCAATAAAAAAATTAAAACATAGAGGCATTGGGACTCAGACAGGAATACTGGCTGAGATACAGATGACATATATATATATGGCTCAATTATGAAGAATCATGATCCGGATGACAATTAATGTTTTGATTTCATTTTTTTGAGGTCCTGGGGATTTAATTCAGGGGCACTTCACTACTGAGCTATATTCTCAGCACTTTTTATTTTATTTTGAGATAGAGTCTCACTAAGTTGTCCAGACGGGCCTTATACTTGCAATCCTCCTGCCTCAGCCTCCCGAGTTACTGGGATTACAGGTGTGCCCACCATGCTGAGCTCCAAATGTTTATTTATTTATGACTTTCAGATTTTCTTCTGAGAGTCAAGCCTGTGTTGGAATCAAAATGGAATAAGATACAGTCACAAATTTCAGGCTGGTGACAGTTTATTGAGAAGGCAAATAAGTGTGTTACAATGTTGGGTGAAGTGTTGTGACATGGTCTGTATAAATGTAACACAAGACTGAGGGTTAGTCTTAATGTCCCAAGACTCCTCTATAGGTCAAAATAATGCCCTAAAAGTGTGAGATACTGGTTAAGGGAATTGCCCCTAGTGCCACAACATGTTCAGTTGGTTCCTACTTGCTCCTCCTTTCACCTCACAAAGCCCAGGGAAGCCAACAGTCAGTGGCTTCCTTCCATGGCCTGCATGGAACCAAGCAAGATTTGTTCCAACTTAAGTCTCTGGTCTTCTCTAAACCTCCACCTCCATTTCCACATCAGAGTATTCAATGCAACTGAAAAAAAATGCTGGAAAATATGACACTTTATTGAAAAGGCATTGAGGCCAGATAAAACTTAGGTTCTCATTCAGTTCTTTCACTCATGTGCTGCATCATTTTTGTCAAAGTCCTTAAGTTCTCTGAACCTCCAACTCTTCAACTATAAATGGAGATGTTATTAACCTCGTGGGATTTTTGAGGGTTGATGGCTGTCATAGAATAAACATTGATAAATAACTGTCATTTTCATCTTTAAACTTATAACAGTCTAGGTGCATCAAAATACTGGTAGGTAACTGGTATCCAGTGTTTTCAGACCTCGTGTTCCAAACTCCATATGAATGTCTAGAGAAGAAAGGTAAGTATCCTGCTAGTTGTGGGGGAAAATTGATGCAGCTCTAACTGAGAAGACTGGAAGATGGTAGGGACCATCAAAACATCTTGTTTTCTATATTGAAATACCTGAAGTAGAATAGGTTGAGATGGAAAAGTATTAATGGGTGAAGTGGGAACTTGGTACAGAATCTCACGCTGGGAGTCCCAGTGGAAGCAGATCCATTATGTGGCCAAGCTTCATGTGTTTTCCATTCCAAATGGAGATCCATGGTCTGACAATCATGATGTAACTATGGACATCCCATATCAGGATATTCGGAATAGGAATTGCCAGAGATAATCACTAACTGTATCTACCTAGATATTTAGTAAGATATTTATTCACTTTCAGCAGCTAGAACATCCATAGGGCTTCCTATATTTTTCTCCTGGACGAATGTTACAAAGTAACTTCTCAGATAATTTTATTCCAGGGTTATTTCCTCTAACAAGTAACCAGTATATCAATTTATAAGTGGTCACAGAAATACTTTGAAGAGGTCATGTTTGTAATTTAGTGATTACTAAGTTAAAAGGAAAGAAACAAATAAAGGAATAATGAAATCAATAAACACCTTCTCTCAAAAACCATTAAGGCTAGTTATTGCTACTTTCTCTTTCTCTCTAAAATACAGAACTTCCTTAAATAAAATGAGTTATATATTCAGTCCAGTGAGTCCCTTATAGAATAATACCAGTAAGTCATTCTGCATATTCTTTGACCGAAAATTCTGTTAGTGAAAAGCTATCAGACCAACTGAAGACGAAAGTAGATATTTTGAACTTTTGAACTTAAATTTTATAATCTTCAGGCTAAAAACAAGTTTCATGATAACAAATTTCCAAAATAGAAATTTTTTTCCAGATACCTGAGTTTTCTAGAATAAATAGGAGACCATGAGAAATGCTACAGAAATACTAAACATGATGCCATTTAAAGTACTTAATATTCTCAGCTAAGAAAAGAGCTCATTTTCCCTTGGTCATGGTAAATAACTATAAATAATGTTTATTAAATGTTCTATCTGTACTAAGCATATGCTTAGTGTTTTAGGTATGTTATCTCATTTAGTGCTCACAAAACCCTAAGATGTTTGATAATGTATGAGTCCTACTTTGTTAGGTGAGGAAGTGACTGAGAGAGCTACTGAATCCTGCCCTGGTTCCTTAGCTGGTCAGTAACAAGGTGGTCACTTTCCAGGGATTATGTGCAGTATTATTACTAAACCCATGTTGAATGGAGCAGATTGGGAGAAATGGTTGTGGTTAATGTGTATATGAGAGTACAGACTGTAGTCTGCGCTTGTTCTTGAAGGTCGGGTACTGGTCAGAGTGCATATATGCATTGTCCTACAACTTTGCTTGGCAAAGCCAAGACAAAAATGGAGTATGTTGAAGTTGTAAGTGAAGTTCAGTTGTAGAGCACTTGCTCAGCCTGTTTTTAATCCCTGGGTTCAATACCCAGTACTAGAAATTAAAAAAAAAAAATGTATGTTGAGGACTAACCCAGACTGGGCTCCATATTATGATCTACAGTGTTCCAACTTTGGGTTCTGAGGGATCTGGTTACCATGAGAACTTAGGGATCAGAAAGTTTGCCTGGAAATGGTCTATTCACTTTGCATTTAGTAGAAGTGGAAGTTCTGCTTAATAATTCTGTGATTAGATAAACGAGTAACGATAAAGAGGAGGGAAAGTTAATACATGCTCTTATTATTGCCTGCATTTTAGGAGATGTGGGGACCAGACTGTAGAGGATAAAAGGACTTGGGGGTAGCCCTGGTATTTTGGTGAGGTTGGATGAAGGGAAATTGTGGAATGGCACAGTGATCAGAGTTAGGTGGTTAAGTACAACCACATGGTGCTGTATGCTATTGCCTCCTAGAGAATAGGTCTGAATTCCCCCTACCAACAATAATTGTATTTATCTCCTTGGGTTGTTTTGAGAATTAAGGATCACAATCTGCTTTATATAGAACAAGCATTCAAAAAGGGTTAGCTATTCTTATTTTGAGCTATTACCATTTTTTCAAATTTTCCAAAATCTTAAAATTTGTATTATGAAAGTCAAATAATGAATGACTGTGTCATCATATTTTAGATTTAAAAGCTATGAGCCTTTTGTCATTTTTGACTTTACCCCTCCTCAATTAATCATAAAGAAAGAATATTAGATATATAGTTGCAGTCCTCTGAATTACCCTACCCAGCCCCCAATCCCTTTTTCTTTCTTAAAAACAGTCACCACCATATTCTGCCATCTGTTTTGTATACCTTTCTGTATTTCTGATTACCCCTGAAATAATCAGTAGCTTCTTCTAGCTTTTAATATGTTACATAAATGTTACTACTAGAAGCATCATTTAGTAACTTGCTTTCTCATTTCACCTAATGTTTTTGAGATGCACTTTCAACTATACCTATTTTACCTATAGATTTAGTTGATACCTATAGATAAAATTAATTCATATAAACTGTCACATAGTACTTGAGCATATACATAAAACAGTTCATTTTTCTTTTTCCTTTTTAATGAACATTAATTTTTTTCACTTATTTTTTTAACAAATTACGTATAACAGTTTCTCAAAAGAACAAAAAAAAAAACAGTGAAAAACTGCATTAAAAATAGGCTAAATAAAAACATCATTTATAACAAATGTCTTTGCTTCTCTCTTTATATATTCATACACAAATTTTCTCTGGAGGGAATAGGCAGACACAGAAATGCTGCCCTACTGTCTGTGTACATTCACCTGCTCTAAATAGTACCACTTTTCTTCCTTTCCAAATTGTATAAGTTTGCCCTTCTAAAGCATGATACTCTTTTTTCTCCTCATTGTTTCTAATATTTAATATTGACAGAATACAAATTTTGCTATTATGATGGGTATAATAAAATGGTTTCTACACCCCCATTGTCACAGAAATGGATTGGCTCTGTGGGTACAGGATGGGAGCCATTGGAACAGGACCAAGGATTTGAGGAGCAGGCAGGGAGATATGTCAAGTAGACCAGGATAACCATCCAATGGCTTGATTCATCAGCTTTCCAACTGTGCTCTTCTGGTTCCAGAGGATACTTGGAGTGCTCTTTGCAAGTCTTGAGGGTATCAGTGATGGGGCAAAACAAAAATGGGGCCAGTTAAGCAGGCACTCTGAAGTCTGTTTCCACCAAGCATGACTGCTTACATGGTTTGATGGGTTCTTTGGAAAATGTTATTTTTCATTAAAAACATGTTATTTATGTTAACATAATTGTTTGTTGTTTTATTTTTATTTGTGCTTTTTAGATATAAATGATAGAGTAAACTAGATAAATTGACATTTTAAATATTTTCAATTTTTAATTTCTAATATTATACCTATTGAAAGATAAAGCTTATTATATAAACAAAAGCTCTGAATGCTTGATATTTTTTTAAGACAGGGAAAAGGTCATGAGTCTAAAGAGTTGAAAACTCTCTGATCTCATTAAAAGAGAGTTGGAATTTATTGGCAGGTTCTTAGTGGCAGGAGACTGGGATTCTCTTTTCAACCAGCCCAGTGTTGGGTTGTACCAAAGTGATGACAGCTTTTCAAAGGTGTGGACTTCCAAGACTGCAGACTGGTCGTAAAGAGGAGTTGGTGGTGATGAATATGAGAGATGCTTCTGAGAACATTTGACAGCAGCTCTGTGAGCTGTCAATGAGGCACCAGGGCATGTCCACTGAAGTAGCGAGAGTGACAGTGCAGGCCATGAAGGTGACTTTGAAGCAGCAGGTATTCTGTATCTTTCTGTGTCTGGTTGGTAGGGAAGACACAGAGGCTTTCCTGCATCATGGTCTCTCAGTGCTTATTGGTTAGCTCTGACTGGGATTAACTCCTTGTCTTAGTTTTTGACACAGTCTTCATCTAGACTAAATACCCTGTTGAAATCCCCAAGGTAATAATGTTCCCAGAAACTGGTCAATAGCAGTTGATAGTTTCTACACCAGCTGAAGGTGAGGATCATTCTGAGGTATCCCTCCTTCTTCCTGTTCATGGTTTTATCTTTGCCCGATTTATATGCCTTCTGTCTGAGGGTTGGAAAAACAGGGAAGATACTGCCTAGGTTTCATCATTTACAGAACTGGAATCTCAGATGTGTGTGTGTGTCTCCAGATGATACTCAAAAGGTGCAAGGCGACTTTCTATCCTGGTTATTAAAAAAGGGCATCACGTTGTCTGTAATATAAAGCAAAAAGACACTAGGGCCCAAATAGATGCCATCTGAATACACCATCAGGTCTTGATTTGTCTCTGATGTCTTCTGTGGCTCATGTTGGTTCATGATTTATTATATGTTATTTTGTAAATGTGAGTGATACACCTACTGCTTACCAAGTAAAGTACACCTTGTCTACGTGGGGACCTAATAGGAAGATCCTCCTGGGCACAATGATAGCCACAGTAACACACACACACACACACACACACACACACACACACTCACACACACTCTTCCCCTTTGGGTTTCAGTTTGAAAAGAAAGGCTTGACATTGACAGTATGAAAGTCTCTTGTTTCCTGCCTAAGAGCTCCTCTCACAAAGGCTAGGTCTATGGGCACTTCCCGGAGCCTGTGACAGGTGCCTGGTAGCCTTTTGTGGGCATCCTTGTCTTGCTGCTGGAGAGTTTCTTCCTGCTTACCACCAACATAATCATGCACGTTAGTCAGCTTTTCATCATTCTGCCTAAAATACCTGACAAGAACAACTTAGAGCAGGAAAGATTTATTTTGGCTTGGCTGACTCTAATGCTCTGGGCCCAAAGTAAGGCAGAATGTCATGGCTAAAGTGTGGAAAGCTGCTCAGCTCATGGTAGTGAGAAGGAGGAGCCCGGGAGAAGATAAACCCATCAGGGCATGCCCCCATTGACCTACTTCCTTCAACTAGGCCCCACCTTCCAGCTGTCCATTCAGCTATCAATGGATTAATCCATCATCCATAGATTGATACATTTGATGGATTAATCCACTAATGAGGTCAGAACCCTCATGATCCAATCATTGCCTAAAAACTCCTCCTCTGAACCTTGCTGCAATGGGGACCATGCTTTGAACATGAGACTTTGTGAAACATTCCAGATTCAAACCATAACACTGTGGTAAATACGGGCAAGCTGTGAGTCACAAGTTTGCTGTCAGAAAATGGGGAGTGTCATCAGCTGCCTGACATTTCTCTATAACTCTATAACTCTGTTTCTTCTTCTTCTTTTTTTTTTTTTCCAGAGGGTGGGTACCAGGGATTGAACTCAGGGGCACTAGACCACTGAACCACACCCTCAGCCTTTTTTTTTTTGTATTTTATTTAGAGAGAGGGTCTCACTGAGTTACTTAGTGCCTCGCTTTTGCTGAGGCTGGCTTTGAACTTGCAATTCTCCTGCCTCAGCTTCCCGAGCTGCTGGGATTACAGGTGTGCACCACTGTGCCCAGCTGTTTCTTCTCTTTTTAAAATTATTTTATTATTCTTTTAAACTACAGTGCCTCACTGTCTCCCTCAGGTTAGCCCCCAACTCCTGGGCTCAAATGATCTTCCTGCTTTATATGCCTGGGTAGCTACAATGATAGGCAGATACCACTATGCCTGGCATGGTTTCTTCTCTTAATAAAGAATTGTGGTCTAGTGGGCTGGGAATATAGCTCAGTGGTAGAGCACTTGCTTAGCATGTGTGAGGCTCTGGGTTTGACCCCCAGTACTGTAAAAAAAAAAAAAAAGGCAAGAAGAGTTGTAGTATATGAGAGGCAGACATTATTAGTTACCAATCAATAGCCCCTGGTCCTTTGGAAATGTCAAATACTTGCTTTCCCAGGCTCCCTCATATGGGCACATCCTGCAGGAGAAGACCTGAGAGAAAGAATTTCTTTTTTTTTGGGGGGGGGGAGGGGGTAATGAGGGAAGCTGGCAGGAGGAGGGATGGGGCATATTGGACAGCTTCTGAGAAAGATTTTTCTTCTTTTATCAGTCAGGGTCCCAGCAGGAAACAGATGGCTCACTCAGACAAGGCAATTAAGGAGAATTTAATAAAGTGACTATTTACAAAGGTCTGAGTAGGGTTGAGGGAGGCCTACCGGGATGGTTGAGGAATTCACTGTACAACTAGCATGGGCGGGGAGCCATTACCATTCTGGGACTGAGCTGGGGAGTGGGGAATGGGTACCAGAGCCAGAGAGATGAGCTCTGGCTACCAGAGACAGGGACCAGAGGGAGGTGCCTTAAGACTCTTGGAAGTTAGAGCCCAGGGAGTCTACCCAGGTCCAGAAAGTAAGCTTCCCAGCACAAAGAAGGCAGAAGAGGGTAGAAAGCAGACATTGAAGGAGTAAAAGAAAAAAATATCCATGATATTGGTAGAGAGGAAGAGAACAAAAAAGAGAGAACACCAAAGAGGTTCTTTACCCTAACCCTATCCTGCAGCATGTGTAGGGGGACTGAGGTGGTGATTTTGCACTTATGCAGGAAAGTGGAGAGAATCTCATGCACCTGGGGCTGCAGCGCAGGGACTATTGCCTCAGACCTCATGTCATGGAAGGAAAAGAAGCTTCTGCTTTTTAAACCCTTCAGTCAGGGATTCAGTTGAGGCCAAAAGCATCTTAACTGATGCAATCCCCCAGAAAGAAATTAAGGAGACTAGAACTTCCTGAATACATTTTGTATACTAACCTCTCTTCTCATGGATTGGATTTAGTTCTTTCAATAAGCCCACCAAGTGACAATCATTATTGCCACTGTTTCTATCTCACAGACAACAAGCTTAAGCTGAGGATGAGACTTTAATGGTTAAGCTAAGCTGACCCCCACTCACTTAGGAGTCTAAGTTCTTTGGCAGTCTGCATTTTTATCACTTCAACAATGAATGGTTTGTGAGTTAGTAAATTCTACCTGGACTCCATGTCTCCCTCTTAGAACATTATAGAATCTTCTCTCTCCTCATGAGGTGGATGCCTGGTATTATGTCTCCAACTCTTCTATTCCAGGGAGAATGCAGTCCTAAGCACTCACATAGCCACAGAGGGAAGAATGCTTTCAGATCTGAGCTGGCCACATCCAGCATGTGCCAGTTCCCCTCATTGATTCCATCATTTATTTAACAGCTTTTTATTGAGCACTGACTATGTTCCAGCCAGTATTCTAGCTGCTGAGGATATAGCAGGAACTGGAGGAACCTGCATACCAGTGTTAGATTTAAAAAAAAAAAATAGGTAGATACACATGACCATTTGACAGTGATAGGAAGTCTAGAAGTTTGCAAGATGGTGGAGGCCAGAGGCAGAGAGGGGCTTATTTTAGATAAAATGATCAAAAAAGCTCTCTGAGAAGATGACTTTGGAAGTGAGATCTGATGATCTAGTGGAATGACTGGGTGAAGAAAATGGAGGAAAAATACCCCCAAGGAATAAGCTTAGCATGAGCAAGGACCAAAAGAAGTTCTCTGTGGCTAGAGCACAGGGAATTAAGGGATGTGGTGGCTAGGGTGGACAGAGGACTGAGAAACAAGTGGCCAGGTGCTGTAGGGTCTTGGTGATCATGGAAGGGTTTAGAAATATATTGTAGGGATAAGGGGAGGGCTTTGGTTTGCAAAAGTGGAGGTGATTTGAGTTTTATTTCACAAAGAGTATCCTGGCTCTTTGATGTAGAGCAGATTGGCTAGGACTGAAGTGGGGTCAGGGAAACTAGTTAAGTGTCTCTACCATGTTTAAATGAGAGGGAGTGAGATTAGGCTAGGGTGGTTGCTTTAGGGATGTAGAGTAAGGGATAGGTTTGTGGTTCATTTTGGAGATTAAGTATTAAGGGGTAGAAAAGAGTTAGGAAAATTTGATGATGCCTCAATAATCCAAAAATTTAGATGGACTACTTCACCAAGATTTCTCCTGTGTGTGTCCCTTAAACTGACAATCACCTCTACATGTGAGTTAAATCTCTGCTGGGGCTCTTCCTAATTTGAGCAGGAATTAGGTTAGAGTTTTTCATCTTGATGAGATTGCAAATGTTTTTAAAGCCAACCTTCTTTATAGCTGAGGAGAGGGAGGTGCAGAGAGATTAAGAAGTGTACTTGTGGAGCTGTGAATCAGAATTAAATGGGGTCTCAGGGTTGCTTTTACCTGCCCAGAATGTTCTACAGGGATTTCTTTTTTTTAGTCCTAAATATGTATTTTCTAAACTGATACTTTGTTCCTAAGCAGGAAACAGCATTACGATTTTAAAAACATGGAAAAACACCAACTCACAAAAAAGCAACTTCTGAATCTTGTGAAGTCTCACCGAGTGTAACTGCGCCAGACACTCCAAAAATGTTAACAATTTGCATTGATTTATTTATTCAGTTGTACAACTTGTAACAGTTTTACCAGCTGACCAAGGAAAGGGCAACAGCCTGTTCCTATCTGTAGATAATGTGAGAAAGTAGAAACATGTTGATTTCTCTTGTAACCAACTTATGCCAATTCCAGACACTTCTCTTAGCCTGCATCTTGGCCACATCCAGAATGTTGAGATGTGTGGCTTCAAATGGGGGTGGGGGAACCCACTTCTTTGGCAAGGAATCACTCCCTATATGGCTACTGAGTGTTTCTAATGCCAATTTCTCAGGGCTTAGCAGAGTCAGGGTAATTTTAAGATGGTTTATCACATAATTAGATGGTCAATAATAGTTACCATATTTCAAATGAATAATATATGCTTGGTGGGTTTTTTTTTTTTTTAATGCTGGGGATCCAACCCAGGACCTCATGCATGCCAGGGAAATGCTTTACTACTGAATTCCACCCCCAGTGTTGCTTGTTACCTTATGTATCTAATTCATTTGAACCTTCTCATTATGGGTGGAACATATTTTTTCCATTCAGTTGGTAAGGAGTTTTTAAAATAACTTGTTTTGATCAATGGAAGTGGGTGGAAGTGTCATTATTACCCTTAAGAACTAGAACCATAAGAGGCTCCATGTGTTCTCATTATCCTACTTGAGATTCTGACTTCTTCCATGAGAAGAATGTGATCCATGTGACCATTGCAACCTCTTGCAAACTGAGTCCCAGAATGAAAATACAGGGATCAAATGTCTGCCTGACTCGAGGTCTAAGCTTAGCTGAACCCAGTCAAAGCCATCTGAGGTTAGTTGAACCAAGAGTGTGAATTGAACTATGGCATTGTGAACCACTGAGGTTTAGGGATTGTTTGTTTCAAAACACCATCAAAGTAACAGCTAAGACATGAAATGTTTGTTTTACTTGCACATTATACTTGATTAAAAGAGAGGCTCTGAGATGTTAATGATGTTCCTCAGCTCACAGGACTGGAGCAGCTTATCAGCTTCTTCCCTTTAAATCTTGTGTCCTCTTTCCTCAACAAATTATGCTTTCATCACTCCCCACATAAAGAAGTACAGGGATTTTTCATTTGTCCTGGTAGTTTTCTTTCGTGTTTTAGTTGATGATTAAAAGGCATTTACTTTATTGAGAGATCCATACTGTGGCACAAACTGAGGGAGATGTTAAGTGTATAGAGTAAGACAAAAACGTTACCTACACATTTTATGTGTCATTTGTGTATTCAATTACATTAGGAGTCAGAGTGAAAAACAACCTTTCTGTTTTGTGAAAATATTGAATTTCCCTTTTAAAAAATCAGCACAGTATCTATTCAAATGCAAAATATCATTCAGAGAGGTGAATGTTCTTCCTCTTAGTTCATGGAATAAATTAAGATAGATGGGCGATTCACTTACTTTTACTTGATGGGAAGATAATATATTGATTTTTTTTCTCCCTCTCTTTCCTTTTAAATCTAAAGAAAAACTTCAAATGAAACCTAATTACATCACTCCCATTCTGAACTCTTCTGGAAATTACAGAGTTATCAATATTAAGTATGCTTTATACCAATGTGGAAATCTATTTTGCTCAGACAAATGCCCCAATGCTACTCTGATTTTTATGTAATTGAGCTCTAAAAGGTGCTGTAATGTGGATCTTCTTATTAGCTTAAACTAGGTTAGTTGGGATTTTAAAATGTATCACGGGAATTGGACTGATTTTTAAAGGTGAAGATATTCACATAGAAAATGGAAAGACAGGGAAAAGGAAGCCTTCCCTGTCCCACTAGATCCATACAGGGGATACATATTTTTGAAATAAATGTGGTTGCTTAGACTGTGGAAATTACAGGGAATTTCTAACCTGCTACCCACATAGAAAAGTGCCCCTCAGCCTCCAGGTGAAATTGCTTCAAAACAATTCAAAAATGAACTTGAGGCACTACTGATCACTTATAGCAAGATCAACCACACAGATGACCCTCCTTGGAATTTTAGGGCTGTGTTTGTGTGCATAGAGACCACAGCCACAGCTCTCTGGCCCATGGCTGATTCCAATCCCTAGAAGAGGCTCTTAAGGAGGAGAAGGAGAGTGGCCAGTTTCTGTACAGAAATCTTGTGCTTGGTGGTTCTAGCAGAGAGCTCTCATCTCAAGGAAAAAGAGAGTAGAGAAATCATCATGGCTTCGAGGAGAAGCAAAAGGCTGAACCCTCACGGTTGGCTGACTTTTAATCCTGAATCAGCACTGACTCATTAAGAGACATTAGGCAAATCCTCCATTAACTGGCGCTCATAAAGAGGAGGAGGTGCCAGGAGACAGGAGGCTGACATGCACAGCCCTGGCTTTTGAAAAGGGGGAAAAGGGATTTTACAAACTACAGACCTGTGGGCTTAGTGTCATTCCCTAGTGAAATTCTAGAATAGATTATTAAGAGGATGGTTTGTGAGCCCTTGACAAAAGGAAGTGGTAGTCTTAGAAGCCAGGGTGGATTTGCTGTGAATGAATCTTTCCAGATTAATAACTTCATTTTCTTTTGGGTTATGGTTACAGATCAGGCAGATGAAGTGTGCATGGATTTTAGAAAGACAGCCTGTGTAGTTTCTTATGAGAACCTTGTAAAGTAAGAATCATACCATAGTCAGTAGTCAATTTGGGGACGTGGGATTAATTGTTTATATTAAAGAGGGTTGTGCAAAGAAGTATGGCTACGTACCTCCAAGGTGGTCTCTGGTAGTATCCGAGAAGATCATTTTAATTCATGTAATACTGAGGATATAGATCAGGCCTAGTTTAGTTTCTGTTGGTGAGAATGGCATTTGATCTACAACTAAACCTAATACTGAAACAAGGTGAGGTCCTGGCCAGTAGAACCATTCCTTTGGGCTGGAGGAGGAACACATGAGCCATGCAAAGTTTAAGACAATTGAAGCTCAGGTCAGGCAGAATGGGATCAAGCTCTTCTGTGTAGTGATGATTAACACAAGGGTAAGTAATAATTAGTGGACAGTCATTGTCTGTATTCTCCCAGGACCTATTTACCCAACTTTCTGAAAAAGCCCATGTTTCCATTTGAGGATCTGCCTTATTCCTATTTTACACACATGTGGTTCCTGTAGAGATTGGTATTTGGCTTCAAGAAATATCATGTGACCCTGGTAGCCAATGGAAGCACCCAATCTCACTGAAGACAGTAGACTGGTTTAGAAGTGTGCTCTCGACTGGGCACATTAATCAGAAACAATGCAGCCTATTCGCCACACTTTTGATTGAGCTGTGTAAGAGTCAGACTTACTACTCTGTCTTGGAAAACACTTTGATGTTGTGATAATGAGAATCTGGTGCCCTCAGCATCCAGCCTGTGAGACTGAGGATGAAGCCAGTATTAACCTGGTCATAGCCAAAAGCTATAATGAGACAAGTTGTAATGACATCTGAGCTGTGAATTCAGAACTAAATCTACATTTGGACTTTATTGTTTCATTACTTTCTTCCACTTAAATTTCTGTGTGTAGAGTTTCCCATTATTTCTAAGAGGGATACTGGTTGTGGGATCTTCTGAGCACATTGTCCGTGAGAACCAAGAAAAGGTGATGATAAAGGCTATGGCTGGTGGGAAGCAAAAAGAGACATATCAGACATATCATTCTTGCTGCCTTGCTTAGTTTGGGGAGGATTCAGTCCAAGAGGGAAATAAGACAATAATTTTAGCAGAGATAATACTCTGTGCTCATCCCCTCCTGTTTCCTTTTCCTTGTTGAAGGGATACTAAAAGTCTGCACTGTTGATAAGTGGGATCCTTTCCCCAAGTACTAGCCCCTCTTACAATGGAAGTGATGTTTATGACTTCTGGGAGGAAGAATTAAAAAGCAGGTGCAGATTCCCTTTGCCCTCACTCTCTTTCCCTCCTTTAGTGAGTGTGATAAGTTCACGTTGAAATGGTACTGCTATAACAGGGAATCAGTCTGGAAGTGAACTCTCCACCTTTGCATGAGTGTGAAACTAATTTGCATGTGTTATTGACTGAGCTTTAGGGGTTAGTTTGTTCCTGCAGCATTTCCTAGCTTAATTCAACAATGTGACCCTCATGTGACTCTCTACTATATTTATGATCAATCCCTGGTCTTGAACAGCAAAAACTTGAACAGGGTCAAATGTTTAGAACTGGTTGAAACTGGGTGATCTGAATCTTGGGTCCTGAGTAAAAAATTCTTTAAAAGTCCCTTTCCCATGGTCAGCTTGTCTCCAGAAGTAGGGCTGAGGATCATCTGCTGATGGGAATCAAGGGAGTTTCACGTTGTAGGAGAAGAGGGCTTAAAAGAGGATTTATGGAAAATTCATGGAAGTCCTCTTTCATGGTAGGGATAAAGTCGTGGATGTCAATCTTCTCCAATTGAAGAATAAAACAAAGCCAGAAAGAATGACTCTTGCTCATGGTAGAATTCGAGATCTTTAAATATCCTTGCAGGCTAGAACACAGGCTAGAACATAAACTTACTAGTTGACACATTTCTGAAAGTTACTATTTGAGGACAGTTTGGGTTAGGAGAAGCCCATAAAAAGAGATGGAGACACATTTCCCATAATTCTGGCATGACTCAGCAGGGTGAGCAGGCCATCAAAATCCTAATGGTATTCTATGCTGTGTGAAGAGTTACATGGCGCTTTCCAGAAAGGATGTGCTAGTCTTACTCAGCAGACAGATCACATGTGGGAATCATTTTATTTTTGACTCAAACTCTGTGAAGAACCTTGAAAAATTGCCAAACTCAAAAGACAAATGTTCAAGATGCTAGTTGGACATCTATCATTGAAAATCTGTTGATGATATGCTGTATCCCTTATAATTTAATTAAATTAATCTTGTAACTAAGATAGATCTTGAGACATGAATGAGTACGAAATGGTTCTTGCTCTGAAACAGTGTAGATTCTGGAACCAGTATCATCTCACATCACCACTCATAGAAAGTGCTAAGGAAAAATAAAAGAAAAGGTGTGTGTGTGTGTGTGTGTGTGTGTGCGCGCGCGCGCGCGCGCGCGCGCGCGCGCGCGCACATGCGCACTTGTACACACATGTGAATTTAGCTTGAAGGAAAAAAAGACTTTAAAAAAGAGGCATAATTGCTGTCTCCAGATGGTTTCAGGCTTTCCAAATAAAAGATGGATTAGACCTGTTCTACAGGATCTCAGAAGGCAGAATTTTAATCAAAGGGCAAAATTTCATTTTGCTTTGTAGGAGCACAAAGGAAACCATCTTATAATAGACATGACTGCTTTGGGCAGTATTGAGCTCATTGTCATTAATAGCATTCAAGTGGATGTTGAGTGTGTGATTAGTGAAATAATAGAGAATTATGGCTAAGAGCCTAAGGTTGAACATTTAAATCCCAGCTCCTCTTGATTTGGCAAGTCCTTTAATTTCTCAGTTTCTCCATAAGTAAAATGGGTTAATGATACTGAAGTTACAGAATTGGGAAGATTAAGTGGCATGATGGGAAGATGAATGCTGAGTACAGTGGCTGTCTAGTGAATGCTCTAATAGTGGCTGTGATGCTTAGGTGCTGTTGTGCAATTGGTGATAATGTTGTAGAGGATATTTGACCATCCAAGTTGCAAGGACTTGGACAACACAACTTCCAAAATTATACCACTAGGCAGGAAGAGAGACAGGAAGATCTAGAGTTCAAAGCCAGCCTCAGCAACATCAAGGCGCTAAGCAACTCAGTGAGAATCTGTCTCTCAATAAAATACAAAATAGGACTGGGGATGTGGCTCAGTGGTTGAATGTCCCTGAGTTCAATTCCCAGGACCAAAAAAAAAAAAATTATATCAATTCTGAACTTCTAGGACTCTGTGATTCTGGGATTCAGCATGCTTATCTTTCTTAAGGAAAGAACCCTTCTCAATCCTGAAAGCAAAAGTAACCCCACTGTTGACAGGGTTTTACAAATGTATACCTTATACAAGATTTACATCCTATACCCAAAGTCCTTGCAGATGTGAGAATCCCTCTACAAATGACTTTGATATGCCCAGTGGAGCTGGTATCTGATGGTAGACATCAGCTGCAGAGCTGAACTCTGAAAAACTAAGGTGTTTTGTTTCCTTATACTCCCTTTCAAATCTTTGTGAAAGACTTAAAACACTAAGGAGCTTATCAGAAATCCCACTTATTTGGCCAGTGGGAATGGAATCTCTTTTGGTTTTCAGTTTGTGACAGCCATCCAGAGATAGGTACAAGGGCCCCTAGTTAGAGTTATAGAAGACCTGTACACTGAAGGCAGATGCTTCATATGGGGGAACTCAAATTCAACATTGTGGAAACTGACTGAAGCAAAGACCTCAGATTATTTAACTCCTTCTGGTGGTCTTCAACATTGTCAATTCTCTGCCTCAGTGACAAATGAGTTTTCAGTGGTGGCAGATGTCAAGGTGCCTATGTGTGTCATAGCCAGTGGAAACTGAAGGTTCACTAAAACTTCTTATAATGCAGCACAATGCTGTAAATTTAACTCTGCTGCCAAACAAACCAGCATTTGACATTTGATCATACTACCCCAGATATCAAAACACCCCAAAGTTCCTTTCCCTGAAGTCTTCCTCTTCCAGTTAAGCAGTCCATAGGACAGCCCAGCAGAGGCATTTCCAGAACCTGATGCTGGAGAAGCTGGATGAAAAATTTAAGATGAGAAAAGTTCTCTTTTCCCCATATGTTACAGTTTTCTTTAGCCAATGGGGTAAAAATTCCTTCAAATCTGGAACAAGCCTATATGTTCTGACTTTTTTCCACTGATGAATATTATGCATTTGTAACCAATCTGCTCCTTAAGTAGGAAATGTCAGAAGAAGGTCCCAAGAGCCATCAGTACCTAGAATTAGCAATAGATTTCTTAATTCCAAAAGTCTCCTGTTCAGCATAGACTTAAACATACATCATACCATATAGATTTTTTTTGTCTCTATGAATCACAGTTATGGAAAATTTGCAGGCATAAAGTCGAACAATTCTATTTTCACTGTGCTTTATAATTTTCCAAAGGTGGTTATTAATAGGTGTCAGAACAAGGGTAACTTTTTAAGCTCACAATCCCTGCAGCAACGCCTCCTGGCCCCTGATTGTTTAGGTCTGCTAATGCAACCACACTAGGAAAATGTTTTAAATGCACTAACGCTTCTAAATGCCATTTTCTCATCAAAATATTTTCCCTTGTTTGGTCCACCGAGCTAATGCATTTATGTGACACCTACATTAACACTGCAGTCTCTTTGCACCTTGACCCCTTCCTTGTAGTCAAAGCATACTCCAACATCGGAGAGTATGGGCTTCTGAAAAAGAGGAAGGCAATTAGGTAAAAAATAATACCTGAGCTTGATGGGTTTTGTTGGTTGATTAACCACCAAAGTGGTTTCTGAACTGTGTGATATATTAGGCAACAAGTATGAAAGTGAATTTCTGGAATCCATAGCTACATCTATATCTAAAGGTACTCGCATCCTAATTTCACATGAACCCTTGGGCAATAGACTTTATATCCACAAGCTTTGCCTTATAATTCCAGTAACCTAATTGAGTCAGGAAATGACAATGGAAAACACTTGTCTAGAATTGAAATAAGATCAGATAGCAGATGTACTGGGAAATATAAGCCCTTCTCTTTCCCATTTGCTTGTGCTTGGCTTTTATATGAATCTATGTTAGTATGGGGTGCTGGTATATGCAGCTCATTTTGCTTTCTATAGGCAAAATGTCAAGATTGTCTCAAGACAGGAAAAATGCAGGAGAGAAACAGTTGGAGGTAGGAAGGAGAGAAAAAGGATCCTGGAAACACATCATCGTTCAGTTTTCCACAATTTAATATCCACTGTGTCTCAGGGTGTTGGAAGTACAAAGAAAAATAAGATGTAGACCCAGGGATCAGGGCATGAGTCTAGAACAAAGCAAAATAAAACAAAAATAAACAAAAAGATTCAAGTAGGACAGAGAAAATCAGGGGGTGGGGATTTAGAGGGAATGGTGAGGAATGGAGATTGTAGGAGCGCTTGCCAGCTCTTGGGTTGTAAGTTAGCACATTGACATCACAGGTCTGCGTTGCTGCATCCTGATGGTGTGGACAAGGATTCTAGCCAGGCCTGGGAGCAAGATGTCAGGAGTTTAGGGGAGACTAATTTCACAGAGTAACACATATTGGAGCCCAGAAGCATTAACTGAATTTGAAGATGGAGAGAAGAACTTCCAGGTTGAGAAAAATCTTGAGTTGGGAAGGCATTTGGGACACATGGAAACAGAGAATATGTACTTGAAGTCTGAACATTATGAACAAAATTAATTGATTTTTTAAATTGAATGCCTATGTGATAAGTACAAAGGGTCAAGTGAATTTTTTCCACCCACATATTCTGCCAGGAACTTAAAGTAAAAAAATAAAATAAAATAAAATTCTTTTCGGAATACTAAATAATTAACAATTCATGAACAATAGACTTGATGAGCCACATATGAAACTTTATCAAGGTGTTTTCTGTAAAGCTGGACAGCAGACTTTGAAAATAGTCAATAGTCTTAACCAAGGAACCTTGGGATTCCCAACATATGGCATGATGGCAGGAATATGATAGCTATTTGGTGAGTAAAGACCTGCTTTCTTACATGGTGTTTGGAGAGAGAATTTCTGAACAGAAATGGTCTGTAGGCCTGTCTCACCTGGGAGTGAGAACAACCATCCTTTGCTCAGTGGACTATTATAAGAACTGAATGAGAAAATGCCTTGCCCTTACTATGCGCTCAACTGATGTAGCTGCTGTATTGACTGTGAGTTGGTCTTTCATGCTTTCTTCCTTTCCATGTTGTCAATATCTGCCCCATCTTCCTTTTCTGCAACCTCCCACCTTTTCTGGTCCTCCATGATGTGGGTACTTGGCAAAGCACTGTGGTGATGGCAGGATGAACAAGGACATCCTGCCCATTTCTGGGTGTTCTATAGTCCAGGGAAACCTGGAAGGAATGGGACATGATCTTTTACTTGGGTTCTGCTCATGTGCTCATGACGTTTCTTTTTTTCTGCAACCGGAGGAGAGAAGGAGAGCAAAACAAACTTTAACAAGTAAAAACTCATGATTTTAGCTTCTGGCATTCTTTTTCTTAAAGGTAATATTTTTTAAGTCTTCTTTTTTTAAAACATGACAGCATGTGTCAATTGAGGAGGGTCTACCATCTTATTAGAAAGATAAAAATCTTTCTTCATTGCTTCTTCACATACTTTTTATTAAAAGGAAATCAAACAAGGATGAAATGCAGAGAGGTGTACCAAGATGGGATACAATCTTTACTTCTCACCCAGTGGAGGGAAAAATGAAATGGGTGGAAGACAAGGCGCTGGACTATCGATCTCAGAGCATACAAAAGGGAGTTTCCAAAGTACAATTTTTTTTTCTAAGTACAATTTTTGAGACAGGAGGTAGAGTTTTTTTTAGAGGCAAATTTACTGATGAGTAGACCAGGAAGCGAATACCAAGTTTTTGGAAAAGACAATTTGCCCTGAAGCACAAGTTAGGGAAAGTGGGTGCTAACTGTAGCAGGAGAAAATTTAGAAAAAAGTTATATATATATATATATATATATATATATATATATATATATATATACACACACACACACACACACACACACACACACATTATATCATTCTATACGATACAAATTTCATTTATATCATCTCCTGCTGATCCTTCTAAAACTCTCTGATATTATTGTCTCTATTTTACAAATAAGAAAAATGAAGCTCACAGATTTCACTTGGTTTGTCCAAAGCCATTCTGTTACATGATTGCAGAGGCTGTAACTAAACTTATTTTTGTGGAACACTTTGGCTGGTGAATTTTTTAATTCAAATATCTTTTTTTGACCATGACTGGCATATGTGCACGCATGTACGCGCACGCACACGCACACACACAAACACATTATGCACATATATCCAGATACTTCTCATGAGCAGAGATATTGGTCAGTTATATCCTATGACCTATTGTCTCAAATACTACATTTGATTTTTTTACCACGGACTGAAATTCTGGCCAATGTCATGCCAAATGCTGGAGAAGCCAAGGTCTTGCCTCTGAATGCCAGATAGAGAGCTAATATTTACCAGATATTTACTCTGAACCAGCCACAGTATAAATTTTATGTGTATTAATTTATATAATACTCTAGGAAACTTAAGAGGTGGTATTATCATTATCTCTGTTTCCTAGATGGGAAAAAGAAGAACAGAGGGTGAAATACATTGTTTAAACGCAGAGCTAGAGGAGGAATAGGCAGCTTTGTTCAGAGCATGTGGTCTTTACCTGCTTAGCTCTTTCCTAGTAAACCAGAGGGATGGTTATTTGATTAGGTTGGCATCCTAATTCTGAGAGAAAGAGACTAAGGCATGAAGTGGTGTAAGCAGATCCAAACAGGGCACATCCAGGAAATAGAAGGTGACATGAATATGTGGTCACAGGGATAGATGGATGTCAGGTAGGAAGAATGGGCAAGTGTTTTAGCAAGTGGCATGGGACAAGATATTCTAATCTATACCTTCCTGTTATTCCTAGGGTCATAATAAATATATATTCAGTTAATTTTGTTTGGTTCCCTTGATACACAATGGAATTTTAGAATGTAAATGGAGGAACATCATAGAACAGCAGTCTTGTTGGAGAAAGAATTTGGAGAATTCACTGGAAGTTGTGATTGTAAGTATGCTGTTCTTGCTTTGGGGGGCTTTGGGCATTATGGGGGGGCGCTAGAGCCCTTTCAGTCCCTCTTTGGTATCTACCTACATGGTATCTACCTGTCAATACTGTTCTATTTTTTTCTTTTCATAAAATATTCCTGGCTTTGTTGGAGGAATGTAGTTATGTGTTGCATACTTTCAATAAAAAAAGATTTACTTCCATTACATACGAGTTCATAGAAGCATTCTTTGACCTTGCACAATCTTCAGCAGCATGGAATCAAGCCCTTTGTATTATCTATTTAAGTCTTTAAATTTGGTATTTAGGTTAAATTCAAAATATGGTTCTTAGCATTATTCCAAGGTCACTGTTCATGATGGAAAAAATGTTAAAAGCATAGAAGTAACGCATGAAAAATCCATTATTAAAAGCGGTACCCCCTTATCTACAATAGCAGTAACTTGAACATGATTTCCCTGCATTGTGGTGACATACCATTGCCATCGTTGCTAAAGCTCTGTTCACGTTTCCATTATATATCTCTATTCAGCATTTCCACCAGTTCATAATTCAATGCATTCCTGGGTTAAACTTTGGTGTATGGTAATCTCAGTTTTAAAACTTCTCTGAAGAAATTAAACACATGTGAATGAAAATGCACAGATCATCCCCTTTCTTGGGCACAGGGGAGCAAAACACTGTCTTGTTTGGGGGATTTGAGTGGGAAATTGATTTTTGTCTTTTAATCAGTTGTGACCAGGATTATAATGCTATTAATGCAGAAGCATGCTGAACTAATTAAGAATCAGAGAACTGGAAAGGATTCGGGCGGTCGCCGATAGGTGAGTTTATATCAAAGTCCCCCAGATAAATGGGGCACACTGTCCAAAGAGCCCTGGGAAATCCACTGCACAATTGTTATCACTAATTTGTTCCATTGTTTAACAATCCCTACTGTCAGGAATTTTTTCCTTATGTTTAATAGAACTCCTTGCTGTTTAAGCCAATTTCCCGCTGCTTTTAGGGGAAATGACAAACAGCTGTCTGACATCAGAGGGATGATAACTTATTTTAATTTTTATACATCACTCTTGGACCCCTCAGAGACTCAACCTTGCAAATAGAACATTTCCCTCCTGGTTTCAGTTTTAAAACTCTGAATCATTGTCTCTATTGTATTATGTATTATAACTCCATATTGGGTCCCATCTTAATAATTTCCTAGCATGAATCTGCCCTTCCTAATAATCCAGAAATACTTCACAAATTTCTCCTGGCCTGTGCTTTTCTTGTTTTGAAACATAAAATGTCCATCATGATTTCACTTGAAATTGCATGTGAATCCCAGATCATTCTCTGCATCATTTGTAAAAAAGCTATTTGGCTCTAAATTGTGCAGGTCTGGAGGCAGAGATGTTATTTGAACCCCTCTCTGATTTCAAAATCCTTTCCACTGACAAGGGGTATCTCTCCAATTTCTATAAAAGAGGGACAGAATGTGGTTGTTAAGGAGAGCATAGAGACCTGTCGTAAAGATGAATTCACTTAGTAAGTGAATGGATTTTAATACATTGAGTACCTACTTAGGTGGGATTCAGAAAATAATTGAAATTACAGGGCCAGGAATGGGGGGAGTTAATACTCCTTAAATTCCTTCTAATGCTGTCACTGCCATTATCCTACAAATCTACAAAAAAATCTGGTGCCTCAAATTGCCTGGAGGAGATAGTGATGAGTTGGAAAGTGATAAATGTCTATCAGCATTCCTAAGGCACTGAGAGCGTAAGAATCATGTCCAAGGTCACAAAGCCAGTAAATAGTACAGCCAGAATTCCAAATCAGGAAGTCTGACCTAAGAGTCTGTTATCTTAGCTCTTATGATGTGCCATCTGCTCTTTACAGACTTAAGGACAAAAATTAAACCAGACCAGTCAGTACCAAACCTCAGGGTAGCTCAAAGGTGCAGGACATTTAAGTGTTATGTCAGAAGAGATGAATTATTAGGAAATAAATTTAGAGTAGTCCCATATCAGGAGAGAGGATTCTTCCTGATAGTCTGACAACAGAGCAAGAAGAAAAAGAGCCAAAATATTAGTTGTGAAATGCAACCATCTGAAAGTATAGAATAGGAAAAAGGGCCACATAGAGATGGGGTGTTCAAGAAAAGGGGAGCAGAGGTGGAAAAAACATTGGCTTGGGAACTGATTAGGTGACATGCCCCTTTGCCATGTTGACTTTTGAATGGCTTATCTTCCTGGCCAATACACTTGGGCAGAGAGTGTATTCTTAAAATGGGATTGCTGATTCATGAAATAATCCGATAAGTTTTTGGTATCTGGATACCTGGTTCTATCCTTGGCTAAAATGTCCATTTGGTCACTGAGGAAGTATATGGGGACCTATAAATATGTGATTTAAAGTTCAAAAAGTTAAGACAAAAACTGGCCATAATAGGTTGGGGTGATTAGCTGAATTTTCCATTTCCATATTCTATAAGGAAAACATAAACCTAGATTTATACAAAAAAAATAGTTGAAAAGCCAATTAATGCATCAAAGCAGAAGGGAGACATCAACACTCAGCAGAAGTGTCAGGAAGGAAGTAGGGTAATTAGATCATTCTAGTCTTAGGTGGATCCATTAGTTGAGGAGACGCCTGGGGTTTGGGGAGAAAAGGAAATTTGAGACACTGGATAAGTAAAAATACAATTAGAATGTACACTTCATAAAGACTTAAATGGAGAATCAACCTGGTTCTAGAAAGTTCTTTCTTTCTACCAAGAATAACTGGGGACTTGGCTGGTAAGATATCTTCCCATGTTAAAATGGTGGACAAACTTGGGGACATGGTGCAGTATTTGGCTTTCCCTGTGTGGCATTGCAGCAGATGCTCTTAATGGGACGACTGGTGGCATGTGATGGAGTGTCTTTTTAGCAATTGCTTAGTAATACATAGGTCATTCTATAATGTCTCCTGCATTTCCGTATTTTCTCAACACTGCTTTTCTGGAAGTGAGAGAGGAATGAGGAGCCATGATAGCAAGTTCAGAGGGAAGTACTCTGAACTAGTAGTCTTTTCATTTTTTATGGAAACTGACTTTCCCTGGCTTCCTGTTAATGTCATAATTATGCATATCCTTAGGGCTGGAGTGGGGTTGGCAAGGCATCTTCCCATGGTAACAGGTAGACATATGGAGGGATACTGACCAGGGATGGGCCATAAGGAAGATGGCTGTGGTAGGAAGTGCGGCGTTCTTTCCAGATTGTGAGGGCTATGGTGTAAGCCCTGCCATGCAGTGTGGCTGGGCTGCAGGGAGAGGTATGTGCTGACTAGTAGAGGTAGGCCAACGTAAGTTAAACCAGAATTAACACTGAATTATTAATGGCTGTGCTATAGCAGACACACCACTGCTGAACATAAAAAAAGTTCTTTTCCCCAGCTCAATTCAAGGTATTTACATTTACCCTATGAAGAAAAAGTTATCAAGGACACTAAATTCTTTAAGGTCCCTTGAGCTTCCTTGATATTCAAGGGCTATTTTAGTTCAGAAACCTGTTAACAGGTTAACACTGTAGGGATAGATACAGACTCATTAACTAGCTCCATCCTGTATAGAAAGCATATAGGATGATTTGCTATAGACTAACCACGAGGGAGGGAGATCTTCTTCCTTTTTCCTGAGAGACTCTTCTTTGGTATTGCCAGGTACCACCACGGAATGGTCAGGGTGTCCTTCCTTCCTTAGATCTAACTTCAATTTATTCTGAGGCAGTTAAGCCAAATTTTGGTTATTCGCTTTATGTTCTTGCTGCCTGCCTTGCCAATACAAAGGTTTTAAAAATCATTTTTAAATTTTAATTAACAAGTATTAATTGTATATATTAATGAGGTTCAGTGTGATATTTTGATATACGTTTACAGTGTGCACTAATCCAATCCAGTCTCCTATCATCCGCCCTCTCCCTCTCCTCCCCAATCTCTATTAATCTCTATTCTACACTCAAGTTGACTTTTTTTTTTTTTAAATTTCTGCAGATTAGTAAGCTCATGCAGAGGCTGTCTTTCTGTGTCTAACTTATTTAATATAATGTCCTCCAGTTCCATCCATTTTGTTGTAAATGACAGAATTTCATTCTTTTTTCAGCTAAATAATACTCCATTTTGTAGATAACATCACATTTTTTTTACCCATTCACCTGTTGACAGGTATCTGGGTTGATTACATTTCTTAGTTCTTGTGAATAGGATGGCAATAAAAATGGCTATGTGGACTCTCACATTGATGGTGGGACTGCAAATTGGTGCAACCAATTTGGAAAGCAATACAGAGATTCCTTAGAAAACTTGGAATGGAACCACCATTTGACCAAGCTATCCTACTCCTTGGTTTATACCCAAAGGACTTAAAAATAGCATACTACAGTGATGCAGCCACATCAATGTTTATAGCAGCACAATTCACAAGAGCTAAAATTGTGGAACCAATCTAGATGCCCTTAAATAGATGAATGGATAAAGAAACTGTGGTATATACACACAATGGAATATTACTCAGCATTAAAGAGAATAAAATCATGGCATTTGCAGGAAAATGGATGGAGTTGGACAATATTCATGCTAACTGAAGTAAGCCAATCCCCCAAACCCAAAGACCAAATGTTTTCCTTGATAAGTGGATGCTGATCCATAATGGGGATTGGGGGTAGTATGAGAGGAATGGAGGAATTTTAGATATGGCAAAGGGGAGGGAGGGGGCATGGGGATAGGAAAGATGGTGGAGTGAGATGGACGTCATTACCCTAAGTACATATATGAAGACAGGACTGGTGTGACTCTACTTTGTGTACAACCAGAGAAATGAAATATTGTGCAGTATTTGTGTACTATGAATTGAAATGCATTCTGCTGTCATGTTTAACAAGTTAGAACAAATAAATAAATGAATGAATTAAGAAAATGGCTGTGGGATCTACAAAGATGATGTGTTTTCATTTAAGATTTGCTAATGTTTTGTGAGCATCACTTCTGCAGTAGTGCATCTGGAAGTAACAAAGTCACTCATTCTTTGAAAAAAAATTAAGGTTATAACTATATACAAGTTCAAAAGAGTTGAGGTTGTTTTTCTATTACATTGGCTTTTAAATTATTATTTTGATAATATTTCCATAGCTCTGTCATGATTGGTTTATCTACCTTAGGATTTCTCAATTTTTTACTTAGCTTTCTTATACCTTCACCCAAAATAGTCATTTCAACATTTTGGTTAGGTCAGTATGCTGCCTTCACACCTCTGAGACCCTGCAGACACTCTTTTCAGTACACTTAGTTCTGACGATATTCCATCCAATTTTTCTTTGCTCCTGAATCTGCCATCATCTGGTCTGTCATCTCCACTTGGGGTTCAGCTGTCATTCTAGGACCTCCTGTATTGTGACTCACTACTCCTCTCCTGTGTTAGATCTTGTTTTCTCTCTTTCCCACATCTCCCCTTTTCCCAGTTTACTTACTCATTTTGGTGGTGCAAATCCCCTAACAGCTTCCTGATCAGGATATTGGAGGGAAATATTTTGGGGACCTAGCATGTCTGACAATGTTTACATCCATTCTTAAGTTTATTATCTAAGTGGTGTGAGGTGTGGAATTCTAGGATTTTTTTTTCTCCAGTGTTGATGAATTGTTTTATTGACCTCTGCCTTCTAGTCCAAATTCATTCCAATCCCTGAATTTTCATGGATGACCCATAATCTGCCACCCCTTATTGGTTGGATCTGATGTTTGTTACAAGTATTCTAAAATTTCAAGATGATGTGCCAGAGAGTGAGTCAATTTCCATCTCTCTTGATTGGCAATCAAAGAGCCTTTTCTATCTAGAATCCTGGACCTTAAATCTCTTGAATTATTTCATGGGTGATTTCTCCTCTTCTAATTTCTGTTTGCTTCTTCTCAAACTCCCCTTTTTCAGATATCAAAAGTTCAAGATTTGGGGGTGGGGATATAGCTCAGTTGGTAGAGTGCTTGCCTCACATGCACAAGGCCCTCGGTTCAATCTCCAGCAACACAAAAAACAAAAGAAAACAAAACAATATTCAATATTTACATTGTACCTTCACATATCATTTCTATTTTGTTTTTATTTCTTGACATCTGCTTTACTCTGTAAGAAGGTCTATCTTTATTTTTTTAAACTTTCTTTTGAATCAGTTTCCTTCTGCTATTACAACTTTAATTTGTAAAAGACTTTCCTCTTAGTTTGATTTTTCTAAAGCCTCCTCTAAAAAATACCATCCTCTGGGATAGAAAGAGAAGATGGGGCGGGGGAGGGGGATAGTAGAGGATAGGAAAGGTAGCAGAATACAACAGTTACTAGTATGGCATTATGTAAAAAGGTGAATGTGTAACCGATGTGATTCTGCAATCTGTATTTGGGGTAAAAATGGGAGTTCATAACTCACTTGAAACTAATGTTTGAAATATGATATGTCAAGAGCTTTATAAGGTTTTGAACAACCAATAAAAAAAAATAAAAAAAATAAAAAATAAATAAAAATACCATCCTCTTTATGCTCATCGTTGAATTACTTTCTCATTACTATGGTGATAGGAATGATAGTGTATTTGAAGTGTTCTGTTCTTCCATGTTGCCTGATCTCTTTGTGAATTTTCATCTGTGTTTTTCATGGCAAGACTTCCCCAGTAAAGGCATTTTCCCTTATATTCTTATATATAGGAGAGAGAAATTCCCACTATGGAAAGCAGTGTGACAGTTTCTGATATCATGCAAGCCACCAACTGTACTTCTGGATATCTATCCCAGAGAAGTGAAGGCTTGGGTTCCCACAAAATCCTGTACAGTGATGTTCATAACGGCTTCATTCCTAACGGCTGAAACAACCCAAGTGCCCTTCAATCTGTGCTTTCGTCAGCGTTTTTGCTGTTGTGACCAAAAGACCTAACAAGAACAATTTTAGAGGAGGAAAAATTTATTTGGGCTCATAGTTTCAGAGGACTTAGTCTGTATACTGCTAGTTCCATTTCTTGGGGCCCAAGGTAAGGCAGGACATCAAGATGGAGGAAATCAGCTTAGGACATCATATCAGGAAGCAGAGGGCTCTGCTTAACAAGGACAGAATGAATATATATCTCAAAGGCATGCCTGCAGGGACCAACCTCCTCCAGCCATATCCTACCTGTCTACAGTTACCACTCAGTTATCCCCTATCTGTGGATTAATTCACTGGCTGGGTTAAGGCTCTCCCAACTCAACCATTTCACTTCTAAACCTTCTTACATTGTCCCACACATGAAATTTTGGGGGGAGTAGTTAAATGTTTAAGCAGGTGGCAGTTCATCTGCACCTTGGAATACTACTCAGCAATATAAAAGAACACATCTTGATGTGCTTAATAACCAAGATGAATTCCCAGGGAGTTTTACTGTGATTAAAGCAGTCCCTTAAAAGGTCACTTACTATAGGATTCCATTTATAGAACATGTTGAAATGACAATGTTATAGCATTAACAGATCAGATGGAAGTGAATGTCAAAAATGCTTTTTTAAGGGCTGGAACTGTGGCTCAGCAGTAGCGCACTTACCTTGCATGTGTGAGGCCCTGGGTTCGATCCTCAGCACCACATACAAACAAATAAATAAAAATGCTTTTTAAAAAGCAAGAAAAAAATAAAGGTTTTCAAAGACAAGAAACAACAACAACAACACATAAAAACACACATACAGAGAGAGACAAAGAGAAATAGAGATAGAGAAAAACAAAGTGACAGAGCTAATTTGAGCCTGCCTCTTTGGCAGCTTAAGTTTAGTGTGATGTGAACAAAATGTTTAGTTGGGGAAACGGACAATATTAGGCTCTTGTAGTCTTTGTTTTAGAAGAAGATAGTATTTTGTGAGAAAATATCTTTTAAAAACTGTTGCTTGAAAGTCAAACTGCCAGACTTCTGGAGCCACAAGAAAGGGATCAGGCAGAGTGGGGACTGAGGGGTGGGAAGTCTGGGTCCTGCAGCAGCCAGTACCAGAATCCCCTTGGATTCCATATGATACCATCTCAAATATCTCCTGTGTTCCTCAGCCCAAAGATTATTTTTTCTTGCCCATTTCAAAAAGACTGAAGTTCTGATATTTTTCTGGGTTAAGAAGGAATAGTTCACATGGGAATGTGAAATAGGGAGGAGTTGGTGAATCTGACTACTTTTTAACCACACCCCTCATCAGTCCCCCTAACTCTTTTTCAAATTTCTTGGGATAGCCTTTTACAGATGCACTGCCTGTTTTTTCTTTTCTCATATACCATGAACATTTCTGTTTCCTGTCCACCAAGCCATTTTCATGTTCCCACTTATCTTTTGGCTCTGAAAATTTTGCTCTTCAGTTCTTTCTGTCCTATGGATTTAAAACTCCACAAGACTTCTTCAAAATATAGTTCTTTATCATCCATTTAATGAAAACAGATAAATATGGTAAGTCCAACATTCCTTACTTGAAGCCCCTTGCTGATTATCACTTTCCTTGGTTAGTGAGTCCAGCAGCTAGAAGATAAGAGAGAGAGACGGGGGTGGGGGGGAACTGAACTCCAGCTTTTAGTAACTTATCATCTCAGGAATTGCAGGTGTGCTGTAAAGGAGGCGTTTTAGTGAGCCATTGGCCATTGTCCTTCAAGTTAGGGAAAACACAATGGCTGCCAATTTCCTGGTGGCAGGTTTCTGTACAAGATTTGAGTTTTCTGTGTATGGAAAAGTCTATTGGTTTTAAGAATAGAGAGTATTGATTTCCTGTAGCTGACTGTCTGAGTGCATAACCCTGCATGTTTTAGCTATTAGATGTGTTTCTTGGCAGCTTATTAGCTTCATTCTGCTTCGGTTTCCTCCTCTGCAAAGTAGAAATAAGAGTACTTACTCCATGGTATTGATGTAGAATTAACTAAGTAAATAAGGATGTTTAAAACAGAGCCTGGCACACAGTAAGCTTCAGGTAACCATATCTAATTATTGTTTTGTTTTCATCTCCTGGCTGTTTTCCCCTTGTGACTCCTGTCTGAATGAGGGAAGTGCAGTAGTTGGGGGAAAGAGTGGGAAATATTACAGGATGCCCTGGTCTTGAGCCAGATGTCTCCCAGATGTGGAGAAGGGAAAGGGGCTGGTTTATTGATAAGCATCAGTCACTTGTGGAGTGGCAAGGTATTCTGCTTTCTGGTGATGAAGCAGTGAACAGAAAAGCAACAACCTCAGCTTCCTGGACTTCACAGCCCACGTTTCCATCGTTATGTGGAGATGCCTATAAAAACATTTCCATGTTTCTTGTAAAACTTAATACAACAGCACTTCTTGCATCAAGCCACAGAAAACCCTAGAGGACAACTGCTAACAGGATGCGCAGTCTCAGGTGTTTCTTGAGGCTAAACTTCCTGTTTACCCATTGGAAGCCATATTGTTTTGCTGTCTCTCCAATTTCCTTTCCTAAGTGCTGACTTTGAGCGTCTGCTTCTGATGTATTTTGTCTTTCTAGTATCCCTTCTCTGACTTACCTCCCTCCTTACGAAATCCCCACAGTACCCTCTCTTCACACTTTTCATGTCTAAGATGTCCTATCTGTAGGAGGGAGAGCCTTCCAACATAGAGCCGAATCCCTTTACCCTTGGCCCTGGCCTGTGGAGGGGAATTGGGTACACAGAGACTGTTACCAATCTGGAAGGGAAGAATCACATCTGGGATATTCTCCAGGCTAATGCCCACCATCACAATCCTCACCGGGGAGCCTTGTAACAAACTTATTGACTTTCCCCCATCCCCTGCAAAATCATTATCATAAAGCAAACCTTTCAGAAAAGAAGCACATACCCTTCTAAGGAAGAAATGGTCCATGAATTTGGGCTGGCAACTTGTAAAGGAGGTAACACCACTTCCATATGTCTTCTGCAAAGCCTCAGGAAACTCATGCTGCTCGCATCAGGACTCTGGATATTATATGATTTGTTGCTCAGTGGGAGGACATTTAAAATTCCTGAAGGAAAGTACTTGGCATCAATAATCTCAAGTGTGTGCTACACGGTAGGCTGGAGAGCAGAGAGCTGTTTTGCTCAGGGCTCTTGCTCCACATGGTGTGTTTTGCGTGGCTGTGCAGCTGTTGTCCACATTTCCTGCATCTCTATAGGACAGGAGACCCAAGGTGGTATAAAGAAAGTGGGAAGATGGTATGCAGAGTATATCCAATGTCTGGAGCCCTTTGCTCTTGGATGCCTTCACAGTTTGCTCCATGACTGAAGGGCACATAAGAGGCCACAATCAGAATTTACCCATTTTGTTGAAGGGAGTAATCTGCATCTTGCTCCAGGGCATGTACTTCATACCCCTTTGAAGAATAAGTTGCGTTTGTGTACACCTCTGAGTCTCCAGGAAGAAGCTCCAAGCGTGTGTGTTTTTTGTTGCCTGCATCACTGGGGAAGTCCTGGTGAACAGTTGAGTTCAAGATCTTCAAGCATAATATCTAGTGGGGGGAGGAGCAGAAAGTAGGAGATGAGGATTAATAACTGATATAGTCCTTATCTCTTCCTATTCAGACCCCAGTCAGTGGCATACTCAGCGACATACAGCACTGCCATTTCCAGATATTTCTCTGTCACTCTACCAGGCTGTAGGCTCTTGGAGGATGGAATAACAACAGGAACACTCTTATATGTTTTAAGAGTGTCTGGTTCTGTGTGTGTTTAATGAGTGGGTTAATTGCAATACTCAGAGTGGCTGCAAGATCTTTTCCTGTCCCTCAATGAGCATTGAGCTAGGATCCCCTCCACATAGGTCCCAGTCTTGACTTAATGATTCATAAACTGCTAATTTGGGCAAGTCATTTCTCCTTCAGTCCTGGTTTGCTCTGCTGTGGAAATGAAAAAAAGTGGTCCGTATGGTTTAATTCAGCTCAAATATGCAGCAGATGAAAGGACCCGGTGCCTGCTTTCCTGCAGGTCCTAAATGTGAATTTGTGAGTGCTGCAGGCTGGCACATTCTCCGCCTGTAAAACCAGGGAAAGAAGTAAAGAGTCGTGATGATTTAAATTCACACAGTGGACCCAATGGGAAGGCACAGTGTCACACTTCTGTTGCACAAAGTCAGTAGTTGTTAAAGATAATGATGGTCGTTAGCGCCCAGCCTTCGGGAACACCCTCCCTGCCAGTTCCCAGCACAGGGCTGCATGCGGGCTTCAGACTTCCCCTCCAGTTGGATTGGCTTTTCTCTTGAGTGTGACTGAGGACTGTCTTCAAAATGAATTGGAAAATTACTTTCTCATTCCTCTCTCCCAGAAGCAGTCAACTGAGGTTCGGCATTCACAATATGCTTGTTGAATTATACGTGAGCCTGATCTGACAGAATTGTTCTCCCTGGGCAGGAATGGACTCTGGCTTCCAACAGCACTTTCATCTCTTTCTCCTTCCAACCCGGATGTTTCCTTATGCTGGTATCAGGGTTCAAGAATGAGAAAGCCACTTGGGTTTCCACCAACACGCCCACACCATCCACTCTCTGGCCTGAGTGGAAGGCCCCGGTGCTGCTCAGGCAATCATTTTGCACATGGAGGCAACTTTATAAGTCTCAGTTGTATCAATTAAAGCACAGTTATGTGAGAGAGGTTGCCTTTTCTTTCCAAGGTCTCTTACTGGGTGAAATATGGACTTCCCTGTGACTTTCTGCCTTCCTCTGGGCTCTTTCTGCATCTCTCGTCTGTCTGGTGTGTGTGTTTTTGTGATTGCATGCTTCAATCGGCATTTGAGTGATATGTCCCTTTGACTGGCCAGTCTCTTTCCCATGGGACAGTGAACTCCTATGGGCAAGGAGTGAGCCTCATTTGCGTGAGCCTCTTCTGTGCCTACCGTAGCTCAGCATTTATTAGACCAAGTTAATCCTCCATGCCGCCCCATGATCGTCTTTCAGATTGTACTGGATTTGGGGAATCTTCTATAATCACCCTAGTTTGCCTGTACCTCATATAATTTATACATCCGTGTGAAAAAGAAATACAAGAAAAAGAAAACAGTGTGTTGCAAGCTCTCATTGTTGCTGAACAGGCCGGCTTTTGTTTTATTGAGTGTGCCTCAGGTGCCATCAGGTATTTCCACACGTGGAGGTTTTGGAAACATTAAATTTTCTGTAGTTTGATCTTCCCTGCTAAATGTCAAAATGTTTTTGAAAAAAGATCTTATAATCCAATCCTCTATAGGTGCAATGCATGAAATATGCATACATTTCTCTTTGTTATTGTATATACATGGTCTTTTATTATAAACATTTGAAAAAGTCAAACCAATGGTATTTTTATTTTAGAGTGTTATTTCCCTCCTCTAATTCAAAATGAGAAAGAAAAATTGCATCAGGTCAGTAAGATTTGATGTGGCCTAAACCTCCCTCTTAGTGCAAGGTTGTGCATGTTGGCGCAGCTGATGCTGTTTGAATCCTCTTCCAGGGGTCTAAGGAACACATGCATGGAATGGAAAGCGGCACTGCATATTGGAATCCAGAAGGAGAGAAAGAGTTAAGTGACCATCACCAATTACAGCCTAGGAGGGGGTGATTAAGATCAGAATTGCAGGGAGGTTTTTAATTTAGCTGCCTAGAGCAGCCACCCCCAATTGCACCAAGCTCATCAGATCATACACCTGGCTCCATCCCTTCACCCTGCACTGCCACTCAGAGCAAATGTATCAGAAAGGGCACCAAATAGATTGTGTGGTGCAGCACCCTTTGCCTGCATGTCTACTAGAGCCCCTGTACATTTTATTAGAGCAAGCAAGGGGGGCCAATCAAGTTTAAAGTAAGCAAACCAAGAAACTATATAGGGGAAAGTTTGAAGTATGACTTGGTACCATGCATCCAATTTGTGCAGCTCCTTCCTGTTGCCAACATGTATCAACAGAGCTGTGAATGGTGTTAAGACACAGCTTTGCTTTGTGGCTCTCTGAATTTTCTTCTGCAGACGCATAGCCTATGTCTTTTTCATACATTTCATCTGAAGTTCATTCACCCTGCACCAATTTCTTTCTAATGCTATGTATAACACTGGGAGGTAATGCATATCATACTGATAAAACGTGTGGTTGATGTGAAGGGTTACTTTGAAGATGTGTGCCAGCGAGTGAACTTCCTTTAAACTATAATGACATAGCAGTGCCATTAAGGGAGAATGACCCTCTAGTAATAGTGCCTAGAGCTCCTTCCATCTCAGCACTGCAAACGGTGTGCCTGGCACTGTGTGAGATGTTTGCCTGCATCACCTCTAATTCTGAGAACACCTGGATGTGGGTTCTGTTATCCTCAATACATTGCACTTACGAGGAAAAAAAAGAAGGGGGGAAGAGTGTTTGCCTATACACATTCTCATGAATGTTATATACACTACTGAGGTACACGTATTAAGAGGTTCACACACCCATGAATTATATATATAGGGCCAATATAATTGAACTTCATATTAGCATAAATCCAGTATAAATATTTATAAATTAATGTTTAATTAACATGGTGGTTTAAGCAGGTTTTTATTAGTAATATGTAGCTAATGACACTGTAAAGTTTCAGAACTGTGTACTAAGTGTGTGTTTGTAAAGTTAATAAGTCTATCTTTCATTGGGGGAAAAAATAAAAAGCCAAAGTTGAAATAAGGACCCTATGCAACATTTCTTATGTTTTTCCTGATAATCTATTCTTGAGTATGAATGTGGGCCCATAGTTAACTGTTCAAGGCCTCTTAATTAAATTAGGAATAATGAAATATTTTCAAGATTCCTATTAAGAACATTTACTGATGAATACAGTTTATTCTTTTTAGACTAGAGCTTGACTTAATTCAACATTCTGATTACATTGCCCTATCATAGTAGGGTGGCCTCGTCAAAATAATGATAATTCTCAATTCAGTACTTTGAAAACAGCCAACTTTTCTTCTTGTTTAATAGGCTCCAAATCAGTAAACTAAATTAATCAGTAAAGTGTTCAGCTCAAGTAATGATGTGTTTTCAATTCAAATTTTTTACTTTGTAAATCTATCTATTCATCGTGTGCTCTAAGGGAAGGTGTTCAATGAGGTCATTTGACTCCCTCTCAACAAAATGCCTGAAAAGATTTGTTATTCCATCTAGTCTTTCTTACTTTGTTGACAGGTAAAATATTTGCACCCTTTAAAGGCTAAAGATTTAAACTGTTCTATTGAACACATGGTACACTCACACTAAATATATATGTGCACACACATGCATGTATATATGTACACACACCACACCACAACACACATAAAATCACTGAACATTTTAAAAACACATGAGTAAATTAAAAAAAAACAACAACTATACTATAGCCCTGAAGAACTTTTTTTTCAGGAAGCTCTAGGTTTAATTGTCTTTTATATTTCTGGAAGACTCTATTCTATTTTTTTATTCTAGATTTTTCTCATTCCTGATTGTACAATCTGTTTCTGACCAAGTACCTCAGACCAGTTTATAATAAAAAACTTCCTAACATGAACAACACTCAAAGAAAATTAATGTTAATTGTTTTAAAAAAATTGTATGTAACTAGAATTGAGCAAATACATTAGGCAATTTATGGTTCAAATTTATGTTGTCTTTTGAAAAATCTAAAAAATGTTCATGAATTATAATCATATTTCTATTAACTCTTTTTAGGGTATGGTATAAAGGACCAGTTAATTATTTCAATTTATAATGTGATGTATACATATATAGGGAAATGTTAAAATAATACCAAAATGAATAACATGAATTAAAGTTACAAAAGAGTGAGTTTTGATCTCCCCATTGCTTTCAGTCACTACAAACAAAATACTGGTAATACTTTACTTATTCCTAGTACTAGTTACAGTTCCTTAATATTTTGAAAAGTTTATAAAGAAATAGCAACTAACAGCAACTCCAAATAATAAAAAATAGTTTCAAATTTTAATATAGCAGATTATTACTAAAATATTGAATTAAATGATTTTAAAGACTGAGATTTTTAGAAAAGGACAATATAATAAATAATTTAAGAATGGCAAGATTAAGTATATTATAATATTATAAAGTAATATATCTATGCTTAAATCCATTAAAATATGAAGCAGTTTGAATACATGAAATAAATACATTTTTATAGTTTATGCTGAAGAAGCTTTATTTATGAAAAAAAAAAACAATAGTGCTATCTTTATGTTTTCTAATAAAGTCAAAATGACTTTATACTGTTTCAATATAAACAATGAATCTTTTGTGTTCATAATTTAAATTTCAAGAAGAAGTAGGAATTCTTTTGTTTGTCCTCAATATCATACTCATATTTATTAAATTTAAAAAAAATTCCTTCTCTTTAAGTTGTAGACCTAAGTGACATAGAATTCAGAATATTGTTTTTCATATTTTCATGAGTCTAGATTCTTGTAAATAAGTGAAATGATTCCATCAAAATTAATTTAATCAAAGCAATTGATTAAACCTGTAGATCTGTTTTAATAGTATTAAACTAAATTATTGTAATCAAAGTTTGACAATTACATTATTTATTTTAATATTTACAAAACTTTATTTTCCTTTTTAAATATATTTTAAAGAATATATTTTGATATTTGAAGAAATTAATTTTAGGCAAATTTGAATATGTTTCTTATGGTAGACTATAATACAATAAAAATAAATCTAATCTCATGCAGACTCGGTAATTTTTGCCCAGACTATCAAAGTTAGAGAATTTAAGGGATAACTTTTTTTTTTATTATATTATAATTTATGAAAAAGTCTCCTTCATAATTACAATTCCATGTAAAAAAATTCAAATACAGTATATGTTACTAGGGCAACAAGAATATGGAGGTAATTTACAATATTTTTGAAATGGTTTAGCATTAATATTATAATAGTCCTTTGGAAGGCAATTGAGGGAGTTCTTAGAAAAAAATGATTTATGGGTTGTAGTTTGATTTTATAATTTTGTGAGTTTAAATAATTTGTGATTTTAAAATGTGTTCCTTTTTAGAAAATTGTGATGAAATATTATAATTTCAGTTTCTACAGTCCATAATAATTATAAAATATAGGAAAATGATTCAAACATATCTCCATCTATTGAATTAAAAATAAGACATAAGTAGCAACTTTAAAATTTTTCTCATTTTTATCTTAGACTTACTTTTGTATTCTAAATCATTTGTGCAGGCCACATAGCAGTGTTAGTTAATAAAGATGTAAGAACGTTTTTCAAGGTATGACTATGCTAAAATTCTGTATAAATATCATGGCCAATAAAGAAACCAAGAAAACTTTGCCATTTTAATCTTGTTTCTTCTTAAAAAAATAATACTGTAGCAGAGAATTTCGCTTGAAGGGCAAAAAAGCCTGAGCTGAATAAAAGTGAATTTTTTTTGTTCCTCATTCGTTTGTGTCAGTATTGGCCCATGTGTACTCTGTTTGACTATTTTCATTTGTACAAGTATTTCATGAACGTCTTCAAGATTCAGTTTAGTTTATTTGTTAATACTTTTGGAGACTTATTTAAGTATTTGCAGGCAAATGAAGCATAGGGTTTTAAAAAATAGCTATAAACATTCAACAAAATGTCTCTTTCTTCAATTTGTAGAATTTTCAGTAATGTTAATTATTTTAAAATACCTTTTAAAGAGGCAAAATTTCCAAAGATAAATGTGCATTTTTTTTTTTTGGCCACAGACTCATCCTTGTTTCTTAATTTAAATTTTCTTAGCAGACAGCAGTCAGTTTTCCAAACAAAACATATTTAAAGTATAAGTACTTTTATTTTCTTTGATTGCCATTATTTGCAAATCTCCAAAGCAAAAGTAGAACAACAGGTAAATAACTGATCTTTTTGGGTAAAACATTTTTATAGTTTAATAATTAGATATCAGTTTGATGAATACTAAGCTGATATTCTAGAATATCTAATATCTTAATATGTTTCACATAAAATGAACATTCTAAACTAAAAATAAATAGCACTGACATCTTAAGACATTTTTTTCTTATTTTTATGTCACATCTATAAACTTTAATTTATGTCTTCAGATTAGGTTGCTAACAGCTTAATTTTTTTCCACTAAAGTAATTAGTATAATTAATTATTCAATAATTGAAATGCAGGTTAACCAACTTCTTCCATATATAAAAGTTAAAAAAATGTCCTTCATTCAAACTGTGAACTCTAAGCCTATAAAACTCTTCAAAGAACCCCAAGATATCAAGCAATCTTTTATTTAGCTAAACCTACCCCCCACCTTCACTCTTATTCATTCTTAAATACTCAGTATGCTCAGAGCTTGGAAAAAAGCTAGAAAGCCTTAATGGATCACTGATTTTAACTAAAGAGGTAGGTGCATATCCCTTATAAATGAATTCAAAACAATTTTTGTTTTATCATTAATAGTTTTCATCAAATGAAAACAAGCTTCTTAGTGTAGGGGAATAAAGTCTTGAATAGGGTGCTTATTAGCATATCTTTTCTTATAAACTCAAGGACAAACATTCTAAAACAATATCTATTACATGGGGACAATGTTGCAGTTTTTTTTTTTTTTCATTTTCCAATATTCCAGCAGTGGACTTCCTTTGAGCAAAGGGTAATATAACCAAAGTACAAAGTGAAGGACACAGGAAAAACAGCAGGAACACATAAAATCAATTTAAGAAAAACAATATTTAATCTTGTCGTAGTTTAAAGCTAATGGAGTGAATACAGTGTGGCCTTTCATTTTTCATGAGGTTTCTGTTCTCAGTGTAGGTTGTATGCCATTGAAAATGTGTTTATGAATAAGGATAATGAGGTGCAGATTTGAATTTTGGTCTGGCCAGTAGGTGATATATTTTAAAGATATCTATATATTTTAGGTAAAGTAATAATCAATAGCAAAAATAATGTCCAATGTCATGGTAAAGTTTCTCAAGATTAAAAAAATAGACAAACCAGGTAGGGCTTTAGATTTCTCTGCCTTAAATATTTGCATAATATCTTTTAGAAGGCACATACCCTCTTAAATTTATGTCATTTTCTGTGAATAATTATGAATGGCAAACATTTCTGTTAGTTTTCCCCTTAAGCTTTCAAAAATGTATGATAATTTGGAAACTGACAATGAAATAAATTATGTATCTTAACTAAAACAGAAAAAAGGACAATTTCCATTTTTAGCTAAAAGAGAAACTTCAATAGCATTAAATCAGAGATGATAAAGAATTACTTTATTTTTATGCTAATTTTCATTACCCCCCTTTTTAGAATAGGATACTAAAATATCTTTGATTTTGGAAGAACTGAACCAATCATCAAACAGGGCTGGGATGACTTGTGCAATATTGATCTTATAATCACATCTATGAGGACAAAAATTGATCTTATAGTGTGTAAATGTAAGATCTTGTCAAAAGAATATCTTTGCAATAACTGTCACTATTTTTTTAAAAAAAGCATTTCCATAATAACTATATAAGATTGGTTTAATTGTTGTATGTGAAAAAACGTTTTTTATAAAAATCTGTAAAATGTTTTTTATTTGAAACAAAAAAAATTAAAGCAGTATAATTGACTGCACTGATTAAAATAATTCTTCACGTATTTTCTTTGCCCTCTTTATGTTTCTGACCTTGTTACCTTTTAGCATCTTGGTTTGTAAGTTTAGGATCTTTATTTTTTGAATCTTTTATCTTTTAAATACATCATTCCGAGGTATTGCCAAGTCCAACTGAAGCAGTAATCACACCTCAAGGAAGACAGTAACAGTTTCTTTTTCTAACTTGTTCAGTAAAAACAGGTAAGGACATGGACAAGTGTATTATGACCCCAGTAGGTCAGTAGCTTTTGCATCTGACATCTGTCAGACAGAAACAAGCAAGAGATGCTCTTATCAATTACAGGAGATCACCGATAGCACTGGGAAGTTGGGGTGATGAAAAGGCTTCCATTTCTTTCTTTCTTTTTCCTTTTTTTTCTTTTTTAAGAAGTTATCTGTATCTATTAGAAGGGACTGATAAAAAGACTTGAAAATGCTTACAGGGCAAAACAAGAAAAAATATATATAAGAAAAATAGTGTTGGGAGCATTTCATCCCTTTCCTTAGCAAATAGGGGTTTAGGGACAGAAAGCTTTCATTATCTTCTAAAGCTTCAGTTATATATCAGCACAGCATTATATACCAGCAAAATTAAGCACCAGTACCAACAAGGATTAAAGATCTCAACTGTCCTGGTTACCTAATTAAATGTCAACAGTTGGAATATTAAAGAATATCTTGAATCAAATAGAATTTATTTTTATATAATTTTTGCTTGAATCAAATTTTATTCCCTAACCTTGTTACTGAAAAGCTAGAAAGGCACATGGCAATTTTCTTCAGGTATAAAAACAGTTCTTAAGGGGAAGGAAACTCTTCTGCTAATGAAAAAAGGAAAATTGTGTAGTCTGTCTTTCTCTCTAATTTACATGATTTCTTTTAAATAAAATCATTTACTCAGTGACAGTAAATGCAACCAGCAGATGTTTGGTTATTTGTTGAGACAAGACAGTATATTAACTGATGGAAGTATCAATTGCAGTTATTAAAATAGATGCTACTTAGGAGAACTGTGGGATTCAGAAATAATTATTCATATAATTAGAAATTGGAAATGAGTCAACAGGAATTGTTTTGGCATAAAAAAGACATTTGAAATGACTTTAAGTATGGTTCTACCAAAGTATATCCAATACATGCAATATAAACATTAAATTTGCTGTTTCATTTCTAAGATCGTACTGTGATCTTTGAAACATTGGATTTGGTGCAAATAAAAATCCTGGGTAAATTACATGTATTCTACGGCAACACTTTATCTGGATATATTCAAGGCTGGATATTCGTCAAAATTTGTTTTTTGCTCAATAACTTTCATATCCATTTGGTCAAATTGTTGTCTATTAGTTGATAGGACTAGTGAATAGATAGAATACATTTAACATCTCTTATTGTAGGCAATTATGTAATTCTCCTTTTTGCCTTTAAAAATATAGCATAGAAGAAAATATCAGAATAAGTAGTCATATGCTAAAGAACTCAGAATAAATTATTGCACAACATAAGAATAGGAACTCCTCTGTGAACATATTGTATCAAAATTAGCATCACCACGGAACAGTTACTTGGATTCAGCCCATCTGAAAGACTTGAAAACTACTTAGAATGTACTAACTCTATAAAACACGCTGTCACCATCCCCTGAAAATTCAAACAGTTTTGTTCATCAAGGATTTCATCTCCACATTAAACCAAGGCCAAATCAGAAATGCTATGATGCTGAAGCACCCCAAAACATTTGTTAAGCAAAGTCAAAATTAATGACAAACAAAATCAAGTTTTCTTTGTGGTTGATTTTCAGGCAGCTGCATCCAAATATAAAAGAGCCATCAAAGAAAGATATCCATTAATTATTAACTCCGAACAACTTCAGAAAGCAGAGCCCTTAAACCTCCATTGACATCATTCTGCCAGTCTCCTAATCTCTGCAAGTTGTTGGTAAGAGTTGCATTATACACAGCATGTTATCAATCCTGCCTTTAACAACTGCGGCTCCAGAGCTGTACACTGCCGCCTGGAAGACCACACGAGAGAAGCTATGATTTCTGCAGAGACATCTTTAAGATACGTTTACAATCTCACATTCTGAATAATCTCCTGGGTTACTTTACCTCTCTCAACCACACAATAGGGTGTCAATAGCCTAATGGCAACATTCACCATGCAGAAATCCATCCAGGTTTGTTTTTTTTTTTTTTTTTTTTTTTTTGGTAGAAGTAGAGAATAACTGATGTGATTAAAATGCTGTGTCACCCTATAGCTTAACCCAGTTAAATCTATAGATTATTCCTGGGCTTCTTCATTATAGAGTAGAAGAAAAGACTCTAGTATAAGTGACTTTGATAAAATGTGGAAGTATAGGACATTGCCATTCAAGCTAGTGAGATAATGTAGATTATTCTGAATGACTGGTAGTGCTTTCATGGATTTTGCATCAAAGTTAACTATTTTTTACATTTGCAAGATTCTTTTGCCCGTATGCAAATATTGAATGAAATTTAATTTTGATGCAAATATCCCGTAAAATATGTTAATATTTACAATTTTAAGTTCAGATCTCTACTGAGACATAAAATTCTGAGGCCGGAATATAAGGAAATAAGCATTCTTTTTGTTCATTTTGTCTTTTTATGATTTGGCATCATTTTAGCCAACTGATTCACTATTGTGCAAGTACAAAGAAATAAAATGTTCATATAGCATGTGTCTAACCTTCATGTTGGTGAGAGATTTTTTTTTTAAAACACCTTAAAATGGAAGTCAAAATGAATATCTGCCTATCAGCTAAACTTTTGATTTTTGAGGTTACTTTCTGCAGACATATCTCCATGGAAAGAAACAGCTGTAGTAGGATGTGGAGGACCAATATTTTCAGACACTTTAGCCTGTACCTCCCTTATCCTATCTCCATTTATCTTTTTCTTGTTCTGTCTTCTAAAAATCTTATCAGAGTACAGAGGAAAAAAAATGTCTGATCAAAATAAATGTGCCACAGCCATTACACCTCATGGAAAATACCAGCACATGAGAATAAAAACATGAAAGCAATCAACAGTACGGAGGACAGATAACACACATTTATTAGAAGATCAAGTTGATTTATCATAAACGTCCCAACCTTTCAGTTATAATCCATCTGACCACCCGCAAATTCTTCAGTTCATCACTTTATATGACACAACTAGAATGATTAGAAATCAAAATGTTAACTTTTCTAAACCAATCTAAAAAGAACAGGATGAGGAGAAGTGTGGATCTGTGTGATGATTCACATTTAAAGATTTTATCTCTTTACTCTATTTGATTAAAGGCCTTGTATTGAGTTAAGCAGCAAATCCTGCAGAATAATTAGTGGCTGTTAGTCCCCCCCCCCCCCAACCCTGCCCACCACTCCCCCCCCTTTTTAAATGAAAGCTTAAATGGGGGAAAATGGAATGTCAGTCAGAAACTGGTTCATACCAATCATAATAATTATAATCTATTAGAATTAAGCCATAATCATTAGAATTTCTTCTTTTCTCCTACCTTTGATGGCCTGTTTCATCTGTTTCATTAAAGCTGTAATTTTTACAGATGCTCTTGATGTTCCTATGTTTTCATCAGAGTCTAAGGCAGCTAAAGGGAAAAAAATAGCTCTTTGCCTATAGAAATATATGTTAATACATTAGTTAGTTGAAGCAAGCAAGTTTTGCAATATGTGTGTCTGGGTGTCTATAGTTGTCTTTATTTAGGCCTGTCCAGCATTTTGCTGTGTTCTCCTCTTGCCCGGCAGCTGGACCCTGACCTTCAAGTTCTTTTTTTTTTAACTAAGAAAAAGAAAAAAAAAAGAATTCTTTTCAGATCCCAAGTTCCCCCCTTCTTACCCTCCCACTGACACCATCCTATTCAGAACCGGAGATAACTTTATTCATCTATACATCATTGTATCAAATTCAATAGGCAAACTGCTTCAACATGCCTCAGAGCTGGACAGGACAGTTATGTCTTCATTCCCTCCACCCTCCCCAGCCAGCCCCCAGAGCAATGAGATTTTTACCACCGTCTTTTCAGGCATGAAATGAGCACAGTTACGAAAAAATAATTTCAAACAAGTGTTTTACTACTCTGTTGGGTCACTGTAGATATATTTTTCTGCAAACTCCTCAATTAGATGGAATATATTACCACCAGGCTGAGTTGCTTAGAATCCTCTCTAGATAATTCATGCTGGAAAGGAAGAAGGGGATCTGTTTATTCATTAAGTTCCTTAAACTGCTGGTGTAGATTTTGATGAAAAATGTGCTTGCCTCACAAGTGTTTGCGTTAGTATGAAATTAAGAGCGTCAAACCTCATAAAGTAACACACATGGCACAAATCACACAAAGAGCTGAAAGGAGAAATGCTGTTAACAACAGCAACCGAAGTAAATATCCTGTTCTCAGAAAACAAAATATGTCTGTCTTCTGACCAATTTTGAAAGAGTGAAATTAACACTTTTTCTTGTCTCCTATATCCCCTGTAGGCTCTATGACACTTTAACTTTTGGGAGTTTGGAATTCTTAAAAGAGAAAAATAGAACTTACTTAATGTTAGGAACATCAAATAAGTGTTTGATGTTGGATGCCCTTGCTACAAAATCAGCCTACTGTCTCCAATCCAGAGGACTGGGTATCAGATTAGTTTTCCGGGTGGGAACTGGTTTGCATATGTGGATTCCCAATGAGAGAGTCAGCAGGCTTGAATAGACAAAATAGTCCTTTTCTTCCAAAGGTGGATTTCTTTTTGAAACCTACATCAGGATTCTTTCTCAAACAAAAGTTCCTTTAGGACTCTAATGTTTAAAAAAAACATCAAAAAATCTTGGTCAAAATGGATCTGAACTCAATCGCACATCCTTGTCCATTCCTAGGATGCTCCCCTCCCCCATATCAGAATGCAAAGCCTGAAAGAAAGTTGAATGATTAAAATTAAATAGAGCATCTAAAGTCCTTAAACCAGCTAGCTATTATAAAACATTCTAGATCCTGGAGATAGAAAAGGAGAAAGATCTTTTTTTAAAGCACAGTTACATCATTGACTAGGTGTTTTCTACTCTAGCTCCTATGTGTTTATGTAGCGGGTGTTACAGACATTTGGAAGGATTTGGGAGTTTCAAAAGAGAGAAGTTTATACATTAGTGCTGCAAGTTGCAAAACACTGTTGATATTCAAATGTTTATTGTGCAAAATCTGGGATAAGCTTCGGCATGAGGGCCCCTTTAAGTGCCTACAACTCCTGCTAATTCCCCTCAGCATTGAGGCGCGCACAAAGGCCTTTAATCCAATTCCACTTTTTTTCAGAAAGCCTATGCTATTTTCTCTCACATAAACTAACAACACTACCCCATCACACTGCAGAGTGGGTCAAAGAAAAAGCGCTCTCTGTTTATACTTCACCAACACTTTGTGTTTCTTGGGTAAGCATGGCATGGAACTTTAAGTGGTTCCCCAGGCCCCACAACATCTTTAGGGGGGAAAAAGCCTTCACGCATGAAGGTGGTAATTTTTAATGATGAAAAATGTACTAGGATGTTAAGCATTCTCTTCATCCGTTATCTGTGAAAAGAAATTGATCGACTGAGCCACATTCTTGCACTTCTGATTTAAATGATAGAAGTCCGGCTTACTTTGATAAGGTAGCATGCACATTTTGATAAGGAGGTATTATTTTTCTCTAGACTGTTGGTTCTCTCCCTCTCTCTCCTTTACTCCTCTATATCTTCCTCTCTCCACCCTCCATGTCATATCCCCAGTGACTTTCATAATTTTCTGCAGGAATTACTTAAGGTCACATAGGCAAAACTCATTTCTTTTCTCTCAAAAAGAGAAATTGATCCAGCCCAGGTTTTAGACATTTTTTTTTTTGCACCTGTAATTTTGGTGACCATTTCTAATTTCAGGTGGAAATATTGCTAAAAAATAATACCTGTAGTTGGCACTGGAAATCAGGCATTTGCCTCTGATTGTGACTATACAAGTGCCCAATTACTCTAGTAATTAAGTAACTGTGGGTACAATTAGAAATGACCATGATTTTGCCCCAGAACAGAATTATAGGGATGGGAACAGGAAGCCAAAATGAGAGTGGGTATGAGTCGATTCAAGAGTTGTACTTGGGCAATTGGTGTCACCAAAAATCAAACCACATAGAATTCTGTATCCTAATTAGAGAAAAAGATGTCTTGTTTCTATTGATTTCTATTCACGATGTCAAACCGATGAAGCATGTATTAGCTACTTTTGAATGTCCCCATATTTCCATAAAATCTATTAGAAGAAATTCTGGAGGACAAATTTGAAGTTCCTGTGTTTGGAATCAAGGCAGCAAACCTTATATCTTTGTCCTGAGAGATTAATTTGTGTTGAATAAGCTTCTACAATTGAAAACAAGAATATATGATTTCTATAGGACTTAATATATCTTAAAGAAGCTAATCTTTGCAGCAAGAGAAAGTCACTACACATGACAAACTTAACATATTGGCAATATTTGGTAATTTTCCTAATGCCAAATATTTAAAATGATGTCTCTTCTTGACTATATCACAGTACCTGGGATCAATTTTCTACAAGACTTCTCCAAATTAAACTTGAAGTGGCTGAAAGAAGGCATTTTCTATAAGGAATTTGGATCAGAAGAAAAAGAAATCTAGTCAATGATTTTTCAGAATCTAAATACATCACATTTTAAAGTCGGGTACAAATTTTCTGTCTTCTGAAATTGTGTATTTACCTAAGTGTAAGAACCAGAATATACTCTCTACATTTAAGATTTCTTAATGATTTTCTTATCTTCAAAGTTATTTAAAAATACTTTCAACTAGTCAAAAATAAATAAAAATCTGCAGGAAGCAGCCTAATCATGGACAATTCAGACATCACAAGCAGAGCAAATCCCACTTGAATCTGGCTTGATATCTAACAGTCAGCTATTACATTATCAGAATTAAATCACTTAGGTAATTAGGATGTTTTCATCCTTGCAGGACTTCTCAGTGGACAGGCCAAAGGCCTCAATGAACATGGAAATGGATTTCTCTCTTTGCTCTGGAGGTCAAAACTAGAGGTGAGTTTGTGTTATGAGAGGCCAAATCTCTTCTGCTAGGAAGGGATGACAGTATCACAGTTTCTCCTAAAAATGGGGGTAATATAACTTAAACCCAGTAAATATGAACTGGCACTCTTTCAGCAATTATGCTAAAAGAACAAGTTTTTGGTTTGTACCAAACTGTAATGTGCAGCCTACTGTTGAATAGTTTCAAGCGTGAGAAAACAATGGAAATTACACATGAAGCTGATCTCTCTTCTAGTGGTCATTGGTTCCCAAGAGTAATTAACAGCCATACTTTTTTTGAGATTTACATTAGTTGGAGCAAAGATCTGAATCAAGCGTTTCTTTTCTCAGGGAAGAAAAAGAAGGAAGGAATGGAGGAAGGGCAAAAGGGAAGAAGGAAGGTGGAAGACAAAACAACAACAGAAATTTGAAGACAAAATTACAAGTATTTCATTGGGGCTGGGGCTGGGGCTCAGTGGTAGAGTGCCTACCTCCAACTTGTGAGGCACGGGGTTTGATCCTCAGCACCACATAAAAATAAATAAAGATATTGAGTCCATCTAGAACTAAAAAAAATATTTCATTGTTCGAAATCTCCAGTAGAGAGTGACTGGAAGTGGTTTTGAGCTATTTTGTGAAGCCCTTTCCTCTTATTAGTAAATATCATCAGTTCCATGGACTCCGGGGAATGAAAAAAAGCCTATTTTAGATTCTTGTTACATCCAAATCAAGGAGATGGAATGATGATGGAGGTATGTACAGGGAGTTTAGATATTTGAAAGTGTTTTCCCTTATCCTCTGTACCCCAAATCTGAAACTCAAATGCTCTCATTGCTGGCCTAAGATCTGAAATAATATGGGGCCTCTGGTTGGACCTGTAGTCAACTGAAGAATGCATACCCTCTGAAAATTATGTATGTTTTTGTCTTTGTATTCTTTACTTAAATATGGCCTCTTCCCAGATGGGCCAAAGGACTATACTTGTAAACAGGGAAAACCTTTCTATTTCTGAAGTTCAAGGTTTTTGTGTATGGAGCGGTCCTGACATATGCACTCCCATTTAAAAGAGTGGGCTCATTATAACATTCTCCCATAGAAATGTAGAATTTATTTTCTTTAATTCAGCATAAAAACAGATCATATTTAAAAGCTAATTGATGGAGTGGGCTTTGACTTACAGCTGACAAATCGTGTAAGGAAGTTCTCATTCCTTCTCTTTTTGCTGATTTAACTCGACCCCATCAGCCATCCTGCTGGGCTGGTGGCCAGGAAGTCGCAGTTGATATGGGTTCTCTTTCCAACTTCCTCTGCATTTCCATGGTTGCCCAAGGTCCTGATATGTGACAGCACCGAAGCACTGGGAAGGGCCCTTCCAATTGTCCACCACAGGTCATCAGGTCAGATATGGTTGTTGACACACCCCTTGACTTCCTCAGGGTCACTCAGTCCAGTGGCTCTATGGCTTTTAAATCAGGTCTGGGTATGGGTAAAACGTGGGTGAAGCTGGGAGTCCTTGGCTGGGGTCTCCTCTCTGAGATACCACTGCCAGCAGAGGAGAGCGCTCAGTTTCCCACATCAAAGTTTCTTCTTGTTTGACCTCTTTTAACTCAGGGAGTTCTGTCTCATCCTTCCTGCACTGTATTCTTTTCCTTCTCTTTCCATAATACACAGCACAGTGTGTTCATGGGGTTTCAGGACTGCTGACTCTTAAATCCTTCAGGGACAAACAGATAAGGAAAAAGAAAAGAAGTGGGTTAGGAATACAAAAGAAGGGAAGGGTAGGACTTTGGTGAAATGCAGAGTGATCAAATATCTAAAGCCTTTCAAATTCAACTTAAAGCTCTCTCTTTCTGTTTTTCTCTTTCTCTTACACACACACACACACACACACACACACACACACACCCACCACACACACGAAAATCTCAGCTTGTGTTTAATTTTTTACAAAACACAGGAAGAACCTCTAAACATCTACTTTTAATTCTACAAAACTCCCTGAGGAAGAGAAATTATAAAATACAAAGGAGGCCTGGACTACCAGCTCCGACTGGACTGATGGTTTTGGAGATATTCAAAGGGAAATAACAAAATAAAATTTAGATAAGTTATTAGGCAGAAAAAAGTAAGAATGGCTACTTTGTGTTAATACATGTCATTAAAGACAACTGTGTTGTGTGAATATGCTTATAAATTTTATTCAGTGTGTATCTGAATGCCTACTCTTTGTTTACCAGGCTCTCTGGTGGGCATTGTGGATGTTACAAATACAGGATGCATCTAGGGAGTCTTCACTATGTGCAGGGAACAGCCACAGATGACCAGAAACCTGTGCACAGTAAGTAATTAACATGCAAAACTTAGTTCTCGAAACAAATGAGGGAGGCACTGCCATCATACCCATTTTACAGATGAGGAAACTGAAGCATAGTTTTAGAAAGCAATTTGCTAAAGTCACAGAGCTGGTAAAGGGCAGAGGTAGAATTAGATTGTTTGTTGGTCTGACCACAATTCTTAGGGATTTCCATGATCACATTGACTCTAACTTAATCCAATCCAATTCAATCTAATCTAATTATCTATATCCAGTAATATTTAGGGGGCTAGATTCTAGCCTTCAAAATTCAGGATTATGCCAGAGCCTGGAAAGAGTTATTTATTCAAGTTTATGCTGATGTGAAGGCAAAAGTTCATCTTTCTAGACCGTTGGATGGACCCATCTGGAAATCTTAGGGGGCTGTCAAAACTATCTCCAATTGATGCTCTCTGGAGTCCTCATCCTTCCCTCCCAGTCACTCTCTCTTTTCCTAAACAAAACACACCAGCTCTACTCAAGGTGTGTGGACCAGCAAAAGCTCATTTAAACTCTCCTCTCAACTGCTTTATCCACCTTATAAACTCAAAAGGGGATAGGCAGAAAGGGGCTCACAAAAGCCTCTTCTCCCCTCTTTTCCCCGAAACTCTTGTAATAGGCTCATTAAGGGCCCGCCTGGGCTTGTTATAAAATGCTGTGGAAGCAGTCCGTAAGTAGCTCACTGTTTGTAACAGATAATATCAAATTGGAGAAACATGTAAAAGCACATACAAAAACAGTAAAATGAGATGTACTCTAATGATACCAGCCAAACAAGCAGGGAGATAATTAGTCACTCCATGTACATGGTTTGGGATCTGTAGCAGAGCTAATTTTATTTGAATAACATGTCAACTTTTAACTTTGGCGTTTTGTGTATGGGGTAAATAAAAGATGTTCCGTAAGGAATCGTGCATCATAGGATACTAAATGCTGCTGTCTCATTATAGTAGTCATATTTATCATTTATTAAACATAGTTCATTCTTAAGCCTTCCTTAAAGGATGCTTTGGAGCATCTGATTATGTTTTTCTTTCGTCAGATATGAATTTATGTTATGTAAGGTAGCCTAATTTTTAATAAGTTTTTTATAATAGAGAAATGCTTTTTTATGTGTTATGATGTTCTGTTTATAATGTGAACGCTAAAAAAACAGTTTCTTGACTTATAATTAACATTTGTAGTCTGTCATGTTTTATGCACCACATTGAAATGGGTGCTGTGCACACGTGTGGCAACTGTCAACTGCCTTCTGAGAAACCGCTCCTCCCAGGGAGTCGGGCTTTGAGGGAGAATTTCTAAATTGAGGGGGATAATTCAATTTTCTATTGTTATCTATGAAATAAGCCTTAGCTTATGTAGAAGTATTATTATATTCATTTCACTGACTTTTGCTTCATTCTTTAGAAAACTGCACAATACAACCTCTCTGAAAATATAATGCTTTCCATGTCTAAAAATACAAAATACATGGAAAGAAATTTTTGTATTACTTCATCAAAAAAGAACCATGGAAGTGCTGGTATTATTGATTTAACTTATGACGTGTTGTATATTTGTTGCTAGGTTAGACCTTATTTATTTCATTAGTATACCAGTTAACTAGACAGACACAAGAACTTTAGTCTTTTCACATTATAGCCATTCCTTTGACCCATTTTTTAAGCCTTTAAAAATTATTTTTAAGTTTAAATTTGCTTCTTGATCGCTGATTTGGGCTTCATGGGGTTCCAAGACTCCAAAGCTGGGAGGAGGAAATCAAGAGAGGCCTGACCCTGAATAAAGACCCCCCAAATTCTAGGACTTTCCCTGCCATTGGTACCACAGGTAATCACAAGTGTATCACCTACATTGTGTGTCCTTTGTTTTCTCATCTGTCAAATGAGAGGGATGGAAAATATTTTCTATGATAACTTCCAGCCTGTAATTCTACTCTTCTAATATGAAGAGCTAAAGTGTACAAATACTTTATCTACCACATTTGATAAGTTGAGGAAACTAATTAACTCTGTAATTTTGGAGAAGACAACTTAGTAAAAGTAATCTCAAACACTATTTTGAAAGTTATAAGGCATCTTGCTTTAGGTGATATAGGGTATTGGAAACATTCCTTCCTTTTAAAAACTGATACGAAATTACATCTTTTGTTTGGAATATAATTCAATTGGACAAAGTCTTTTCAAATCCAAAGAGCCTTTTTGAACAATTGGATATCTTGTCAAGGTTAAGCATATACACATTCTTTGACCCAGTAATTTCACACATTGGCATCTTTCCTACAGATACAAACATACATGTGCGCAAAGATGTGTGTTCACAGGTATACACCAAAGCTTTTTTTTATGGTAGCAAAGATTGGAAACAATCTACATATGCATCAATAGGGAACTGCTTAATAAATCATGGCAATTATATTTAGTGAAACATCATGCATTGATCATTGAAATGAGAAAAACATCTCTAAATTCTGATAGAGAACTGTCTTCAAGATATATTGAAAGATATAAACAAAGTGCAGAGCATTGCACCATTTAAAGTGTGTGTGTATATATATATATAAATGCATACATATATATCCATATAATATGTAGATACTATCTCTAAAAGGTTTTCTAAAATCTGGTAATTATGGCTGTTCCAGAGAAAAGAAGAGGGGGGTCTGAGGGATGACAATAGGAGGTCAATTTACTTTTCACTATGCACTGGTTTGCACCTTTAAAAATTTGTACCATGTGTCCCCACTATCAGTTTTTGAAAATGAAATAATAAAAGTAAATGCTTAAGTGCTTAGTTTCTACCAGGCATTATTCTAATGCCTGCAGGTATTACTCATGGAATCTTTATAACCATATAAGATTAGAATTAGGAGATTAGTGAAACGAGGCCAGAGAAACGTGGGCCATTTGTCTAAGTTCATGCAGGCCATGTGTGGCTTACGAACTTTGGGTCCCTTTTATCCAGTCACACACAAATCTGTGTGCAAACACACACACACACACACACACACACACACACAATCTTATCGGTTTGACAATCTTTCCCCTTAATAAATGCCTCTCAGTTAAATAGTATTATGGCCTGTCATGTTGCAGTGAAGTTTTGAGGTTGTATGTGCTTCTGATCCACCTCAAGGCTTAGTGGACCCCCTGACGTGCCCAAGAACAGCTGAACCCACAGAGGAATGCATTTGCTCCCCTGTCTAATTCTTCCCTGCTTGGAGACTGTACCACTCACATAGTCAAAAGTTACTCTCTAGACTGGGATTGCAGCTCAGTGATAGAGCAGTTGCCTAGCATGTGTGAGGCACTGGATTCGATTCTCAGTACCACATATAATAAATAAATAAAGGTTCATCGACAACTAAATAAATAAAAAGTTACTTTCCTCTTGGTAAAGTAACCACACAGTCCTTTCAAATGCTTCAGTTCTCGTCTCACACAGGTGCACACCATTGTTTTCGTTGAATAAGTTTTTCTACAACATTATTCCAAATATATATTATTCTGAGCACCCAGGCAATGCTATAGACTACCTGCTTTCTCAGAAACACATATACTTAGTCATAAGTACATTTATATTTAGAAGCCAACAATCTCCTGCAATCAGTGTTTTTTTTTTTCATTCACATTACCTCCATAGAGAGACCATCTCATTGTTTACAGCTCCACTGCTTATATCTTAATAGATATTAAAAATTGACTTTGTTAACTGATGGATACAGAACTCAGTACATTTATTAGCAACGGAGGGAGGAACAGATGAGTTGTTTAATGATAGGAAAGGTGCATTGGTCTTTATGGCCTCTACTTTAGGAACTGGCTTTACACAGGGAGACCCTTTCTCCAGTATATTTGATTCTTTGCCAGCATTTGCTTCAAGTTTCTGTTGTCTCTGCAGGTCAACTTCTAAGTTCAGAGATTTACTTCATGCTGCTTTTCTCCACTAGGCAAGAGCACCGTAGCTCTTAGATTCCTCGCACAGTGTGTCTTTTTAAGTTATCTGTAGCTCAGTTTGACAGTATAAACAACACAACACCTCAAATAGCCCCGAAGCTGGTGCCCCTCAGGGTAAGGGTCCAGGACCTCCCAGGTGGTGGCAATGATGGAGCAGACTGAGAAAATGGACCTGAAGGAGTTCAGAAATTATGTCCATCACCTTCAGTCAGGGATGGATTGGCCCGAGGGTGTTTTGGAAGGTGGAGCAGAGGTTTGTTTGTTTAATAAACATTATAGAAATATATTTTCTTTGGAGGAACCTGTAAACCCCACTTTCGTTCCATCGCCTTCTCCTCTACTTAAAGTATTTCAAGAAATGTAGATCTCTTGAAGGGATTTATTCTTTTACCAGGCATGGCGTTTGGAAGTTCCTGGAATGAGCAGTGAGGTTTTGGATCTCATATCAAAGGGTTTAAAGTTAATGATTTTAAGTATGGTTGGATTTTATTGCTCCTCTGGTGGGCTAAAAACTTCAGCCACTCTTTGACCTCTGCTCAGTCAATTCAATTCCATCTAATGCTCTGTGACTAATATGGGGGATATTTAATCTACTTTGCCGCTGAAATTACTTTTAGACTCACTTTTTTTTTTCCTTGAAAAACTTCCTCCTGAGAGAAATTGCTTATCGTAAGCTCTAAATATGTTGCATATTACAGAATACATTTTAAAAAGCTTTTCTTTCCGAGACAATTAAACCTTATCACTTATTTTGCTATCACATTACAAATGAGACAGGAAAAGTGATATTACTCGAGAAGGAAAAGTCGAATCAAAAAAGAGGAATGAATGGCAACCTCCCCGATCCTGTTATTAATGTAGATATCATAAGTAGTCGTGTCTTAGCCAAATATTTCCTGCAATGTAATTAGATTGGGAGACAAAAATGAATGAAACACAGGGTTACCAGCCTTAGGTAGGCTTCTTTCATCGAGTTCCTTGTTAAGAATACACGTGGTTGCTTTTAAAGGTTCATTGGAAGGTAAGAATGATCTATGTACCTCACAAGCAAGACAGTAACTATCTTGGGCACCTAGGAAGTGGGGGGGTCCAAACACTAGCTGAATAGGTATAAAGACATGATGTTTTTCCCCAAGATCAGAGGGCTTGCATTTAATCCTTCTTTTGTCCCTAATTAGTGGTCTGACCCCTGGCAAGTCTTTTAAATCTTTGTCCCTGATGAGAGGATCTGTAAGGTGCCTCTAGAGCTCTCCTTCTGTATTGAACTTAGACCAAAGCAGTGCTCACATCTGGAAGGGAGCTCTGCTGGAGGGGTGTGGATAGTCCCCCAGCACAACCAGGTTTAGCAGGAGGTGGGCAGGGCCATTTATTTTTTCAGGTGCTGAAAATGACTACAGAGTCTGCTTCCCACCATCAGTGCATTAAGTATAAAGATCTAATGAAGCCCTCCTCCCAGAGAAAATTGTATTTAGGCAGGGATCAAAGCCTCAAGGACAGGAGTAGTTGGAGAGGCTGGAAAATGCCCTGGGGGTCCAGAGGTAAGTTTCCAGTCCTGATTTTTACCATTCACTCATTCGGTGGTTTCACTCCTCTGAAATTAAGTCTCCTTATCTAATGAGAAGAATGGACTGTCATGGCTTCTGATTTCTTAAAATTATAATTATTAGCACATATTTATTATAAAAATTAATGGGATTCATTGTGATACTTCCAAACATGCCTGTATTGTTCTTTGATTATGTCTATCCACCCTTCTACCCTCTCTCCACCTCCCCTCTATTCTTTTTCTCCTGACCCTCTTCTCAGTTGCCAATAGTCCATCCTCTACTTTTAGGTCATCCTCTTTTCCTCTTTGTTTCTCACATATAAGAGAAAACATGTGGTAATTGTCTGTGTTTTGCTTACTCCTCTTAACATGATGTCCTCCAGTTCTGTACATTTTCCTGCAACTGACTGTATTTCATTCTTTTTTATGGTTGTGTAAGATTCCATGTGTATAATAACATATTTTCATCATCTATTCATCTGTTGAGAAGCATCTAGATTGATTTTGTATTTTGGCTATTGTGACTAGTTCTGCAGGTCACATGGGTATGCAGGTTATCTCTTTCGTATACTGATATATACACAACCAAGGGACAGCTGGAACATATTGTGGTTCTACATTTAGTTTTTTGAGGAACTTCTATATTTTCTATACTGGCTATACCAGTTTACACTCCTATCAACAGTGTATAAATATTCTTTTTTCTCTTCATCCTCACCCTCATTTGTTGTTATTATTGTTGTTGTTATTGATAATAGTAATTCTTATTGGGGTGAGATGGAATTACACTGTAGTTTCAATTTGCATTTCCCTGATGGCTAAAAGATGTTGAGCATTTTTAATATATTGGCCAATTGTATTCCTTTTTTTGAGAAGTATCTGTTCAGTTCATTTGCCTATGTTTAGATCAGATTACTTGTTTTTGTGTTCTTAAATTTTTTGAATTCTTTGTATATTCTGGATACTAATCCTGTGCCAGATGAATAGCTAACAAAGGTTGTCTTCCATTCCGTGGGTTGTTTCTTAAGCTTTTTGATTTGATGTGATCCCATTTTTCAACTCTTGCTTTTGTTTCCTGTACTTTTGGGGTGCGACTCAAGAAATCATTGCCTATGCCAATATCTCAAAGTGTTTCCCCTGTTTTTCTCTAAAGCTCCAGGTCTTAAATTAAGATCTTTGATCTATTCTGAGTTGATTTTTGTACAGGGTGAGAAATAGGGGTCAGATTTCTATCTTCTCCATGTTGATATCTAGTTTTTCCAGCACCATTTGTTGTTTTTTCCCCAATATATGTTTGTGGCACCTTTGCTAAGAATCAGTTGGCAGTAGACACACAGATTTACTTTTTTATTTTCTGTTCAGTCCCATTGGTCTATACGTGCATGTGTGCGCATATGTGTGTGTGTGTGTGTGTGTGTGTGTGTGTGTGTGTGTTTAATGCCAATATCATGATTTTTTTTTTATCATGGATCTGCATTTTTTTTTAATCAAGTATTTTGATGCCTCCAGGCTGGCCCATTTTTGCTCAAGATTTCTTTGGCTATTTGGTGTCTTTTGTGCTTCTATATGAATTTTAGGATTGTTTTCTCTATTTGTATGAAAAAAATTTCATTGACATTTTGGTAGGAATTGAAATGAATCTGTGTAGACCACTTGGGACAATATGAACATTTTAACAATATTAATTCTCCCAATCCCTGGGAGCTCTTTACACCTCTTAGGGTGTTCTTCGATTTCTTTCTTCAGTAATTTTTGATTTTCATTTTAGATGTCTTTCACTTCTTAGATATATTTTTAGGTATTTTTTAAAGAGAATATTGTGAATGGGATTAGTTTCCTGATTTTCTTCACAACAACTTCATTCATGGTAAATAGAAAAGCTATTGATTTTTGTATGTTGACTTTGTATCCTGCTACTCTACTGAATATGTCCATCACCTCTAATAGCTTTGGAGTAAGTCTTTAAGTTTTTTTCATGTATAGAAATATGTTATCTGTAAACAAGCATAATTTGATCTCCTTCTTTCACATTTGTATGCCTTTCATATCTTTCTCTTGCCTAATTGCTCTGGCTAAGATCCCTACTGCTTTATTGCATAATTATTACTTATCTTGTTCCTCATCTTATAGGAAGTGCTTTCAGTTTTTACCCATTCAGGATGATATTGGCTATTCATTTGTCATACATGGCTGTTATTGTGCTGGGGTTTGATTCTTATATGTTTAAGTTATTCAGAGATTTTTTTTTATCATAAGTGTTGAAATCTAGTGAATCTTTTTTTGTGTGCATCTATTAAGTTGGCCACATTATTCTTCATTCTATTTATATGCTATATTATGTTTATTGATTTGCATATGTTAAACCATCCTTGATTCTATTTATATGCTATGTTATGTTTATTGATTTGCATATGTTGAACCATCCTTGCATCTCTGGAATGAAAACAACTTGATCATGATGTATGATCTTTTGAATGTCTATTGAATTGAACTTGTGAATATTTTGTTGAAGATTCTTGCATCCATGTTCCTCAGGGATATTGTTCCCTAATGTTCTTTCTTTGTTGTGTCTTTGTCAGATTTTGGTAGCAGGGTAATTCTGGCTGTGTAGAGTGATTTGGAAGGGTTCCCTCTCTTTCACATTTACAGGATAGTTTTAGAAGCATTGTTGTCAGTTCTTCTTTAAAAATTTGGCAAAATTCAATCGTAAAGCCACCTGGTCTTGGGTTTTTCTTTGTTGGGAGATTTTTAAATTACTGATTCAATTTCACTACTTGTAATTGGTCTATTTAGGAAACCATCCTTCTAAATTGTAAGATTGTAACTATCTGGAAGTAAGTGGCTTTCTTATATGGTGGAAGTCAGGGCCAGTTACTTCTTATCCTAATGTGGTCAAGCATCATCCAGTGGTGGGTGTTGTAGTGAAAGAAGGGTTTGGGATTCAGAAAAGCCACAGTCAGGACTCTCTGCCTCAGTTTCATGACTCTTAAAGTGAAGAGAGTAGTATGTATATTATTCAGAAACTACAAAAGGAACCCAAGCAGTGTTCAGCATAATTCAGTGAGTATTAATTTCCCTCTGTCCATCTCTAATCTCCAACACTGTGTTTTATATATTATAATCTCTAGCATTCTCTTCCAGAAAAGTGTGATGGGTAGCAAGAGGAGATTGAATTACTAGCCCCAATTTTAATTCAGTTGTCCAACTATTGTCACACTAATATTGTGTAACAAATAACAGCAAAATCTCAAGAATTATTTTCTTGGTCACGAGTTCTGACCCCAAAAACTCACAAGCAGATCCGGGCAGCCCGGGCAGCTCTGCTCCTTGTGTCTCTCATCCTCCTATTGGAATCAGTGGGCAGTCAGGGATGTTCTTCTCCGACAATGGTACAAGCCAAACAGGGAAAGTTCCACTGTGAAGGCTCACTGTCAGCTCTTGGTTAGGTCACATCTGTTAACATCCCAAACCAGATTACATTTCTAAACCCCAAACCAAGAGACATATATTAGACTCTGTTTTTGATTGGAAAAGCTGTGAAGTCATGTGGCTTCAGTAGATGGAATATGGATGGGAGTGATTGAAAAATTGGCGAGAATATTCAAAATCCTCTCTTCTAGATATTTTAAAATTTACAATCCAACGTTGTTAATGATAGTCATGTTACTATTCAATGGAACACCAAAACGTATTCTGTCTCACCAATCTCTCCCCATTCCCTTTCCTCTCCTACTCTCCCTAGGCTCTGGTGTCTGCTATGCTTCTCTCAATTTTTATGAGATCATCTTTTTATAAATGAGTAAGATCACGCTGTGTTTGTCTTTTGGTGCCTGGCTTGTTTCACTTTGCAATGTCCTCCAGGCTCATCTATGTAAGTTCATTTCTTAAAAAGTGAAGAGGGACAGACAAAAGCATGTACCGTTGACCCTCTCTATCTCTGGGTTCCACACACACAGATTCAAGCGTCTGAGGATTAAAAATATTCAGGAAAATAGACTGTGTTCGGGATATGCATGGTCTTCTCCCCTTATTATTCCTTAAACAATACAGCATAACAGCTACTTACGTGGCATTTGTTGTATTATGTGTTACAAGTAATCTTGAGATGATTTAAAGTATACTTGAGTGTGTAATATGCACATTATAGACTATCGGTAAAAGGAACTTGAGCATTGGTGGATTTTGCTATCTGTAGGAGGCCCTAGAACCCATCCTCCTTGCATAACAAGGGACAGCTGTACCTGTAAATTCTTACTTGAACATAAATTGCCAACCTTTGTTTTATGGTCTGGAGGCACTGACGGCATGAGTTTCCAAAGGGTGAGCGCTTGAGGCATTGATAAATAAACGAAAGTAGGGATTTGGGTTCCCTGAAGACAAGAAGGAGGTTTGCAGTTTCTGAGAGTGCTAGAGACATAGCACCTCAGAGATGAAAGGACATTTGATAGAATGGAAACTAATGAAAGGCTAAATGGGACACCATGGCACACACCAGTAATCCCAGCGACTTGGGAGGCTGAGGCAGGAGGATCCCTAAGCAACTTAGTGACACCCTGTCTCAAAATAAAAAAAAAAAATGAAAGGATTGGGAATGTGACTCAGTGGATAAGCACCCTTAGATTCAATCCCTGGTACCACAAAAAGAAAAAGAAAAGAAAAGAAAAAAAGACTAGGCATTAAATATATGTGCAGGACTGAAGCTAATAATGGCCTTCCTACTAATATAGAGGACTGGACAATCTTATTCCCATTCATCTCAGAGTCTGTTACATTGTCTGGTACATACTGTAAATATTTGACCAGTACTTTTTGAATTAATGAGTGATTAACTTGAGCTGTGTAGATTAATTAATGCAGCTCCTAAAGAAGTAATGAACATCTATTTTGGGACACAATTCAGATATTTTACAAATGTAAGGGTTTCTGACATGGCAGAATATCCCAGTGTGGAGGCCTCAGGTGAGGAGAGCAATGATCCCAAGGCAGGCACCAGGACAAGGATGTGAGCACGGGAGAGAAATCTGGCCAGTTGTGTTCAAGGAGGGAGTGATGTGGGGAAAGCTTGGTCAGCAACAAGTGCCATCACAGTAGCACAAGTGTATCTTCTTAAGGTGTTGGCAAAGCCGCAGCATTATCTGCTCCTGGGACCTTTTTATTAAGGGAACCAGGCTGATTTTACCCACGTAAAGGAGGGGTATATTCAGTCTACTCACTGAAAAGACTCTGAATCTGCATATCAATCCCTCTGTGCAATACAGCAGAGGTGGGGGGGGGGTTTCCTTGCATGTGCTGCTTAAACGTGTCTTGGTTTCCTCACCTAGGTAGTTAAGATGGTGCAGTGCCGTTTTAGTCAGCTTTTTTGCTGCTGTGACAAAAAGGTCTGACCAAAACAATTGTTAGAGGAGGAAAAGTTGATTTTGGGGCTCACAGTTTCAGAGGTCTCAATCCTTAGAGAGCAGGCTCCATTCCTCAAGGCTCAAGGTGAGGCAGAACTACATGGCAGAAGACTGTGGCAGAAGGAAGCAGCTCACATGATGGATGACCAGGAAACAAAGAGAGAGACTCCACTCTCCAAATGGACCACTTCCTCCAGCCACACCCCACCTGCCTCCAGTTACCACTCAGTTCATCTCACCAGGGATTAATTTGCTGATTAGGTTAAGGCTATAACCTAATCATTTCTCCCCCAAACCTTCTTGCATTGCCTCACATATGAGTTTTTGGGGAACACCACATCTAAACCATAACCAATGCCTCCTACTTAATGTAGTTGCAAGAATCAAATTAATTTCTGGTCAATAATATTATCTTACTGGTGAAAATTTCTCAGACTGTGCATAGAAAAAAGCAACCTCACCCAGCACCCTCTTGCCTCCCTCTTTCCTATGCTTCATTTTACAACCGTGCTCTGTCTTTTGTCTGCCCCCAGGTCTGAACCAATTGGGATCTAAGCACCAGCAGGGAAGAAACTTGGTCTACGGTCTCCAGGACTGTGTCCCCAGAACCTAAGATCACTATCTTATGTGCCCAGCACATAGCAGGTTCTCAATAAAACTTAGTGGTGGGGTGAATTTGTGGCTCAGTGTTAGAGCACTTGCCTAGCATGTGTGAGGCACTGGGTTCAATTCTCAGCACCACATATGAATAAATGAATAAAATAAAGGTCCCTCAACAACTAAAAAATATTAAAAAAAAAAACCTTAGTGGTATGGGGGAAAGAATATCCTTTTTAACAAATGGTGGTGGAACCATTGAATAACCACATGCCAAAGAATGAATTTGGGTGACTATCTCGTGCAATCAAAAATTAATTGAAAATGACCAAAGTCCTAAATGGAAAAGAAAGAATTATATAACTCTTGGACAAAAGCATAAGCATGTCTTCGTGACACTGGATTAAGCAATAGTTTAATATATATGTTCTCAAAAGCATAGCAAATAAAGAAAAAAAAATAAACATCATCAAAATGGAAAACTTCCATGCTTCAAAAACGTGAAAAGACAACATACAGAGTGGAATGAAATATTACAAATTTTATATATATACATATATATATATATAATAATGATATGATAATGATCTAGTGTTTAGACTATGTACGAGTTTAAAAAACAACTTTTAGAACCTAATAGTAAAAGACAAATAATTTAATTTGAAAACAGACAAAGAAGTCAAACTGAAATTCCTTCAGAGAAGATACACAAATGCCCAATTAGCACAGGTAAAAACTTTTGCATGGCATCATTAGTCAATAATGAAATACAAAATAAAACCAGGTGAGACACTAACATATACTCACTAGAATAACTACACTAAGAAATTTGTAGGTAGGAATGTAAAATGGTACTGACAACTTTGGAAAACAGTCTGACAATCACTCAAAATGTTGAACTGTTACTGTTTAATGTAGGAATCCCACTTGTAAGTATAAGTCAAAATAATTGAAAATTGATATTCACACAGAATTTTACATGAACGTTTACTGTAATATTATTCACAACAGCCAGCCCCCAAGTGCAAACAACTCAACCATTTATCAAGTAACAAGTTAATATACAAAATGTGGTACATCCACACAGTGGAGTATTGGTTATCTATACAGAGGAAGGAAGGACTGAAACATGCTACACATGGATATATCTTGAAAACATAATGGTAAGGAAAGAAGCAAGACTCCAAATGCCACAGTTCGAATGATTGCATTGTAATGTTTAGAATAGCACATCCTGAAAAAAAAGAAGGTTAATGATTTCTGGGTAAGGGAGGAGGGGAAAGTGGAGAATGACTGCTCATGTGTGTAAGGATTAGTTTTTGGGCGAACAAAAATCTTCCAGAATTGGATAGGGGTTATGGTTGCACAATAATATGATTATATTAAAACCACTATTTTTTACACTTTAAAAATATGAGTTGTATGGCATGTAAATTATATCTCAACTTTTAAAAGTTAGTAATGACTATGGTAATTGGCCATTTGAAAATGCACCTTGGGAGCAGGGATATATATAAGGAGATTGTGCCTGAAATTCAAGGAACTCTGAAAGAGCAAAATGGTAAGAGTTATGTGTTTGTTTCTTATCTAAGTCCCCTTAAATAGAAAGCTTATAAATCTTTTGTCATTAAGACTTCAAGCTCCTAAGAAAGAAACAAAGCCTGACATCTGTTTATTGGGTGCCTGAGTTGTTTCACAAGGACAATGACACTAAAACTTTGCCTGCAGAAATACTATTCCCTGTTTCAGTCGTGCAAGCATCATCATTTCACCTATAAGAGATGCCTATTAATTCTATGTATCAGATTTGTATGCCGGGGAACACAGGAGCTCTGGAGTGGAGGTCTGAATTCAAGTTCTGTTTCTATTACTTGTATAATGCAGGTAGAGCTATTTAATTGTATTAAGCTTCAGTTTTCCCTTTTAAAATAACGCATGGATTATATCCTCCCACTGTCACATGAGACCAAGTTGTGGTGAGGATGCTTGAGTGCAAGTGACAGAAATCCAATCAAAATGGGTTGAATACAAAAGGGATTTTTTTTCCTTTGTTTGATAAAACTAAAATTTCAGGGCTTGGTAAATCTCAGACAATGGTGAATATGGGAACTTTAATTTTAACACTAGAACAAGCCTCCATATGCAAGCATGGTCAAACCTCTGCTTATATAACATCTGCTAAAGTTTCATCTCCCAAAGTGGCCGATCTTGATTTGGAGGCTGGAAAAATACAGTCCACTTCTCGATGTAAAGATAAGAATTTGTGACAATTTATCATACTCTTCTACACAGTGGAATAAGAATTTTGCAGGACAATCAACAATCCTATAATGTGCCATGAGAAGTATTAACACTATCTCCAACAGTGTCTATTGTTCCAATCCGGTTATGACTAACTTCCTGCATTCCATCTTCACCTGGGTGTGTCTCAAGAATCTAAGTTTCAATACATTCCAAACTTAAGTTCTAATCATGTCCCACACAAAACATAGTTAAACAAAACTTGCCCTCCTACAGTAGATAGCACATTATAACCTTCTAGTTTATTGCGCAATCTAAATAGCTGGAAGTCCTCCTTGACCACTCCTTCTATCTCACTTTTTTCATATTCAAACCATAACCAAGTTCTGTTGACTTCATCTCTTAAATACCTCTGGCATCTACTCACACATCTTTAGTTCCATTGACATTTTTCTGGTCCAAGTAACCAGGCATCCCTTCCTGCAGAAGCCATCCTGCAATCCATTCTTCTTATTAGGTTTGAAGTGATGAAAAGAAAATTTTATCATGTCATTCTCCAACTTACAATCTTTCACTGTTGTCCTCTTATTCTTTGGCTAGAGATAAGTAATTGTCCTGGCCTGCAAGATCCTACATGATCTTCCCCCTATTGTTTTTCCTGTCACTCTATACTCACTACAACATGAGGCCTTAGAAAAAGGCAGAATGATATAGTTTTAAAACAATAGATCATGATCCCAGGCCTTGACCAACAGTCCCTTGGATCACCAACATAATCACTCTTCAAGTCGTCAGACTGTGTGTAGCAGGATCATCATAGGCTCTTTACAATGAACAACAGGAAACATGTGTCTTTCCGATGCCCTCTTCTTCCTCCAGGAAGGGACGTGAGGAAGACCTCCTCTGATGGGTTGTTGTATTGTGGGAAGACATTTCCAGGATTCCCATTTATGATTATCAGTAATAGCTAACAAGAATGGCTGATATTTATTGAGAACTGATTTTGCTTGCATAACTTAACTGAATCCATACAACAATCCCTTGAGATAGGACCCTTGTCATTCCCATTTTGCAAATAACTAATATTTCTCCCTCTCAGTTTGTTATCAGTTCAAGGAACAGGTGATATTGATCAGGTACAGATTTCAAATATAGAAGAGTCTAGCTTCAAGTTGAAAATTTCATCAACGTGATCTCCTATATCTCTTTTGAATTTTGTGTTAGGGAGCTGGTTCAGTGTAAAGGGTGCTAACCACATGGGGCTGAGCTTTGATGGTGTTATGATTTGGATCTGGGATTTCCCCAAAGGTTCATGTGCTTAAAGGCTTGGTCCCCAAAACAACAGTGTCCAGAAGTAGGGATTTTAGGAGGTGATTGGATCATGAAACTGCAATATCATCGATGATCAGTCCATTTGATGGGTTAATACTTCTTGTTAGAGTCTGTAAACAAGTCAAAATAACACATGATATTTTGCCAGAGAAATGTTAGAGTTCGTAAACAAGTCTGGATTGTGCCTGGCAAAATGCCAGAGGGAGTGGTTTGAGAAGTAACAAAATCGAGCCATTAAGTGTGGAGATTCCTTATTGGTTGACTGATGTATCTAGTTTATGCTAATTAAGATAAGCTGTGCAAAATGTATAAATACCTCTGTTGTCCTACAATAAACGGCTTCCACTCCTGCTGTATCAACTTACACAAGTTATTCGTCACCCCCCGGTTATTTTGCTGCAGCCGGACTGCGGCAACTTCTAATGGACTACTAGAAGGAGGTGGAAACTGTAGTATGTGTGGCATGGTTGAGGAAAGTTGGTGACAGAGGGTGTTGCTTTGGGACCCTATCTTTGGCTGCTTCTCCCCTTCTCTGGTTCCTAACTGCTGTGACATGAGACACTTTTCTCGGTCAGACCTTGGTGTCATAATGTTTCCACCTTGGAACCAGCTGGCCACAAACTGAGACTTCTGAAACCATGAGCCAAAAATTGATCTTACTTCCCCAAGTTGTGTTTGTCACAGTGACAAAAAGTTGACTAATATAGATGGGGATATTGAAAGATCCAGAAAGGAACCACCCAGAGAGGCTAATATGTGCTGAAGATCAAGTGTGGGATGTCCCTGAGATAGAGAATGGGAGAATGCAGCACCAGGTCAAAACAGGAGAGTTAAGAGGAGAATGAGGAGTGTTCCTGATGGGTAGCTTGGTGAAAGGACAGATTATTCAATTAGTAAGGAATTTTTTTCCTGGGATGGCAGATTACTTTGGGGACTTTCTTTTTGATGACTTGGTTATTGGATATCTTCAAAATGAATAGTAAGTAATGTCAGATATCTTTTTTTAGTTCTGACTTACACTAACTTGCTTGGGTCGGTCTGTAAGTTCTCTGGCAGTAGGATTAACCAGCAACTCTGTTTCTTTAGGTGTTAACTAATATTCTAGAACCCGTATAAAAGAAACTTAGTCCCACTTAAAAGAAAATTTGACAATGACTCATGGAATTTCTGATGTTTAGCAGCTACTGGAAAATTGGAAACATAGAGGAACAGTTGATGTTAAAATCAGGAACTAAAGATAGCCTCAGAGTTTATAGCAAAAGCAACAGAAATTTGTTAAAGATGATATGAGGGCATCCATGGGCTGGAAATTCAAATATGCAAAGAACACAACAGTCAGGAAGATGTGTAACTTCACATTTTGTAGAAATATCATGATCCTGCAGTATCAGGATGGTCTTGTCAAAAAAGATCAATTTCAGCTCTATTACTAGGCATGCATCCTCTAAAGTAAGGGATGTAGGAACCTTTTTCCATTCTAAAATAGTTTGAAAGTGGAAAAGCTATGAGATTTTTTTGTTTTTATTTTTATTTGAATGACGTCGATCTAAGTGTCCCTGATTATGAGAGAAGGGAAGAGAAAAAATGATGTTGCTCAGAGTCAAATTCCAAAATTCATTTTTATATGACTTTTTCATTTTCTTAGGGCCAAATAGTTCAGATTTTTTGTTTGTTTTTCTTTTGAATGTTTTTATTGGTGCATTATAATTATAAATAATAGATTCATCATGACATATTCATATAGGCCCATAGCATAATCTGGTGGATTTTTTTTCCCTAGTACTGCCTCTTTCCTTTCCCTTCTCTCTTCTTCCTACATCCCATTTTCTCTACTCCACTGGTCTCCCTTCTATTTTCTTGAGATTCCCTTTCCCCCACTTTTTTTTTCCTCTTCAGCTTCTGCATGTGAAAGAAAGCTAAAACTCTATCTAGCCATCCATCTCATTCTGGGATGATTATTCTTCCCATTAATGACATTGAGATGCCACTGCACAGGGATTGTTGCTGGTTCTTTCTTAAATCCTTAATTTAACACGTGACATATTTGGAATTTTTGTATTCCTTATTTTCTTATACATTCCTGATAGTATACTCGCTGGGCAGAGCAAGAACTGAGAGACAACAAATGATTCATCAGGTGGGGCTCTTGGTCGAAACTATAATAAACCAACTCTGGCTAACTGAAGCAGGAGAGGGTGTTACTGGAATGATATCAGGTTGTTTGAGAGCCAGGCTTGGGAAACATGCAAGAACAATCATCACAGGAGGAACCATGGTTCTTCAGCTTTCCCGATCAGACCTTTGATACAGCTGGCACCAAGGGTGAAGTTCAACTGCATCCCTGCTGCTTCTGCATGAATAATGCCCTACGCTCTGGATTCCCATGTAAGAGCATTTATTTGCTCTGCTCTGTTTAGATACCACCCTTCAGTGTCCATCAGGAAGGGAGAGATTACATTTGGGCTCTTGGCTTCCAGAGAAGGTGGCTGAATGTGCTTCCTGCCAATGAGCCAAGTCATGGGGGCTGTTCCTGAACAGGAAGAAAGCAGTGAAAGAGGGCTTCAGGCAGACAGATTTACTGCTTTGCATTGATTTGGGTCTCTCCGTGTCTCATATCCAGGACTTGTGACAATCCGTATTTGTTTTCAGATAGCCTAGGAATCGATGCTGTCCCAGAGTCTGAGATAGCAAGAAACCAATTATGTGGGTTCAATTATGAAGGAGAGTAGGACTGCAGGGTATATTTTTTAGGGACTTCTTAGAAAACTGCTTTGTTCCAACAAAAAAAAAATATTAATTTTCCCTTTAGTATCAGCAGAATGACTAGGGGTTATATTCAGCTAATTTTCTGTCCTACTGGTAGCATGAAACACTGAAATGCCATCATGTGATGTTCAACTTAGCCCCAAACTGAAATATCATAAATTCATTAGTGAGCTATCTGATATTAAATGTTTCACTGACAGTCATAAATCCCCAGGGAAGGTTTCTCTTAATCTATTAGGATGGCTCTCTTACCTACTTTATTATATTTATTTATTACACAGCATTTCAATTCTTTGTGAATCCAGGAGTGTGCTAATAACTAACTAGTGTCTAATATGCAGAGTAACTAAAGAACCATGTAAATAAGTACATGACAGAATAAAATACATGTAAAAAGTTATTTTTTAACTACCACCAAATAGATCCAATCATATCTACCTAAGGTCTTATCCACTTTGCAACAATAGTGTACACAACTATTCATGCTCATTCTGGGCTTCCTTTGGCCCTAAATTCAAGTAGATAATCTGACTGTCATTATCATATCCCATCACCTAAGTCTTGCCATGACAAAATATAACTTCCCAGCTTAGAGAGGAACACTGTATCATATTATACATAGCCCAACGCCATAGTAGATAGAATGGTACTCTAAAGTTTTATACTTTTATTTCTGGATCTATGAATATCCTGTATCACATGGAAAATGAGAATTTACAGATGAAATTATAGTTTATAGACCTGAAAATAGGGAGATTATGCTGTGTTATATGAATGGGCCCAATATTATCACATCAGTTTTTGATAGATAGAGAACTTTCTCTTGCTGAAACCAAACAGATGCTACAAAAAGGGATATCAGAAAGATTCTAAGTGGGAGACCATTGCTGATTTTTATATAGGGTCTATGCCCAAGGACTGGAAGGTGATTTCAGCCCCCAACTGACCACCAGCAAGGAAACAGGGAACTATCTTACACCTACAGGGAGTTGGACTCTGCCAACAACATGGATGAGCTTAGAAGCTAATTTTTAGAACCTTGTGCTAAAAGCTCACCTAGTGGAAGACAATTTGATTTTGGCATATGAGACCCAAAACAGAGAAATGAGCCGAATTCACATGGACCACTGACCTATAGCATTATGAGATAATATATATGTTGTCTTAAAATGATGTTCATGCTAAATTTTTATGGCAGCAATAGGATGTTATTATGAATATTTCCTTTGGACAATATTTCTGGCAGGGCTTAAAAACCCCAAAGGATCTTGCGGGACAGGAGAAGGCTCTGAGTACACTCTACAGGAAGAGCCAAGCTGAAGTGATTCTCAGGGGCTCTTTGGGTAGAAAAATCTCTAGCATGAGGCAAATACAGAACCCGAGGAGACTCGTGAACAGCTAGAACATCCTCATTTTGACTATTCACCATAAGCTTGACCATGTCAACCTCTTTGCAGTTGATGAGGAAAGGGAGCAGATGTCTCCCTATTGGACTGTGTGCAAATACACTGTAGGGGGTAAGGGGTGAATGCCAGGCTTTAGGAAAAAACAGAAGGTGGTTCTCTTCATGGATAAAAATCTGTCTGTGTATGTGAAATCTAGGGTTTTATATTCTTTGACCTAACACTGGACTCCCTCCTCTCCACCTTTTTCTCTCTCTGTTAGAGTTATGTATTGTAAACCACATCTAGTCTAGAGCCTTATGGTGATATGAAGTTTCTTGGGCTATTGGGCTGAATAATGCCACAAAACCTACCAATGCTTAGGGGCTGCACAGAGAGCTCAGAAAACAATCTGGGTTAGACAGATGATAGCTCAGCGGACAGTCTGTGCTTGGTTCATTTTCCCAAACTCCACTCTTTTTTACTGGTAGCTGGGGGAGAAGGATGTTCATTGTGCTTAGAAGTAAATTAAACATTTACAACATAGTTTCAATGGGTATTTTTTTTCCTACTAGTCCCAATAAACTACCGCCTAGAAGAGATCTGTGTTTGATTTAAGTTTTTTTTTCCCTTCATGGTTTTCAGAACTGAAGATGTGTGTTAATGAACTTATAAAACACATTATATATAGTTTAGAGACCAATATTTCCCAAACTCTAATTTAATGTACATTTGTACCATAAGATTCTGAGAAAAATGGATTCCATTGTAAAATAACTTTGCTAAAGCTGCATATTTTAAATCCCATCTTGTAGATTTACTCTTACATTATCTTCTTAAAGGCTCTGAGAAGTCCTGTTGCTATGAAAAAAAAAAAAAAGTCTGTCTGCATAGATGGATGGCAGTCCACTTGCCTGCCATGCTGGAGTCAGGTCTTAGAGAAAAGTGACAAAATAAAGTTGGCCTTAACTCGATAGCAAAGACCATACCATTTTCCATAGTCTGTTTCTCAACTTGGAAGACTACTGGATAACAGGTCAAGGAATGTTCTCCAATATTGACATAGACAAGTTTAAAGGGAGATTGCATTAAAAAGAAGAAATTGCAACATGTAATAGTGACTGATGTTGTCTGCTGAAGAAGGTTAGGACAACTTCCCATCGGAGTCTCAGTGAGTTATATTCGCCTGGCCTTAAGGCTACTTCCACATTCAAGTGAGGACTTCCTGTCTTAAAAGCAGTCACCTGGAGTATCAGCTTTATGAAGCACCTGGATTAAAAGTACTTGGAAGTCGAAAAGTTACTCTTCACAAAGCATCAAATGGATTTCCCCTCTTTAAAAAAAAATAAGGATAATCTATGGACTACACAGTAGTCATTTCCATTAAATAGAAAGCTTTAAGAGAAAGAAAGAAAAAGCTTTGAAAACTTTACTTGCAGTATCTTTTCATACTTTCTTTGATGTGTCTGGAGTGAGGAGAATACATTAATGCCTTTTAGCTTGGCAGCCAACTCTCTCAAATGTACATAAATGGAACAGGACTGGCTAGAACACCAATTTCATTTTTAGAATTCTAATGTCAAGACTGTTTCCACAAAAGGAAAAAAAAAAAAAACAGGAGAAACAGTGCTGAAGTTTTAAGCAATGTCTCTTTGGGAGTGGTCAACTTCAATCACAGGGTGATTTCTTAGGAAGAGAAGGAATTGTCAATCCCCCGCCCAGCCCATGCCCAAGATGATGGCCATGCAGGCTCCTAGGCTGCAGATGAGCCTCAGAGCAAAGTGACAGAAAAAACTTGACTCTGCAGCAAAGATTACACCCTCTTCCATAGCCTGCACCCATCTTGGCATGTACCTGCCATCCATTCTACTTTTATACAGAAATAGATTTTGCTGGCTCATGACTCACCACTGGAGATGTCTCAGCCTCTTTGATGGTTACACAAAGTCAATAGATGTAAGTGAAAGTGCTGTGTGACACCTATAGGTCTTGACCTCAAAACTAGGAACTGGGCTCCTCCCTACTCTGCCTCCACCACCCTGTCCTCAGATGTGTACTGTGTTCATAGAGTGACCCAGTTCCTGCCACCCAAATGGTAATGACATCTGAAGGGAGAGTGGTGCAGCAAGAAGGAAGGTGCTGAGGCAACTCACAACTTTTGAAGAGGAGTCCTGTCCCTCTGTTTAAATCTTCTACCTCCAGAGTCGCATGAAAGAGAAGGAAGCTCCTATGTCATTCAAATCACCAAGAAACAGCATCTCCTTGCTTGCACGGCTTAGCCATCACCCTTCTCCAGTACCAGAGCCCTTCTGTTCTTCAGTGATTCCCACAGTGGCACCTTTACCTGGCCGACGTGCTTTTGCTAAGTTATTAATTTAAAAATTATTAAGCTGATATTATGTTTGAGGTATATAATAGCCATCCCAATGAGTCCTGGATATACTCCATGGACCATTCTGTGAAGGTTAGCCAGCACTAACCATTCAAACCAACTAATCTGATAGTCCTCTGCTAATGTATGACTATCTGTCCCAGGAACCTGGTCGATCCTAACCCTGGCCTTGTAGGCAATCATAGTGGGACGGGTAGAGAGAGGCTTGGGTCCTCATGTGTTCTTGCTCTCCAACATACATCCAAAGTGATTGTTCCCCATTCTGCAGGAATGGGACTCTTTCAAACTCCACTTTGAGGAATCTTATGGTGTTGTCTGAATTTTCTTCTTTATCAATTAGTTATTAGCAAAGTTCTGCTTTTCTTTTCTTTTTTTAATGAGAGAGAGAGAGAAAGAGAGAGAGATAGAGAGAATTTTTAATATTTATTTTTCAGTTTTTGGTGGACACACATCTTTATTTTATTTTATGTGGTGCTGAGGATCGAACCCAGTGCCCCGTGCATGCCAGGCGAGCATGTTACCGCTTGAGCCACATCCCCAGCCCTTGATTTTCTTTTTTTAAGTAGCCAAAATTTGACTTAAATTAACTTTTTTAAAAAAGGGGCATTAATAAAGTTAATGAGAACATAAGTGGATGCTCTCCTCAGCCTTAACAGGCCCAGTAAAGTTTAGGAATGTAATGCAGTATTTAAAACAGGCACACATCCTTATGTCTAACTTTTGATAAAGCTGTTTCATGATTTAAAATGGTCTCTTATTTGTCAGAATGTATAAATAATGACCATTTATAAATACATGTTTTCATTCTCAGTTAATAAAGTCAACTAATCCCCTTTTAGAATTCCTGACTTTAAAAAAAAATCAGACTGAGGAAGATGGATGGCTATTACTATTCATTATTCAGTGACAGAATCTTTTATAGGGAGTTTATGTTATATTTAAATCTCACTAGATTTATAAAAACTTAGTGATGCCTCCTGGGAACATACATGGGGATAGACCATGCTTTTCCTTGACTTTGGTCCCCTGGAATTGAGGGCGAAGAATCTTTCTCCTATAAATAACTTCTTAACACCTCACAGGCACACACACCTACACACAATTTTATAGACAGCCAGCTTGTTCACACAAAATTCTGCAGGGAAATAGGAGCATTTCCTACCAGGCTGGTATAAACAGTGACAAATCAGGAAAAGAGCTAGACAGACATTGTTATACTGTCTGTTTAGGCAACAGATGAGACTCACTGTATTAGAAGTTTATGCATATTAATTTTAATTTTCTTTGAGGGATATACATACACTTAAAGTGTATAAGCCATTCGTTGATCAGTCAACCAATATCTAATCTAGCATTAGTAAATGTTAAGTGCTGTTCTGGATGCTGAGCCTTTAGAAGTGGGCCAGGCTTGCCTTGTACTAGATCAGTAGGATTTTATTTTCTTGTGAATCAATTGTAGGGTGAAAAAAATAATATCAGAAATGATCCTATACTAATATAGGACATAAATGATCCTATACTAGTGAACATTTTTCTGAACAGAAATTGAATTTCAATAGACCTTGATGTATGTATTTTGTCATCCTAATTGCTAAAATTACCCACACATTCTCTTTGTTCATCAGTCAATTCTTACTCTCTCCTTCACCCTCTTCTCATTGCTCTCTCTTCCCACTGAAGTAGTAATCCTACAAAGGAAAGATGGTCAGAAAATTGTTCAATGACCAAGTACAGGATTCTGGACTTTAGTTCTCTGTTCTTCATGGACACATGTTGCTGTGGTTTGGATAAGTATCCCACCAAAACCCATGGATGTAAAGTAAATTCCCCAATTTATAGCTCTGTTGCAAGGTGGTAGAATGCTTTGAAGTTGGGGACAGTGGAAAGCAGTTAGGTCACTAGGGGCATGTCCTTGTGTGGAGATATTAGAATCCTGGCCCATTCCTCTCTCTAGCTGTTTCCCAGCCATAATGAGGTGAACAGAACTTTTCTACCACATGCCCCCACCATAATGTACTATGCTACTACAGACCCAAAGCAACAGAGCCAAGTTACTGTGCACTGAAACCTCTGTAACCATGAGCCAAAATGAATCCTTCCTTCTTTTTAGGATGATTATCTCAGATATTTTATCATGGTAACAGAAATCTGACTAACACAGATAGATGCTTGGTTTGGTACCATATTGGGAAATCTGCCTATATATCTGAGCTTGGTGAATAGGGGAGTCTTACAGAATGTGAGCTCATGGGATGGGTCTGTCAGGCCTGGCTAGAAGTGTAGGAGCTCAGAGGTCATGTGGAATCTCCCTGAAGAGAACAAATGACTTATACCTGTTCTGTTATTGAAGGCATCAAGTCCATTTACCCAGGGATGGAAAGAAAAGAGAGCTGAAGCCGAGCTACTTCATAAAAATGCTGTGGGGCAGCAAAGACAGCAGAGCCAGAATAAAAGTGAATAAATGCAGTAGGTGAGCAGAAAGAGCAGTTCTCAAATGTTGGAAGAACCCACCACACTGACTCTCACCTTCTCTTGCCCACAATTCAAGCACATAGAAAATTCTATATCTGGTGCTAAAGTCTCCTTCTATTCATGTGAGAACTTTTAGCCCTATCTATTCTGTGATTTCCAAGCAACCTGCTCACTAGAATGAGGTTGCTTCTCATATTGAATCTCTAAAATGCTGCCAAAAGTATAACTTATATCAGATGAGTTATTATCTTGGGGAATTATAGCATGTCAGTAGGCGAGGTTTCCCTGATGGAAGTTTCTTGCAAACAGTAGGTCATGTAGAGACAGAAGAGCCTTTGTAGGTATCATCTGTGAGATTTATCTTGGCACTGACCATAAGAAGGGGCGTTCTTAATTCTACACAATTGTTATTTGTTTTTAAGATGAAATTGCCCTTAAAATAGAGAGAAAGATGGAGCATGTTTAATGTGAATACTCTTTCATCACATTGGTTTTCTGTTGCCTATTTACTTTGCCTCATCGCATGTGGCAGAGATTGCTACTTGTCTGACATCTGTTCTCCCCTTGACCCTCGGTGATGGGCACACACCACCTGGAATAAAGACTTCATGCCCCAGCTGCTCTTGCCTCTGGATATGGCCATCCTGCAGGTTGTGGGCCAGGGGGATGTAAGCACAGCTACATAAGGACACTTTGGGCAGTGTCCTTAAAGGAAGAGCTCTGTCCTCCTCCTCTCTTTTCTGCGCCCTGTGGTTGGAATGTGAAGTAAGCCTCGGCTGGAGTGCTATGTGGGTGCCATTCTGCACGTCACTCTAGTCATCTAGGATGAGTAGGCAGGAAGGAGCCCTAATGACTTTATGGAATGGCCATAGTAGTATGCGGAAACTTAAGGAGTGTGAGCAGATAAAGCTGTGGGCTTCAGGCCACTATTGATTTGGTTTTTCTGTAGTATAAAAATACTTTTTTGTAGCTGGGCATAAGATAGGAGGATCACAAGTTCAAAGCCAGCCTCAGCAAAAGCAAGGTGCTAAGCAACTCAGTGAGATCCTATATCTAAATAAAATACAAAATAGGGCTGAAGATGTGGCTCAGTGGTCAACTACCTCTGAGTTCAATCCCAGGTACCCCCACACCACAAAAAAGCACTTATTTCTAACAAACACCAAATATGTTCCAGTCTGGACCTCATAACCAGAAGTGTGCCTCCTAGTCCCAAGGACAAGGTTCTCTTTCCACTGCCGTCTATATATTGGGCTTCTGCTTTAAATATCAGTCTCTTAAGAGTTTGGTCTGTTAATCAATCCTTCACACTCTTACTGATGGATTCACTGATAAAATCAAGTTCTTATATTTAAAATACATTGAGTTCTTTGGACCAGAGCTCCAGTTATGATGAACTAGCTAGCTTGAAAAGCCCAATTTGAAGTAATTAGGCAGATCAGACTATCATTACAATAAAAATAAAAATAATTCATCTAACATCTGTATAAATACTAAATATCAAACATAGATTATTTTTTTTGCTTACCTGCGTATGACAGGTATATTTTAGCAATCTTGAAAAATACAGAAAAACGTGAATCAAAAACGAAGCATCAACTTTATGCAATCTAAAGAAATTAAACACTGCTAACATTTTTGGTATTTTTCCAGTTATATTTACTCATATTTTATGTTTGATAAATCGAATCATGACAAATCACACACAGTCCCAATTTGTAAATGGTGTGTATTCCAAAGTTGATACCAAGTCAGCTAATATTTTGAACATACCCTTTTGTCTAAACAGTATTTTTGACAGAAATGAAGTTCCCAGGCCTGTTACTAGCAATACCACCCTAAAAATTGGGTAATGAGAAAGGACAAGAAATGTGTTCTACTTTTCTGAACATCGGCCATATTTGGGTTTAATTGTGAACAGGTTTTTGTTTTTGTAGCAGGGGTTGAACACAGGGGCACTTAACAATTGAGCCACATCCACAGTCCTTTTTATTTTGAGACAGGGTCTCACTAAGTTGCTTAGGGCCTCACTAAGTTGCTGAGGCTGGCCTCAAACTTGCAGTCTTCCTGCTTTAGCCTCCCAAGTTGCTGGGATTGCAGGTGTGCACCACCACATTAATTCACATTAATTGTAAATAGGAACAATTGATACTAACACGCTCATTCGTTCCTCTTCTTGCCTGACTTCCCAGATTTCTGGGCTTAATGCAACCACACATGCAGAGGGCATCTGAGTTTTCACTGCTCAATAACACCTGTGCTACTATTTTGGCAAAGAGAAACACTATTTTGTTTTATGCACCCTACTGTTCAGGTGGAGCTGTCCTTTACCCTCCCCTGAATGAACCCTCACAGTGGTCCTTCCTGACTCCCTGGTGAGAACTTGGAGTTTGAATTGGGCTCAGCAGTGTCCTGCCTGATATTTTTGAAGAGGAGCCTATAGGAAAGCCCTTTTTCTGGGAATCACTGGCCCATGTGACAGAAATCCTCCTCTGTCTTCTGCATTCCCAGTGATAATCCCCAACCTTTTCTCCATCCCAGCCATCTGAGTCAGCAACATCAAGAGTCTTTATTAGGTATTCAACAGGGATGTTTTGTCCCCAATTTGTGTTTTTCAGGAACTATGGTCTGCCTTTTTATTTTATTCTGTGTTGTCATCGTCATATTGTTGACTTGCTGTTTAATGACTTCAGAGGTTTTCTATGGTGGAAAAATCATGTGGGGAATCTCTGCTTTCACAGTGGTTCATGCTGCTGGCCTGATTCTTTTCTCTAGCCTTTATCCATTCTTTGCCCTATGACTTCACAGTTTCCTTCACTAAAGGGGAAGTGTATTTCTTTCCTGCCCCTTGACTGTGGGTCTGGCTCTGGCTTTGCTTAGGTAAACAGAAGGCGGGGGGGATGGTGTGTCAGTTTATGTCTAGACCTTGAGTGGCCTTGAGTGTTTAAATTGGCTTCCTGCACCTTTTTCTTCACCATGATAAGAACATCTCTGATACTAGACCATGGGTTTCAGGAGAAATGAGGAAGCAAGAGCAACCTAGTTTAGCCCATTTTTTCATTAGCTGACCCCCCAAAGAAACTGCTGAGGCATGAAAATTAATAAAATGTTGTTGCTTAAACTCACTGAATTTTATGTTGGTGTCCAATGTAGTGATCGCTAACAGATAACAGCATGCAAAGTTTTTAAAAATATTATTTATTTTTAGTTGACAAGATTTGTATATATTTATGGTGTTCAACATGAGGTTTTGATAAATTTTTACATTGTGGAATGTCTAAATCAAGTTATTTAGCATATTATTACTTCACATCGTTACCCCTTTTTGATGGCAGGAAGATTAAACTCTAATTTATCAGATTTTCAACTATACAACACATTGTAATTAATTATGATGCATCATATAACAGATCCCTTGAACTTATGCCTCCTGTCAAAATAAAATTTTATGTCCTGTGGCCACTATCTCGCCATCACTCTCTCCCTTCCAACCCTGGCTAACCACCATTCTGTTCTCTGCTCTGAGTTCGATCAGTTCCTTCTTTCCTTTAAAAAAAATGTATCATGTTTGACACTTCACTTTTTAAAAATCTGGGACAATTTTATCTTGAGAAGTTTTGTCTAGATCTTTTATTTGCTCTGATTTGGTGTAACTGAATCTTTCTCATTTAATTTGAGACCTATTGATCTCTTCCTCCAAGCCACAAAACAATAGACGTCTCTCTATTTTTCTTTCTTGACGTTGGTGAGTGGGTGAGGGTGAACGAGTTCAGTGAGAAGTGTGAATGGCCCTTGAAGGAGGCTCTGGGTTCTGCTCCCTCAATTGAATTTTGTTGTTGTTGCTGCTGCCTGATTACAAGTTCAACCTACCTAGCTGAGGTGTGTCCTAAGGGACAACCTTCCATCCAATTTATTGTGGAGGCCTGAAGGATGCTGGCCCTTACTGGTCCCCTGCTCTTCGAGCTCATGTGCTTCAGGCATGTGTTTCTATGCTCAGTGTTGAGATATATGTATATAAACTCTCTCTGTGTATCTACTCACATGCCTTGATATTTATATACATATATATATATATATATATATATATGTTTTAAATATATGTATTATGTAGAATAGATATATAAAATATACATCTTATCTATATATCATCAATATCATTTGATATTATGTATATGTATCAATTTATATATGTCAATATTATGTATATATATTTATGTGTATATATTTATGTATATATGTATATATTTATATTTATGTATATATGTATTTATATTTATGTGTATATATTTATATATTTATGTATGTATATATTTATGTATATATGTATACATGTATATATTTATATTTATGTATATATGTGTATTTATATTTAAATATATATGTCAATATTTATGTTGTATATATATATCAATACATGTAATGATCAACCACATTCGGGTAATTGGCATATCAATAATCTTCAACATTTATCATGACTTTGTTTTGGGAACATTCAAAATCCTCACTACTAGCTATTTTTAGCAATATAAATAATTTATGTCAGCCATAGTTATCCTACTGTACTACAGAGCATTAGAAGGCATTTCTCTGATTTAACTGTATCCCTATATCTGATAACAATTTTCTGTCTATCCTTCTTGCCCTATACCCTTCCTGGATTCTGGTAACCACTGGTCTGCTATCTACTTTCATGGGATCCACAGTTTAGCTTCTATGGATAAGTGAAACCATGTGATTTACTGTGTTTTCTTCACCTTTTCCTTGGACATCATTTCACCTTGACAGTGGCTGCCTCTGTGGATTTCAAAGCAGAAGATGTGTATGAGAATCTCAGATCTTTGTTTCTCTTCATCCTCCATAGCAATGGCTCAGGAGGCTAATGGAAAGGTTAGAGCTAGCTACACCTTGCTAGGTAGAGAGTTTCTTACTCTGGCTACCATGATAGAGGTAGCTGGGATATGGCAGTACCTCCTCCAGTTTGTGGCTGCTGGAGAAATTGTGTACCAGTTTTTTTTTGTTGTTGTTTGTTTGTGTTGCACATTTGGTGAGGTTCTGGGAGATGTTCTAGGATTGGGCTTCACTCTCCTACTGTCTCTTGGAGGAAGTCGCCCGGAGTCAAATTGAGACACATCTGTTTTCCAGCAGGCTGGAGGCTGGCTGGAGGGGTACAACTGTCTATCGTCCTTCCTGGGGAAGAAGCTGGCAGCTTTATTTCTATTGCAGCCCGTCAGGCCCTGTCACATCACTGCGAGTCCGACACACTTATCACACATATTATGTGATCAGAACTTGGGAAGCACAAATTCCACTCAATTTAACTATGTTATTTTGGAATAGGATTTCTCCTGACCTGGAGTGAAAGTGTATTCATGAATCTGTTGATTTGAATCTATCATAGGAACAATGTAATCCAAATATTTCACATGCTCATTCAAGACTGTCATGACTCACATTATTACTCCAGTGGTAAAGAATATGAGAAATTTATGTCAGGATGAACCAATGTTGTGGTTTTATTGTTAAGCTGGATCATGTAATTTTTATTATTGTTGTAGTAAGAATGTAGTATATGGGTTTATGCATCCATATACATATATATGCACACATATACATATATATACCCACATATGGTCATCTCTTGTTATCTGCTGGAGACAGGTCCCAGGACCCTATGTGGATATCAAAATCCATGGATGCTCAGGTTCCTTATATAGAATGGTATCGTATTTGCACATACTTGAGTTTATTTTTCCACATATTTAAATAATATCTGATGACTTAGCTAAAAACAATTAAAATGCTAATTTTTATTATGCTGAATTGTTAAGGGAATAATGACAGTAGAGGCTCATTTTAAAAAATATTTTCTATCCATGGTTGAACCTGCAGATGTGGAAACTGTAAATACAAAGGACTGACTGTATACATATATGTAGCAGTCATTATGCAAAGATGAAAAATTATATCTTATTTTATCTGGAATTCCCCATAGCAGTCATTATATATTATTTTCTATTACTTAAAAACAAATTATCCCAAAACTTAAGAACTTAAACTAATGACAATTATTTCTCATGAGTTTGTGAGTTGACTAAGCACTTCTTTGCATGATGTCACCAATGTCGGGAGATGGTTGAAAGGTGCTATAATGGTCTCATCAAGGTGGCTGGTAGGCAGTGCTGGCTGGGAGCTGCCGTATGGGTTGCTCACAGGGACCTCAGTTCTGCTCAGGCCTCTTCACAGCATAGTATTTGATAGGTAGTAAGATTTCTTGCATTGCAGCTAGCTTAGAAGAGGGCAAAAGCAGAGTCTTCAGGGATTTTTCAGGCCCTCAGTATGAGACATCACTTCAGATAGCATCACATCAGCCATATTTGGTTAAACTAGGTCAGAGAGTCAGGAAAGGAAGGCATCGATACTGGGAGGTAGGGTTGATTGGAGGTCACTGAAACAATGCACACACATATCTATATCCATATATATATATGGATATCTCTCTATTATCTGTCTTCTCTATATCTGTGTCTTCGTATGCTCCACATACTCAAATGTAGTCTTTACTTTGTAAGAAAAGCTTATTCAATATACTTGACATTTGATACTTGATCTTATCTGAGAATGAAAGTTTGAAGTAGCCACAGACCACCGCATTTCAGAGGAAGAAAAGAACTTAGAGATCATCTGGTTTAACTTTCTTCTTTTCAGATGAGAGAATGAACTTACTATTCAGTGCTATCTCCATTAGATCCGATGTCATTTATCCTGTTTTCATGACAATACTAAGCAACCATTTTCATTGATTCAGTTGTTCTGATATCATGGAAGTTGGCAGTCTACAATGATAATGCCCCAATCAAGTGGTACATTCACAGTCTGATCATTTCTTGGAGGCTTTGCTAATGATCTTGCATCTAAACTGGAAATACTACAAAGGAAAACTCTCATTCTAGAGGCAAATAATCAGGATCAACTTGATGTCCGTGAGCATGCCCTGGGAGAATAGAATAGAAGGCAGCCTATATGAAGAGACCTCAACTCTAACAAGGAAAGATAATTTTCTGTTGAGATATGTATTTGCTTTACTGAACAAGAAAAATAACATGTATTTAAAAATTCCCAATGGACTTTAATTCACTTAGAAATTTTGGTCTCACTAGGCTGGAAGTGAATGTAAATGGGTAAGTTAATCTTTACTTAATTAATATATATTAGTGCATTTTGAGCTATATTCTGTTCAGTGATGCCCAATGTACTAGTTTATGAAAAAAGGTATTTATGTCCAACAATAAGGGATTAGTTAGGTTAATTATTATATATCTACTCCATTTAACCTTATAACTGTTAAAACCATATTTTAGGAGAATATTTGATGCCAGAATGAAATGCTCAGAATAATGACATATAGAGGTACACAATATATCACAAAGTTTGGAAAAACAATCTTTGTGCATAGTAAAAAATCAAAATAAATATAAACAAAGTAGTAAAGAGAATTATATCTGCTTCTTAGTGCTGAAGCATTTTTTCCTGTATTTTTCAAGGTTTTCATAATCAAAAGCTGTTATTTGTTATCAATATGAAGAGGAAATAAAAAAGTTACTTAAAACTACAAACACCTATCTATTTATCAATCTTTATTTGTCTATGTTTTGTCTGCCTAGGTATTTATTCATTATTTCCCAACTTTTCATCTTTCTATATTTGCAAATGTTCTTAAAAGTCAGAATAGTCACATAAAATGTAATTTCTAAAGAAATATATTATGAGCCATAAAATCCCACAAAATGCATTTCATTAAAATTTCCCCAGAAGACAGAAAAGCTGATGCATCTGAATCCATTGCTTGTCCATGGCAAGGTTATGGGTGCATACAGATCCTGATCCTGACCTCTGCCTATAGCATCATAGCATAATGCCATTTGATCCCGAGCTATCTTTGATCAATGTTTAATGATCAGAGTTTATGTAGCAATCAAAGACATCATGAAACAGCAGATATTTATAGCTTATGGCCAACTGAGGCTCTGCAAAACAGCTTTTTCCACGGTGTGATACAGTTCAATTGATGCTATTGGCATTCCACAGCACACAGAAACATATCAAAGAAATTTGTTATGCTTTGAGCATGAAAGTGAAGTAAAACACAGATAATTTGAGGAACTAGAAAACTTATCAGGGATGGGATCCACGGGCTGCCTGTCAGTTGGCAGACACAGTGCCACTGAGTGCTTGGCAGGACAGTGCATGCATGCAAATGTGAGCCGTGCACAGCGACAGCAGGTTTTCCTCCAACTGGAGGATGTTGCTATTCAAGGGGGCTGATGAATGAAACCAGAATTGCATCAACCGTAGTGGAAGGCGGACAGGAGCAGGAGACAGCTGCGCGGGTGACCGCTTTACAAGTAGAAGCTATCAATCAGAAGGCGTGAAAGGCCCAAATCCAGGGAAACCAGGATCCCACCCCCTTGATACCAATCCTAATAGAGTGCCAGTCACTGATGCAAATATGGGGACGAGGAGCATGATGACAGTCCCTGCTTTTCCTGAAGAATTAACTCAGCAAAAAATTGCCCCTTGTTCTCATTTACAGGCAATGCCCACATCATGCCTCAGAATATTTTTCTATAACAAAGGTTGTGGCTGTTCTTTCTTGCAGCTATTTAGGCCTGTTTGGGACATTTCTTCAGGTGCCAGAGAGCAGATGGGTCTGGATTTTTCCTATCAGTCACTGATCTCAGGGTATCTACCCATGGGGAGGCATTAAAACTTTGGAACTTGGAAACCTGTTTCTAGGGGAAGAGAGAGCAGAGGAGTTAAGAAATTGGCATCAAGAGCCAGTATGCCTGAATTTAGATGTTCAATCTGTCACTTAGATTTTTTTTGTTAACTAGGTTTTCTCATCTGTAAAGTGGGTTGATAACTAGTATAAAGATTGAAATCTAGAGTAGGGTTGTCCAATAAAAACATTATGTCAGCTACATATGGTAATGTTTTGTAGCTATATTTTAAAAATATAGGAAAAAGATATATGAAAATATTTAGCCCAATATGTCCAAAAACATTGCTATTTAAACACATAACTAATAATAAGACATCATTAATGAAATCTGTTGTTTTGTACTAAGCCTTGGAATTCTGGAGAGTATTTTATACTAGTCAATTCAGACTACCTACATTTCAAGATCCATGTGAGAATAGTGACTATGCATATTGAATCTCAAAGCTCTAGACCAAAAGAAACAGAATGCTATTTATGAATAGCCTTGAATTTCTGGAAAATAAGCTATGCAATAATGTTCCAGAGACTTTGCTGATCACATCCCTGAAGGCTAAGGCTGAAAAGGTGATTTTCTTCTTCTAAAAAAGGAACATTCTCTTACAATGAGAGAAAAACCTAACAAAGTTATTCTGATGCTTATATTTCCTAAAGTTCTATTCATCTCAATCAAAACTGCATGCATGAGTTACTAGGCCGATTATTTTGGAGCTTTTAAAAATAATTTAGTAGGTAAGCAGACATGTGGATGTACAACTGGGATATCCAAAAAGGTGGCTTAGCCACAGACGAATTATTGATCAATAGGCTATGTTATAGTCTTGACACCATCACCTCTTTGCCTCATGGTGACTCTTACATTAGTCAACATCAGTAACATTAATAACGTTAAAAATAAATACATGCATCCTACTACATTAATAATGGTAATCTTGTCATCTTTGAAAATTAGGAGCCCCAGTTACTTTGCACAGTGGGATGCATATATTTCAGAGAAAAATAATTAAAATATTAATTACATATTTGGTAGAGGATTGCTTATCATTATTATGTTGCCATTACTGTTGTTACTCTGCACAATATTGCTTTATGAAGATTTTGCTTTCTAGAGACTTTATGAGAAATAAAATCTTGGTGATTTTCATATTTACTCTGTTAAGTAAGCTCTCTGAGACATTAATACACGATATATCAGATGGAGCAACTATCAGATTCAGCAACAAGGAAATACATTAACCTGGCTTTGCTGTGGGCCGAAACGCATTAATATGGAATGTTGAACATGAACCAGATGTCCTTGAGTCAAACGGATGCCTGGATGGAAAAAAATGTGGAACATCCATTTTAGGAGTGCCCTCGGTTAAGTTAATCATTGATAAACATTTACCTAGAGGTAGAAAGTGCTGTAGACTCAAGTTTCACATGTTTCTCTGATACTAATTGGTAGGGTCTCACTTATTTCTGCCATCACAAATTTCTTTGTGTTGCCAGCTGCCATGACCAGAGGGGAAATAGTAGTTGATGATATTATGGAACATATTGGGGGGCGGGGTTCAATAAAGAGTGTACCTGGATGCTTAGTTCCCCACTTCTCTAGCAAAAGGCAAAGCAGGCTGTTGTTTTGACTTATATGTTGGAGAGATGGAAGGAGCAGAGTGACAGTGGAAAAGAAAAGTTGAGTTCACTGCCATTGCCAGCATCCCGTATCTTGGGAGGAGTAAGGAACGATAGGTCTTTTCTTTTGTTTACTGCATAATCTTGGAGTCTTTAGATGATGCTTGTGATTTAGATAGATCCTCCAAAATTTCTCCTGAATGAATAAATATATGATGAATAAGAAAATCTTTGAAGAAAGCATCACACTTCTATAGGAGAAAATACTTGGGCATGGGCTGAAAGATGACTAAATCTGACATTTTCAATTTCTAATAGGGCTGTTATGTTCATGTTACTTTTCTTTGAACTTGTTTTTTATCTGTAAAATAAGAATCTTACATAATTGGAAGCACTCTTTCAAATTTTTACTATTTGTAGATAACAATTTCACCTAGGAAGTCAACCCTTTTAATTATACCAATTTATATCACATAACTGGTTAGGTTAAGAAGCTGTATGAGAATTAAGTGATAATATAGTCTAGAGCTTCTCAAACTTTAGTTTTAATTCCCAGGCATTATACTGGAAGATATTTATTTTGTTTATATTATTTTTATGTTTTCTAAATTGTACTTAATATATGTCAATGAATTAAGTATTCATTGCAATTAATGAAACCCAGAAATATCTTTTCAAACAAAAAAAAAATGGGGAAAAATGTCATGTGTCTAATGACTTTTCATGATCTCATTGACAACATTTGATCCTTGTAAAATGTTTTCTTCTATGTTTAGACATCATCTGTGTTTTCATTAATTTTCTGTTTCTATACCTCTAGTTTCCTTTTTAAATATTTGACTATTTTATAACTTTATAGAAATTTAAAAATAAAAAAAGCCTGCTAGAATTGAAGTTCAAAGTAAATCTCACCCATTTTCACCTCAGATGTAATATTATAGAGCAGATGCATTTGGAAATAATTTGAGATAATTTTTGGCTTTAAATTTGGGGGTCTTCCTTTTTCTTCTTACATTTCAGGCAATTGAAAAATTTCAACCAATCCTGAAATAATCTTACCAGTTTCCAATGGTCTGGAGCATTCTCAAAACAATCCAATCAGTTTTTAACATTTTAGACAAGTTATCACTGCTTGGAAACATGGTCCCATGGAAATTAAATCTTTGACTTGATTGACCTGTCAAATGAGTCTCTTTCTATAGTGTCTGTTTTGCAAAGGGGAGATAAATTTGTGTAGAGTCAGGGCCATTTTCATTCAGTTTCAGCCTCAGTTAAGATGAGCAAAGGCAGGGACTTGAGTCTGTTTGTCTGAAATCTGAGTCTAAAGCCAGGGAGTTAGGAGAGCTGGTTCTGATTAACCTATATAGTGAGTCCAATGTAAATGCTATTAAAAACTCATTGAATGGTATAGGAACTGATTACTTACCCAGGGAGTTCTAAGTAAATGGAAGCAAATTGCTTGAGATTTAATTTAACAAACATTTACCAAGCATCTGCTTTGTTCACAGTCCTGTGCTTAGAGCTATGAGAAATATAAGGATGAAATAGATGCAGGCTGCCCTCCAGGAGCACCTGCTCTGCTTCTGTCTGATACAACCAAGACAAACATGTGTCATCAGTGTTTGAGAACAAAATTCCCATTGATCAAAATTTGGAACAAACTATGCAGAGTATGTGGTATGCAGCCAGAGGCCCATTCACCTGCTTAGACAACTGCATTGTAAGAAATGTCCAAATGTCTTAGGTGCTATAAGTAGCCTATGGAATAGAAAGAATCCCCCATTTCTGACCAGACCTATCAGGGGAAAGTTTTTTGGGAGAAATAGCCCTTGTGTTAGTTTTTATCATTGTGACCAGAATGACTGATAAAAATAATTTACAAAAGCAAAAGTTTTTGGTTTACAGTTTCAGAGATTAAGTCTATGGTTGGCTGACTCCATTGCTCTGGGACAGAGATGAAGCAGAACATCATGGTGGAAGGGCATGGTAGGGGGGAGGGAGGGAGGGAGGGATGGAGAGAGAGAGAGAGAGAGAGAGAGAGAGAGAGAGAGAGAGAGAGAGAGAGAGAGAAGCAGAGAGCAGGTAGGAGCCCCAGTGATCTACCTCCTTCAGTTACACTTGACCTGCTTATAGTTACCACCTAGGAGTTCACTCAAATTATTATTACATCAGGTAGATTAATTCACTGATGGGTTAAAACTCTTAGAATGGAATCATTTCACCTCTAACACTGCTACTTTGCCTACCACATGAGCTCTTTGAGGGGACATTTTTAGATCCAAACCATAACAGTCCCTCAAGAAACACTAGGTCTTCAACAGGCTGAAGGTCAGAAAAAAAAAAAAATCTAGGCCAGGGAAGAACATCTTGAGTAACAGAGCACTAAAACAAAACAGAACAAAACCAACACAAAACAAAGCCAATGATGATGCTGGTACTCTGGATTAGTATTGTTCTAACTCTCCACATGTACCAACCTGCTTCTTCTCCTACCAACCCTGGGATCAGGTGGGGATACTCATCTCCACATTGCAGATGAGGAAACTGAGTTACAGAGAAGTTAAGCAATTTTTCTTACGGTCTCCTACCTAGGAAGTAGGGAAGGGAGGATGCTAGTCTGGTCTTTATCACATGGCTAGGTTGCCTCTCAAAACCCTGAGGTAGAAAAATTCAGAGTGTATTTAATTTCTGTGTATATACTGACAGGGTTAGGCAATAGCTTTATGGAGAGGGATGTGTGGATGTGGTTTAGAAAGTAGGGAAAAAAATGTGAAGATATTTTGTGGAAAATGGGAACCGTGAGCCATTGCATAAGACAAAGTCTGTGTTTTAGGAAGAAAACATTGTTGGTTGAATATGGATTGTAAGAAATAAGAAAGAGATTAACAGGAGAGCAGCCAATTATTTGTCTCTTTCAATAATCCAGGTGACAGATGGGGTGAAGAGGGACTCAGATGTGTGACAGTCGGGATGGAAACAGGGGCCAAGAAGGAGACATTGTGAAGATCACATTAAACTTCCACAGAGACCTTGACTTGTCTCACAAAAAGTGTTCTTGTTTTCTGTCTATGTGGGGACAAATCTGAGCATTTCCAGACGTGTGTCACACCACCAGCTCTATGCTCTACATCCTAGACAAATGCTTGGTGAAACCCTTAGCCCTTTGTAGAACATTAGCCCTTTCCAGAACATTTTTTTTGCAAGCAGCACTGCCATGATACCTGCACACAGTTGGCTACTTCTTGAGAGTCTTGCCCTTTTGGGGTGTTTCTGTTACAGTCAGTGACTTATGGGGAAAGGGGAAAGAGACAGAGAGAGAGAGAGCCTTAGTAGTATAGTAGTTTAAATTTTTAGATATCATGGTCCCTAAGGGTCTTTGTAACCCTGACATTCCAATTTTTTTCAAATCTTGTGTTTATGTAGATATCCACATACTTACAACGTTAGTCACATTTATCACTTATTAGAATGCCTTTGCTTAAATGTAAGATAGATTGTCTAATGATAACACCTTCTGTTTCTGTGTCATTTTGTCTCTTAAAAATGTCAAACATCCTTAAAAAAATCAAATGCAAAATGTACTTTAACTTTCATTCCATTGAAGGGAAGTATAAGGCCTTAAGTCATAGTTCTGCCACAGCTAGTTAAAATGGAAACTTATTTTGGATAAATGTAGAACAGTTATTATTCCAAGAAGATTTTAGAACAATATTTTTGAAGCAGTGGCTATTCGAAACCACTGCTGGAAGAGAAAAAGAAAGGCCATAGAAAGAAAACCTGCATTATGAATTCTAGAATCCTAAAGTTGCCCAAATGGTTTCCTAAGGGCCAAGCTGCCGTCACAGATCCTGAATTATTCAGACCTGTGCTTGGGAGTAACCAGGCTTTAGTATGCTGAAGATGTTGTTTGAGGCTTCCGGGGTCACTGCAGTTATTAAAAATGGGTACCAAGGCTCTGGACTACTAATCAGACAATGGCAGACGGACTCAGATACACCCTGGAATTCGTAATAATTCAAATAGGGTCTGGTCAATAGCAATGTTAAATATAGAAGCAAGAAACACATCACATCTAGTTGCAATACATTTGTACAAAAAAATTCTCTAGCGCCCATCTCAAGTTTCTGTAAGCACAAGGAAGCAGAGCTCTGGTGTGCAAGAAAAAGCTTCTAATGGCTAGCCCAATAGTAAAGTAACCCCTACAGTGAAGTCATAATTACAATGTTGTCAAAAGAGTCGTGAGTCAAAGTTTCACAGGGGGGACAAAAACCCCTATTTATGGGAAAATATTATGCTTTTCATTTGATACGAAAGTAATTATTGCAAAGGTTCTCCTGGAAGATCTTGGAGACAGTCGCCCCCTCTTTAATAAGTCCTTGTGGCAGCTAAGTGGGGATCAGGAGTATTCTTTATCAGGTTTGCATTCAAGTAGCACTAAATCTATGCAGGTATGAATTAAATAGTATCTGAGTTTAATTAAAATTATAAAAAAGGAGAAGAATGGTTGGTAGACTGCTCGACTGCATTTTAACCAGTAACCTCAGACCCTAATTAGAAATGCTTTTCATATCTTCTCTGTGCAAGGGCTTAATCTGACGTGAGTCTGTGAGCCAGGGCTTGGGGACCGGTGTTAATTCTGCATTCGATCTCAGTTTGTATGGAGGCGGGCGGCGCTGATTGACCGCACCGAAGCACAGATCCCATGACCTTGTGGGGATTTTCATGTGAGGTGTTAATTGAGAGGGTGGGTTAATCTTTGAGCATCATTGTCCCCAAGCTCTGGGCAAAGTTTGTGCTTCGTTTCCTTACTCGACAGTACATTTGATCTCTACCTTGTCCCTCCATGACAGTTTCATAAGCCCACCACAAACTCTCTCTTGATAAATTTGTTGGGGGAAGATAAGCTCTTGCCCTCTTGTTTGATTTCATGAGCTTGTTTGTGTGCCCAGCTCAAAAGGGAGAGGAGTGTCTCACCGAATTATATTCAAGTCTGACTTAGAGACAGATAAATGCACAAATAGTAAAGATCTTGGCTTCTCCTTCCTGCCCCTCTCTCTGCTCCTACCCCTCCCCTTCCTTGCATAGTTCAATCTCTCAGGGAAAAAAAAAATAAAATCATCCACTGGGAGATGAACAGCATCAACACTAGAAGGAAGCAGGAGGCAAATTTGAAGGAAAGATTTCAATGGTATTCCATAGGAGAGCTGCAAAAAATATTATTTTTTATGCCTTCCGTGCACAAAGCCTAAAATAATGAGAAAAGCAAGTGGACATTGTGGGGGATAGGACTTCTGTAACAACACACAAACACACACACATACACACACACAAAGTGTTCACATAGCACTTGTGTAATGTGCAAAAAGACATCCCATTCCTTTTGCTTTTTAAAAATAAATAATGAATGACTTTTTTTCATGTGTTATTGTATAGGCCTGTCATTTCTATCATGAGGAGTAAATTTTTACTCCAGGCAGGATTAATGTATACTGGCTGACCTTAAAAATGACTCCCAAGTGAGCAGGATGGTAGTTAAAAGAAGCAGAAGTAATGGTGTTCACAGGGAACATAGGGAAGTGACAATGATTTTTAAAAAAAAGGATTATAAAAAAGCACAAACGTTAGCTGTCCTTGACATGCAATGCATTTCTCTGATTTGTTTCATTACAGCAGCTGTAGATGAGTTTAATTACAAGGCTTCAAGACCCTTTTTAGCACCATTGCTGAAATGCTGGGAGAACTCCGTGGAACAGTGTAGAGGTGATGGGTGATGGGCAGTCACAGAGTCCCCGCCCGAGGGGACTGAGGGAAGAGGCGGGGGCTTGTCACACAATGGGTCACTGTGCCTTGCCTGTGGCAGGCTTCCTCTATTGCCTTCCCTGACTCCACAAGGCAGGGGTACAGAAAGAGGTGGAGGGAGGCAGAGGCCGATGATCCAGAGACGTTGTCATTTTCCTGGCCATCACAGAATACGATGCAGCCACTGCCCCAGGAAGGATGAGTGGCATCCCCTAACCCCCAGCTCCTGCCTGCTCTGTGCTCCCTCTTCCAGTTTGGCTTTTAATTATTTTGAATGGTCTAGTTAATTAATATGAGACAAAAATTCTCTGTTATTCGAATTGAGTTCATTTCAAAGAATATTGATAAAGTAATATTCATCCTCATCCTCATATTAATAAGTTAATGGCTTTAACATTTAAAGACATTTCATGGTTCTGATAATAAAACTAACCTTTGGCCGTAATAGTTACAGTCTTCTTGCACACATTGACTGATTTAATACACAGAAATCTAATATTTTTTTCTTAACAAATTCATGGATATTCAGTTTCCTCCAAATCACACCATTTTAGTGGTAAGAGCAAAAGAAAGTCCTTCTAATTTGCCAAACATAACATTGTTTGTGTCCTTGTCTGGAATGATTAGTCCCCCCCTTCCTTTTTTTTTCCCCTCTTTTAAACCTGTTGGTTCTTCAAATACATTATCCCTTCATGAGGCTTTCTGACTCCTTTGCAAACTAAGAATTTGAATTCAGTATGCAGAGATGTGTGTTTAAGTCTAGCCAGGGTGAAAATGCAGTATAGCATCTCAAGACACTTTTATTTCAGCCATTTGTCATGCATTTGCCTGAAAGAAACCCAAACCCTGTGGCTTCATTAGTGTTTCAATCAGCTTCCTCACCTCTAAGCCCAGGGTCTTCGCAAGTCAGGGCAATGCCACCAGGAAAATCAAAACCTTCAAACCATCATTTCCATCACTGGCTCCAAGTCCAGGAAGGCAGCTTCAGCAACCCACCATCTAATACCTCGTCGCTGCTTCCATTGCTTAATTCTGAGCCCAGATTTCAAATTAAAGTTTTACTTTGGTTTCTCAAAGAAAAAGGTTCAGGAGCCCGGTAAACGGCCTCAGCCTGCAAGGAGGGGATTAAGAGGTAGGACCAAGAGTGGAGGGAAATTGAGGATATGACAGAGGCCACCGTGAGTTCAAACAAAATTTGGCCTGCCGAATGCAGGAAAAATCCCCTGGTGACAGGTGCCATCTTGTGGGTCATTCTGCCACTCTGCCTCCTGCCACTTTTTATAACAAGAACAGATAAAGGAGGACTAGATTCTTAGAGGCTTAGAATTGGAAAAGTAATTCAAAGAGATGTGAGCAGAGTTGGCTCCGGGCTTTACATGACACCCTCAGCATCAATATTTTGCTTTCTAGCTTTGAGTGCTAGTGAGAAATTTAAGAGAGTATACAGGAGGAGAAATAGATGTGTAGCTAAGACATTCCTACTCTGAGTATAAGAAATAATAACTTCTAAACATCTTAAATATTTCCTTCTTGAGAGACATATAAATATTAGGTTCTTGCTTAGGCAAGACTCAGACTTCAAAACTCTTCAATTAAAACCTGTCAATTCCAAGGATTGTGTTGCTAACATCTATACACACATTTGGTTCAGGCACATATTCTGTTCTGTTCAGCAAGTTTTCTCTTTTTTTTTCTTTTCTTTTCTTTTTTTTTAGATAATTGACTTTGATTGAACTGGTAAACTGGTTTTCATGTTATTCATAGTTTCACCAAAATAATATTTCACCCTTTCCTCTTGAATTGGGTTGTCTAATAATAAAGAAAAACAGAAATACACTAAAGAGCTAAAAACTTAGTATTAATGATAGAGGCTATACTTCATTTTAAAAAGTCACAAAGGTGTCTTTTGGGTTTTTAATACTTTGACAGGTTATCACCCTCCATAGCAGGAAGGAAAATACATATTGGAGGCTGGGAGTGGATACAACACTTCAGTGCGAGACCCAGGTCTATGATTTAGAGCAAACTAATTTCCTTATAAAAATTACATAAAACAGGAACCCCAACCTCTATGTTGTATCAGTCATTCCAATTTTATTATATTTAACACAACTGTGTCTTTACACATTCATATGGAAAATATCTCATTATTTGGCAGACAATTGCGTTTGGACTGTAAATTTCATTGCCAAGTACTTAAGTATCCAATGGGGTCTATGTTTCTTGTTTCTTGGGTTTCAAAGGACAATTAACTTAATAATGAGCTGCTGTGAGCCTCTATATTAGCTTAGTTCAGAGCCAAATTGCTAAGTATCTGTGAGGTTGGATTCATAGGTCTGGCCTTCCATTTGGTTAGTTTGGTCTTTATAGGATTCAGGGACACACTCAGACTTAAATGGCAACCCCTGACAATGGGATTATGCTGAATCATTGTATGGTCCTCTACAAAACATGGTGATATTTTTCAGAAGTCGTAAATTTTCTGCTGATGTGTTATTTTTTAAATCAAACACGAATATTGTTTTCAAATCCTTGATGGGAAATTTTGCCACTTTTAATGAGGGGCCACAAAACTTTATTAAAGGGTCATTAAAAACAGGCTACTACTGCTTCTTAATCTCACTGGCTCCATCCTCTCACCCACAAGAGAAATATCTAACAGAGCAAAAGAGGCTGAACCAGCTCTGTGATCCCAGCCCAGGGTTTTACTCAGAGCACAAACCATCTGGCTTTGCGTGGGGTGAGAGTGTCAGCTCTCCCCCAGAATTTCAGCATCAGACTGGGGCCTCTGCTCCAGAGCTCGCCTCTGCCCTTTGAACTTCCCACCTTCACACCAGTTCCCCCAAAACAACTCCTCGAAAGACAGGAGTCAGCCCCTGAAAAGCATACCAGGCATTTTAAAACACAACCCTGACATTTCCTCAGCATTTCCATAGCGAAGATTCTCCCTGTGTGCAACCTTCCCCCCTACCCCCCTTCAATCAAACACGGCACCCGCTCTCTCATGCTATTGCAAAGAAGGAAGGAAAAAAAAAAGTTGGCAATTTAATTCAAACAAAAGAAGCTTGAAATCTATAAGCACAGCAACTCTGAGGCTTCTGGCAAATAGAATTCTAATTAGTATGCTGCTATTTTTCTTTTAGACAGATGAGCGATGCCCCCTATTGACTCTAGCAGGCAGGCTGGTAAGGGGGAAAAAAAGAGGGGGGGGGGCAGGTGGGGGCTAGCCAGCAAACACTGCAGATTGCAAATTATATTGCAAACCTTGCCAAGTCCCGGCTCTTGGCATCAGATTTTTAATGACACCCTGGAAAAGGGAAAAAGAAGCCCTCAGCTAAGGGATAAAAATGAAGGGTTTTACACTGTGATAAGTCTTCGCTTAAAACCCAAATGGCCAAGCGCACATTAGGGTTTTAAAATATTCATAGATAGAAGTGAAAATGAGGATATGAGGAAGTACATTTGTTGCTTGGTCAATTGACAACTCATTCTGCATATTAATACAAAGCGATGATCTAATTTTAAAGGGATAGCCTATTTTTTTTTTTAATGTGACTTTTGATTACTCTGAGACTAAGGGAAAAATACCACAGCAAAGGCTAGGGATGACTCAGAATGCCAATTCCTTTTGATGTACACCTAGGACTAACTACTTCTTTGGTTAGAAATTCTGGGGGCTCTGAAATTCTGCTTCCCTTCTTGTGTCATCTCTGATGCATCCTGCCTGAACACTTTGATATATTTTTTTTCCCTTTCTTCCTCTCTTCTCCTTCTGCAGTGCATGAGGCCCTTCACAGTTGTAGAATTTTCTACACAAGTAGACAGATCATCATAATCAGGAAGTCCATTCCTTTTAATAATTAGTCCACCTTCTGTTCTGAGGAGCAAATTTTGGCATGCATACTCTGATGTTGAAGGTCTGAGCATCAAAAGAAAGCAAGAGGGGTTAAAGGAGAAAATATTAGCTCCTACCAAGGCAAAGAAAATATCATGGTCCAAATATGAGAGTCTTAGGAAATTGTTTTTAATGGGTAATCTTGGATATATAGTCTAAAACATTCATGTATGAACTAGATCACAGCTGTTTGGGGTGGGTCGGGAAGTTATGAATTTATTCTACTTTGTACAAACTTTGATTGAATTTGTTTTTTTTTAGAGCATCAGAGATATAGGAGAAACATTTTCAAAATTCTAAGAACTTCTTTGACTTTTCTAGTTAAATATCACACTTTTCACAACTTATTCACATGCTTTTTTCCTAAATAGGCAAAAGGATATGTGTCCATACTGTGAAGCAGGAATGGGAATCCTTAGAAAACAGTAGGAGATTAAAGTTAAAGTGCTGACCATGGCCAGTACAATACTCTGCACAGTGAAATTTTGAAAGTAGAAGTTATTGGTTATGTTCATGGTCATAATATTCTACAAGTACAGCCTTGCTAAATTTGGAGGATAAAAGTGTGCCAATTAACTGAGGAACTGAAGTAAAATTCAACTCCTCAAGAATAAAAGATTTTTTTTTTTTGTTACCAGGTATTGAACCCAGAGGTACTTGGCCACTGAGCCACATTCCCATCCCTATTTTGTATTTTATCTAGAGACACGGTATCACTGAGTTGCTTAGCAACTCGCTTTTGCTGAGTCTGGCTTTAAACTCACGATCCTCTTGCCTCAGCCTCCCGAGCTGCTGGGATTACAGGTGTGAACCACCGTGCCTGGCAAATGGAATATCTTAGAGGATATTTTCCAAGAAGAAATAGTACCCAAAATTGCAGAAAAAGATTTGCTTTTGTAAGAAGAAGCCAGTATATACTGGTCAGGCCCTTACTGATGTAGTAGAATAGAGGATTTCCTTGGAATGATGCAGAAAGAATGACACTAGTTTCCATATTATGATTCAAACTTTTTTTTTAGGCCAAATAAAGTTTTTCAGTTGAAAAACTGAATTTTGGGTTACATGTAAACTTTTATTTGTTTACTTATTTATTGATGCTGGAGACTGAGCCCAGGGCCTTGCACGTGCTAGGAAAATGCTCTGCGCAGGAGCACACACACACACACGCGCACACACACGCACAAACTTATTTAAAACATTATATTTAAAGCAACTTATTCGTAGGTCACCTGGAAATGGTTCAGAAATATGCAGAAAAAAAAACGATCATTTTGTTATTTTTCATAGCTTACCCACAAGGAGGTTACTGTTGAAGTCCTGTCGTGTGTGACTGCACACAGGATGTTGAGAAGGACAGAGCCAGCCTTGTTGGTGGCTGAGAAGTAGAGGCCTGCCCAAGTTTTAGAGAATGACCTTTAAATGCTGCCCTGCATAATGATTCACCTAATTTGATTCCTCAGTACTTTTAAGGACAGTATTTCATGTGTTTGAAAGGGGGAGATGAGACTAGTGAAGCCTGTGCCATAGGACACAAAACACAAAGTTTAGGAGCTTTCAATGACGATGGTGAATGGGAGAGTCAAGTGTTGCTTTTGAGAGCAATGCTGCCAGTGTCTTATCAATTATAAAAACTTGCAATTACTCCTGACAGAGCTGCTTTTCAGTAAAAAACTTTCTCTACTCCCCACCCCCTCCCCACCAACCTCACATGCTGGTTGAATTCTGTTCTCAGGTGAAGGGAGGTGACAAGCAATTTTAGCACCCAATGGCTTAAAGGAGTTCAAATGACCACTGAAGTCATATTAACTTGTCAAATTGACCAGTATTTTCTGTCATTGAAACATTAGAATGAATAGCTCCAGACAATAAAATTGTTTCAATTATACTGCATTAGGCCTGGGCACAAGTAAGTAAAAGATGCAGAAGGCAAAGGGGAACGTCGGTCCACGTGTTCCAGGGTACTGACAGTAGAATTCCACTGGCAACCATTTAAATGCATACCTGTTAGTGGGACACAAGTTAGTACTCATCAATGAATTTCCATTAAGGAAAGTGGGTGAAGCTATCTTACACCAGTCCAAAAAAAGAATGCAACTGTTTATTGTGGTAATATTGGCTATGGATATGAACTAGATTAAATGAAATTATCCCAAGTTATTAAAGTCACAGCAAATTGGTGCTAATTATACTAATTGAGTATTAATTGAGGTTTCTTTTATAAATAGCAAGGAGGCGAGGTAAAAAGGAGCAATTTTCATAGTCCAAAATGAACACAGTTCTGTTCACCCTTCTGTTTGCACCAGAAGAGGTATTGATCCTTTGCAATCCCCCCTACTTTGTTTCTCCAAAGACGGAAGCTGCCTAAAGCAGAGAGGGCTGGAGCTGGTATGGATTCCTGCACGGTTGCAGGCTGCTGCAGACCAGGAAAGCCAATTCAGAGTTTCCCAGCGGGATGGCACATTTGTGCACGTGCATGTGTGTGGGTGTGGGTATGTGCACGTGTGTGTGAGTGTGTGGCATTGCCCAGACTTTGAGGCTTGATTGACAGACCGCTGGGCTACACTCACAATGTGCCAGGACTCTGACTCTCCCATTGGAGGGTGATGGGTTTTCTCAGGCCAATAATCTTAGAGCCAGCAGGGGGATAACAGGATAACTGAACAGGGTGTGTGTGTGTGGCAGGGTGGCAGGTGCGGAGTGCCAATTGATGTCTTTTCTTTTTATAGTAAAGTCCCATAATGTAGTTGAGAGGTTTATATATATTTATAATGACCCCTTTTTCCATCAAGGGAAGAATAGGGCCACTGAAAAAAATTATTATTGTAATACAATCTTATTATATACTTAGTTTCACTCCTCTTGAGTTGGCATGCTATGTAAATATGAATATATATATATATATATGAATATATATATATATATAAATGCTATAATATATATGTATATTTTAACAACAAAGAGGCCATTCTTTGGCTTATTTCTGATGTGTCCAAAGTTCATAATCCTCAATATTTTTATTTAAAACCCAAGATACTTTTCTATTACAAATTCATTTCTCATTAACATTGACTGACAATATTTTTTGAATGCATATTTGTAGCAGAGAACAGGGAGTGGCAAGGGATAGAAAGGTAATGAAGGAACCCTGGCACTTCCAGAGTTCATAGTCGATTGTGTTGGTACACATTTGCATGTGTGTCTGGAGGGGTGCACAGGTAAAATACGATTTGCCATAGTTCCCTTTCCTTGTCTTTCTTGTACTCCTGTGTAACAACAGAGACATGGCTATCAAATAAAACACTTCCTTTTCTGACTTAAACCAAGCAGTTATGTTGGGTGCCAGTGGCAGATATTCCTCGTGGTGGTTGTATCTCTATTTTGTGGTAATAGTTATGCAAGGTAAATGGCATTTAGGTATATGTTACAATTACCTGTTTAAAATCTCATTTTTTTTTTATTTCTATGACACTCAAAGTCATGGAAATGTCTTACAATGTATTGGTCTCTTTGAGACTCCAGTCATTTCACAGTTCTTTCCTAAACAAATGTTGTATGTATACATTATGCACGATTAAAACACCCCACACATATAATGATTTGCTGCATATTTATGCTACAATCAAATCCCAAGGTAATTCTGTAGTCAGGACAGAGTGCAGACTACTCTCCTGTAAGTACTGGCTTGATACAGTAAATTCAAAAGAGAGCATTGGGGGTTAGCAGTTGCAGCTGAAAGGAAAAATCAAGAAACAGCAGTTGCATCGCTTTTGTCTTCAGCCTGCTCTTCAAGATGTAAGAGTCTCCAGTGGGTGGGAGACCTACATTCCACCTCCCAATTCTGGTGATAACCCTGCCGGTTACACTTTACAATTACCTTTTTAAAATGCCAATTAACCCATTCAGTGCTGTTTGGCATCCTGTGAGCAGTCAATGACAGCCACATTGCACACCACAGCCTGAGAGTAAAGAAAACACACTTCCACATGCACATGTATGTGCACTTGCACACCCACATGCACATATGATTAGAACTGGAGGGAGGGAGGGAGGACTGGTGAGGGGGATAGCAGCAGAGTTCTTGATTGCTGCAGAAGCCCTAGTGTGTATTCTTGTGGCACTTGATGTTGCATAGGAATTTAATATAATTTTTTCCATTGATAAAAATCAGGAATATGCAGATGCAATGGGATTCCTATGCCATTGAGCACTATGAAGAAGACCTGAATGTACAGATATTATTTACACAAAAGAAAGCAGTAAATGAGATTTGGCAATATCCCCCATTTTTTAATTGTATCTCACCAGCTTGAAAAGCAACTGCAAGTTAATTTTAACTGTATCGCTTTGGATGTTATATTTGGTGTTTACTATGAAGAAAGTAGCATTGATTTAAACTCAACATTTTCTATTTCAAAGCAATTAATAAAATTACTGTTTACTTACATGGCATCTTCTGCCTCCAGCTTCAAAGCACTTCCCAGCACTTTCTTATTTCTTCTTACTAGGGGGTACATTGGGCAGGAGATGAGTGTTTGTTGTATTTCTTCAGTAAAGAAATGGAGGCATATACAACTGCTTGCATGGTTCCTTAGGGTTCATGGCACAGAACATCCTCCAAGACCTTCTTCCCAGGGTGAAGTGTGTGTTATACTGGATTGAAGTTCATTGCTTGTTTATGTAGAAGTTTGTTGTTTTGTTGGGAAACTCAGTCAAAATGCACAGGAATTTTGACTGATTTGCTAAAGAGAAGTGGAGTGGAGAGGTAAATAAGGAGGATAATGTGTACTGGGGAGATAGCAAATAAAGAATGGACCTCCTTAAAACATGTAATGTTACCTGCAATAACTTTCGGCAATGTTTTCCTATAGAGAAATGGCTCACTTTTATAAGGAACATGGGCTTCTTCCATCCCCAGGAATGCCAAGGCATATTTCTGCCTCAATTAATTCATTGCATGGGGCATGTCCCAAATATTTCCCAAGATGATTTATACAAATAACATAAATGATATTCAAGCATAGATCCAGGTTTCTTGGCTATAAAATTGATCTGGAAGCCAAAATTGATTGGTATAACTGAATCTGTCAGTGGAGAGGAAGATAAGTATTTTCAGTCCTTTTATTAAATATGAAAATTCAGGAGCAAGAGGGTTTGTCAAATTCAAGCATTTTCTCCTGAAGTCCATTTTTAGGCTGGTTTGCATTTGAGTCATTTAAACTTAACTTTCCATTAAAATATCCATTTGAAGAATTACCAAGCTGAACATAAATATAGCTGCTTGTTTTCTACAGTTTATGTATGTGAATATTGTTTTATGAGCTGTTGTAGTTTTGCTCCAGTAACTGGCAATGTTTCTTTGCATTGAAAATATTTGAAAGACTTCAGAAGTAAATCCCCAGGAGGTGAACAATGACTTTTCTCAACCAGCAGTGAAAGTTGAGTTGCAGACACACTTTTCATACAGATAAACAAGCATATAATTGGTCAGTGTTTCAAGTAGACTTTTTTTTAGCATGCATCAGAGCACAGTTTTTTTCATATTTTACCTGTTTGTGCTGTAAAAAAATAAGAATTAAAATTAAAATAGCCACTCCAATTTACCTTGATAGTAAAGAGATAACCAACCAAGAGTGGAATTAGACAGGCTGAGTGAGCAAGGGCTAACTAGCCATGGCTAGTCACAATGATTATTTAGCTTTCAAACTATGGCATTTATTTGTAAACTGAGGAAAATAGTTTATAATTTCTCTCTAATAGAAATGAAGAGTTTTAGAGGGGATAGAAGAACATGGACATTCTAAGTCTGTCCTTGAGCTATAACAAATAAAATAACTAAAATCTAATACAAACTTCCCCGCTGGGTCCCTATACTTCATAGTTAGAAAATGACACAAAATAATACAATAAAGCCTGGGCCAATGTTAGTGGCTTCTGCAGTTTTAGAAATATATATATATGGTTTAGGTAGTTTTGAAAGCTCCATAATGTTTAATTTTAAAGTTCTCCCCAAGCCTCGGAATATGTATGCATGTGTGTATAGCTGATATGTGATTAAACTGAATCAAGACAAAAGGTGTTATGTTTTGTGTATGTGTCAGATAATATAAATGTATTAATATATTTTATACATATATTTTGCTATATGTACACATACACACAATATGCAGTTAACACTGATTAAAAAAAATCCAAAAGGAGAAATAATTAATTAACTACAGGAAGGACAAAGTGAAGGACAGTGTACACACACTATCTTGATGAAATAAATCAATTTGATCCAAAATGGATATTTACAGTTCATATTGCCCTGAATTTGTAGCTCATCTTAACATTTCCCTATTAGACTAAGAATGGGTAAGAAAAAGAAGTTCTTACTTTTTTTTTGTTCCATCTTTCTTCTTTCATTCTCAAACTCCTTTCCTTATAGGGTAGATTGCCATTTTTACAAATATTTCACTCTTTGTTAGTAAAACTTACATAAAGCATAAAATGTATCATAAAAAACCACTACAGAAATTTTGGTTTAATATTTGTGGTATTTTTACCCAAATATTCCTCTCCATACAGACTACAAACAACCAGATTGGATAGGAAGGAATTATTTTTATATGCAATGATTTGTTGCAGTCTCTATATCAACTGGGAAAAAAAATTAGTGCTAACGTCTGGACTCTGAAGCACCTGGAGTTGTAACAGATGTTCTTTGGACAGTTAAAGGACAAGCAGTTGACATCTTTGGCTGATGTGTCATAGTGGAAGAAGACAATATGGATTGGTGGCTCTTAGGTATAAGTAACACCAGTATGATAGTAGAGCTGGAAAGGTTGAAGGACATGGCAACATATTTTAAATATTGCTTGTTAGCTCTTCATAAAGGTTAAATAATTAAAAATGAAGGTTAACGGGTTCAGCTTGTTGCAAAGTGATAAATTCAACTTTATTTCATCTGTATCTACAGTTAAATCATGTGTACCTATAAATCCATATCTATTTCTCTATTTACCTTTTTACTGTCTGCCTTTTTGATGACCTAGGAACACAGTACATCCTCTAAGTATTCTGGGAATGGGATAAAGAAATTCACAGATGAACTCAGGGAATGGTCTTTTTATGTGAGTCAACACATATAATAATAGCATATACTCTGAAAATGTACTATAAAATAACTATGATGTACTGTATAAATATAGTATGAAATTGATTTTAGCACTGATGACATTCATGCCTTCTTTACAAAAGTTTCACTGCTTTTCATCCAAAAAAAAAAAAAAAAAGCAGACAAGATTGGAATGTGTATGACACTCAGGGTAAGTAGCTAAACAAGTGAACATTGTTGAAAGAAACTAAAGAAAATAATAATTTATACGATGCTGTCCATGACAGAGTGGAAGCATGCCTGATTTCTGATCACAAAGTAAAGAACAGTAATGCTGTTTTCTTCCTTTTATGGCAAAAGTTTACATGAGGGTTTTGAAAGACAGCTGCGTAGATGCACGCACACACACATGCACACACAACGTGCGTTAGTGTGAATATTCTCTCTTCTCTGTCGGTTCAGCATACATTAGAAATCTATGTGTAGCACCGTAGGTGCAAACTACAATAGGTGGATGGATATTTACCCAAGGAAATTTGAGCCACGGCCTTTCATTTTCAGAGAGCTGCTACCTAATCTCAGTGTAGCATCAGGACAAAGGACACCTCATTCCTCTTGGGCCTGCCCTGCGAACCAACCCTTTGTGAACCACCTAAGTGATTAGAATAATGGGCTGGGAAAAAAAAAAAAAGATAAAATACAAATTTCACTCAGATCTGCGTTGGATTACTTCCTCGTGCCCCTGCCTTTATTGAGCGATTTGGAGTTTCATTAGAATTCAGAATTCCTGTGGAAAGAGAAACCACGGTGGCACGGACTTCTCTTTCAAGGGGATTGCAGGCTGACCCATCAAAATGAAAAGGCTCAATGTTGTGCTGACAGGTCCCCAAGCAGCCCTGAGTGACAGCTTCATTTCAGGAGTTCTCAGATGAGGTTTGAATTGAGGGGGGAGAGATAGTGCTGGAGATACTTTGTTCCCTAAAAGTGTCAGAGTCAACTCCACAGTTCACCGACCAGGGGCCGAGGTACAAAAGGGAGCCCCTCTCCAAATTCATTATTAATGTCTCACGAATATTCACTCCCTACAAGGTTTCATTTAGGGCTTAGAGTTCTTAGCCAGGGATTCCTTTTTATTACAGCTGTGGGGACAAAATCAAACAGAGATAAGAAAGAAAGCTCTGTAAAGAGACTACAGCCAAAAGTTACAACATTCTGCTCGGACAGTTTTTTTTTTCCAAAGGAATTGTGATTTAAGTAGGGCATTCTCCCAACAAATACTGCAGCGGAAATCTAATCAGATGATGAACTGAAGTCTGGTCTTGCAAAAGAAAAGTGTAAGCTCTTTCTCCATTGGAATGATCTGATGTGAACCGCAGTTATAATGGAAAATAATAATGCATAATGGTTCCTGATAATTGTGTACTCCTGGTCATGGGGTAAATTTTGTACATCTTTTCTAGCAAGAGGATGTTGAATAAGATGAAGTGGGTACCTACACTTCTATGGCAGGTTTTTATGTTTCCCAGGCAGTCAATATTCAGTGAGTCACTATGTTCACCTTCCAGAGCCCCTGCCACTAATGAAAGGCAGCTTAGAAGAAACAGACAATAGACAAAATTCGGCTGCCCCATAGAGCATTTTTCTCAGGATGCTATCCATTTGTATTTTCACCTCAGGGCAGACATTCTCCTGAATAAGGAACAGTTTCAAAATTTATGCAGAGTTTCTTAAAATAACAGTCATATTACTAAAAATATATTTTTTTAAAAAATTTATATAAAATGCAAATAGTGCACTCCCCTTTCCTCCAAAAACACCAAAATTTCATTCCTTCAATGTCATCTTATATTCCTTGCCTGCCTCTGAATTGCATCATAAAATGTGTATCTTGGTATTATTTTTAAAAGGAAGTAATAGAGCCCAAAGTGACATAAATATATTGAATTGCCTAAGTATAAGTAAATTAGATATAATATTAGAAAACTTCACCGAGTATATTTTGCCTTTACTTAAATTTTTAATATTTTGTTTTCTTTAATGAATGTACTTAGGCTATGCATTAATGTGTTTTCAGAAAAAAAGCACCCTTCATTTGTTCCTCTTTTTACAATGATTCATAATATTCATCATGACCTGAAAAATTAAGAGGGAGAGAAATTCATCTTTTCCATGGGAAAGGGAAGAGCTTAAAAACCATACACATCAATCAAGGCATTTGTCCCCTTCCATTTTAAGAAATTTCATTTGCATATAATGTTTTAGCAAAATTCAGAATATATTGTTCAAGCATTGATACCATTGAAATTTTATTCCATGTTTCTAATAAGAGTGAATTCCTGACTATTAATTTAATGAATTCTTAATTTTGAATTCTAAAGTTTTGTGGTCTCAGAGTTGGCAGTCACTAGCAAAAGTGAGATGGAGAATAAAGATATTATTGAACTAAATCTAGCAAACACAACCAAGCCCTTGTAAAAGGTATTTGTCAGAATCATTTGAGTTTTTCTTTAAAAAAAAAAAAGTTCAGTAATTATATGCTGTGTTATCCAGAAAAATAGCTGAGCTTTCCTCCTCACTTTATTAGTGAGAGGTAACTCATAGTTCAATTCTTAAAGGTTGCCCGTACCTCTGCTATGAATAGAATAACATATGCTGTGAAGTTCCCTACTTGACTTCAGTGCTTTCAGTTTTATCCCATAGAATCAAAACTATTTACTCAGCACTAACTACATCCTTGCTGGAAACCCAAGAGAAAGTGAGCTTTGTTACTCAGCAGGACAGAGGTAGAACCAAACCTTCACACAGCCTACTGCTCCTTGGACATGTCTATTTTCTTTTCATAAAGGAAAGCCCTCTCCTAAGAAAGGGGTTTCATTTGCTTTTCTTATTCCTTAATTGATATCAATAACTCTGGCAGGAAATAGCAATAACTTTGAGAGGAAAATGCCAAGTTTCTAGATCTTTATTGTACCATCTTTTCTTGATGATTCTTTAACATATTGATACATTCTGCTAAAAGAAGGGTGTTGCTGTTGTAGCTCTAACAGGTAAAAAGGTCACAGAGATTCCGAAATGGGACTTACAGAGGGGCAGGGGTGCAAATAGTGGTTATAAAAGGGATTAAAAAGATGAAACCACAATATTGAGAAACTTTTACGCAGGTTTTCCTAAAAAATAAAAGTGCTACTTGTCAAAACGACTCATGAATGCACCAACTTCCTAAAAGTGGTGTTTGTTGTGCATTAAAATAGCATATAGAAAGTTACTCCTCACAAGTTCTATCTACCTCATTGTAATGCTGTTCTTAAGTTGTAGCATATTGTCAAATCTGTGGCCAAGTGCACATACATGATTACATATGTATGCCTCATATATACGTACCTATAAATATCTATTGACATGACCAGAATACTGTATTACATATTATTCCTTTTCTTTTAAGTATACATAATATGTACTTCTAGATAAATATATTCATAAGTATAGGTATATATGTGTAATTGATTGATAGATCAACAATCAATCAATTATCTCAATTTCTGTCAATTTTTTTTCTAGCAGCATCATAGTTAACCATAGGAATAGAGTATAGATTATTTAACATACATTAAATGTGTTTCAAATATGTGTCTTAACACATTAAATGTGTTTAAATTTATTTCAAAATTTTGGTATTAACAAAATAGCAAATACCATGCCAAGATGTTCTTGGATACTTCTGTTCATTCTTCTCTGGTTATCATCTTAGTATAAATTTTGGGAGTGAAATTCTTGCAACAAGCAGCATGCTTATTTAAGATGTCATTGTATATTTCCCAGTTGTGTTCTAGAAAAGTAGGAACAGTAGACTGTATGCTTCTGTTAATTTATTTTTACCAACTTGTTATTATCACTGTTTTAATTTTGTACATTCTAATATGTGAAAATTTTAAATGTGTGTTTTATGAAACTTGCATTTCTTTCTTTACTAGTAAAGTTCAGCTTTTCCATAAATTTATTGACAATTATTTTGGAGAATTGTGTCTGTCTTTATTCCCTTCATACAAATTTATTATACCACTCTTTATTTTTGCATTCTTTCACAACTTTCTGAAGGAGTTTGACTTTTTTGAACAGATAGCCAATGCTTTGGTTTAAATTTCATTGATTCAAATGTATGATATGTCAAGGTCATTGTATTGTCATGAGCAACTCCTGTGTTTTTCTTTATTTTTATAGTTTGTTGCTTTAGCAAATGCTTTATCTCAATTTAATTGCATATGTTTGAATAAAAACTCAGTTATAAAACATTCTAGAAAAAAATATTTTCAAGATGTTATTGTAATTACAGTCTCCTCTAAAGCATAGAAATAGACACATAGTTGTGTGATTTGTGATTAGTTATATCCATTTACAGATCATGGATCCAAATTGCCTATATAATCAATATTTATTCAGTAAATGGTGAATAAAAATGGAGAGCTGACTGCTTTTTAAGAGATTCTTAGAGAAGGAAAGAGGTCACAATTTTAGTGTTCTGGATAATAGTTTTAAAGCTGGGACAATTTAGAGGAAATGAAGTTCAAATTTGATACTTATTCTGTAAAGCGAAGGTCTCTAATGGCACAAACTCTAAGAAAAACCTGGAAAAACCCTACTGCCTAATTGGTTACTGAAAATGTTGCTTTAAAAACTCTGTTTAAAATTTTATCTTAGATACAGTGCAGAATGGAAGAACAAAATTAAAATACCTTAATAATTAGAATTAAAGTCATGAGAAAAAAAATGATGACAGTACATCACTGAAATGATTCCCAACCGTGTTTTGACCTTTTACATTAGACACTAATTTTTGAAGACCTTTTGAAAACCGAAACAGAGAATGATTTAAACCATCCACATTCCTCCTGACTTGAGCTTTCACAGACCTGAATGCTGATTGGAAAATCCTGTCATGGTTTCCCTGAAGAAAAAGGGTAATAATGACTATATTAATATGACATTTCAACATGCAACGCGATGCAAAACAAGGGTTTAAAAAAAAAAAGAAGAGGAAGAAGAAAAAGAAATCTACCCCCAAACACCAACTGCTCTGCATGCAATTTTAGCCCAGTGTGGATTTTATTTGCACCCCATTACTCATAAACACCCAAATGTAACTCTTTTACTACAGCCCCTTTTGAGTTCAATGTGATAATGAATGTGAAGGGTCTATGTGGGGGGAGCGGGGAGGGGGGCACTCTGTGATTTTGCAGGTTCACACCAGATAGGCATTTTTTACAGCCTGAAAGGGGATGTTTTCCTTTGTTAATGGCTCACAATCAGATGAAAGGACTCATCACTCTATTTTAGTGCTCCACCACATGGCGCGTATCTTTTATAAATTACAGGCTGGCGTTGTGTGCACTTGGGGAGAGAAAGGTTGGTTTTTCTCGCTGTGAGCCATCCTGCCTAATTGTCGTATGCAAATAAAAGCAATTATAAGGCTTTTAGGGTGAAGGGATGACAGCTGAGTTTGGCAGTTGAGAAGGCCTCACCCACCTTGTTGGCATAGCAACAGGGAGGAAAAGGACAAAATGGTGTGTACACACAGGAAATATATATGTTTTGGTTCAAGAATTCTAAAATCTATACCAATGTTGAAATGAAAATGTCAATATGTGTAATGAATGCCTTTGTTTAAAATATTATTTAAATTAAACTCTATTTATTTCTCGGCCCCTTGAATGATCCTTGTCATCTAACTACCATTTATCTGCTGTCATTTGTGATTTTAGTTGCTACTTTTAAAGTTCTGTGCAGATCATAACAACACATTCGATAATTAGGAGATTATAAGTTCTTGATTTTAACAACCTTTGGAAATACCACTGGGCGGAAGTTTTGTGAAAGGAAATCCCAGTGAAGGAGATGATGTAATGTGGGAAAATGGTGCAAAGTATGCAGCTATCAATGCATAAAGTTCAATATTAAAAAAAAAAAATGTTTGTGCTAAAGTGTTAAACAAGTAGAATAAATAGCATGCTAGTAGCATACAAAATTAAAATGAGTCACAAATGGATATCTTCTATGGCAATTTATTTCACAATTACTCTTGTGGAAGCTTTCATGAATTAAATATGAGTTCTGTCTTGAAATTAGGTGTTATAAGGCTAAATTACAAGAGGCAGGCAGTAATTGAGGTGGCAGCAACACGGGGTCTGGTGAACTAATCTCTTGCCATGTCACATGGCTCACCTTCAGCCAATGAAATGCAGCCCATCACAAAAACAGAGGCAGCTGAGAAAAATTGATTTCTCATCTGAGCCATATTTGATAGCTTTTGAAATCGAAAATTGAAATTAACTAACCTAAGCCCCGTTGTAACAAAAGAGCAAATTAAATATGCAACATCGTTTCCTATTGGCAGTAAGAGGGCCTGCCAAGGTAAATTTGTAAATAGAGTTTAAGATGCAATTCTGCCCCCCCTTTCAGTGTAAAAGTATAAGAGTATAGTGGCTTTATAAATTATTTATATAAAAAAAATCATCAGCTGCAAATGGCCACTGTGGTTAAGCACTTCCATGGAGAAAATCATTGCATTAGGAGAGCTCATTGAAGGAATCAAAATTAAAAATCATCCTCAATGATTCCTGGACATTACTTAAAATGAAAAATAGGAATATTTTAAACTTCATTTTCTGAACTTTGTTTCTCTTCCTCAAAACTCAAAGAACAAATGTACCATGATTTACCAAAATAAAAAAGAGAAAGAAAGAAAAGAAAAAACTGTGGTATAAATATAATTATTCAACTGTCTTACTTGTAAAGAATAATTTTGGCTCTCTAACATCTGAAAGCAAACCCATGGCTTCATAGTTCTATATATGATAGTTTTGAGAGGGCACTTTAAAAATTAGTTTCCAAATGAATCAGAGACTCAGTAGGTATAGGTTTTGATTTTGATTTTGTAATGTTAACAAAATCAAATGAAGCAAATAGTTGTCTCACAAGCTATATTCTAGATAATCTAGGAATGACAGTTTTTAATTTATTATTTCACTTCTGTCTGTGTAATATGCTGCCCTCAATAATGTTTATATCACCACAGAGAACAATTTTGGGTCCTCACTTTTCATTGCCTGAATTTGTGAGTAGGAAAATTAATTTTATATATTTGAGAGATAAATGATTGAAAATAAAAATCATGAAATCATAGTACAATCATATCTTCCTAGTTCAGATCTGAACCATATAGAATTCATTGACAACTGTAATGGAGGATATTATACTTAGCCCGTGTGTCAGTCCAAAGATCTCGTAAAATCATTTTCTGTTCTAATTTATTATTTTTAGTGTCAATCAGACTCTGAGGAGACGAGTAACATCATTAAGTACTGGGATCAACTACTCAGCACTTTTAAAATGCAGTTTAAGTAGCTGTCATTATCTGTACTAGAAGACATGGTGGAGGTTCAAAAAGTTGTTCTTTTATATAGAAATATTTATTGTGAGACAAAAGCTTTAGAAGGATAAAGTCTACAAGCACTCTTCTTGTTTTCCTTGTAAGAATCTCAGTGAAGTACTGGCATGTCACACATCACTTCTAAACCCTAAGTAACTTTCAGATTTTGTTTTCCTGTCAAATTTCTGAACACAGCTCTTATTATATAGCTACAAACACCTATTTGAGTTGCTCTCATTTTTCTTTGCCCTGTTTCCTCTGTTAAAATTACTGTGGTAGAAAGATGCACCCAAGGTAAGAAACCCCACAGGGAAGAATGTGAAACCAAAGATGAACCCAATCTGGCTGCAGGACATTTTCCCCACCAGCATTTCCCTTCAGCCTCATACTCAAGTACCTTAGAAACGATGTTGTAAATAATATTTTTATTTGCAATAAATTCAACTCTGGAAAAGCATTTACTACAGAATAACAAATTGCCCCATTCAGTCTTAGCACACTTTCAGACCATTTTAACCAAGTGATCTGGATAATTTTAAAAAGCAACATTAACCAGGTAGTAATAAGTGGCCGTGTTTCCATTTTCATATGTGATTAACAAAAAGAAGTCAAAGGAAATTTACAAAAATTATAAAGATTATATACCTTTATTGGTTTTATTATATGTGCTACAGTTGGCAACTCCAATTTCTAACTACAGTTCAAGACACATGGATTTGAATCTCTTTAGTTCCTGAAATTAGAAATTGTAACTTAAGAGGTTCAAGCTCACATTAAATTCTATGCACGGCTCTACCTATCTACATCTCTATCTATCTCTATACATATACATCTCTTCTTTTATTCACCTGTTGTGAGAGTGAACATATTTAATATTTGGGCACTGATCATTAAGGAGAGAAGTTAGTTATCGATAGCCGGCATGGCTAAGACTGTACACAGATTCAGTATCAGCTCTAGACTGAGCCACTGTTTATTAAGTATCTATTACATGTGAGCATCTATATTTTGTTGCAATCCCTGACTTTATCATATTCTCTTTTTTTTCATATCCTGAATTTTGTAGAAAGTTGTCCTGATATCTAGATGTACAATACATTTTGCATTTTCCCTCTGTCTTCCAAAATCATAGCCATGCCAAGAGAGGGAGTTCTCACAAACCTTTCCTAATGGTGGCGTTTGGGTGCTTTTAGTGATTATAAAACATTTGCCTGAAGATTTGGTCTATCTGCTCCCATCTCACTGAGTCTTGTTTCTACCTCTGTAAATGGGGTCATTAATATGGATGGCCTTTGGGGCATCCTGCAGCATCTGTTCCCTGGCCAGCTCTCAAGAAATGGATGCCATTATTCTTTTAGAAATGCCAATTTTGGTTCAAAATGAGGATCAAAGAGGAAGGACAAGAGGCACACTTTCTGGTGAATTTTTACTTAGCCAGGAGAGGACAGTGATGTGTGTTCTGAGCCCATTACGTGCATTCATTAAGGGCATCTGACCTTGATTTAACGTGTTATTTAATGGCCATGCTAACTTTGAGCCACAGGTGGTTTTCTCAAAATGCCCAGTTTTACAGATTGTTAGGCTAAACTGGATTGTAAACAACTAAGAAGCTCTCTTAACTCAAAGGTGCTGGATATTTTGGTACTGGAGCTACTGCTGACATGAGTAGGAGGATGGTCCCAGAAGGCACAGTGGAAGTACTTTACTTGGCTCCAGAGGCGGATGGGGTTTGGGTCAGAGGGTAGGTGGCACTGGGTGCCATGGTGAGGGGCACTGGACGGGGAGCCTCCCATCTTGAGTAGAGGACAGGGAAGGATGGAATATGAAGCAGAATGAATAAAAGTTGGCTTCAAAGCTAACATGAGAATTATTTTAAGCAGGCTCCTGGTGAAAGGCCATAGGAAAGAGGGACCCTCAGGGCTTGGAGGAATCTACTTGGCTTGGAGGGTTGCATTTCTGAGGAAATCCTAGTCCATGGGTGAACAGAGATATTATTTGGAAGGAGTTGGTCAGCTGGGCTCTGGGCAGATTGGGGAAGCTCCAGGAGAGGCTCCTGCATGCTGTTCTGTGTGCTCTTGGGCAATTGGAGGCCTAGTCTGGGCCTGAGGCCAAGGTATAACCAAATTCAGAATCTGCATGTTCACAGTAGTCATTACCTGCAATATCCCTGGGAAACCCAATCAAGTTTATAGCATAAAATCTTCATAAACCCTCTTTCTTCCCCAACACACGCATGTATATTGAGCAAGTAATAGGACGGTTTAGACTTTGACAGCATTATCCAGAAATTTGTAATCAGATCCAGGAGACCCATTCCAGGAAACATAACGTTTGTTTTATTTTTAAAAAAAACAGATATTTCTGTTTGTTCCTTCAACGACTTCCTATTTGGTGTATTTGTGGGAGAACATTATCATAATCATCCTGAACTTAGACCATAGGAAGGGAATTGTCCAGCCCAGATAGATGGCCTTGCCCAGAAGTGATAGAACATTCTGCACATCAGCATTGTGCTTATAATTTTACAACATGGTCTGCTTTTTTATTCCTTTCCAAACCAAATCCCCTCTGAAGAATACTTATAGCCAGCAATAGAGAAGTTTTCACTTTCTTCTGAGAAATGCAGGAAAGGCGGGGCCACTCAAGACCTACATTGATGACATCCCACTTTTGCACAGCCCTTTCTGCCTGACTTGAGGGTTGGGCAGGTGAGCCAGGCACTGACTGATTCCTGGTTGGCTCTGGTGAGTCTAAGCCCTCTAGGTCAACCTTAAGCACCATGAACTAGTCTACTTTTTATAAAGACTGAAATGGGCTTTACCAGTAGAGTCTGCTTTTAGTTGAAGAGAGAGACAAAAGAAGTTGCTTTTGTAACTAAACCACCTCTTGCAAATAAAATAAAATAAAAAATTAAAATAATGCATGCAGTTGTTCATAAACTCTACAAACTGGGGAACACTGGCATCCAGTGTTCAATTCAAGGAAACCACTGCATTGAGGGTAGCTTAAGAATCTCACGCACCTATATGCTTACCTAAGTTTCATGCTTTCATAGTCTCCATCCAAAAGGAGCAAATAATCAGAATGCTCATAATTCCAGGAGGTTTCAAAATTGCTCATGGCCAGGAAAGTTAGAGTGAAGACAGATCTATACTGAAAAAAAAATTTAGAGCAAATTCTGCAGACTATTCAGTCACTGGACAAGGTTGATAACTCTGAGAAACCTACAGAGGGATTTAATCTTAAAACTGCTGGTGCAAGAAGCAAGCTCCTTCTGTCCACGCTTAAGATCTTTGGAACAGGTTTTATTTATTTATTTTTCTTTTCTTTCCTTTTTAATTCTCACTATAGAGATTGTTGGTACTAAAAGAGAGTTTTAAAATAAGTTGGGGAAGTCCCTCCTAAATAAAAACTGTGACTTAATTATCTGAATCTTTGCTGTTTCCAAAAGACTACAGCACTAGGACATTTCTTAGAAGAATGAAAGTTTTGTTAAAATGCATTTTGATGTGTGTGCTTTAAGAAAGTATATAGGTTTCTGTAGGATGAAGCTCTGAGATTGCAAATGCCACAGGAATCCACTCTCCTCCACATTTGTTCTTTAGACTCTAAAACCAAATGTGAGAAGAATCACACACCTGCCCATTTCAATAGTTACCAACTACTTACTCCCCATGGAAAGGAAATACAGGGAATTGCTCTCAGAAAAAGGGATTGATGGAAATATCAAGGGACATCTTTACAGAAGTGCTTTAAAAGATGTATTTTAAGAGTTTTAATGTGTCTTATTTCCACATCTGTGGCAGAGGAGCGATTTGATCATTTGCGAGTTTTTCCAGTCTCTAATATTTTACTCAAATAACTCTGGATCTCTAACCTCCTCACAGCCCTCTCACAGGGCTGCATGCACCTCATGCCACCCCAACACCTACAGTGAATGTTACTGCAGGCTACAGTTAAATAATACCACAGAAAAAGATTAAGAATGACATTATTGTAGTTGCTGGAAGGCTATATCACAGCTACTTTAGAAGAGAGATTTATAGCAGTGTTTAATCAATGCAACTAGTTTCATTATCAGTCAGAACCTGGCCCATGTTGTGCATATGGTAAGATTCAACTAAGCTATTATAATAGCATTAGAGCAGGTGAGTGTTTGGTGGTGGCACGTCTGGCTAAATTAAATCACATTAAATTGATGGCATGGTATATTTGACCCAGGTTGTTGGTCAAGTGTGCCCCCAAAATGCCTTATATTTTTAGGGCATTTTCCTTATGGAGAAACATGAAAGATGTAGGTATTGTTGGAATTATCAATCTCAGCCCAAAATAGCACAGGCTAAAACACAGAAACCCTGTTTCTTCACAACACTTACCTTTTCCACCTTCGTGCAATGTTTGTCCATTATTTTTCACTGGAAATTATTTTTCCAGAGATAATTCTATCAAAAGTCTTTATATAGATCATTTAGAATGCTGAAAAATTTAGAGAGTTAAGTCATCTTGTTAAAGAGCTGCTTGGAAAAAGTCAGTCTGGGACTCAAAATAATTATTAGCAGATAACTGCAGGTTATTTTAATGTTTTTATTACAGGCTATATGGTAAGTAATAAATAATATATGCATATTATATTGATATATAGTACCCTGCATATATACAATACATACTATGTACATATATGTGTATCTAATTCTGAGGTGATCTTATCTTGTTATTGGTAAATGTCAACAATAAAATGTTCTTGGTTGTTATTTTCCTTTCCACCAACATTTTCCTAATTATTTGCATTGATCAAACTTAAAATAATCTAGGCTAAAGAGAAAAGACATGTCTGACACATTTTTCAATAAATATCTGGGAAGATAAGCAGAGAACTGTTAGTATTTGTGTTTTGGTAACTTGATTAAACATAGAATATTATAGCTATAAAAAATCGGGACTTTATTTAGATATTCTACAGAGGAAAAAAATACTCCCAGAAATTATATGGTAATGTTTTTAAGTTTCAAATGTGAGTCTTTGCTACCACTGAGTCTGTATCTGACACTCCCAAGAGATAGGGATTTGCAGAGCTGCTCCTTCAGACATCAGTTGAAATCTTTGCATTCTGGATTTCCTGGTTGATTCAGCATGCATGCTTAGACCACGCAGAAGAGTAGGTACAAGCACCAGTGCAAGTTAGAGGCTCTGAAGATGAGGTTCCTGACAGCATAGGATATTGGCAGAGGTCCTTAATGTCTACAAATTCCACTTCCCAAGTTCAAACCTCACCACCCTGATGTCCAAACAAGGTAGCATCTCATTATACAGTCCCACAATTTCTTTTCCCATAGTTTCATAAGACTTGTAATTATAGATCCTTGAGGGGGTTTGATAAAAGTCTTTCTTCCCCTGCAAGGTGGCAGGTGCTATGGCACCTAGCAGGTGCTCAATAAATGTTTGTTTTCTGAATGAAAGGGTCTATTAAACAGTACAAGTGATTTCTTGTGTGCAGACATTCATGTGAACAGGTTATTCAAGATGAAGACTTTTTTGTGTTTAAAGGGAACTCACTTTCGACCCATGATGGGTGTACCTCAGTTCTGTGGAACATGTTTTCAAAGATTTTCATTCATTTCTTTTTGCTTATTGAGTTAAGTGTAAGAAGAAGGCTTCAAGAAATTCCCAAATGTCTTGGAGCAGGATTCATTTGTTAAAGTCAGTGAAATGTTTCCATCAAACAAAAAACTCATAGTATATTTACTTATGTACAAAAGGGACTCAATCCATTTGATTTGAGATCTTTTCTGAGCTGGGTAGATAATATGGGTGAAGTGACAAGCAGAAGGCTCTTGTTTAAATAAAATGGCTTGTTATTAGTTCCTTATTAGATATTCCTATAAAAATTTAAGTAACAAAGCAGCATGTCTCGTAAAAATTTGCAGGTAAATTGATTTGAAAAACACTCAACTCTATTGAATCCTTTTTTCCTTTTCTCAAACATCAATGGAATTCTAATTTAAACCCTACTTTTCTTATAAAACAAATGTTACATACCATTCAAAAACTGACTTCCTAACAGTACCTCGGAATTTTCCTGTGTTCTGAATATTTAAGTATTTACATATCCATCACTAACCTCTATTAATTTTGCATGGTGATCAGTCAAGGCCTTAAATTTCATTTTTAGCTAGAGAACAGCACCTGCCTCAGGATCTATTTCAAGATAAAATTAATTTTAAAAATACATTCAAATTTTACATTTTAGCTAATGTTTTATTAATTTTCCTCCTTTCTTCATGACATTGGACTTTTATTTCTTTCCATTTTATAAAATCATCTTTTAAGCCTTACATAAAACTCCACAATATTCGGGCTGGGGATGTGGCTCAAGTGGTAGCGCGCTCGCCTGGCATGCGTGCGGCCCGGGTTCGATCCTCAGCACCACATACCAACAAAGATGTTGTGTCCGCCAAGAACTAAAAAATAAATATTAAAAATTCTCTCTCTCTCTCTCTCTCCTCTCTCACTCTCTCTTAACAAAAAAACTCCACATACTTATTTTGTCTATTGAAAAAATTAATTAAAGAATTTGTGGAATTTATCTTAATTGTATGACATTAGAACACCCTCATTCATTCAAAAAATTTATCTAGACTTTTGGATCATATTTTCACAGGGTGGCCAGTTTCTTATTCATGGAAACAATCCTTTGTTTTCAAAAGTATTGATTAGTAGCCTTGATAGTAAGTTTTGCTATCAACTTGCATATATATATATATCGTACATATAAGAGATTGTATCCAGATATTGTGTTAAAGCTAAAATGAATTGTTAGTATTCTTCAAAGGTTTAAGACTTAAAGAGTCAGATGTAAATAACCTAACAATATTCTGCTTGGCCATTGTTGGAAGGGTATTCCATAGGGGATATTGTTAATGTGACTGACAAGTCAATTATATCCCATTCACAAATGTTTTGATGTCTGCAATATTAATAATACCACATTGCCCATGAGAAGTGCTACCCTAACTCCTGGCACGGAATAGTCACAATAAATGGCAGCCAATGTAATTCTAACCTCTGACTCTTTGACAAACAGCATGGGTACTCTCTGCCGCTCTGCCTTTAATTTCAGTGGCATCAAAGGAAAACTCAAGCGCCTTGGAAAATAACTCTAGCCCCACGTCTCTGATAAAATAAAATGCTTACCCACAGACATAAATTACCATGGAAATAAAAAGAGGACCAAAAAAATTACACAGTTTCCTAATGCTCTTAAATCAAAGTAGCAGAGGGAGCAGCGAGCTGTGAGCTGAGCACGTGTATTATGCAGCCTCACTGCTTGGAGAACAATCTTTGATAGCTTTAATCCAACAGGTTGACTCTGTTGATGATGGGGAGTGTGATTCATAATTTTCCAGAACAGAGTATTTTAATAGTTACTTCTGTGGAGGCTGCATGGAAACATTTTCGGTGGAGACATCAATTAGAAGGCAGTCAATATAAGCCATACTGTTAGCTTAACAGTCACAAAACTATTGACTCTCAGAGGTTCCCTGCAGCAAGCCAAATGACAGGCAGCCTCCCTTCCCACTTTATAAGCTGAGATTTGACATTTTTCTGCCTATTCTCCCCTCAGTCTTTCCTGACTCCCTTCCTATCTTTCTTCTTAATAATACAAGAGAAATGATACTCATCAGTGTAGGAAAGATGCAAAATCCTCTTGATATTCACTCCTTTCTCAGAAGTAACCAGTGTAAACTGGGTTTTACATCTCTATGTGTCTTTTTCTTACGAGTCCAAACATATGCATTTACATGTAAAAAATAACTTGGTGTGTCTTAAATCACAAATGTGATTAAACTCTCCCCACTGTTTGCAATTTTTGCACTTTAATATAACTGGAGGAACTTTACATATGTCATGGAGATATGCCCAATTCCATTAACATGCTGCATAATATTCCATGGCACAGGTATATCATAGCTCTTTTATAAATGCTCTTTTCTTGATTAGGATACATATTATTTCCAATGATTTTCTTTTGATGACAATGCTTTAGTGAATATCTGTGAGTGAAATTTGTGTATAAGCAAGAATTTTATTAGGGTTTCAACAGGAGTGGGAGTGGGTTTTCTGAATATCCTCCAATTACCAATAAAGTTGAGTCCATGTTCTTTTGTGTGTTGGCCTTGGTAAATATACAAACCCACTGAATTGTGCACTTTAAAAGGATGAACTTTAAAGTCTGAGTTATATCTCTAAGAAGCTGCTGTTTGTTTAAAGAGCAATTGAAGAGAAAATTCTCAAGCTGTACTTTGTCCTCTCCCAAAATAAATCTCATACCCATTAACAGCCAAATCACTCTTATCCTTTCCTGACAACCTCTAATCTAGTTCTGTCTATGAATTTGCCTCTTCTGGACATCTCATATCAAGAAAATCATTCAGTATGTGGCATTTTGTGTGCGGTTTCTTTCACTTAATATAAAGTTTTCAAAGTTTCTTCACATAGTAGCTTGTATCAGTACTTAATCCCCTTTACTTGCTGAGTAATATTCCATTGTTTGGATACACCATATTTTGTGCTCACCAATATTTTGTGGACTTCATGGAATTTACCCTTTTGTCTCTTATGAGCAGTGCTTCCTTGAGCATTCATGGACCAGCTTTTGTGTGAACATGCTTTCCAATCTCTCCAATACAGACCTAAGAGATAGAATTGAAGGGTTTATGGCAACTGTGTTCAATCCTCTGAGGAATTTTTAGATTGCTTTACAAAGGACCCTTAAACATTCTAATTACAATGTATAAAGATTCCAAATTCTTCATATCTTTGCTAACTCTTATTATTATCTATGTAATTATGGCCAATCCTGATGGGTGTGAAGTGGTATCACATTTTGTTTTTGTATTGTATTTAGAGACAGGGTCTCACTGAGTTGCTAAACACCTTACTTTTGTTGAAGCTGGCTTTGAATTCATGATCCTTCTGCCTCAACCTCCCAAGCTTCTACAATTATATGTATGTGCCACCTCATCTGGCAGATCATATCATATTTTAATTAAAAAAATTTTTTTAGTTGTAGGTAGACACAATACCTTTATTTTGTGTGTTTATTTTTATGTGGTGCTAAGGATTGAACCCAGAGAGCCTAGCACTCATTTAGAACACATGCTATGTGAGCGCGCTACCACTGAGCCACAACCCTAGCCCCACATTTTAATTTTCCCTTGCATTTCCTTTTTGAATAGTGCTGTTGAGCGCTTTTACATGTGTATTATTAGCCATTTGTATGTCTTCATTGGAGAAATGTCTATTCAAATTCTTTGCATGGGTTGTCTTTTCCCTTTCTGTATGATGTCCTTTGAAGTACATAGTTTTAAACTCTGATGAAGTTCAATTTGTTTAATTTTTCTTTTGTTACTTTTGCTTAGCTGTTGTAGGTGACCACTGCCTAATCCAAGATCACAAAGATTTTCTCCTTTGTTTAATCTGAGCATTTATAGTCTTACCTCTTACATTAGGGTATTTATGCAATTTTGAATTAATTTTTCTATATGATGTAAGCTATGGTCAGTTTTCAGCTTCCCTATGTATATCCATTGTCTCAAAATCATTTACTAAAAGACACTTCTTTCTCTACTGACTTGTCTTGGAACTTTTGTCAAAAATAAATGTGTCATAAATGAAAAGCATTTTTCCTTCTCTGAAATCTCCACTAAATTCCACAGCTTCATTTGTCTCTTTTTGCCAATGCCACATTGTCTTGATTATTGTAGTTTTGTAGTATGTTTTGAAGTCTTGAAATATGAACCCTCCAAAATATTTTTGTTTTCAAGATAGTTTTGGCTTTTCTGCACACCAATTTTTCTACTGGGTAAATTTTATTCATCTTCTTGATGTAGATGTGTTCTTTTATATTCTAAATAATATTATTTGCAAAAGTAAACACATTCTCCCAGTCTAGCAATTGAAATTCAGTTCCATTTGTGATATTTCCCAATTAAACTTATATAACTTGGTGAATCCAAATATACAGAGATTTCCTTTATTGGCATCTAAATTTTGTATCATAAATAAAAAGAATTTTAAAGACCAAATAAATTCCTTCAAGAGTTTCTTTCAATAATTTTGTTTCTTTTTAAATTTTGTTTAAATGTATGTGTAATTTATTTCAAATATTCAGCACAGTGACATAGTTTTTCTTAATTCAATAGTTATATTTTTGTATTTCACATACTATATCAAAATCATTTCATTGTCACATATTATGTTCCTATACAGTTTTATATATTTATATTTTTATCATTTATTTATGTGTATATTTGGTTTTGGGTTTTCTCTTCTCCCTGGTGATTTACTTATTTAAGGCAATAGCAAAATAAACTGTTAATTATTATGATTTTATAATTATTTTGCTACTAGTATGACAATTCCTATAAAAGCCATTGTTCTTTATCTTTTTCTCTGTTTTTTCCTTGGCTATTTTTACATACTGTTTTTCTTCAAGACAAACACTAGAAATTATTTGTCAAGTTCCAAAAAAGGCCTGTTGATATTTTCTTTGGGATTTTGTTAAGTTTATAAATCATCTCACAGGGTATTGTTATATTGCCGTTTTTGGTTCGCCCTGTAGGAGGACAGGAGTTTTCCTTATTTATCTGGGTCTTCTGTTATGTCCTTTATCAACCTTTGTGAATTTCTTCATGTAGGTCCTTCCAGTTTCTCAGTGCCACCAGTTTCAAATGCAAGTTTGACTGCTAGTTTTTTGGCAAACTGGAACCTGATTTTTCCATAGACATGATGTCATAATTTTGGTGTCTGGTCTTGGTCACAGTCACATGGCCCATGACTCATAAAAGAGGGAGGCAATAGCCTTGGTGGTCAGGGCCTTTGGGTAAAAGTTTGATAATCTGAGGGTTTGAGTCCCAAACCTACTTCCTCCTAGCTGTGTAATGGTGAGCATACTACCTCCCCTCTCTCTCTGCTCATTTTTTGCAAGTAAAGTAGCATGATAACATGTTTCACATTGGGTTTTTCTGGAGAGTTCTGCTGGGTACCCAGAAAATACTCAATAAATACCATTATTATCAGTTTCTGTGAGAACACTCTTTGAGACCCAGTGTAAGGTTTCAGGTTCATGCACACATCTAGTAGTCATTTGTCCTTCAGCTTTGTGACCCAGGTGAGGCTATACTGGGTGGATTTGGTCTGGTATGTGGGATGAGGACCCTTCCAGGTGGACAGTTAAGGATATGAAAAGAAAAAAAACAAAATGGGGTTTAGCAACAGCCATTATACTCAAGAAGCAATCTGGATACCACCTCACAGTAGTGTTGTGGTCTCCTTGCCCCTACCCCCCCACCCCCCACTGCACAAGTGACCTCCCTGAAATGCAGATCTTGTCATTCTGCTGTGCCTTGAGCCTTATCTCATTCCACCATGCCCTCACAACAGATGGAGGTTTTAAAATCTGTCCCTTTATTCCTTCTCTAGTCTGGCCATCTCTTCTCTTTAATTATCTTATAATTTCTTTCAGTCCTTTGCTCCCCTTTCAAGCTCTTTCCTCAAATTCTATAGGTAGGAATCAGGGACCATTTCCTTCTGAAGACCTCCTTTTCTCCCCACTGGAGTAGTTGTGATTTTCTTGCTTAAGTTGTCTTCTAGAATCTCACCATTTTATAGTAGCTTCTCAGCATGTCTTCTTTGGCAATTGTTCACATTTTGCTTAATGAAGTGGACTTCAAAGGCAAATATATTGAGTTGATGAGAAGATATTTATTCCAAATTCCATGGCCCTTTGCTTAATCCTCAGAAGTGTGGTAGAGAGAAATACCGTAAAACGTCTATTGATTTTCTTAAACAATTTTAGACCATGTGAGCTTACACCAAACACTGCATACAGTTTTTTTTTTTTTTTCACCTGGGCACACATTTTTGGCCACCAAACCAAATGACTGCTTAAATATTGACCAAGAAGTCAGTGTTAATTGGGATTTTCAGTGAGATACAAATGCCCAAGATGAATTGTAAGAAAAATCAAATCTAACTTAATTATTTCTCTAAAAGTACAGTGATTCCCAGTGCTGCCAGGAGCCCTGGAGACTCCAGTTTTGGTATACATAGCCTTTGACCTTGCCAGAATCCAGAAGTTTTCAGAACTTGCTTTGATGCCCACCTGTGAAACAACTAGAGGTTTTCCCGATGTTCTTTAGTGTTTCATCTAACTCAGAAATATCATTTTGCACCTTTCTCCTGATGGAGGGTTATATCTGTTGCAGTGAAGAGTTTTTTTTTTTTTCCTTTTCCTTTCTTTTGTTGTTGTTGTTCTATCCTTTGTGAAAAAGATCAGACACAAAAGAAACAAAATATCTGACGCCTACCTTTGTGGAATTTGGAATATATTACAGAATTAAGTGATACATAAGCCATTTACTTTAATTTCATGTTTTGGTGTCTTGAGTTAGGTAATGAGCCTGTTTGCTCAAAATCCAATTATCCATTCTATTTTCTCACCCTCCACTACATACATGAATACATTCATTACTCACTTCCCAAAACCACTCCCCAATCCCACAAAACACATAAAGAGAGCTTTGTGAAGGAGGTGGGATTCTAAGCAATGGGAGGGGCTGACTTGAAAGGCAGGGCATTCTTCCAGGTCTCAGAACCAGCGTGGAGGAAGTGTAAAATGAGGAGTGGGAAAATCAAACACCAAGAAGTTTAGTTTGTGGAGAACAGAGGGAGCCTTGAGGGCCCAGGATCTTCAGAAGGGACAGAGTGAAGAGGGAGGAGTACAGACATTTTCCAAACCAGTATTGACTGGTAGCTACAAAAGCAGAGAAACAAAGACCAGAATTAATCTTCAAAAAGAGCAAACTAAGGCACAACTTAATAAACCTATTAAAAGGACTCAAATGTTCCCCCTTGTTTTCATCAATTAGGGATAAAACTGGTCGAGGTCCAAATATCTACCTAGGAAGTGGCCCTGGAGTTAGATATTCAGTATTTGATCAATTATATCTGTACAGTTGTCGGCTGGGCATCTGTTCACTCATCAAAGCAATGTGACATTTAAGACAGAGTCAAACAGATGGCCGTATTTTGCTGAACTGGACTTTAATGAAAAGAAAAAGTCCAGATTCTTTTGTTGCAAAGGAATAGGATTATTGCCTTAGAGGGTGTTCATCAAGATGGGAAAGAGAATGCGACATCAAAGAATTAAAACAAGGAAGCGAACATTAAGATGATTTCATCTCTCATGAGAGATAGGGGGAAAAAAATGGAAACCCCAGATAATGTGGAATATTTCAAATTCATAAATGAGAAAGCTAAAGCCAGGGTATACTTACAATCTCAGGTACCCCCACCAAAATGGAAGAAAGTTCAGTTGACCTTATTCAGTGTAAAAATATCAGAAATATGGATCAGGTATTCCTTCACTGAAGAAAAAGAAGAAAAAAATATAGAGTGATAAGATTAATATCAAATGATCACAGGGAAAATATCACAAAAAAAAAATTTAAATTACTAAACAATGTCTGTTTCTCAAGTTGAAAAATCTCCAAATAACAATGGTATCCTCATTTTCTTCAGATGCAGTGTCCTCCTCCTTATAAGGAATCTGTTAAGTACCCATGAATCTTAGACGTACTGTTTTGAGTTTGCCAAAGTAGAGCTATGTCATCAGCTAACCAGAATCCAAGACTGAGGTTTGGGAACATAACTGTCATAAAACAACTGTTTAGACTTAATGATTTCTTTAAAATGCAATTCAAATGGTTTCGAAACTCCCGATTTCAGAGTTTCTATTTCCTAAAGAATTCTCTTTAGAGCATTTTAAAAGGGAAAGAATAGAGAAGAGTGCTGGATAGTGTTCTTTTCCAAAGCTCATTAAGTGAATGCAAATAAATTGCAAACTCATTACAATTCAGGGGCCTTTAATTAAAAATGGGTACATGTGATATAATAAAAAGAACAAGAGAATGAACTTTACTTCGAATTTGATAACCTTTTTATAAGTAATAGTTCTTAATCAGAAGCAGAAGGGGACACAGGAGCATTGATTATTGTTTGTAAATTCAGATTTTATTCATTTATTTATTTTTGGTTATTGTTTTTATAAGTAAAGTCACATTAAGGGAGGCTGGCTTGCTGTGGCTTAGAATTTATTGACTGCATGTTGAAGTTAAGGGTCCAAGTAGAACATTTCGGCACAGTGCTACTCCAGATTCTAAGAATCAAGAGTCTCCAAATAGGTTTCCATTTGTTCACTCAGGACCGTCTAAGTATTTCAGGACCCAGGTTCTAATCAGGAGTTAAAGTGCATCTTTGAATAGCTGTAGGCAAAGGGATAATCAGTTTTCTTCCCTCTAACTCATAAAAATAGCCCTGATTGTCAGATGAATGTAAAAGAAAATGATCAGAGAACTTGACTTTGACAAATGCAAAAGGCTGTATGGTGAGAATGGCCATGTGGTACCTTGGATACATCCACTTCAGTGGAATCTTTTCTCCACTTTCTATTTGTGCCCATTTTGTTTTAAAACACACACAAAAAAATCAATTCTCATGCTCTTTTAGCAGCATAATAGAAAATCAGGAGAGTCCTATTTAAAAAACTCTTTAATTACTTTAATTATTACAGATATTTCTACTATAATAGCTATCTCCTGGGTTTTTCTCTGCACAAATATCTTTTTTTAGTAAAATGAGACCATACCGTACATACTGTTTTGCAATCTGCTTTTCCCAGTGGATGAGCTGTGTGTTTTCATTTTAGTAAAGTTCATGGACTGATACTCAGGCTATGCTTGGATTACACAATTGACCCAAATGTCCTTTAAAATGTACATTGCAGAACCACACATTGAACTTGACTTATGCCTGTGGACCTCTTTCAGTTCAGCACGTTCCATTTCCTGTGATCATGACTTGTTAAAGAGAATAGGCCAGTTTGTGGGCAGAAAGTCCCACCTTTTGGATTTGTCTGCTTGTTTCCAATTCTGTCCTTTTGATTCATTATAATATTCTTCTTTTACTTGGACAGTCTGTTTTTGGACTTTTTATTTTTTGGTGTAGTCTTAATTGTTTAGAAAACGAATTGTATATTTAGATAGTAATTGCAATAGCTAATCAAATGATCTGAAAAAAAACAAAGTTTTTGTAGTATTGATAAATCATTTGTTTTTGATATCACTTCCTGAGGAATCATAAACATCCCACTGGTACACGTGGATTTAAAAGCAGGCTTCTTTTAACATTTCCTTCCTCATCTCAAGCTTTCAATACTGGATAAATGAGTAAAAACTTTTCTTCACAATATCTGTTAATGAAAGAGAGCGAGCATGATTAAAATGTCAATTGTTAGTGATTTACTATATTTTCAAATAATGCTTCTGATAAGGGTCAGCATAAATATATGCCTATATATTATAATAATTGAGAGTATTTCACTGTTCTCATTCCTGTAGAAAGTTAGGAGTTGCTCTCCTATATTACACCTCTGATAATCATTCCAAGATGATAATGAAAATGGGTTAGTAATCCATATGTCAATCATTTGGGGCAGAATTTAATATGCTTTTTTACCAATATCCAGAATCTCTCTGATTTTCACATATTTGTTTATTCACACAACTATATTTTCATGTGAAAATTAAGGAGACATTTTGGGGAAGAATTTAATATGCCTTTTTTTACCAGTATTCAGTGCATGCCATATAATTATAATTAGATAAGTTGTTTAGTTTTTTTCAAAATAATCTTTTAAAAACCTACCTTTTAATTAATGATATTAGTATTTTATAATTCATTTACTCTAACAAATGTGTTGCTACTTTCTGGGATTAGATATTCAGACTTAAAATAAAATAGTATCATTTAAATATATAATCTATTCATAGAGTGCTTACTGTGGGCCAGGTATTAGAATAAGAACCTGGATTAATGTTTTTTAACCTCACAAAAATTCTTATGGGCTAGAAATTATTATTGCATCAATTTCATATTAGGCACTAAAAAAAAAATGGGAAAAGCTAGAAAGTTTGTGTGCGGACTATTAATTGTTGTTGTTGTTGTTTTGTTTTTGGCCCTGGGGATTGAAACTCAGCAGCGCTTTACCATGGAGCTACATCCCCAGCCCTTTTTATTTTGAGACAGAACCTCTCCAAATTTCTGAGAGTCTCACTAAATTGCTGATGCTGGCTTTGAACTTGCAATCCTCCTGTGTCAGCCTCCCAAATCGCTGGGATTGCAAGTGTGCCCTAGAAGATGCTTTCTGGGAGGAGAAATTTAAAATGTACATTTGTTAAACAAAAGTGGAAACACACTTAGTGACCTATGTTTTTCAGGTGTGTTGATTTAGAATAATCCTCTTTTGAGACATTGTCCACAGTATTTGACTGCCTCTGCCTGATGGAAAATACCTACCTATGGCAGTAACATTTCATCCCCAAACAGAAGCAGCAAGAAAATCAATACAATGTGAGCACTGTCAAGCTGTTAGCCCCAGTGAGCATGAGCATGGTGTTGTTCTACCTGTCATTGAGGATGATGTGTATGAAGCAGTTAAGGTTTGGGGGCTGTTTGGGTCTCTTCATAATAGATAGCAGTTCAAAAATCCCTTTCCCATAAAATCCTTACTTGTATTCATTCTATTGAGTATTTGGATTTATTTTGTGTATCCACTTATGCTAATGCTAAGGGGAAGAGTCCTATGATAGAACACCTACTTTCTAAATCACAAAAGGGCATGGAAATAGCATGCCATTGAAGACTTTTGGTTTAGTGTTTTATTTTATTTTAGAACAAAAAAGTAATTACCTCTACATAAATGTCTTATAGGAAAATTTAGTCATCAGGTATCCAGAAATAATCTGACTAAAACAATACATCTTAACTATATAGTTTTAGCCATCACTGAAACAATTCCAACATTTTAAGATTTTCTGAAATTTGCAATCAAAGTGTAAGAATATTTAAAAAGCAGAGGGTTCAGACAATTAATATTATATTTAATTATTAGAATAAAAGGTTCTTGGATTACACTAAATGCCATAATATATCATGACTCAGACAATTGATTAGTTATATCCCTACATGAATTATAAGTATAATATCAAAAAAAGAGTGTAATGCTGTTTCCAGAGCTTGGATTTGAGAATGTTTTAAAAAGATATCCAAAGGCAATTAGATAGAAGGAATTTGTTCTAGTGTTCTATAGTATGATAAGATAATTGTAGTTGAAACAATTCATGATATATACAAAAATAATTTAAAAAGAAGAGTCCGAAATTTCTTAACAAATGGAAATAAATGTTTGAGGAAATAGAAATGCTAATTGCTCTTATTTGATTATTATACACTGAATACATGTATCCAATTATCATGTAGTATCCATAAATATGTGCAAATATTGTGTGTCAATATAAAATTTAAAACAGATGTGCAAAGAAAAGGCCAACAATTAAGACTCAATTTTCTAAAACAATTGAAAGTTATTTAGTAGAGATCACAAAGTAGTTACTATTAATTGTATGCTGAGTATTTCATCTGAACTAATTTATACTCACAATGACTAATTTTATTCCCTGTTTGCAGATGAGAAGACTGATGCTTAGTGAGATTAAACCCGTCCCTCCTAACCCAGATCTCATGACCAGAATTGGGTATTTCCTGGATTTCAAGGCAGAGGTGTCCTATAATTTCTAGTTTCTGACCCTTATGCTATGGTGCCTTCCATGCTTTTTTAAGTTCAGAATCATTTAGTTGAAAATATTTGACAAAATGTATTGACGTTAAATGTGGTCCTGAAGCATTTATTAAATGCCACTCAGTGTGATATAAAGGAATTTCAGAGGCCATACAGAATGCATTCTGTCCCCTCTGCAGGCTTCCAGACAAGTAGAGTGATAGGAAGATAAGGATAAAGATCAGCTAACTGTGTGCATTACAAAGGTGAATTTCTGATTTTTAGTTTCCTTTTTGGAAGGAGGGTGATGGTAGAAAGATGCCAAAGTTACTGTGAAAAGGTGCCAGATTCTTTTTATGGCCCAAACATGTCCCTGTTGTGTGCAGAGCAAAATTAACAAGCGTAAATCAGGATAAGAAATTATGTAGTGTTCATTTCACATCGCTCTTGAGTTTCCATTGTGACTAAATTATTGGATTTGCAATACCTGTTCACATGCAACTTCCCTAGATTTTATTTTCATATTCAGTCATTAAATTCAGTATGCTTTCTTGTACATTAAAACACACATTAACTGCTCCATCATGATGATATGTAATTGAACGTTTATCAAAATTTAGAGAAAAGGGTGTTAAAATGTTATAATCAACATTTAAGACATGAAAAATTATCATTAAACTTTATAGTGTAATGAAAAATCATGGGAAGCATTTAATATGTTCAGCACCTGAAATTATTGCTTGGGTAATATAGACATGCAGCTTTTTTCTACATTGCTCATCTCAATAGTTCTCTTCATTTTTAAAAGTGTTGACCACTGTAACTTTTATCAGGGTGATATTTTCTGTATAAATAAAAATCAAGCTCTGCACAATTTCCATTTCTATTAAAAAAAAATTCTCATTTTCTCCTAAGAAGAGTCCTTTTATAGAAGCCCAGGAAACTGAGTGATTTTTTTTTTTTTTTTTTTTGCCTGTAAGTCTAAAATGTGAACATTGGGGACTATCAAGATAGATATCATTATGGGAAACCACACTCTAGTTTCTCACTGGCCTCTGAGATTCCCCTAACAGAAATTTTGTGCCAATAAATGCTAGAGACCCAAAGAGAGTTGACAAATAAATCCTGTCATCTAACATACTGTAAGTGTTCACTGAATAATTTTTTTAAAAACCAAAGAATGAAGAATAAATATTAAAATTCATGAATCACACATTACATTTATAGTAAGTTACACATAGTAATTTTGGACATTCTTCCTTTATGATATTTTATGTGTCAAAATAGCAAGAGGGCTGTGAAAACCAGGAAATGCTTTGCTTCAACCTCCATCCTGTTCTGGGTATTGTTCTAGGAAATGACAGTACATAGATGAAGAATCACAGAGCCTCACTCAAAAGAATTTCTGGCCAACCTGTGCTCAACAGGACATTAAAATAAGCTTGAGTTGGAATTTTTCACTGGCAATCAGTTAATAAGAGAGTAGGATTTCCTGGTGTAGTTCTGTGTGGCTAAAAGTGATTTTTCAGACACTTTTAAAAATTTGTTGTATTTATTTATTTTATTAGTTATACATGACAGTGGAATGCGTTTGGACACATCATACATAAATAGAGTATAACTTCTCATTCTTCTGATTGTACATGGAGTAGAGTTGTATGGGTAATGTAATCATATATGCACATAGGGCAATATTGTCTAATTCATTCTACTATCATTTCTACCCCCATACCTCTTCCCTTTCCTTAACCCCTCTCTGACAGAAACCTTTTTAAATCAATGGTGTGAGCAGTAGTGATCTAGTGATCTAAGGCAGCTCATAATGGGTTGCTGTAGGCTTCCTGTTAGAGCACCAAGGCTTCCTCAGATTCAAGGTGGTTTTGAACTTGAGTTTCTATCTAACCAACCAAGAGAGAGTTCAAACAACATGTGAGAAGAAAGAACAAACCATGAGGAGATACCATGATCTGTACCTCCCTCATTTCTCACAGATGCTGGTTCAAGGTTTTTTTTTTTTTTTTTTTTTTTGTTTGTTTGTTTGTTTATTCAGCATACAGTGAGGAATCTTCCCGGTAGAAGCGAACAGTAAAGCAAGGATTCTTAGCCCTAGCAAGAGCAAGGGCCAGGCTGGGTCTGTACTGAAGACTTCACCCATCATCACACACAGAAATTCTTGGCTAAGACCTCACTCTGTCCTCTTTCCTTTTCTTCTGCTGTCTTGTACCTAGACATGGCTTCTTCCCAGTTTCTAATACTATCATGAGTCTGTGGGCGACAAGACTAAGAGAAACTGCAAAGAGGATGTATTTAAAATAAGACAAAGAACTTTAACCAGAGGATGTTAGAGGATCAATTCAAACTTTCTATATGTGAAAAGTTTTATGTCTATAATATGGAGCTAAAAATACTTTGTTTCTCATACTATTGTAAGAGAAAGAGGATATGTTTATTAGTTTTCTGTCACTATAACAAACATCTGGAGCAATTAACTTATAAAAAAGTAAAGATTTATTTTGGTACACAATTTTGGCAGGTTTTAATGCATGCTTGGCCCAGGTGGAGAAAAAAATGTGTGGTGGACAAAAGTGCTCACCTTCCAATAGCATTACCCTAAAGACAGACATTTAACATATGGGCCAGTAGGAGACATTCAAGATCCAAACTACAGCAACATGTAAAGGGAGCCATTGGGCACCGGTAACCAGATAACATTTTCCTGTGATTATAATTAGTCATCCACAGGAATGTGCATTCTGCTTCTCTCTCCAACTGTTGACTGCACTGCTGTAGGATGGCTGGAATCGCATCTCAGCACTCATCCAGCATTACTAGTGGTAAGTGCAAAATTCCACTTTTTGTCTGATACCAGTTGCTCACTGTACCCTATGTTTTGTGCTATTCATTTTCTCTCCTTCATTATTGCATTCTTTTTTCCTCTTCTTTTTGTTTTTATTAAAATGAAGCAATATGTGCTCTAGAAGGCAGTTTCACATACCTCATTTCATCCTTTCAACAACCTCTGGTATCATTATTCTCATTTCTCAGATGAAAAACTGGAAATGAGTGACAATAGGAAAATCATCAAATGGTGCAGGACCCTTTGGTTTTCTACCACACCACCTTTTAATAGATCTCCATCTTCCGAAAATTTTTGAATTTGATTGGTTTTGCATGAAAGCACAAATGAGCTCAGAACAATCAACTTATAATGGGTACAACTGGAGTATGGAGAAAGCAGAATGTGAACAAATGGTTGCGTATTCTTTAGAATCTGAATCTCTAACCTCTAGAGCCCAAAGGACATATTTAGTCTTAAAATTCACAAGGGTGTAAGAACCCGTCCTTTTGAACCTATAATTTTTGACTTCAGAACTCATTTTTACAAATTTTCATCCTCTAAGAATGCATTTTAATCTTCTTAATGAAGAAAGCTTCTTTTGAATATCAGCCAGGGATCTGTGCACAGGAAGAATATGGGCCCTACATGGCCCATGAAAGGAAATAAACTCAAATCACTGCCCCTTTCTTTTGTTTACCTTCCAGTACCCAATCATAATGGATCAGAAGATATTTTTTGAAATATCTTCTGGCAGGCAAAATAGCACTTAAAGGGTTAACACATAATGACCGATTCTTTCTTTGCAACACAAGAGTCGAAGGCCATTTTTCTGTTTTTTTTTTTTAAGAAATTTTAAATACATACTATATCTGAATCCACACCCATATTATAAAAGCACTGAAATCAAACAGCCATGGTTCATTCATGGCCTTTGATTTTTATATCCATGCATGTTAAAAAAAAGAGCGAGAAGGAAAACCAAACATGTGTGCTGCCTTTTAATAAAGATCATATTAAAAATTCAATAAATAGCAATATCTCTGATCTCTTAACAAAAGCTTCTGGTGTACAGGAAATTAAATGAAAAAAAAAAAACCTTGTTAATCCTTTTTGATTTCTGTACATTGTAGCTAGAAGCAGAATTCTTTAACTCACAGATTTCTTCTTTTTTTCCCTTTTTTACATTTTTTTAATCTTTTCTTGCAAAAAACGTTGTCTGGGCAACAATATAAATGCAGCTTGATTCTTAGAAACATTTTTAAATGAAGGGGGGGGGGCGGTGGGATGGGGAGTGAAGCGTTGTGTCATTGTCTCATCCCGGTGGCCTTGCAAGGAGGAATCCACCTCGAACCAGGTGATAACCTGATAGACTTTATCTTGTCTTCCCCCGGCCTCCCTGAAGCCTGCCAACACTTCCACTGGCTGTTAGGCATTTTAAATATCCCCCCTGAGCCCTAACCTCACCCCCTTTCTCTTCTTGTCAGCTGGAATGTCTCAGAGCTGTCAGAAGCTTGTTGCTTATTGATGTTTCCGTGTGTTTTATGTCTTTTCTGAGATATGACAGGCCCTGACACAGTGCTGATTTCAATCAGGCTGCTTCTGGAGAGGCCTAAGATTTTTAGTTGCACAATCCACGTCTTGAGCATACTTCAGAGGCCTCTGTCTAATGAAAATGTTTCAGGAGGCTGAAATAAAGGCCCTGTGCTCAACAAACAGCAGCTGAAGAATTCACAAGGTTTGAAAAAACACGTGTGCGTGTGTGCACGCACACACACACACCCCCTCACAAACCTCCCCCACCCCATTCTGCTTTTGTTATAAGAAAAGCAAGAACAGAAAGTGACCTCCTGAGCCAAAGGTTCTGACACTGAATCAAATCCCTTTAGACCTGAACTGACAGGCTGGGCCTGGCTTTAGATTACGTTATCACATCTTAGAACGAGGCTTGTATGTACCTCAGGATTCCCTACATGTGAAGAGCTGACGATTTTACCCTTGCAGCTTATTAAGTCCAGTTCTGATGTCTTGTCGAGAATGAAAGCCTATCACACACACAGGGCTGGAAGAAAGGGCAAAACACCAACCGGCGATGGAAATAAAATGTAGAGCTGGTAGTGAACTCATTCCTGTTATTTACAAGGCTGGCCACGAGGAGATTAAAAATATTAGAGAATTAATTTTTGTAAATCGTGTGATTTCCTGAAACTTAAACATTTAAGCTTATGTCATGCTGACCATATTTAAGCTAGGCAAACAAGGGGCTTTGGAGACCCAAGGCATTTTATCTACACATATCAGCACATTTTTTGGAGGCTCCCATCAAATTTACTTCGAGAACCTGAGCAGGATTGTGCAATACCTGAGTTTTGTGGAGAGTCTGGCAAGTTGTACAAACCTGGTCTAGTCCAGTGAACTTTGTTGTTGGGTTCACCAATTTGACACAGGAATGTTGAAGTCTTTTATTGCTTGGAAGGAGGGTATCTTCTCATTACTGATCTTTCAAACTTCAAAAGTTGAGCAATTTGCATGAGCTCCTTATGAAGACCAGACTTGAAAAATTCACAGAAGCTGGTGTTCTTCTTTCCTATAGGACAAGGCACGGAGCTGCAAGTAATATTTGTGATTTTCTTGGAGACTTCCAGGAAGAAAAAGATATGATAATATGCCAAGAGCATCTAGAATGAAAATATTGATTGAGGGGAAATAATCAAAGTATAACAGGCATTACCTCAAAATTCTTAAAAGTACAACAAAAAAATGTGTCTTGATTTCTTATGGAGGTAAGTATAGTATAGGAGAAGGAATAAAAGTTGACTCAGGTCCTGAAAGCCCACCCATGGGTGATATGTGGACTTCCGTCTAATGCATTAGTGCTAACATTGATAAAGTGAGATTTCACATTAGAATGTAGGTTTTTGGCTTTGGGAAAATCAACCAGTCTGAAAGTGGTAATAATGAGCTGTCTCTGAGCCCTGGCAGTTCTGATTAGATGGGCCCTGTACTCTCCATGGGCCATAATTGACCATCTCTTTTTGTCTCCATTATGCCATAGGCTGGGGCCTCTGTAACACCTGCTTGACAAAACCTGATGTGGAGGCAGACAACCTTGTATTTGGATTTCAGCTCTGCCATTTGATAACTGTGTTGCTTCACACAGTGAACTTAACTATTCTAAGATTCCTTAGTCCAGAAATGTAAAGAATAAATTGTACCTAAGATTTTATTTGGATGGTTAGTTGGCATCGCTAATGCAAAGTACTTGGCTCATTAAAAAAAAAAAAAAACCTCAATAAATATTAGTTCCATCTCTCATTTCCTCCATACAGTAGACACAAATGTGATCATCACCTTTTTCTTTTTTTTTGGTAAGTCAGGTTCTTTACTGTATTATAAAAGTTAGAGTTTTAGTGGTTTTGGTTTGAGAAAAAAATCCTCTGCCTCTAAGCCACATGGAGTGAAAATCACCTCTAAAAAAAAGTGCTCCTCACCTTTATTCCATTTTTAAAATGTTATGATATTTTTAACAATATTAATATAATAACAGTAGCATGTGTTTATTGGGTTAGCCTGTATTTTATGACTTGGTATCGAATTTATGGCTTGTTTCTACCAGTACTGTCACTATTAATTTTTGTTCCCATTTTTTTCATCAGCTGGAACATTGTCATAGAACTATTGCCTGCCCGTGATAAGCAGCCCCCGCTATTATTATTTCAGGTCTGCTTATCAACAGTCAACACATCTCCCCAAATTATGTATTTTTGGAGGAAAAAAATAACAACTATGTTATCAATTTAACCCCTTTGTCACCAAAGAGCCCCTTTTTTCCAGCCACCCATAAGAATTCTGGCATGATGTGCTATGAAGTTAGAGAATTAGGAAAGCAGTCAGGAAGAGAACTGTCACTGAAAATACCTCAGGGGTAGAAAAATGCCTTCACAGTGTGACTTTAAGATAGAAATTTATATTGGTCCTGACTGGTGACCCAGCCCATGCAAACTGGGGCCCAGGAGTCTGGGTGGCTACTGACCCTTGGAAGGGCTGGTTGAGAAAGAATCGCCTGCTGGGAACTCCCAGAGATCAGGGGCCTGCCAGACTCTTGGAAATTGACTGCCAATTTGGCCTAGTCTCAGCTGACTGCATGCCCAGGAGGGAGGGTATGGCAATAATAAAGCAGTTTAGTGGAGAAAGATATTGCTTCAAGCTCCCAAAGCTTCCAGTCTATTTTATGACAACATTATTCACTCACACTTCCACACAGACACACACGCAGGCAAGTGACATGTGGGCGCTCACTTGGTATTGGGATATATCTTTTACTTTGAGCAGAGAAAGATCATGCAAAAGCTGAAAATGCTATAGTTTAAAGTTATGTTTCTAATTATTCCAGAAGTGATTAAATACTTTAGTAATTCCTTCTATAATTGAATAATAAGAAAATTCTGATGGTATAACACCCACAGGCTAGATGTGAACTTGAGGATTCTGAGGTTCTGTTGGCAGCCCCATGACTGATATCTTGAACAGTTCTCCATTTGTTCTCTTACCCTTTAACTGGAGGAGACTTTGACTTTTAAACAATGCTTTAAGGGTTAGAATTCTAAGAATCCTTTGCAACTTTTCAAAGAACTATGCTACTCAAGGAGTGCAAGTCCATATTTACAAATTCAATATCTTACAATATAGAACACATCCAATACAACCATTATAGCAGGATGGTATCTTAAAATGGATTACAACTGCCCCAATTTGCAACTTGCAGATACTTATTTATTTATTTTTTAAAGGCAAAGTACCACAATTCTGAAAATTTAAAGGAGAGACAGCAGGTAAGAGGGAACATTTTTTTTCATTGTATATTATGTCATCCCATTTAAGGAGCAAGAATCAAAGCCACATTTCAACACTACAGTGAGAAAGGTGCTATGCTTTACAATGAATACGGAGAACTGAATTTTGTTCTTTGCATTAAGGTAAACAAATATGAGTGTCAATTGTGTTTCTGCATCCCACTCTAACCAGGAGATGTGAAAAAAATATCATTGTTTCTGTTTTACAGAAGAAGATACTGAAGTTAGAGAAGTTATACAGCATGCTCACAGCCAAGAAGCTAACACCTGAAGGGGCTGGAGTTTTCAGTCTCTCAGATGTTCCGCATCCAATTTTATTAAGCATCAAAAACTCATTGCACAAACAAGCATTGTCAATGTTAAGGCCCTTCCTAGCAGGATTTTCTTACATAATCATCCTGAGAAAATTTGAATACCTTCTGTACATTTTTCCAGTAAGAGGACCACTTAAAAATAAAAATCATAATCCCAGTTTACAATATATAGAAAGCAATAACCCATTTTGTCATAAGGATATTCCTTTAGCATGCTTTGGGCATATGGTCTCAGAGATACAGGTAGAGAAAGTAAAATGATTTGCAATTCATTTTGTGAGCATGATTATTTCTCTTTGCACTTTTATAAATTGAGATTCAAAAGTAAAGATTGGACCTAAAAAGTGTTAAGGGAGATAATCCAGTCTTTTCTCTCTTGCAAAAGTAGCACCATCTACAATTGACTAATTACAGGGAGAACTGGGCATTCCATGAAGATTAAGGGCAAGCGGCTAATTACACCCACAAGTGGCTAACAGCAACTACAATTAGCTGTTTATAGGAGCAATTATTGGTGTAGCCAATTTTGTACCCCAAAATAATTACAGGTGCAAAATCTCACATGCCGTTAGACATGCTCTCTTTCAAAATGCTGGCCCAGTGTGTGCACATTTCTCCCAGAAAGAGAAATAACTAGAGAGGTTCAAAAGTTGAGATGTGAAAATGTCACCAACTTTTAAGCTGTCTGTTTCATTAATTTATTTTTAAGGTTTGAAAAATGGTAATTAACTTAATTCATACACTCTAGTAACTCTTGAAGCATTCAAGAAGTAACAGTAGGGACCAGGGTTGTGGCTTAGTGGTAGAGTGCTTGTCTGGCATGCATTGAGGCACTGGGTTTGATCCCTGGCACCACATAAAATAAGCAAATAAAATAAAGGTAAAAAAAAAAAAGAAATAACAGTAGAGATTCTGAACTACCTTCTGAAGATAATTTACTAATTGGTTGGTAGCAAAATGTATTTAAAAACCTGTATTAAGGTGAAATCAAACCATGGCAGCTACTAATATTGTCAGTTTCGAGTTCTGAGTTAAATCCTTGGTCTTGAAGATGGCAACGTTCACATACGCAACTTGTAGACATTTTTGGAATTCCTACTGTATTCCAGGCATTCTATCTGAATGTGCAGACTTGAAAGAAAAGGCATCTGAGAGATTCTTAACTTGCTCAAGTTCTTGAAATGTATTCACTGCTCTGGGCAGCCTGGAAATAGAGGTATGTTCAGAGTTTACTTTTTGGCTCAGAAATAAAACCAATGACATATTGTCTCAATATACTTCTCCAAAATAAGCAGATGTACACCTCCATCCCCAAACAGACAACAAACTCCAGGCAGACAACAAACAACCATCCCGGAATTCCAAAAGTTTCTATTTGGCTTCTAAATTGTGTAATAATATGAAATGGAAAAAAAAAGTTATATTTTCATCTTTTCACTTATCAAGAGTTTCTCATTTTTTTTTTTTAAAAAAAGCCAGTTCTGTTTATCATGTATTCCATCATGGATCATTCCCATCATTATTTTCTTGATGCCACAGGACAGGCATAAAACAATCTATTCTTAGTCCATCATGAGGCATTTAATTTAAAGCTATAATGTCATCTGATTTTGAAAAGCCAAACCTGGAAGGCAAGCATGAGACAACAAGATTGCAATCTATTCATAACAAGTACATTTCCAGAAAGGAATCAAATGCTCGAAAAAAGTCCTAATCTTCTATTTATATTACCCAGAGACACTATTGCTTGGTAGGGAGGCAGTGTTATTCGTAAGTAGAGATGTGAGTTTAAGGTGGGAAAACAGAGCACTTGGTCTGGGTAGACCATGGGGCTATGAGTTTACCTCTGTCACTGCAGAGATTTCTATTCCTGATTGTAATTCTAGTTGATCTCTCTGAACTTCTGGCATGCAGTTTCCATCCAGTGACATCACAGACTTTTCCTTGAGAGTAGCCACCCTGAACTATCTTATATACCTTTTATTTTTATTACAGACCTGGGTTTGAATATAGGCTCCCACTTATTAGTTTGGTGACCTCATGTAAGTTTCTCAACCTCCTGGAAACTCAATTTCTTCATCCATAAAAACATGTAAGGTAGGTTGGATGCAGTGGCACCTGCCTATAATCCCAGAGACTGGGAAGGCTGAAGCAGGAGGATCATAAACTCAAAGCCACCCTCCACAACTTAGTGAGGCTCTCAGCAGCTTACCAAGACTCTGCCTCAAAATAAAAAATAAAAAGTGCTGGGAATGTAGCTCAGTGATAAATGGTAAATGCTTCTGGGTTCAATCCTCAGTAATCAAAAAAATCAAACCAAATCAAAACAACAAAATCACAAACCTATAAGATAGGAATGAATAATAATACCTTTATTTATGGGGTTGCTCTTGGGACCAAAGTAATGTTTGCTATTCAGTGGGGACCTCAGGTTATGCTGCTATTATCTGAAAGAGAGAAACTACATAATCTTCAACCTAAAAACAAACAAAGAAAGAATCAAACAATTAACACCCTGAAGTGCACAGGAACTCACCTTTCCTATTTATAAAACATTATTCATTATAGTTAACACTACTTGGATCACAAGGAAGGACTACAAATTAATTAATTCATTCCTTGAACAAATGTTTATTTAGTAGAAAATAATATGTAATGCTTAGTAGTACTTGTTACATGCTAGGGATAACACTTGTTACATGGTAGGGACTTATTTAAATTCTATATATATTGATCTTTACTACCACCCTTGTGCTGTAGGTGCTGTGATCAGTCCCATTTTACAGATGTGGAAGCCAAATCAGAAAGGAGTTAAGTAACTTTGCCAAGGCCCCACAATTGAAAAGTAAAGGGCCAGGATCTGAACCTAGATCATCAAGTGCCCTCTTATCTCCTATGTCCAGATTGCTCAGGGGTGGGTGTAAACATACAAATCTTAGAAGAGCTGTCTCAGAAACTCTCTTATTTGTTGAAGGAGGTCATAGCAGTTTTCTCAGTGGGATAGGTGATGTGTGAAGCATGACACTCCTTCAGGCATTGCACTGCCCTGTTGTAATATGGGCTTCTTGCTTGTCTTTGCAGGTAGGTTGTAATTCCTTTGCTGTGTGGACACTGCTGCCTGGTCCTTTCTTAAGTGATAGAAATGTTCTAAGATGAAAAGCATTGTATCCGGCTACAGAGGCCAGAGTGACCCAGCTGCATCTGGGTTGCATTCTGTCCTCTAGTCCAGCAAAATCACCCAGCTGTTCTATAGACACATTTTAGATCCTCACGTGAATGAGGAGTTTATAAAATACAGCATATCTCCTTATTTGCTATAGAAATAAAGGGGCCAGATATTTTGCTCATTTAAAATATTGTTTGTTTCAAGGAGGAGCTCTGTACCTCTGTGGTAAACAATGCTTCAGGAATGATGAAAAAGCTCACTGGATTCTTTTTCTATAGAAAAAGCATGAATGCAAATTGTAGCATCTGCTTCATATGCATATTAGAACAGTCAGTATATTAATACAGAGACTGGTTGCCCAGATGCCGGGGAACCTGGCAGGAGCCCTTTCTGAACTGACACAACCACAGAGGAATTCAGAGTGGCAACCGCCTCATTTGGCACAGGTTCCTTACCCTGACATCATCTTGCAATTCGGAACAAGGTTGGATTATGTTTGTCTGGCTTCCCCACATTACATGAACCATGGAACACTTCCAAAAGAGACTATTTATTTATTTATTTATTTATTTATCTATACTAGGAATTGAACCCAGTTTTAAAATCTTTTCTTTGAATGTAAAGTTAAGTGACTTTCAGAATCAGATTTGAGATTCCCCTCAGAAAACACCAAACTGTAAGATCAGAAGGATTGAGACATCAAAACAGAATCTTGTTACTAGAAATCCAGCATTCTGTTGTCTTTAAAATAGACAAATTTTTCTGTGAAGCTGGAAGTGCTTAAAGTCTAGGTTGGGTAACAATCCCCCCAATTATAAATATGACTGAAGGAGAGACCAAAAGTGGCACTAAACTTTGTTCAACTGTGGAGATCTTTAGGTAGTCACTCAGTTATTGCCTACTTGCAAACTGGTATTTTAAATTTCATCATAAAGTCCATGGAGGACCATTAGAACTCTGAAAATACTTGTGACAAAAATAATATGTCATATTCATGGGTAACGATATTAGTATGAATATATCCATTAAAAAATAATTTTACAGTTGAGAAAAGAAACAGCCATCAGTTTGGACTGAATTACCATCAGTGAATGGACATGCTGAAGATTTCTTCTCTTTCTGGCAAATGTATTTTCTGACAAATGTGACCTTGTGCTTGTTCCCCACCAAGGTGAACAGAACTCAGTTTACATTGATTCCTTATTCCCTGGTAGAGCCAATGTCCTCTTATGCCACTTCTCTTTCAGCTCTGTGAGTTCAGAGCTGAGAAATGATGAACCACTATTTGGAACCCTGAGACACTGTCTGGATGCTCTGCCTTACCCTGGGTAAGGACTAGTCCTCTTTAGTGGCAAGATATGATTTTCACCTCTAAGGGTGATGTTCTTTATTTATAAAGAACCCAGTTTCAAAAAAAAAATCATATGTGTCCATCCTAGCTTTTATTCTCTTTTCAAAGGCATTCATGACCAAAGAATGGGAAGACCTGTTTTAAGAACTTGCCAAGAATGGGTATTTTATGCACCTTCTAGAGTGAAAAAATATTACAGTACTGATCTGAATGTGGACTCTAGGATTCTGGTAATTTGGGAGACACACTGGATCATTTTTTAAATGAAAATGTTTCATACAACAATGTTCTACTCCTAGTGATGGTCCCAATGTCACTCTTTCATCCTAGCTTCTTATTAATTAGTGATTGAATTTCTACTGATTCTTACTCTATGTTGGTATTTTTCTGTTGCCAGGTCAAGCTTCTGGTTCACCTTCCTTGCTGAGAGTGGCAGTGGGCATAGGTAAAGTCAGCAAGTGTCAGTGTTAGTCTAAACCAGATCCACCAGGAAAATTGTCCATGAAAATATATAGGGGAATATTTAAACTCCTAGCAAAATTCATTGTATATTTTTGAGGGCCTGTGTTTTCCTGCTTCTCCCTTACTCTGGTAGCAAGGAATTCCCATCTGGGATGAGACACTTTCCAAATCTTCCTGCAGAAAATCAGAAATACTCCCTGGGCAGAAGGGACCTGTTCTAGGAGCACACCCCCCCCCCCCGCCCCGCTGCATTTGACTTAGAGTTTTGCTGTGTGGGGTGGGATTCTTACTGCAGGAATTTGGCCAGAGTAGGGTTAAAGCTTGTTCTCCAAAGAGATAATCCAAAATTTAGACAACCCTGCAAAAAATACAATCTTGTCACCTTGGCCTGTGCTTAAATATTTCCATGGGTACTCACTGCCCACAAATTCCATAGCATGGAACACAAACCCATTCATAATATTTCCTCTACCTGTGGTCCCCATTCATTATCTCCAACCCCTTCCTCCTTGTTGCCACTAAATTACTTACTCAATACACAAATTGTACATATGACATTTACTGCATTTTCTCACATTATCATCCCTTATGAATATACAAATTCTTGCCCCTCTAGATCTGCTTGGCAAATATCTATTTACCCTTCCTGGTCCATTTGGAATGTCTCTCTCTTTTTGCATATTCTCTGATCTTGCCTTTATCCTTTACTCTCCTACTGACAAAGTGATAGACCCATTTGTCCATTCTCCATCATGCTGCATAGAACCCAACTCCAACTCCACCATGCGGTGGAGATGGCTACCTGTTCTCAAGGATAAACAAAGCCAGATTCTAGTTGAAGTGGCAAGAATGGATTTTAACAAGTAATAAAAAAAAAACAATGATTTTGATAAGAAAAGTGTTTCAGTGTGAACTCAACTTGAGTTGGTCAGAGGTGACTGGGAATTTTAAAGGGAGGATGAGGGTACAGGAGGGAGAAAGGTGAAGCCATACCAGAGTCAAGAAAGGAAAGACAATTAAAAAGTATAAAGGAAGGGTTGGTTCATGGGAAACCCATTCTAACTGGCACTTATTGAAGTTAGGTATCTGTCCTCCCATAGAGATTAGGAGATAGGAGCCCCATCTTCAGGTGTAGGCTGGAATAAACAATAAGTTTTTGACAACCTTGGGTTTTCTCAAGCATTCACTTTAAGCAAAGGTAGAATCATCCCAGGGATGTGATCTCAGGCTGTTAGAAACCATGTCAGTGTTTGTTCAAGTCTTGATAGACTAATGACTTTGTTAGGTACTCAGAGTCATTGGTCAAGGACAGAATTTTTGTCACTGTATCCAAATTCATGAACCCCCTTTGTAATAACACAGTTGTAGTCAGGCATGCAGAGCTACCCAAAGAAAGATGGTACTTCTCATGCCTCCTTGTGGTGAGGGTGCAGAATGACCACGTTATGGCTAAGAGTATGCAAGAGGGAGTGGTACGCAAGTGGGAGCGCTGTGCCACCACATCTGGCAGGGATCTGAAACCTCTTACATGTGCTGCTTCTTTCCCTTCCCTTAATGAATTTCAATGAGAACAGGGGAATGTACAGAGACCAGATGGATGGACCAGGAATCACAGTGATCATGTGAAGCAGCATCCTGCCTATGTCCTAGAATATTGCTTTATTAGATTCTTCTCTCTCTCTCTCTCTCTCTCTCTCTCTCTCTCTCTCTCTCCCTCCTATCTACTTGCTTAACCTTTTACTTATCTACAACCATTGATTGGCTTTGTGACCTTGGACAATTGTAGTTTCTAGATATGCAAAAGGAAATTATATAACTTTGCATGGTATCATGAGGATTGCTAGAATTCATTCATCTAAAGGCCTTAGCTGGGTGCCTGCTCTGTAGTTGATGTTCAAAGAAAGTGAACGGTGATGACAATGATGTTCATGATAATGATAGTGATTGATGATGGTGGTGATGGATGATGCTCATTGTTATTGACAAATTCTATATAGCATGTCTTTCCATGAGTTGGTCTCCATGCCTCAGGCCTGGAAGTGTCATATGATATTTACTTCCATTATCCTATGAAATTTAGTAGAGTCTTTAAAAAAATGAGTGTTGCCTCTGTGCTTGTGGAATGGCTCCTACGGGTCTGAGTTGGTCCTCTCTTTCTTCTTTCTTTCCTCTGGATTCTGTGCAGACCTATTCAGGCTCTGCATTCTCCAGTCTCTCTCACACCATCAGAGGGCCTGGGAAACTCACCAGCTACCATCTGCTCCCAATGATACCTACAATTTCTCAGTGTTCATTGCTCACCTACCTTTGCTTATTACTTCATTCATTCATTGAGTATTTATTGAGTAGTTATTACACCTGACATTGTGCTGAAGAAAGAGGATGAACAGTGAACAGAACACACCATTCCCTCTTCTAATAATTTTTGTCATTCTTCGGAGATTATACAAATGATCAATGAGTTAATCACACCAATAGAAAGAACGAGAGAAAAAGAAATAAAGAGAGAAAAGAAGGAAGGAAGGAAGGAAGGCAGGAAGGAAGGGAGGGAGAGAGAGAGACATAGAGGGGAATACTGTGAAGGGAATAAAAGAAAGACTGGGAAAGGGTGATCTAGGAGATGATATCTGGGCTGTGACCTGAACCCTGGGGAGTGATGAGCTGTGAGAAGAATGTGATACTCTTGTCATCCTGGGTCAACTCCTAGAGAAACTAAGTGCAGCCCCTCATGGAGGATGCTCACCCTCAGCAGAATAGCAAGCTGCTGCTCCTTGGCCGTCTGCACTTGACCAGAGCATCCATTGGCGTGAATGGCTAATGTGCCCCACTCATCCAGACCTCTGAGGAAAGTAGGACCTACCTACCGAAAGAGTGAGCTTGGGTTTTGGAGAAGCACACAGAAAAACTCTCCATCATTTGTTTTCCTTTAATTTTCAAATATCTGGAGATTTTTCAGATCATTTGTCATAAATACACTCTGTTCATATTATAACACTAAACACAATAAAAGATTCTGAGAACTTGCAAACAAAATTTATTGTAATTTTACCTTGAGGGATAAAATAAAAAGAAGTACCCCTGTTATGACTGGAGTTTCATTCGGAACCAATGGAGGGTCTGACTTGGAGTTGAGCTTAAAGTGTGGATTTATTTATCTTTGCAATCTGAATTCTCTAGGATGCCCATAAATGTGCTGAGTCAGTTTTTTAAGACAGCATTTTTTTGTGTGTTTTTAAGATTTTTCAACCCCTCTAAATTTTAACTACATGTAAGGGGGTAGAGGAGGATGTCGGTTAATATTCATTGAGCAGCTTGTTCAGGTGCCCAGGTAATGCAAATCTGCCTAGTTGCTTTTGTTCCAATTTCTGTTGTGTTGGTCCTCTGTCCTTTGATGTTTATCCAATCTGATGTTTAGCAATTAATATAGACAACTGGCAGCAAACTCTGATATACAAAACCTGTAAGGAGCACTTTTTAAATGACCATGCCATGTATTAGAAATAACTCATGCCGTTACATGCTCCATTCTACTTTCCATGACAATGGCAGGCTTGCAGGGGCAGTGGGGAAGTCACTGTCAGAGAGAGATGACATTTGTGGAACTTAACTGAGAGTTGGCTTAGGTTTTTCTTTTCTTTCTAAAGATTCATACTAAATCTATGGATCGTTATACTTCACAATGATCCCTAGAATGAACAATGCAGTACGAATATATAATAGAATGCTATTCAGCCATAAAGAAGAATGAATTCTTTCACATGCAGCTACGTGGGTAGAACTGGAGGGCATTATTTAAGTGACGTAAGTCAGGCACAGGAAGACAAATACTGCATGTCCTCACTTAAGTGTGGATGCTAACATTGATTTCAAAGAAGTAGCATAGAATTGTGATTATCAGAGCCTGGGAAGGCTGTGGGGGAAGGAGGGATGGAGAGAAGATGATTAATGGCTACAGGGGTGTAGTTGGATAGGAGGAATAACTTCTAATGTTCTGTAGCACAAAAGAATAACTGGTTGACAGCAATTAATTGAATATTTCAAAATAAGCTAGCAGAGAGAATTTCAAATGCTCCCAATATAAAGAAATTATATATGTCCAAGGTGATAAATATACCAATCACTCTGATCCAATCATTACACATCGTGAGCTTGTGTTGGAAAACCAAACTGTCCATGAGTATGTATAATTATGGGTCAATTAAAATATAATAGAAAATAAAAATGCCATTGTTACCCATATCTCAGAATTACCTTTGATCTGCTATTTGTCTACTCTTTTGTCAGTGGAAATTCTCTCTGGCACTTTCATATGGCACAGAATCTGACAAAAAGTGTTGCTTTGTGTCCCATTCAGGTGTTCAGCCACTGAGATGCCCACCAGAAGAACATCATCTTAAGGTAGTCTTATGCACAAGGCAACCCACAAGTATGAGCTCTGAAACATGTAATTGTTGGTGGCTCACCTCCACAAATGTTGAACTGTGTCATTTAAACTCCACAAAAGTTTAAATGACTTCGGCATAGTGATTTTGACTTCATGGTATAGGGTGGGACTAAATTTATTCACATTTTCAAATAACATTCTGGTTTTTTCCAACTCACATTAAGTTAAATTTCTCTGCATGATGACTTTTTAATAATCAGGAAGATTTAACAAGGCTTATTTCTCCTGTTCTCCAATTTCAGTACTTAAAATGGCATTTTTTTTATCAGTCACTGCAGATGAGGAACAGAAAGGCCTGTTATCTAATAAATTATTGCATCAAGCCCACCATATCTAAACTTTCAGAAGAGCGTGGTAAAAACAACATCTTCTAAACATGGTAAGTTGCTAATCTCAGTTGCCTCAAATGCTTCTCTTTCCATAATAAGCCAAATCTCTCATTTCAGCAAGACTTCCGGGCCTTTAAATCCATAGCTTCTCAGACATGCCACTGAGAAATGATCACTTGCAGTGCACATGCCAAAGGGTTCCTGCCAGAGGTAAACAATCAGTTTACCTAGCAGTGTTGAAGAGAACAGTGTATTTGACTGTCAGTACAAACAATTCCTGGGAGACAGACCCCACACTCCTCTGCACTGACAGCTCAGCCCCTGGTAGGTGTGTCTGCAGTTGTTTATCTCAGGTAGCAAATGGAGGACAGTGTGTTTTCATCATTTATCTATGAAGGCTTGCGATTAAATCCAAATCCTTCTTAAATACTACATTGCTATTTTTATTTTAAGACCTGGCAAGTCTTTTTCAGTTCTTCAGAAAATGAATTTAGGTGTGTGAAAAGAGATAAGCAACAGTGTGTGAACTTCTCTGCTTGACCACTGAGCGGACATACTATGGATAATTGGGTATTGCAGGGCAGATTTTTCCAGCACTCTCTTTTATAATAATGTTCAAATTCCACTGAAGAGCAAACTGAAGGCATGGAATCCAATTGTTCTTGAAGTCCATCCTTCGTGTCTCAATTAACAGAAGACAACTAGCCGCATTCAAGTAAAACCCTTGTAAATCTTAGACAATTGCTTTGCATCATTTTTTTTTTTTCCCTGTTGATTCAGAGTTTTCCCCGAGTAGTTTCTGAAATATACCATTTTCCATCTCTTAGGATATGTTCTTTACGTTTGGCCTTTGGTTTCCCTTATATAGGGTGCTTTTCATTTACTTATTTAGTGGTAATGGATATAAGACACAAGGACGCTCCCACTGACCTAAAGCTCTAGCTCTTTCTATTTAGTTAGTTTATTATTTTGAGACAGAGTCTTACTAAGTTGCTGAGGCTAACCTGTAGCTTGTGAGCTTCCTGCCTCAGCCCTGGAGTTGCTGGGATTACAGACATGCACCACTACATCTAGTTGGAATATTTTAAAACTGCAGATGCTTGAAATGTATTGGTTCAATTTCTTGGGAATAGGTCCAAGGATCTGCATTTTTTGTATTCTCCTCAGATAAATATTAAGCAGGTTCAAGAGAGAGAAGCACTACTGTGAGTGGTTCAGAGCCCACAGGGAGGTGGGTAGCCAACTGCAGGGAATGTGGTAGGCACATCTCTTGTTTCCATGAGCCCCATATGACTGGAAAAATGATCCCTAGATGTATGATTACTTTTAGAGTCATGATTCTAATATGTATTCCCCTAACAGCTTCTTATGATTTGTCCTGAGACACCAGTGTATCACTCCTGGGAACAATGTTGTGAATTATAAACAATTCTGAGTCACCATTTGGAAAACAGTCTGTCCATGCTCTGAGAAATGCCAAAAAAAGAATAAGTGAGATAATGTTCAAATACAGAAGGTACAGCTCCCCCAGAGCCTCAGGTGAACTTCAATGCCTGTTTCTCCAGGGCTGGGCACTGGCTCAAGGTTCAATACATTTCAGTAATTATTCTTTCAGCTCTGGATTTAGTTTTCATATATATAAGAACATTGGCTATCTTATTTAATTTTTACATTTGATTTTTCTTCTACTTGAAATTGTTTTGTCAAACTTGAACATCTACTTGATTTTCCAGCTCTGGCATCAAATTGCTTATGTCTCATTAAAAAAAAAAATCAGACCTTTCCTTTTATGTATGGTTTCCCACTCCAGATGATTTTCAGAAGTAGGTTTGGAATATGGGGAATTCCAAAATTCCCCAATTATATGACTAAATACATTAGAGCAAAACAAAAATAAGTCACTAGAGTCTGAGTGAGTGGTTTATCTGAAGACAAAGACTTTTTTATTTATCACCATGTTCCCATCATTTCACTATTTTACAGATTGCAAACCACTATGGATTTTACATGGCAATTTGTGTGTTCTCCATGTGCCAGGAAAGATATAGAGCCTAGCAGCTGTTAATGTGCAAGGGATATAAAGATAATCACATATGGGTCACCCATTTAAGGACATTCTGCATACCCATCTATTCATCCATCCATCTAGTTGTCAATGAACATATTTCTTGAATGCCTAGTATATGTCAGAGATTTTGCTTTGTACCAAGTATACAAAAATGAACGAGAATGGCATGGCCTTTTCTGTCTTGGATTTGATTATCTACTATAGGAGAAATGTGGTTAAAACAGACATTATGACAGAATATAATCAGAGTGTTTTCAGAGGAAGAAGGGGAGATGGAAGGAACAGGGTACAAGGCCCTAGAGGGTCACAGATGTCGGGAGGGTTTCCTATCTATGGAGAGTGGGTGTAAATTTAAAATTACATAGAAAAACACGACATTCAAATGTGATTCAAGGAGCAAGAGAAAAGTTATTGAACAGACAGATAAGAAAATCTGGAGAAGATAGGGAATGATCTCAGTTTTCAGTAGGTGCCCAGTGGTTTTCTACCTGAATGTCATTCAATTTTTAAAAAGTGAAAAAATCACTGTGATATTTTTTACCAGTGCTTTTCCCACTTTAATGGACCCAAGAATCTTGCTAAGCTGTGACTTTTAATTTAGTAGCTTTGGGAAGTATAGTTTTATATCAAAGTTTTATAAGTGCTCAGGTGTGGCCAAATTATATCATATGCATGTGTAAGTATGTAGCAATAAATCCCACTATTATGTATAATTGTAATGCATGAATCAAAAACTTTAGTGCTTAGTTGTCAATTTTACTGACTTGAAAACCACCCTTTGAGGAACAAAGCTCTGGATTAGTCCATACCAGTTTTTCAATTCAAGTTATGAAGCTAGCAGAAACTTAATTTCAAAACGTGCTAAGATAGTGCAGTTTTGCTTAAAATACAAATTAAAAATGTATTAACAAATTGAATTTGGCAGTGTATTATAAGAATAACTCACCATGACTAATAGAAATTCAAAAAAGATTCAAAATTTGGATTTTTCCCAACATAATTAATTATATCAACAAACATAATTCACTTAATCAATAGATGTCAAAAAGGCAATTTCTAAAATTCAGTAGCTGTTACTACTAAATTTTTATCACAAATGTAATAAAATACAATACAAATATGTATCACAAAGCTAACAGTAAACATCATATTAAAGTTTGGAATTCTAAAACCATTTTATGATATTTAGATATACTTCATAAGTTACCAATGTCATTTAATATATTTAGAAATTTTAGCTGATGCAATAAAGCAAGAAAATAATTGTTTAATTATTGAAAAAGAAGTGATAAAATTTTTCTTATTGGTGTAAGATAAAAGAGAATGCTTAGTAAACTAAGAGAAG